>NC_138764.1:34641718-35306185 GCF_965113315.1 Podarcis vaucheri
AGGTATTCAGGATGTGGCTTGCTTAAGACAGGAGTGGAGGATCTGTGTCCCTTTGGATAGTGTAAAGACTCCAAACCCTATTCAGCCCCAGCCAGCCTGACGCAGAATTGGGCATTAGGGTCTAGTGACATCTGGTTACCCATCCCTGACTTAAGGCCTTAAGAGATGAACACCTGCACTTTGAATTGGACCCAGGTCTGATTGGTAATAAAAAACCATATCCAAGTGTAAGTGCAGTGTGATCTTCGATTGGTTGCCCTGACAAAGTCATATTCTCCCGTCTTTCTATTGTAGTACTACATTGCTCTTGAGAAGCTTTGAGATTTTTACTGAAAGCAGCCTTTTAAAGGTTGTTTGTTTGCTTTACACTGTCTGAAGCTGAGCACCAGGAAGAATTGGGGAAACTACAGGTTGTTTTTTTGGAAACGCTCCAGCCTTGTAACTCTACTTGTCAGTTCAACTTGTCTGCCTTGGGTTTCATTTCAGAAATTGGAGACATTGCCGGAGTAGCTGATGTTACAATCAGACAGTCATATAGGTTGATTTATCCACGGGCTCCTGATCTTTTCCCAGCTGATTTCAAATTTGATACCCCAGTGGACAAACTGCCACAGCTGTGAATTTCCGAGGGTACGTCTATAGCCCACAGAGGTTTTGATTTTGACTTAAAAGCGATATGGATAAAAATGGTACTGTTGAGCCTTCAAGTTGCGGAACTGGTAAAACTATGTGAAAAAGCCTAACTGAGGAGTCAGAGCACACATTCCAGGTGTAAACAAAATAATTTTGTGGCATTTTTTATGTATATATTAGTGAAAGCAATTATTTAACAGCCATCAATTTCCTATTGTATGTACTTAGATTTCTTTCATAGAGATCTTGGTTGTTGTTTTTTTTGGAAAATATTCTAATTCTAATTCCTGAATAAACTGTTTTCCAAAAACCTATACTGTTCTGCAAGTTTCACTGTGTGTGTCTGTCTTAAATAAACATCAACTTGGAGCATACATCATCTTTTGAAATTCTTCGGTTCCTATTCAAGCATTTTTATATTGTTGCCCAAGAACTATTATTTTGGTTAAATGCAAGGTATATTTTGGGAAGTTTCAATCCAGAGTGAACATATGATATGCGTAACATTTCTGCAAGCATTTGAGCTTTGACTCACCCGATTTGATTTCTGCTGCCCCTGCTTGTGGTATTCTGGATGCTGTTTAGTCTCTGATAGGAGGAAAATTTCTGAAGACTGGTCTTGTATGAGAACAGGAGACTCTGCCATCCTTGTTCCCAGGTATGTTGTCCTGTTAATAACTAATTGAACTCTAGTACTTAAAACAGGACTAGCCCAGTAACCCTACCAACAAGCCACTTCAAAAGCGACCCTTGCCAGTCTGGAAACTAGGGAACAGCCAGCTGAATCCAAATTGATTCACCCTCCTTGTTTCCTTTGCTGTGGCCTAAATTTCCAGGCTTACTAATGCACTATTACAGAATATAGAAAGGGCAGTCTGGCCACACGAGGCTACTACTCCTATCCTGACATCTGTAGATGCAATGGTATCGATCTTGTAATGCATGTAAAACATAACCAAGGAATGACTTAATTCAAGCCTTTTTTCAATTAGTATTACCAAGGTAGGGCACAATGTAATCAGCTGAGAAACATGGTAAAATATGTTAAATAGGGGTGTGCCTTGGCACTGCATACAGTAAGCCCACAGTTTGTGGGCATTTGACTCATGTGCATTCAGATTTATGGGCAAAAATTTAAAGGGGCATAAAGTGGGTGGGGTTCTGGGAAACATTATTTTGGCAATCCCACCTGCCCTTGAACCCAATGGGTTTTGACTATACACTATTTTGGCTTTAGGTGTGGTGGATTCCCCAGAACATAAGCCCTGTGTAAGTGGCAGGATTAAGTTGTATGAATTACAGGGTGACGTGGGGGAAATTCTCACAGCTGTGGCTCAGCTCCAGCCAAGAGTCAGGGATTATGGAAATTGTAGTACAACACCTGGAGGCCCACAGGTTCCCCAGCCCTGCTCGTAAATAGGTAAGCAGTGAAGTCTACTTAAAAGTTTCAAGTTAACCTGGTTATGAGTAAATGTTTGTGTGAAGTACAGAACCGAACACTCAAGGCGATGAGGAACAGAACTTTTAGCAGTTCTGCCCTTTCCAGGCCTAAACATAGACTGAAGCAAATTAAAAATAGGGGCTTTTTGTCCCTTGAAACCATCAGTCTGATTTTGCAGGCTGCTAGGTCAGGGCTATTTTTGTTCCCTCGCTGCTCCAGCAGCATTCTTAAGCCATAATAGTATGAGGGGAGGGGAGGAGCCAATGATAAGTACAAGTTTATGTAGATCTTGGATCAGCTCAACATCAAGCCTTGCCTCTGTACATTGAAAAAACAAAACAAACATCTCAAATCTTAATCTTGGTGTGCAGCCTTAACAGGATTCTTAGAACCAGGTTCTGATGTTGAGTGCGGTAAGGCTGGAGTCTTGACTGTCATCTTAGGGACATCACATAGCTTTCCCTGCCTCTGCTGTGGAATGGGCAGGGAAATTCAATCCACAACAACCAGTGTCTTAGATTATATCTGCTCCGTGAGAAATGTTAATACAATCTGCTCCATCACAACATCTGTAAGAAAGATATTCCTAAGTCCTCTTGCCTAGCATGGGTTTTTCATAGGTGAAATCTTCCAGGAAGCCCTTCTACAATACAGTGGTACCTCAAGTTACATACGCTTCAGGTTACAGACTTTGCTAACCCATAAATATTACCTCAGGTTAAGAACTTTGCTTCAGGATGAGAACAGAAATCCTGCTCCGGCAGTGCGGCAGCAGTGGGAGGTCCCATTAGCTAAAGTGGTGCTTCAGGTTAAGAACAGTTTCAGGTTAAGAACAGACCTCCGGAACAAATTAAGTACTTAACCCGGGGTACCACTGTATCAGTTACATCCTGCTTGAGTACTAGAATAGTATTTGCCTTGTAACAGGCATAGGCAAACTCGGCCCTCCAGCTGTTTTGGAACTACAACTCCCATCATCCCTGACCACTGGTCCTGTTAGCTATGGATGATGGGAGTTGTAGTCCCAAAACATCTGGAGGGCCGAGTTTGCCTATGCCTGCTTGTAGGCTCTAAGGTGCTGTACTTTGAACTGACTGTCGATTCTTACAGATACAGAAAAAGTTGTTACTCCTCTTCCTATCACCATGAATAGCAGTCTCTCTGTCTTGGACATGACTGATCAGTTGGAAGTCCATAAGAACTCCTGTAGAGCCCCTTGCTTTTCACGTTGAGGGATAAGGGAGATTTTGGGATTGGGGCACATTGGTGCATAATAGCTGCAACGTATTTAAAGGGGTTGCCTTGCAGCAGTCCATGAATACATGCCATGTTTTTTAAAGAACCATGCAGACAAACTGGGCAGTGTGGGTCTGTCGTACTACGCTATCAAGAGTGGGCTTCTGTTAGAACTTTGGGATGCTTAGATTACTTCAGCTTCTGCATTAACCTTCGTAGGCAAGTAAAACTGGATTGAACAACTGAATTTGAGCTCCAATGCTTGAATGAAATCCTTTTAAGGAACCATAATTCAGATAGCCTATTGCCTCCCCCCCCCATTTCTCACTTAAAAGTGTGTGTAAAAAACCAGGTCAACATTTAAAGCAAAAAAAAAAAAAAAAACACACCCTCTAACTACCAGTACAGTGGTAACCTTGGGTTACATACACCTCAGGTTACAGGCCAGAAATAGTACCTCGGGTTAAGAACTTTGCTTCAGCATGAGAACAGAAATCGTGTAGCAGCGGCAGTGGCCCCATTAGCTGGTGCTTCAGGTTAAGAACGGACCTCCAGAACGAATTAAGTTCTTAACCCGAGGTACCACTGTACAACCTTTACATGATTATATATGCAGTTGTGTGGGTTGTTTTGACGCTATGGTACCACAAGGTTACTGACAAGAGGAACAGAAAATGAGACTTTTTATGCACCCCTGAAAGAAAAGGGTAAATCAAACCAAGTTCTAAACACAATTTTTATCTAAAGACCAAAAAGCAAGATTATAGGATTCAAATCAGTAAATCATGTTTTCATATACAAATTTCACTATTTAAACTTTAATTTGATAGTTAACTGCAAGACAGTTTGTAGTATGACATTGTTAAAGGCACATTTCATTTTAATGCATAGTGTACCATTCTAAAATAACCTAATTTCTTTACAAAGTGCTTCAGCAGCCACATACAAGTATAGCAAAATATATTTACAATCTAGAGTTTAAAATCTTAATTTGCCTAAATATTTAAAAAAACTAGATAAAATTAGTGCTTTCTTTCAGCTTAACTGTGTGAAAATACCCTGCCTCTAAAATTTCTTAAAGTGATTTACTTAGATTACAAAACATTTCTGTACAAGATGTACTTACAAAAAAAGAGAAAAGGGTTATTTCTGTAGGACTTTAAATTTGAATCACCCTTTTGGGCTCAGCTGTCTGTAGCTCTAATTTTGGAGTATAAATGAATAGCCGACTGTACCTCAGGTGTGTAGTGTTTTGTATTTAATTGTGATACAGCTATTTGAGATGGAAGGGAAATAGCATTTTTCCCCAAGATGCTAATTTGCTATTTGTTTTTTTTTAAAAAAGAATTACAGGTTAGACATTTCATGATTTGATTTTTTGTTTAGTCTTTTACCATTGTTCTTTGTGGACACACTTACATGTACATTATTCTAATGAACCCGTTACATACGCTTCAAAGTTCAGGCAATGAAGGCAACACCTGGGAGCAGCACTGTCTTCACATGGTTATGTGGTTGCCATTTATCTTTCATGAAACCAGATTCCAGAGCAATACGTCTGTGTGGATTTAAACATCACACAACACATTTTTGATCTTGGGCATGCTGAGTATGAGCCTAATGACAAACCAATTTTAATAAGCTAGGGAAAGCAGAGCGTTGTTTTCCACAAACAGACTCAACTTTTTAGAAAACTATGTAAGTCTGAAAGGAGCACACACAGTATCTGGTCAAAGACATTTTAACTTTTCAAGGTACAGCATAGTGTTAAGAGGCTTAAAATATACAAGTCTTATCAAAAATATTTATACATTCTCTCAAAACATATTGCTTTAACCCTTATTCTCAATAATTGCCAATGAAGAGTCTGGAATTCAGTGGCCTTGAAATGTATACAAGCATGTTTCCTCCCCCCCCCCATTAAATCTGAATTTAACAATACATTCACCTAGCCACTGGATAATGCTAAAGGAAGTGGTAAAGTTAATTTATATGATTGAAACAAAAATATACTATAACTTCCAAATATACATGAACATGGCATGTATACACTGAAGATCCTCATTCTTTAAAGATGATATGGCAACACCAAATCAGCAAATGTAAGATGAACGAGATAGCTAGACACACAGATTAGCTAAAATAACGTATCAATGGAGTTAGTGTGGAAAAGACATGACTTCCAAGAGTACAAAACAGTGATTGCATCTGGGGGAATGCACACATTAGAAATGTTCCTGATTTAAGACTGGAGAGACATTCTTACTCATTACATTCTTCATATCTGCTGGTTATAGAAGTTGAAAGGCAAAAATTGTTTGGCAAATGCTTTGGTAAACTTCTTAGGACCGATCTTCTCTTTTTAAGAATGGAAGCACTTATACTGTTCTCCTATAGGTAAGGCTTTTAAACATTTCCCCCCCTAATAAATACCATAGAAAGTTTACAAAACAAGGCATCAGTTCTTAATCTTCATTCCCCCCCTAAAAAAATGAAGACAACAGTGTGCTTAACAGTCATCAGGTCTATGTTTTTTGGAGATTACTGTATCTTTTTTTTTTTTTTAAGGACAGACATTTTGCCTTCCTTCTTCCCTCTAATCGCTGAGTAGATGGTTATCAGTCTAGCTCAGTATCTGGTTGCTAATCCTGCTTAAGGCAGGTCTTTTTTGCAATGTTTTCTGCTGCAGAACAGTAAAGATACAGTACAAGTGTGCCCAAGTGAGAGTGGAACACAGCCTATACCTGCCAGGTCAAGCTTAAAGAGCTGCACAGAATCGCTTTCCAGTGCTCAATATTTTTTTTCTTTAAAAAAAAAAAGATATACAAAAACGAGGTCACACCTCACGTGTAATAAAAACGGTCCTTTTTCCAAAATCTTCATGTGATTCAAAAAAGTCGGAAGCTACAGGCAGCACAGAGAACAATCCAACAGCTGGTATTCTCAAAAGGAGGGAAGGAGTGGGGCGAACGCTGTTCTGATGAGCCAGTCTGCTAGGATTTCACAGTGTCTCAAAAGAATTAACACCAATCAGCAATGTAGTCAAAGTCTCTGAACATTTCCTGCTGGTCTTCTGAAAGTATCCTAGGCTCCCGGGGTGGAGTGAGAATAGGTGCTTCTGAGGTAAATTCGTCATCAAAATTGCTGACGTCTTCTCTTCCTCGTATGATGGGGACAAAAGGAGGCTTCATTTTCTTGGCAAGCAACGCGTTCCAATCGATCAACTGCAAAATGAAAACACCGAGTTAAGTCCCTGCTTCTGGCTGCTCCCAAATTGCACCCAGGCGTTTCACTTCGCACTCACCCGGAAAAAGTGATGCCTCTTGACATCTTCAGCATCTTTCTCACCAGCGCCGAGACGCCGCTCTGGGTTTCTCCTCAGAAGCTGAAACGATATCAAGAACTTTTTGTCAGTAGCCTGCTGGAGCAAAGCGTTCCTGTTAACAATTTCCTGAGCCATGTGAGTTCTTTGAAAAAAGCACGATATAAATATGAAGTTATTTTTTTTAAAAAAAAGCACATCAGGTTCCCCAGTTAGTACAGCAAGTAGCACTGGGAACTTTAGAAAAGAAAGCAAAATGATTGCCTTTGTTTTTATTACTTCATAAATTTAAAATTCTTGTTGGTTTGCCGAGGCCCAAATGGTGGTTCTGACCAAGTTGTATTTCAAGCAAAACTACTGACATCAGTGTCATGACAGAATGACATAATTGGTTTCCGCCTGTTATTAACAGCATAAAAGAGTCCCAAGGCAGTTTACAGAAAAACAAATTAAATAACAAAAATAATCTGAATAAAACAAAAAAAAGTACAATGGCAAACCCAAGAAAAACCCCAACTTGCTGTCTTTAAAAAGACAAGGCATGAAACCACGCACTATTTTCAGTTTCCCTTACAAGAGATGGCTAGTAATCCAACCACTCACAGCAGCACACTAATGACATCATATCCCATGCAATCAATCCCCGTTCCCACAGACAGAAGACCCAATACACAGAAAGAGTCTCCAATTGTTTTTTTGTCAAAGGAGAGAAAAGAAAGGAGAGAAAAGGAGAGAAAAGAAAAGTTCTAGGGCTTCCATGATC
This sequence comes from Podarcis vaucheri, assembly GCF_965113315.1. NCBI lineage: Eukaryota > Metazoa > Chordata > Lepidosauria > Squamata > Lacertidae > Podarcis > Podarcis vaucheri. Next base: position 34,649,114 of record NC_138764.1, read on the forward strand.
TAGAATGTAGGGTCTCTACTGAGTCCCAACTACCACTCTCTGCTGCTACAAAATGGAAAGAATCCTCGCTGCTGCTTTGCTTATCTCCAGGGATATCATAAGCCGGTGTGTTAACTTTTTATACAGCTGTGGTTGCTTTCTCAGGTGCTCCAGTAAAAAAACACCAAAGTCCTCCTGACTCACAAGTAGTACCAATCCTACCAGTGAGTAAATCGGGGGTGGCTCACTGGTGACCCTTCAAGATAGATGTTGCTGGACTACAAAACCCATCATCCCTGACCACTAGCCCTGCTGGCGGGCAGGTGGATGGGAGCTGCAAGCAGAGAAACTTGGAAGGACCACAGTTAGTCACCCATGGAAGTAAAGGTCATACCCACAGTATTTCTACCCAACAGACATGGGGCATACATCTGGGGAGGCTAGGATATTACTAGTATCAGCAAGCCACACTTGCCTTTGACATAAAGTGAACTTGAGAAACGTACATAGCAAATAAAAACGTGGACCTTAAAACACTTTGCTTTCCCTTACACACGTGGCTAAACAAATTAAGAAGGAATGAAACAAGCACACAAAAAGTACCACCTTACCCTTCTCATTATTGAGATGGCTTCTGTAGAAAGGAACCGAGGATATCTTACTTCATCATTTACAATACTGTCAAAAACCTCTTCTTCATCATCTCCTGGGAAGGGAGACTAGAGGGTGGGGGAGAAATAGCGATAAGAATAATTTCCAGAAACTGAATTTTCATTGATATATTCTCTTAATAAATATACTCAAATTTAAGCAAATGAGAAGTGAAAAGAGTGAGGGAATTCAACAGAAACCTACACCCAACAGCTCTTTTCAAATTTATTTGCTCTTTGCAGATGAATAAAAGAAACAGTTTTACATTTTGTGAAGCTTACCTCACCAACCAGCATTTCATAGATGAGCACACCAAGACCCCACCAGTCTACAGCTCTTGTATAGGAAGTTTCTGTCAACACTTCTGGAGCAAGAAATTCTGGAGTGCCACAGAATGTACTTGTCCTGTCACCAAAACCCATTCCTGCAACAATTACACATGTTTAGTTTTTTGTTCTAGGAGCCTTTCACCTTTCCAGTTTTAAACTCATGGGATTCTTACACAACAAAAACCGTGTATGACATGAACAACATTGCATATTTTTGCCTGTTCTGCCAACTCCATCCAAATTCTGAAAGCTAAATAAGGATACTTTTTATTGCAAAATAGAGTTGATGGTTTTGAACTCCAAATGTTCAGCCAATTATTTACAACTGGTAACATTGTAGTGGTTTAAAAAACAACAACAACAACGGTCTTGCAGAATGACAGAGAAGATACAGATTCATTAAGACTGGAATCCTAGGCTCACTTATCTGAGATTAAGTCCTAGAGAACATAAGGCCTACTTCCGAGTAGATTTGTATAAGTTTGCACTCTAAAGCATTTACAGAAAATGTTTATTTTCTTATCTAACACTATAAAATGCTAGGCATTTCGTTTTGCCTCTAAAATAAGCAAACTATGAAATATGACTTTTCTTTTAAAGATTTCCTCCTTAAGCACAGTGAAGCCAAGGTATGTATTCAAAAACCCTTTAAAAAAAGCCAACAGTTTAATGTCATTTACATACACTAGACATAATTTTTGCCAGTGGCAACAACTCATTTAAGAAGGGTGTGATGTGAATTCTGTGCCAAATTTTACAAAAGGGCAAGAGCAAGCAGGCATTCAAGAACTTCTTGATTGTGTACTGTCAAAATACTTCCTTATTAACAAAGGGCATGCATAATTTCCCCACCCCTTGCATTTTCCATTGGTGAAACTATGTTGTGTGTAGGTAGGACAAATTTGAATTTCCAAGTGGTAAGAAACAAACCTTGGCTCTATAATTATTTGTAAAACACTCTCTCTCTCTCTCTCTCTCTCTCTCTCTCTCTCAGCAGCAGTACACGTTACATTTTGTACAATGGTACTAGCACTCGAAGCATACGCACTATCAAGTGTGAAGAACCTGCATTTGCCTTTAAATAAATAAGGATTCTTGATGCAGTTTTCCTACAGCAAAAGTCCCATTTAATTGCTCCATCTTGCCACCTGTGCAGTGTTAGAAACTCAGATATGAAAGCTAGGAGCTAAATGGCACCTTATGGGCACAACAACAGAATGTCTAGGCCTGTTTTATAAAAAAAATACAAAGCTGAAAATGAATGAACTGCAGCTAAAATCTTATGTTCATTTTTCACACGGTCTAGTCCTTCCCTTGCCCACCTCCCTAATATTCTTAGAGGGTCTCTTCTCCAGCCTTCAGAGAGTGGCTGGAAGTGGGGAGGCAGAAAAAGGTCCTCCTTTCCTTCCACTGCAGCTTTAATCTGAAATCTTACTGCGCCCAGAAGCTTAGAAACTGCTCGCCCTAATGAAATTTTCTGTCGCAAAATGCGCCTAGAACAGTGGGAGTTTCAAACACTGCACCTGTGTCTGATGTAAGACTGTGTCAAGGTCACAAAGACTGCAGAAATCTACTGGGTATCCACCATCTATTTCTTGGAAATATGTCCCCAAGCCATGATTGGCTCAGTGAGACCCTACCTGTCTAGCCCTTTTAGTATAAAAAACTAGTCTTTGACCTGGGTCTAATGGGATTTGAGGGTCATGTATGGCAACAATAATGTGTTCCTAGATGAAACTTGCTCGTGGGGTCAATGACTCGAATGGTTATTTTGTTCTGTGTTCAAATTCCCTGAAGTGTCTTCACACGGTTAGCCTTTCTTAACTGTGTTTTAGTGGTAAAGGGTTCTTATTCTCTGCTTATAAACTCCCTAATAAAGTATAGCACTTATTCCTTGTGTGGCTTCCTGATGTAAGCTTGGCTTTGAATCTGGTACCTGGCTACTTGGTTATATGCTACTGAGTAATTTGTGGGCTTGCAGCTCTAAAGGACTGTTTGGCCCTTTGCAAATCTTGGAGACTTTGCAAATCTCAAGGACTTCCAGAAACAAACTCCGTTTCCCCTGGCTCAGGATTGGATGACTACAGGGGTGGGGCAACCCCTGGGTTATCTCACTTAAAAGGCAGCTTAAGCAAAATTCTTGATATACCGGCAGGAATGAGATGATAAAATAGCCCTGAACTCTTTACATGGTTTGCAGCCATGGGAAAACCAGTATAAGGAAAATCATTTACATGTTGGCAGCGTGGACAAACAGACTCTTCATGCTGTCAACTTGAGATATACCGTATTTTTTGCTCTATAAGACTCACTTTTTCCCTCCTAAAAAGTAAGGGGAAATGTGTGTGCGTCTTAAGGAACGAATGCAGGCTGCGCAGCTATCCTAGAAGCCAGAACAGCAAGAGGGATTGCTGCTTTCACTGCACAGCGATCCCTCTTGCTGTTCTGGATTCTGAGATTCAGAATATTTTTGTTGTTCTTTTCCTCCTCCAAAAACTAGGTGCGTCTTGTGGTCTGGTGCGTCTTATAGAGCGAAAAATGTGGTAACTGGAACAATTCTTTTACAGCTCCTTTCTATAGTGGAATACCACGTATAATTGAGAACCAAATGTTGCTTATGCAGATGAAACCACCTGAGAAGCCATTATTTTCCTCCTACCAATCCATAAAAGCAGGACACTATGGCAACTCCTCCTCGCTGCTCTGGCAATTGTTTCTTCCTGACTCGAATGAATTGATAAAATGAAAGGTCCAGGCAGATCTTAAGCTGGTTTGAGTGGTGAATTCGAAAATGTGGAGATGTAGGGTTGTAGTCAATATTTTCACTTGCGAATTTGTTATGGCTGGAGTTTGGATCCTAGAATAATAGGCAGGGTGGGTTTTAGAACGTAGCGTGTGATTGGCTGCTGGAGCCATGCAATCTGGCTCCAGAAGGGAAGTTTGAACTAGCCTATCAGGTGTGACCACAGGATATCTAGCCTGGGTCTGGGAGGGGCCTGCAGGCTGGACACACACGATGACTCACTGTTTTATGTGTGAACAATGAAATAAACTACATGAAACCAACGGCTTTTCTCTGGGTATATTTCAGAATGGAACTTCCATTAACTCATTCCTTCATGTGCACTCATGGAAGGAGTCCTTTCATAAGCACATCTCTGCTCCTCAATAGAAGTAGCAGTTCATGGAGGAACACCATTAGATACAGCCCAAAGGAAGCTGAGCAAATAACTCTTCTTTGGTGATGGGACATACTATCTTATCTTTGTTACTCAGAGCAAGCAGGGATCCAGACTAACAACAAAGTGGAAGGGGGTGGGCACACAGCCTAAATTATATTTCCTTCCTGTCTTTTATTGCACAGAAATACTTCCAATTCAAGTTTTTTGAACGAAGCCCAACCAAATACCAAAAAATAAACAGATATAAATAAGAAAGCGCAGAAAACAGAATCCGACAAAGCAGAGCTATATACTGTTTTCCCCACTTTCTCTGATGGGGTTCCTAGGACAAACCAGCAGTTTCTAACTTTAGCAAACAAGTGCAAGCATTTTGAAATGCTAACAGCTCTTCTTAAGATCATGTGTCTTGTCATTAAAAATGCAAAGATTGCATTGCAGCTAGCATGTCAGCCTTTGTGAAGCAAATTATCCATGCATTTTGCAGCCTGACCCTAAGTTGGGCCCCATGGAGTTCAGTAGAGCTTACTCCCATGTAAGTGTGCTGTAGTCTTAGTTTACAGAACAGTTGGAAATAATGTAATTGGTATACAGCAGATTTCCCTCCTTGCCCACCCTATGCTTTGTGACAAAAATGTATTATTTTTCTCAATAAGACTTTCTGGATCATTTTGAGGGTCCAATGATGATTTGCTGGGGCCTTTGGGTGAAGGGCAGGTGATATTCAAAAAATAAATCCACCAAAAATAAAGAAAAAGGAATATACAATAAAAACATAAAGCAAACCACTGAGTACAGCTGTTCTAAATGCTTTGGACAGAACGTTTTATTGATCTAGCTGGAAAGTTGTTTATGAGAGTAACTTTAGCCAATGAAAACTGATGCCACAAAAAAGTGTTAGTTTTTAAAACTGTGTTTTGAAAGACATGTCATCTTTCATTTCTTTTGCAATAAATTCTTTTGAAATTACAATAGGCTTTTTACCATGCAATCCTATACATGCCTACTGACATATAAGTTCCACTGTGTTTAATGGGACTTACTCTGAGGTTAGTGTGCGTAGGACTGCACCCTTACTGGCGAAAACCCACATTTTGGAGTTTTTACCAGAAGGTTCCAAATGTTGCTCAGCACAGAACTCTTTTTTCGGGGACTGCCCAGAGGCCATGGCAAAGAGCTACTCTAAATCTGTGATTTGTTTAATTGATTAAAAGAGGAAAAAATTCACATGTTCATTAACAATGCCTCCCCCAACACCATATGGAAGAGAGCAAAGATGTCTCTAATCCACAATCTGTGCAGCACTCAGAATGAGACAGGGTGGGGGAAGGGAGGGGAGAGGTGGAAAGGGGAAGTAGAGGGACTACCACTTTTAATCTGAGGCAGTAATTGATAAAAGTGGGTTGCAAATTCCCGACTGCTATTATAAGCCACTGAGAAATACTGTTGAAAAAGCTTACCCTCTTTGCAGAGGCCAAAGTCCGCTATTTTCACAAAACCTTCTGTATCCAGCAACAAGTTGTCTAGCTTTAAATCTCTGCAGAGAAGAAATTAAAAACAACTCATTCTGACCCCGAAGGGAGACAAACTATACGAGGAAAGTATTAGCTGCAAATACTCAAAATTGTTATCCTTTCTGAATTTAAGGTGTTTGGAAGTGGCATGCAGGTTTGTGTAAACACCCAATGCAACTGTCCTCCTCTTCGCCACATGGCAAAGAGGAGGTAACATTGTTAATGTATCCGAGCAAACATGGTATATAAGGCAAACGTGTAAGAATGTGAAATGAAACAAAAAAATCTAAATCTTATGCAAACTTACCGATAAACTATCTTGTGCTCATGTAAATATTGCAGTCCGAGAACCACACATGCAGCATAAAACCTGTTTGTAAAGAAATATAAAAGAGGCGAGAACTGACATGTTGCATTTTTATACTCCTACAAAGGATAACTTTTGAAAAACATGTGACCAGAAAACCTTCAGAGCAACGTTCAGTACCACCAGAGGAGTCTTTTCAGGCTACTTTATTTTGAATATGGGTTTCTAAGTTTTTAATTAAAAAGAGCACCACACCTCAGTAGCAGAGGACACACTTCCATGCAGCAGGTCACAGGTTCAATCTGTGGTTTTCCAGTTCACAAGGAACAGGTAGACAGCAGGCAGTGGGAAAGGCCTGGGACCCAGTGGACCATATTGGGTTAAACAGGACAGTCTGACCCGCTATAAAGCTTTTTGCCTGTACTCCTCAAAAAGTATAATACCGGCATCTATGTCATGAATCTCTACCTGGCAGGTATCAGTGAGCGAAAGCACCATCTGCTGATACAATTAGAACAGCTCCCTTGATGAAGTAGGTGTGCGTGTTAGGATACTGCCTGTCAACTGAAAGTCCTGTTGTAGTTATGCCCCCTGCAGTCAGACAGGAATTGCCTAAATCCATCAGGATTGCTCTGCTGGCTTCAATTAGCTCTACACAGATTTAACTAGCATAAGTCAACTGGGTGCAGGAGCTACATGCCATGTACCTAAGGGACGTATGATACAACATTTATAAGCTGGTGTGGCTATATGCAGACACATCTTCTCAGCAGCAAAATTTCCTCTCCCTTGCAGTTAGGGTGCATGAGATTAACCACAGTTAAGATTAACTAGGGTTTCCTTTAAACGAAGTTCTGAAACATGAGGTAGCTCCCAACCATTTAGCAGGGGAAGAAGTGTTACTATGTCATATTGGCCCTGCAGAGTATTATCTCACACGGCAAGCACCAAACCCAACTTACTTACGCCACAGCCTGAAAATATCCCTTTTGTTACTTACACTGCTCTTGGTTCGGAAAAGACATCCGTGTGTATATGCATCATGAGGTCTCCTCCAGCTGCGTACTCCATTACAAAGCACACGTGATCGTTGGTTTGGAAACAAGCGAAGAGGTTCACCAGAAAGGGATGCCTTACGCTGTTCACAGTTTCAAAAATTCGCTTTTCACACATGAGGCTGAAAGCAGAAATGTTTTATGAGGTTGGATCAACTATTTATTTTCATTACATGGGTGACGGCTCCAAGAAGGGATACATGCACAAAATCCTAAGAGTTAGAAGGGGCCCTATGGGTCATCTAGTCTAACCCCCCTGCCATGAAGGAATACGCACCCAAATGGGGATCAAACCCAAGTCCTTGTCATTATCAGCACCATGCTCTAACCCGCAAGGCGAAAGCCTAACTGCAATGAGGCCACTGTAACCGCAGGCTTCCAGCAGAAGTGCTGAGCTTACTGCAATTAATACAGTGGACCCTCAGGTTACGTAATCTTCGGGTTGTGAAAGCAACAAACCTGGAAGTGTATTCTTCTGGGTTTCGCTGCTCGCACATGCGCAGAAGTGCTCTATCGCACCGCGTGTGAGGGCAGAAACGGTGCCTCTGGTTACGAATTTTTCGGGAGGCGCACCCCCCCCCCCGAAACAAATTAAATTTGTAAATTTGTACAGTGACCCACAAGTAGCAAGAGCATGGAAGGCCATCAGGACTTTTTGGGTAATACAGTGGTACCTCCGGTTAAGTACTTAATTCGTTCCAGAGGTCCGTTCTTAACCTGAAACCGTTCTTAACCTGAAGCACCACTTTAGCTAATGGGGCCTCCCACTGCCGCTGCGCCGCCAGAGCACGATTTCTGTTCTCATCCTGAAGCAAAGTTCTTAACCTGAAGCACTATTTCTGGGTTAGTGGAGTCTGTAACCTGAAGCGTATGTAACCTGAAGCATATGTAACCTGAGGTACCCCTGTATGTGGTAAATGACAACAGTGCTGAGTTCTTGCAAGGGATATGATACTAATGTGATATTTTTTTTAAAAAAAAAAAAAGCACAGCAGCTTAACAATGAATGACGAACAACTGTTGTTAGCCGCCCTGAGCCCGGCTTCGGCTGGGGAGGGCGGGATATAAATAAAATTTATTATTATTATTATTATAACTACACAATATGGGCATACCCTCATGTACAGAGAAAGAGAGAGAAGGTTGAGAAACATAAAACCCAGGGATAGGCTGGGTACTATTTCTTACTGACCCAAGCACATTTACTTGTAATTATGTTCTACCAGAGATGCTTGCAAGTATGTGTGTTTACGGGTCAGGTTTGAAAATCTGGCAATTACTGCAGCCCATGATTAAGATCTAAAGAGCTGCACAACTAGTCTTATACATCAATGGGGCTTTGAGTTTGAGTTCTGAAGAGTGGCACCATCTTCTAAGACATGAAGATTGGAAAACTGCTTTTGGGTTACATGGCAGGATCATAACATGACCTGTTATAAAAACTCTTAACGAGTATTTTCTTTCTTTTTTTATGAAATGAAATTAGTTTCTGCAGACCTGAAATAAATTATGTAAAAAACGTTAAAAATACAAGCCCTTGGCCCCACTCAAAGTAGTAGTCTTGGTCTGTGGGTTTAGGGCACATTCAGATTTAATGACACCTGTCCTTCACACTGACCTGTCTACTTCATCACGAGCAACAATGTCTCCTTTCTTTAAGGCTTTAATGGCAAACATTTCGTTTGTATTCTTATATTCAGCCAACAGGACCTGAAACACAAAATAATACTCAATTTGCATGCTTTCCATTACATTTTATGTTCCAAACTCGCAACTGTTGTGTATACGTTTAAAAAGCTTGCTTCAAAGCTGTGACAAATCAACAAGCATATTACTGAGCACATAGTGAAATGCAACAGGCAGCTGCAAAGGGAAGTGGGCTAAGAGGAAGGAAGGGGAAAAACATGATGTGGAAAGAGACAATATTGTAATTTTAGCTGTCAAACATACCTTTCCAAAGTGTCCTCTACCCAGTACAGCACAACACCGGAAGTCTTGCAAACTGAATTGAAATCTCTGTTGTATTCTGAAATACAGCAAATTTAAAAAGTAAATGACAATTTCTGCTCAGTATTGGGTAGAGTTATACATCAAGTTAACATAAAAGAGGACTTACCTTCTATCTTCGGGCTCTCGTATATTATATTCTAAATCAGAATTTGAATTTTGAGTCTCGCAAATAATTTCCGGCTGAAGTTTGGGGACAAAATTATTTCTGTCATTCTCAAAATCAAATGTTTCTGCATCCTGTGAAATGTGTAGAAGAAAAAAAATCTGAAGATTTAAAAAAACAAAAGTTGCTAGAAATTGGAGAAGAGTAATGTTACAGCAGTAGGTCTTAAATTTAGAATTGTGGAATTCAGAATCTCAAGGTTGATTCAAATGCCTTCTAAAAGAGCCCTCGAGAAACTATATCTATTTGCTAAACCTCTTGCACTGTTTGTGATAGGACTTGCAAAGACAGCACAGAGGAACCTGGTCTAAGAACTGGTTTAAGAATGCTGTCATACAAGCTACCCTACACATATTCATGTTTCCCACATAAATGAAGTTGAAGAAAAATAAACAAACCCTCTTCCATGTATTACTGGGACACCTGCAATCAATTCTTCCTAGCCAAAGGCAACCTGGCATTTGGGTATTTCTAAACCTGGTTTAAGAACACATTTTGATTGTTTAATTTATATACCGTTTAGTATGTTACAAGTATGTCTAAGCGGTATACAAGTATGTTACAAGTATGTCTAAGCGGTATACAAAAAACTGAAGCAACAACAAACAACTTAAACAAAATATTACAAAAACACACAGTTACATATAAAATGTTACAATAACACAAAGTTGCTATGATATACAAATCAATATCCATTCATTTTCCTTTTGATACTCAACCTCCGGGTTTTCACCCAGGGTCCAAGCAAACTCTCCGCTCACCCACAAAAGTCTCACAACATTGATCTTCAAGTGCTTGAAAAGGACTGTAAGATTCTTTATTAGGAGATAAGACTACTTCTTTCTGTATTTGAACAATCCCAAGCAATGTGCCAGGGACTTAGGGGAACCCTGTTTAGAATGCCATCTTTAGAGTGAGGGAAGAAACACAATGAGTGAGGCCTTCTCAGTGAAACATGTCAGTGTCCGTCCCTGCTTCTTTTAAGAAGTCTTAACAAATGTTTATTGGTTTGGCAGGGTTTTCAGAACCTGTGAGACTTGTTGATCATTAAATGCTTGTTGACAGTTCTCTGGTTAAGTTCTAACTTCAAATACTTCTTTGGTCAAGTATCTACTACCTCAAATGCTAGTATGGTACAAACGAGTTTTTGCAGTTCAGCAGTTATTTAAAAGGAGAGGTTATGACCCGATTATAAGAACGCTTTAAGCTATTATGCAACTCAGTTGAGAAAGTTGCACACAGAAAGATCAGCTGCAGAACGCTTTGCATAGCAACCAATTATTAAAAAGTAAAGACGTCAATAAAACAACAACAAATCAAGAATACAACCTGTGCTATTTGTAGGTCACATTTCTCACAAACCTAGACAGAACAATTTGTGCTATTGTTTTAAATCTATATTAGAAGTCTTGCCTGAGTGGGTGTAGGTGGAGCCTTTGGCTCAGGCGAAGGTTCGCTAATTTCTCCAAGAGAAGACGCACGTGGAGGAGTATGTGGGGGTTCGGGTTCAAGTTCAAACACCAGTTTGGCTACAGGGGAGTCACTTAAAAGAAAGCAATTCACTTGGTGAGCATGGCAACAATTTAGGAAAATTTAAAAAATAACTTCATGCTAATTGATACTTTTCTCTTTTTAAAACTGGAAGAAGGAAACTCAAGAGGAGTAAATAAGCTTGTGTTTCCTTCTACATCACAGGAGTTTTGTCATATAAGCCTGCTTAAGCATCTCAGCCACTTACCTAGTTGGTGATCTTAATTCAGGAATGTGCGCATCACCTCCTGCAACTGCGGCAGGCACAGCTTGAGGGCTGAAGGTGCCGGTATGATTTACTGTAGGAATAGCTCTTCTCACAAGCCTTCCCCAAGTGGCAATATTAATATTCATTTGAGGAGCTCTGAGAAATGTTTTGCCTGTGGTTAAAGAAAACAGAGAGCACAAGTAATCTTTTTACTTATCACCAAAAGCTATAATTAAAAGAGAATTCATATTCATTAGTTTATTATTTGTGATGAATAAACTGAACATGTCACATATTCCACATTTTCCTGCGCTTTTTTTTTTTACAAACAGATTTCACTATTGAAAGCCCTATCTACAATTTCTAAACAAATATATTTACATGAAATTCTGACGTTTAGCGTCAGCATCCTTTTCAGTTAACTTTTGAGAATATAAACCTGTATTAAGATTAAGATACAACACCAATTTGATGAAATCTGTTACCTTGCTGCTTGGAGAAAATTTTCTTTTGCCTTTGAAGTTTTGGTCTTCTTTCAATAACTGGATTAAAAAATGTAACCTGCAATTCAGACAAGATGTGTTAAATAGTAAAATAATGAATCTTGGAAATCATTCACAGCCTTTAATAATTTTCTTTAAAAAACGTTGGCACTTACCTCTGCAAATAGAGTACCCTGGGGTTCAAGATAGAGACACATTCCATGTCGCTGGTTGTCTAAGAAATCTTCTAACCTCAGAAACTTCACCGCACAGAGAGATCTCCAATCGCGCCAATAAACAGAAATTTCTAATTCACGTGACTGAAGAGATTTGAGGAGGAGGAGACAATGTTAATTTGTGCAGCTGCTACAATTCTAAAGATTGTATCCCAGACACTCCATAAGTGCAAGTGGTTATGCTTGTGCAATGGAACTTCCCCTGTAACCCTCTCCATTTCCTTCCCAAATCTGCTCTGGAGGACTGGGCAAAACACCAGAAAAGATTGCGGGCGGGTGGGGGCATGGAGGAAAAAGGGGAGTTCCGCTGCACAAGTGTAAATCCTTGCACTAACCAGATTAAGTGCTACATTCCATGCAAGTGAATAGTGTACACATTCCCTCCCCAGCACCACCTCATTATGGAAGCTGGTGACTCTGGCATGGGAGGAGAAGCACACTGCTGACCCTGTATACATGTTTCACTTACTTCATATGAACTGGCCAGGAAGACATGCCTATAAAAGAATGGGCATTAACAAGTGACCAGAAGCATTCCATAGGAACACAGAAAGCTACCTTATACCATGTCAGACCAGGGGTCAGCAAAGTTTTTTGTGGCTTGGGCCGATTCATGGTTCCGCAGACGCCACGGTGGGCCGGGGCGTGTGTGCGCACGCACACACTATTTCAGGCGCTCCTTCTGGCGCAGAGGTGTGCGCAGCTTCCCATTGGCTGCAGGGGCTTCCTGCAGCCAATGGGAAGCTGGCCAGCATCGCGGAAGGCGGTACCCGCTGTGCTCTGCGCCAGTTTAGCACAGCGCACGGGAGCCGGCCGAGCGGGTGGCAGCGGTCCATGGGTCGGTTAAACAAGCAGCCCATGGGCCTTAGTAACCCCTCTGTTGCTGACCCCTCTGTCAGACCATTAATCTGTCCAAATCAGTTTTCTCTACACTTGACTGGCCGTGGACCTATAGGGTTTCAGGCAGGGATGGATCCGAGCCCCTCCTCAAGATACTGGAAACCGAATCTGTGTTCTACCACCGCTGCACCATGCCCCCCCCCCCAACTGCAACAGTGCTCAGGGTGAACCTAGGGTTTTACAAGGCCCTTTGTAAAGTGTGTTCCAATTTAAAATGGCTACTATCAAAACACCCGCATACAGAGTCAACAACATTTATTCTAATGCAGTCCATGTTATGAAAGATGAGCCGTGAAAATATATATTTTTACAAGGCGAAATTCTTGCCTTGCATAACCACTTGAAACAATACCCATACACGCAGAACAAACACTACAGGTAGCTTAATTCAGTGTGGCACTAGGTAAGCTGAAAGGGAATGATTTACTACTGGCAGTCACAGGTGCGGATAAAAGGAAACTCCTGCAACTTCTGTAATATATAGCCTGGATGACAGCGCTGAAGGGAAGAACACTGGCCTCTGCTGTCGGTCAGGGGACCAAGGGTCACCGAGAGGTTGTACCTCCTGCCTCCCAGGAAGAGCAGCATGCAGAGGGGGAGTTGAGCCTGTTCCCATCCATCAGTCAGAGAAGGAACAGCTGAAGGGAGCTAGATTCCCTTCTCCCTGCCAGAATGAGCACTTGGCTCTACAAGTCAATTGCTCTGGGACCACTAAGCTCAAGGGAAGCTTTGGGCTACTGGAGGCTGCACCTTTTGCCCCCCAAGAGCATGCTAAAGACCAACATGGCCCCATCCATCAGCCATGCTTTTCCCTTTTGCGAAAGGGAACATCTAGGCTTTTATTTTAAATAACTGTACACCACTTAGAAATTTTTAGGCATTTCCGTCAGTGTTTATTGACAACAACCACCACCATCGAAGGAGAATCAGACACAGGTAATTCTTCTGTTTCAATTCACAAATATAAACGGGCTCTCCCAATCTCCACAAAATCCCCTGTTATCATTGGATCCTATTAAATGAAACAATTTTCCGTTATCACAGTGCTTCAAGCCATCTCCATTTACTAACTTGCATTGTTTCTGCCTAAGGAAACAAATAGTTTGCATGTGTGAATTTAACCCCCGACACTCAAGACCACCGTCATGGCACGTATTCATTCCAGAAAGTTAAAAAATATTAACAAGCCTTCAGTTCAAGTGCTTAAACTGCACTGATTTCAAAGGAATTTAAAATACACTTCTGTTGCCCAGAATTGAACCCCGCACATTTTAGCTTAAATGTCCTTCCTGAAGAAAGAATTAGTTGGGATATTAACTTCAAAATCAGTTCAATTGATTTAATTTTTTATATAATTAATGGGCTGTATTTTTCAGAATAATATTCTGGAAGAATATGGTATATATTTAACTTTGGAAGAAATCTTATTCATTATCAGTTTCCTTTCACCCTCTCACATTAAAGCAACTGGCAGACTGTGAAAATAGCAAATGAAGAATTTTGTTGTTATTATTTTAAGAATAACTGTTTGACTTAACTGTTTGACTTGTTATAAAACTTTATTGGCTAGAACTTAGAGCTTTGTTGTTTTCCAGTCTACAGTGGAAGCTTGGGTTGCAAACGTGATCCGATGCACGTTCGCAACCCGCAGCATTCGCAACCCGCAGCAGCACATCTGTGCACTCGCGGGCTGCGATTCGGTGCTTCTGCACAAAGCACAATTTAGCGCTTCTGCGCATGCGCAACCCCCAAAACCCAGAAGTAAACTGTTCTGGTAATTCCGGGTTTCGGCAGGCCCGTAACCTGAAAAAAATGCAACCTGAAGCATCTGTAACCCAAAGTATGACTGTATCTACTTTCAGGTCTATTGAAATAATTTATTTAACTGGAGGAAATATTGTTTATCACTCATTGAAGTCTACATTCGCTCTTAACTTCATCCTCAAGAAACTGACAGATAAGAGCCATACATCACCAATAGTGGGGGATTTATTACAAAATACAGAGACTTAGAATCCTATAGGATGGGATGCACTTCTGCTTATACAAGTGCCCTCTCAAATTTTTGCTGACTCCTCCAGTCCCCTTGCTGCAGATTTCAGTGCCTCATAACATCCTGTTTCAAGTAATACCCCAGAACTCGGAAGTGGATTTTCAAGGACCAGAAGGAGCAGGGCAGCAAAAAACAAACAAAACTTCAGATCCCAGCTAGGACCTCTCCGTGTATATATACAGACAAATAAACATAAAATTACCAAGTTGGTAATCACTGTTAACACAATAAAGAGGTCCTTACTCGGTCTAGCTCCAGTGTAAATTTCTGATCCCATGACTGATTGGAAATAGGCTTCCAGCTGGTTTGATCAACCACCGTATTGTCCAACTTCAAAACAGCACAGATTTCGTCTGTAAGAAAATTACACAAACTCAGCTTAGAACTTTAAGAGGATTTTCAAGAAGTAAAACAAGCAAAACATGCAAGGACTGGTTATGTGTCTGGAATGGAAAAACAAATACAAACATTACGAGCTGCAAGAATCTATGGCTACTGTTAAGTTTACGATTATTTTAAACGTCTTATGTTTAATGTCTTTCTTCTTTTACCCTTGCTAAATAATGGTGAATGTTGACACACTCTCCCAGTTGAAACTCCCACCAGTTGAAGTTTCCCAATCCATTGTGAGTGGGGTTCAACCCTTCGCTGATAAAGGACTTGACACTGGTGACAGTATTCCCTGCTGCTGCTGCAGCCTCCCTCCATCTTTCCACACCAATGTGCCTGGCAGTGGTGATAGAAGCTGGCACAAGGGCTCCTGCTATGCTCTGGAATGTTTCAGCAGTGTCTTATGTGGCAGCACCCCTGATAAATAGGTTCTCAGGGTTCCCAAGCCAGTGTACTTTTCAACCTACTTAATATTTTTTAGCATTCACGGTCCTATTCCGAAACAGGAAACTTGTTCAAGACCTCAGCCTGAATGATTTGATGTGCTTGAGTATACCCCTGTTAAGAAGTACTACTAATAACCCAATTTTACATGTATCTACTCTTCTTACTAAAAGGATTCATGAAAGTGTTTTCTGAAGATAAAAGCAAAGGTAAAATGTACTGAACTGGACAAATCATCAGTTTTCAGGAGGTTCCGACTACTCCCACTTTTACTTTTGCTTGTTCGGCTCATGAAAGATGATCTGGCTTCACTTGGACTCCATCCGGGTAGAGTAATGGATGTGGCTTTTGATCGACCGGGGACATTCTCCAAAATATCTTGGCAGCCCATGAGCCTAACTTCCAAAGTACCTAGAATGAGATCAGATTGCCTTCGCTCATATTCCTTGCAAAACACCCGCTTCAGCAAATACAAATAGTTCATGAATGGTAGCAGGACAGGTGACTCACAAACTTTCAGTCTTGCGGAGACGATCTAAAAGCACAACCCTTTTTTTTTTAGCTAGTCACAATGTAAGAGCTGCTTCACACAATGTCTATGAAAAATAAGCATACATATATATGGGTCGCAGGATACCCTGATCAAGTGTTTCCCTGGCACACCTTCACAAGTTTCACAGCACTATCCATGCCTTTCGAAACATACATTTGTTTTCATATATCACCTTTCTCAATGTGAGGCCTTCTAGATGTTGCCGGATATAACTCCCATAAATCCTTGGCCAACGGGTTGATGGGAATTGCAGTCCAAAATTTCTAGAGGGCAACAGTTTGGGAAATGCTACCTTACACACTGGGGGATAGTCAACTGAGTGTTACTCAGAGTAGACCAACTGAAATAAATTAACAAGATTAAGCTAAACCCATTAATTTCAATAGGCCTACACTGAGTAAAAATTAGCTGAATACCACCCATCATACTTTTAACACATATACAGTAAAAAGAAACATTAATTTTGTAAGAAAAATGCAAATCAACTTTTACCATTTCAACTTTGACTTACATGTGAACTTTCAATGTGAATTTATTTGGCAAGGGACAGATTGTGTGCGCAGGACTACGTATGTAACAAGCTAGTTCTGCTACAAGTTCAGTTTAAAAACTAAAGTCATTTTGGGAAACACAAGCTAACAGCTGTGCTCGTGCTTCTAATTTGGTTGTTTATTAAATAATTTAGTAAACAACATATTAGGAACAGAGTTTTTATTCAACACCTGCTTCAAGTTAGCAAATAAAATCTGCAGGGATGTATTTAAGATCTTCATTAAGCATACGAAATATCTTGGAATTTATTTTCTTTATGAAGTGCTGCAATTACAGACACGCACACAGGCTGTCAAGAGGAACTGTTGGACTATATAGTCTCAACTTCCATAACCCCTGTGCAGACGTTTATTCTTGTGGAATACTAACTCTTAAATTTCTTATATTTAATTACTTTAATCTAGAAAACCCATTAGCACAAGTAAATGGGAGATGCATTTTTATACATTGCTGCTATTTGCAATTCTCTCTTCACGTTATTAGCAAAGTCTTAATGCTTTGTAGAAAACTCCCTTTAGGAAAAACTTAATTTCCATCACAACTCAGTTGCATGTGATTATGACCATACTTCATCTCTACTGCCATGTCTG
This sequence comes from Podarcis vaucheri, assembly GCF_965113315.1. Taxonomy (NCBI): domain Eukaryota; kingdom Metazoa; phylum Chordata; class Lepidosauria; order Squamata; family Lacertidae; genus Podarcis; species Podarcis vaucheri. The sequence goes on from NC_138764.1 coordinate 34,666,239, forward strand.
ATGGTTGACCGGTGAGAGCCCACAACCCCCCACGTCACCTAAAAGTGGAATAATGGAGCAGATGTTCTCAAAGCATTTGGGGGTATTAAAAGCATCATATCAGGGGCTTCTAAATTCTGTGTTAGACTCTACTACTGGATAGTAGGACTTTGTGGGTCCCAGGAATTGTCTTGGGGGTGGGGTGGGGGGCTGAAATCCTTTGCCTGATCAGATGTTGGGACAAGGGGTTGGATCCAATGCTTGGCAATCCACAAGTCTCATGCAACATACTTCTGCTTGGACAACACAACTCCCCCCCTCTCCCCTGTGCCCCACTGTGCCCCACCCCATACCCTCAAAATATGTCCCAGAGGAGAAGATTTGGGGGTTCATGGGGAGAAAGGAGAAGTCCCGTTGTGCAAGCAGACCACTGCGCACACAGAGGTGGACACAACTCTAAAAGTCTCCAATATTAATTAATTTGCCAATTCCGATTACAAAAATCCTTTGGGTTTTGCTGTGCTAGAACAGCAAGACCCACCTCTTAAAAGCACCAACCACAAGAATCTTCTTAACCAACATAAATGCAAGCCACTACTCAGAAGTTTGAGGTTAGTCAGCAACTGAAATACTCACAATTATGCAATTAGTGCAAACAGAAACAAAAACAAACAACATTTCCAGAAAAAAAGAACACCACAGCACAACAAACCTGTTAAAGCGGCTGGCTTGGATAGTGTACTATATTGATTCTGTGTAGAGATCATACTTTGACGTGGACTTAGTGTTGGTGATGAAACAAGAGAAAGTTCTTCTATAATAATACTGCTTTTGGGGTGGTTTTTAGGGAGTTCATTAAGTCTCTGTTCTAGTGAATACTTTAAGAGATCCAACTTCTGGCTTGATTCATTAAATCTTGCTTGAGCCTTGTTCGTGAAAAAATAAGAAAAGAAATCCGCTAAGAAAATTGTTGAAATAGAACTGTTTAAATTCAGATTTTATTTACTCTGTTAAAATTACCTCTGAGAGTGCTTTTCTGTCAGTAACTTTTCCAGATCCGAGCAACTTCATAACATTTTTTGCCCCTTCTGCGACTGCATATTCTATCCTAAAATGATGCCGCAGTTCCTCCATTCGGAGCTCAAGGGGGCTTATAACAGGCTTTGCTGCAGGTAAAATCACACACAGAGATATTTAGTATGCATTCAACTAGTTTTTTTAATATGGTTATCTTAATACAAACAACTGCTAAACATTTTGACCACAGAAATAATTAAAAGTCCTAGTCTAGTTGGTGAAAGAAGTGAGATGTTAAGTTTAGGCTACAGTTCTCAAAAAACACATCATTTGCCAATGTGAAGACCTCAGGAATACCTGTGGTCCTGAGACCAAGTGGTCCTTTTGCATGCAACAACTGATAGCACTGCAGCATATTTTTTTAGGGTAGCTGCATGGTGTCATGCGATTCCAACTCCTCATGAAGGCTGGGGAATCTCCAAATCGGCACGTGGCTGATGTTGGTTAAACAACGCAGCTTCGTAGACTGTTCTTTGAAATTGGCCAGAATTTGTGATAAACTCAAAATCCCTAGCTTGCACGCAAGGACAAGTCAAGATTAGGGGAATCTGAAACAAAACACTGCAAGGTCTTCTCCTGCCCACACTGGAAGAGAGGAGAGCATGCAAGCCTGAGACTTAAGTCAGCCTCTTTCCAGCCTGTGAATGTAAGGCAAAACCATGGCTGAGTGTTATGTGCTAATGCAGCCATGTAAGTACTTATAGTTTATTTCCTGCTCAAACATTTAGCTCATGCTCACAATTTTCTCAGCAAAAAGGGCAGGAATTGCAACATTTCTATTGGTGCTACTGAACTGGAGTGCACAGCTCATTTCACTCTGAGGGTCTTTTACATTTTTATTAAGTGAAGTGGGCCACATTCAATCAACTCGGTTTGCTCTGCAGCCTATTCCACGAGCCTCCTTTCTATTTTCTATGCATGGTATCACCTTTCTCAACCACCATAGGTTTGCTTACTATCTCAACAGTTGTTCGCTCTCATGTTCATCTCTCCACTACTTCTCTCTGCACTCCGTAGCACTCTTCTGTCTGTGGCCCAGCATGGATTTCTCTTGACTCCCATTTCTCCACCCATCCATCCTCCTTTTCTTCTTTGAATTATATCCTCAGCCCTTTCATTTACATTTCCTCATGGAGAAAATACAAGACCAACTCTCCCAGCAATTCACACACTGAGGGAGTCTTCAATTCTGTCTGGCTGCAGATGATGGGAAATCTGCTGCCCATATTCCATTACAAGCTTCTAACACAAGATTTATGAAGGACACGGGCCATGCAGAAAGCCTTTACTAGTGCACCATGCACGCCTGGTCACATTTTAAATTAATTTACCATGTGCAATGACCCATTGTACAGCAGGCCAAAGGCACCACTCAGCCAGGCTATTAATGGCTAGCTTTCTAACCTTACATGTGAATGAGCCAGTACATCCGGGAAGGGCACTTAAAATGTGACTAGGCATTTGTGGAAAGCTTACAATTTGGGGCTTTCCATGTGGCAAGTGTCCTGTATAGATCAGGTCTTCTTCTGGGGAGAGATGAAACAATATAGATGTAGAGCAGCATGCACTATTCCACACCCACTTTTGATAGAGTTGGGCAAGCCAGAGAAGTTCCCACAAAGTGGGGCTGGATTGCCAAGCATGGGGATTTAGAATTTTCCCCAGGGTTGAGGGGGAAGGCAAGATCCTATCCAAGATTCTATCAACAGTTTAGAGAATGTTCTTCTCTTGAATGCTTCACCATTATCAAAAGCCAATTCGTTAGTCTGGACTGCCTGAAGTATCTGCATCCTTATAACTTCAATTTTTGTCTTGCTGTCCTGAAGCATCTGTTGAGCTGTCGCAAGAAGCTTTCTATCCTAAAAAGAAAATAAAGATGCTCTTAAAATATGAATTATGGAGGGACATCCAAGTATCAGCAGCTTGTGTTGTCTTTTTTTGACAAATTCAAGGCGATTCAGAAATCGTATAGTTTTGCGACTACTGTGTGATACATTTTGCTGTTTCCTTCCTCCATTGTATTTCCCCCTCAAATTATGTTTTATCCACTTGTCAGAACTTTGCATCAAATACTCTATTACTGCCTCTTTAAATTTCTTTCTTCCTGCTATATATTTTAACCTATCACAGACACTTTCAGAAGATGGCAGAGTATTAAAAATAAAGTTTTAATAGGAAAGTAGATCCCAGCAACCCAAGAGACTTGAGTGGAAGCTTTCAACATGCAGAACTGCTGTACTACAGAACAATTCAAAGTTCACACAGAAAGCAAAACTAAAATGTTGCACTACTGTACTCTGCAACACATTGCTTATCATCAAAAGGCTCCTGTACCGATTGTAATGTCATGTGGACTGTATAAACTCATGACTGGAATTTCTGCAAGCCCTTGAAATTGTTATCGGCAGTCACTGATCTCCAAAGTTAAGGACTCGCACCATAATGTCATTTGCATTTGTTTGCCAGTAGAGAATGTGGAAGATGTTTCTTCAAATAAAATATATGACAAAACTATCCACACACATACTGGTAGAGCTTGCAAAGGAAAACAAGGCTTTTAAATATTTGAAGTAATGGAAAGGAGCTTGGAAGAAACAGCTTCCCTCCATGTTAGAAGTGCTGTAGTAAGATTAACAGCTTAATTTAACATGTATAACTGAAACAGTGCTTGGAAAGCTACAAATTGAGTTTCAAAAAGGTCAGGGAGCCATCAGGAAGCAATTCAAACTGCCAACTCTCAGTCTCTGCAATCCATTCAGATCACTTATAGTAATCTGCATTTCTTTTGTTCTTTCCCCACATGCCAACATCCTGGTTCCAAGTTAGGGTTGCTGATGAGTACTATTCCTGGGCTTGGGACAGATGTAGCACTTCCAAAGTGTAAGAATGGGAAAGGCGAAGGCTATTTTTTAAAAATAAAAAAACTACAGCATAATCCGAGAAGATGTTCAGTTGGCGCATCTTCTCAAAAGAAGCAGGTACTCAACCAGCGAACAAAAGATTCCTGCCTTGCTTGGAAACAAAATGCATTTAGAAACTTTGTTTTAATGCAGCATACAATGAATTTTCCTACGAGGCATTTTGTCACACTACCCATATCAGGTAGTGATATAATATCAGGTTTTCAGAATGTGGCAAACTCCCCAACATTTTTTTGTTTTTCAAATAATGTGATGCATGTATGATAGCCTATTGAGATCAAACATGAATTACTTCTAAATGACCACACCACTCTTTATGGAAGTAGGCATTTCTTTAACACTGTCTGGTTTACCCAAGATGATGATGATGATGATGATGATGATGATGATGATTTTATTATTTCTACCCTGCCCATCTGGCTGAGTTTCCCCAGCCACTCTGGGCAGCTTCCTCAACTGAAAAAAAAGGTCATTTGCACACAAACTGGAAAGATGGTAAATTTAACTGGATTTTCATAAGTCTTACCTTTGATGAACCATTTGAATACATGTGGATCATATTCTCTGCACCTTGTTTTACTTTCAATTCTATATCCAACTGTTTTTTTAAGGCCATCAGCCTGTTGTTGGTTGGAAAACGAGGGTCACTGTTCGGTGTATCTGGAGTTCTGGGGCAATCTGTGTATTACATATAATCAAGCCAAACAACAATTATTCTAAATGGATCTATGCTAGATTAAAATAGCAAAATGTCAAAGTATTAATATTAATATAAAATTATTTCAGTTAGCCAAATTATTTTAGTAAGCATACAGTATTTCTACTAAGAAATCTTTTATATCTTTGCCCAAGATTACACCTGATATCTACCATGCTTTCTATTGTAGTAACTTTTCAGTATTTTGCACAAACTGGTGTCCATGTCAAAGTGAGGTGATGGTTTCTCACTGAGGCACAGACTATCATGTTTCCTATCTTGTCTTGGGTGACTGGTATATAGCTTTTCCACTCCAACTGAGAACTGATAATCTAAGAAAACAGTTCTTGGACATAATTAAATCATTCACTAATAATAGTTCTAAGAGATCTTATCAAATATAGTATTTCACAAATATATTTCAAATATAATGGAAAAGCATTTCCAGCAAAAGCTGAGAATAAGGTCAACTGCAATAAATAATGGCTCAGTTCCAGAATTCTGCTCATGAAACTCTCCCATCGAACCCACCCCCCCCCCGTGCTTTGGGGGGCTGTGGGAACCTGCAGAACCACTACTGTAGAACCACTGGCATAGTGACTACCCTTCCCCTCCTGCCCTGCCAGACTTCTAGCCATGGAAGGATCTGAAGGAGCTGAATCCAAAACACTGCCATTAACAAAAATATCCCTTCTATTTGTGTATCCAATCCTCTCCCCCTCTCTCTTTACAGGATGTTGATTCAGTTAATCTCCTTTATTTTCTACATACATACATTGGGTAAGCACAAGTTACTATTTGTTGTAGGTTACAGTGCCTAACGCTTAAGTAATTCATTTCTTATGCCAAGAACACTAGAGCTAGCATAAGAAAAAAAGTAGTGCCTGCATTGTTTAAGTGACTGTTAGTGAAAAGGAACGAATGGTTGACATAAGCGAGCCTGTCTAATTTAAAAACTTTTTTTGGGGGGGGGGTTAGTAGTAACTACCACAGAGATTACCATAAAGTAATCAAAAAGCAGAACTAGTTGTGGCTTTTATAGTTATAAAGCCATCCATGGATTGCATCAACAAACTGTCTAGTTGCTTTGCAATAATTTTGGTGCCAGTGACAATTGGCTTAATCTTATGTTTACTGATTACTGTGGTGCCCCGCAAGACGAATGCCTCGCAAGACGGAAAACCCGCTAGACAAAAGGGTTTTCCGTTTTTGAGCTGCTTCGCAAGACGATTTTCCCTATGGGCTTGCTTTGCAAGACGAAAACGTCTTGCGAGTGTTCCGATTTCCCCCCCCGCTCCCCCCTTTTTCTAACCTGCTAAGCCGCTAATAGCCTTTTAGCCGCTAATCCGCTAAGCCTTTAATAGCCGCTAAGCCTTTAATAGCCGCTAAACCGCTAATAGCGCTAATCTGCTAAGAGGGTTGCTTTGCAAGACGAAAAAACCGCTAGACGAAGAGACTCGTGGAACGGATTAATTTCGTCTTGCGAGGCACCACTGTATGTATTTACTGAACATTAACTACCGTATTTTTCGCCCCATAAGACGCACTTTTTCCCCTCCAAAAATGAAGGGGAAATCGGGGTGCGTCTTATGGGGCGAATGCCTGCAAGCCTCGCGCGCCCGGCAGGAGGTCCCACCGGGTGCACGGGGCTTGGGGCGGCAGCCTGTCGCCCGAAGCAGGGGGAGCCCTCCGGAGGGCTCTCCCTGCTTCGGGCGAGTGTCTGCAAGCCTCGTGCACCCGGCAGGTGGTCCCACCGGGTGCGCCAGGCTTGGGGCGGCAGCGGACTGCTTGCGCGCACGCAGAAGCTTGGGGCGCGCTGAGCTCAGCACGCCCCAAGCTCCTGGTGTAGCGCAGCGATCCGCTAGCCCTGGGAGAGCCCCGCGGCTCTCCCAAGGTTGGCGGACTGCTTGCGCGCACACAGAAGCTTGGGGCACGCTGAGCTCAGCTCGCCCCAAGCTTCTGAATTAGCGCAGGGGTCCGCTAGCCCTGGGAGAGCCCCGCGGCTCTCCCAAGGCTAGCGGACTGCTTGCGCGCACGCAGAAGCTTGGGGCACGCTGAGCTCAGCACGCCCCAAGCTTCTGGTGTAGCGCAGGGGTCCGCTAGCCCTGGGAGAGCCCCGCGGCTCTCCCAGGGCTAGCGGACTGCTTGCCGGCACGCAGAAGCTTGGGGTGCGCTGACCTCAGCTCGCCCCAAGCTTCTGGATTAGCGCAGGGGTCCGCTAGCCCTGGGAGAGCCCCGCGGCTCTCCCAAGGCTAGCGGACTGCTTGCGCCCACGCAGAAGCTTGGGGCACGCTGAGCTCAGCTCGCCCCAAGCTTCTGGATTAGCGCAGGGGTCCGCTAGCCCTGGGGGAGCCCCGCGGCTCTCCCAAGGCTAGTGGACGGCTTGCGCGCACGCAGAAGCTTGGGGCACGCTGAGCTCAGCACGCCCCAAGCTTCTGGTGTAGCGCAGGGGTCCGCTAGCCCTGGGAGAGCCCCGCGGCTCTCCCAAGGTTGGCGGACTGCTTGCGCGCACGCAGAAGCTTGGGGCACGCTGAGCTCAGCTCGCCCCAAGCTTCTGAATTAGCGCAGGGGTCCGCTAGCCCTGGGAGAGCCCCGCGGCTCTCCCAAGGCTAGCGGACTGCTTGCGCGCACGCAGAAGCTTGGGGCACGCTGAGCTCAGCACGCCCCAAGCTTCTGGTGTAGCGCAGGGGTCCGCTAGCCTTGGGAGAGCCCCGCGGCTCTCCCAGGGCTAGCGGACTGCTTGCCGGCACGCAGAAGCTTGGGGCGCGCTGACCTCAGCTCGCCCCAAGCTTCTGGATTAGCGCAGGGTTCCGCTAGCCCTGGGAGAGCCCCGCGGCTCTCCCAAGGCTAGCGGACTGCTTGCGCGCACGCAGAAGCTTGGGGCACGCTGAGCTCAGCTCGCCCCAAGCTTCTGGATTAGCGCAGGGGTCCGCTAGCCCTGGGGGAGCCCCGCGGCTCTCCCAAGGCTAGTGGACTGCTTGCGCACACGCAGAAGCTTGGGGCACGCTGAGCTCAGCACGCCCCAAGCTTCTGGTGTAGCGCAGGGGTCCGCTAGCCCTGGGAGAGCCCCGCGGCTCTCCCAGGGCTAGCGGACTGCTTGCCGGCACGCAGAAGCTTGGGGCGCGCTGACCTCAGCTCGCCCCAAGCTTCTGGATTAGCGCAGGGGTCCGCTAGCCCTGGGAGAGGCGCCCGGCTCTCCCACGCTAGCGGAGACCTTGCCGGCACGCAGAAGCTTGGGGCGCGCTGAGCTCCGCACGCCTCAAGCTCCTGGTGTAGCGCAGCGCACCTGGGGGGGAAATAATTTTCCCCCCTTTATTTCCCCCCCAAAAAACTAGGTGCCTCTTATGGGCCGGTGCGTCTTATGGGGCGAAAAATACGGTAGTTTCCCATTCCAACAAAAACTGTGTCCATCATTATGTCCACTACAGGGAACACCTTGAAAAAACTTCCACACATCTAGAGATACTATCAACATAGAAGGGATGCTGTAGCCAGGGGAAAAGTGTTTTGAAATTATTCTCTTGGCTCACTTTCCCTCAACCTTACCACTTTAAATTCAGAGTGAAATAGAGAACTATTTTCCAAACATTGATGTTTCTAAGTCCCACTGAAATGAATGGACTTAGTCATTAACATACATACATTTATTTCAATGAGTTTCACAGAGTATGACTTAGATACAATCCATTAGCCCATGGTGTTTGGATCTCACATTTGCTATGCAGTATCTCCTTTTACCATTCCTTCCCAAAAAAATTGTTCTTCAACATTCTCTCCAGTTATTCCTTTCCATTTCTCACTGTATGCATACATGTGTACACTGACATGCATCAAGCAAAACCCCAGAGATATAAATAAAACACAAAATATGAGGTAGGTGACAAAAAATGAAGCACCTTTTTCTCTCAGGCGCACGCTACTGCTATATTTTCTCCACTGATTCTCAGAAGCATGAAAGAAATACAAATATTTCTTGGAAAACATGTCTGCATGTGCTTGATATTGGACATAGAACTAAACAACAAAACATAGGTCCCAACAAATAATGGCCAGATATCTGGTTACAACCACACTATTTATTGTACTCTGTGTTATTCAACTGTTCTTTTCAGAAATATACACTTACAAGATATGAAAAACACTTTTTCTGTCCAACTGAATAGTCCAAATTTACATAAAACAGAGAGCTGACTAAAAAGTCTTAGGCAATGCTAACATGGAAAGAACATTTATTTCATGTTGTTGAATTTCAATCTCCACAGAAAACTTGTTGAACCTAATGGCCGATTCAACACTGCCACTTTTGAGCAAACTACCTCATGACTGAGACTTAAATGCCAATCCTTCCTCTAATCTTCCTCTTCAAATAGCTACAGAAATAGGTTCCTAGAAAATTAGGACAGGATTGTAACCAAGGTAAAACTCTTCAAACATGACTATATGCTTTGACAAGCATTTCCAATATGGATTATATTCAGACGCTTACTAACAAAATGAATTAGTTACAGCAAATATTACATTCTCTATAGCATTCTAACAGGAGTGCTCATTTAAAGGCGGAAGCCTAATGCTATGATTCAGAGTGCTACAAAGTTAGCAAACGATAAAAACATTAGTTTTTCAAATTGTTATTGTTACAGTTGAGAAACCAAAATATAACAGGTTTTTAGATTTCCTCATCTTCTAGCACTCTCCAAAAGAACAAGAGTTTCCTAACGTCCTTATCAATGCACTTCAGTAATTACCAATATAAAGATATATATTTTAGTAATCTGTATGGCTTGAAGGGGACACTTGGTTGCAATCCTAACCAGGTCTACTGAATGGCAAACTTGATAGTAGACTTCATATGCGTACCAACCAAGAAAAAAACCCTCAAATGGTCCAAGACCTGCCACTGGGTTGATTGTGAGTTCACGAACTAAACATAAGAACCGCCACTGGCTGATGCAGTGCTTGTATGCGAAAAAAACAGCAGCATTCTTAAAAGGTGATGGCAGAACCGTCCCTAGATCATTATGTTGTGAACAAAGAGCTGGCTCTGACACAAAGGAAACAGAGCCTACAGAGGTGGATGGGGTGAAGTGGGATGACCTGGTTGCCTGGGAAACAGACAGCGATCCTCTCATCTCTGCTGATACAAGAAGGAATGGAGAGGTTCCATGCCCAGGACACCCAGCTCACAACACAGCTGCTGGGATTGAGGAAGCAGCAAGTAGCCTCACTGTCATTGTGCTGGGGATACCTTCTCACGCTCCCAAGAGAGCAGAGCTGCTTGCAGGTCCTAGAACAAAACTGGAGAGCACTTACAAGCCAGAAGCCTGGAAGGGCCCGACCTAGGTATCACTAGCTGTTCTGCCCAAGGACAATGGAGAACCAGGGATGATAAAGAGTAAGACAATGAAAGCAGGGAGTAAGAACTAACCCCAACATGGCCATGAGGATGATGAGGAGGAGGAGAAATTAATACCCCGCCTTTTTCCCTGCTGCATCTGCACAAAATAGGAACACTACAAAGCCGAGCTTTCAGTCTATGCAAAACCACATTGTTCTTTACTGAGACTTTATGTCCCTGAGTGACACTGTACTTAGACTCATAGTTAATCTCTGCTGATTTTGCTCAAAACACCTGTAAAATGAGTGACTAGTAGGAGCATGAGCAGTATCTTCCCGTGAAAATTAAGCTGCAGGATGCTATCTGTATTACTTTAGCAGTAATATATTTTCTCATATTTTTAAAAAAGTTTATTTTTAATATAATATGCTTGTTTGAACTTTAGCATTTTCAGCCCACTAAGAAGATTTATTTTTCTTTCTATGCAGCCAAAGGGCTACACATGCAAGACTAAGACTTCATTTCTATGAAAAATTGCTAGGGAGTGAAAGATTTACTTATTACATTTATATACCACCTCTTATCTTCCAAGGATCTCAAGGTTCTCCTTCTCCCCATTTCATTCTCGCAATAACCCTGTTAAGTAGGATAGGCTAAGAGATGGTAACTGGCCCAAGGTCACCCAGTGAGCTTCATGGCTGAGTGGGGATTTGAACCCTGCTCTCTCAGGTCCTAATCCAATACTCTAACCATTACGCCACAATGGCTCTCTGAAGTTCAATCCAAGCACTCCTTTCCCCCTACTAAGATGTAGAAGAAAACTGGAATTAGCACAAGAGGAATTTTCCTTACTTGTTTCACCTAACGTTTCACTGGAATTCCACAGTCTGAGCAGTGTCACAAGAGGCATATTTTCTATGATTTGCGGCTACAAATTACTTCATTTTCCATATTACTATGCAAAATCTTAGAGGAATAAGAGGCAGAAGCGATATAATTATGCGCAATGGACTAAGTGAGATTCCTAATGCTGCTTTCCTATGTTAAATGAAAGTGGGGATGGCTGCTCTTTACGCGCCTGTATCTGCAGGTAGAACTTTGTGAATTCTGATATAACTCTCATTATTTAAAAAGCAGACCAAAAGTATGTGAAGGATGGCATCACAAAATTAACTGCTAACTCTTCTAGGTTAAATGTTGAGGATGATTTTAAGTACCTCCATTTAAAAAAAAACACCACTCACTTACCTGTAACATCTTCAGGTTCTGTTACAACAATATGAGCATTTAATTCCTGTAATTTATGATGCAATTCTTCTAGTTTCTTGTTTGATTTTTTCAAAATATTGTCTACATAAGCCAGGTTTTTTTTATCTGTAGTGACCTTCCTGAGGTTTTCTGCTCCTTCTTTGATTTTAAGTTCCTTCCTTATTTCCCGTTTTATTTGGTCCTTTACTTCATCCAACTTCTGCTGTACCATCGTGTCCGAATAGTCCACTTTTTGTCCAATGCTCACGCTCTCAGAGACAAGAATATTTCGCACATCTCCCTACAGGAAGAATAAAAAGCACAAGAGTTAATTAATGGCTTTGCCCACAATACTCTGTAAAACTAATACTCATTTTAAGAGGCCTTTTACTAACCACTTGTTTGAAAATGTACTACAGGGGCAATGATAGTGTTATATGCTAACTGACAACACTTAAAAGTAACAGGTTTAAGTTTCACAACACCTTTCATGTGCCTATTTTTAACAGAAGTCATTTAAGTTCCATTGGATTTGCAAAACATTCAGACTCTGTTCAGATATGCTTGAAAACTAATAGTCTAAGACAGCAATCCTAGGCGTGTCTCAGAAGTCTCACTGAGTTCAAAGAGACATCCTCTCAGATAAGTACGCACAAGATTGTCACCTTATACTTGTAGATTTCACTGTTTCAAAGGTGAATTTAGACAATTATTAATCCAAGTAACAATGATGTACTTATGCATATTTAGCAGATATGTCCCATGATGAAACAAAGATTTAAAAGAATTATTTTCACAGAATTTAATCTGGAATACAGAGGCAGGTATGTATGAGGTTTGTCTCTGGTTATCCCATCAAAACCACAAGGTATTTTAGTCACCATGCTATAATATAATCATATGCCTTCACCACCCTGAGACGTTTAACTATTAATTGGGGTTTTTTTGTATATCAGAAATGGCATGATCACATTATCATTAGGATGACAGAAAACGAGTAAGAGTCCCCTATTTTTCCAAAGACTCCTTCCTTCTTTCAACTTGCTTCAACCGCTCTCTGAACAAAGAGCACAAATTAGGTTTGAGAAGTGCTGAGGTGTTAGTCCAGTATTACTAAATGTGTAAACAAGTCCTTAGATTAATGCTGCCATCTTTTCAGATGCTACATGCACAGAACCTAGGCATTTAATAAGTGCTTTCCTGCAAAAATGCTTCATACATACACAATCAGCTATTAAACAAAAAGCTAGAGTCCAAATCCCAGTTAAGTAAATATAAAGTCATACTGTTAGCAAATACGAGAGTCTAATTAGATAAAGATGATCACATACAATCTTGTACTATTCTAAGTTTTACACTGCAGAACCTACAAAGCAACTGCTTCCATCAATTACTAGGAAAGTGTTGATGCACATTTCATTTGGAGAGGTGTAGCCAATCCAATCTTTGAATGCTTGTCACATTCTGATTATAAATTAGTAATACACATTTCATCACGACAGGAGGGTTAAAAGAGATCTCATATTTCCAAAGATTTGGGCACAGGGGAGTGGGGGCAATGAAATGTTTAGGAGCCCAGTCAATAGTGGAATTTTAAAAATGTTCTTAATTTGTCAATTACTTACACAGCAACTGCCTTCTATATCATTTTGAAAAAAATCTAAATTAAAAAAATGTTTGTTAGAGTAAAAATGTTTTTCTTAATATAAAATCCAAGATGAACGAACTTGGGGCGGGGGGACCCTGAATATATTCAGGCAAGTTAACGTAATATTTCAAAGATTAAACACATGCTAACTGTATGTCTTGCACAACAATCATAATGTTAACTAGCACAGTGTTGCCAAATGATTGAGTGGTTCAGCAGCAAATCATACAAGTATATGTAGTATTCAGAATGCTTATTCTAAATGCCCTTGTTTGGTGAAAAATTACTCAAATTAAACTATGTTTGCGAGAAATTTCTCCTCTTCACCAAATAACCACCCAATTTCACCCACAGATGTTCCCTCCTTCCCTCAGTATAGTTCATAGATATTGCAGGAAGCCACAAACAGCCAATTTTGGTGATATACTTTGGCAACATAATTTATTGGCTCATTTATTTTTTAAAAAAGTTATCTTTCTCCACAGGTTCAGGTATCCAACAATGTTCTCAAAGAATATCAACTATTATTTTTCTTTCTGCACAAAAAAATGCTAAAAGTCTGATATAATTAGTCAACCTAAGACTTACACAATCCATTACAAGCCTAGAGTTCTCATGGTCAACTACCCTGGAGAAAGCTGCAAGAATGCAACATTATATTTATTCCCCATGTCTCTTCTAAAGCAACACAGTTGGTTAACATACAGAACATGAATGTTTGGTGCAGTACTATATATAGCAAGAGCCGTAAAATTCTCAAGGTTCAAAAGGCAACTGTAAGTAAATATAGTAAAGATTACCCTAGCAGTAATCTCACATCCATTATTCTGACCACAGAACCCAAACAGTGACTTGAGCTTCCAAATGTAAAAGCAAACTGGCTTATAACTGCTTCTGAATGTTATGTGTTCACTCTAGTGACTTATCTTGACCGCAGTGGCACTCTAAACTCTGCTTTATGCAAGGAGGTGGACATCACATTCGTTCATGCACTGCTACAGTGACATGAGAGCAAGATAGACTCGCCTCTTGGCTGGGCATCCTCTTTCTCTTTTCCCTCCTGCCCCAAAACTCGAGCAGCAAAATCATTTGCAAAGTACAGTGTCCTCAAGATACAGAGTAATGGCCATAATTGTGATTTGGCAGTTAGATGGCATGTCCTAGTAGCCATCATATTTTACCTATCACTTTACAGTGGTACCTCGGGTTACAGACGCTTCAGGTTACAGACTCCGCTAACCCAGAAATAGTACCTTGGGTTGAGAACTTTGCTTCAGGATGAAAACAGAAATCGTGCAGTGGTGGCAGCAGGAGGCCCCATTAGCTAATGTGGTACCTCAGGTTAAGAACAGTTTCAGGTTAAGAACGGACATCCAGAATGAATTAAGGTCTTAACCCAAGGTACCACTGTATTTATCTTTGTTCAGGTAAGATTTTATACTATTGTCTGAAATGGCTATTAAATTCAGAAGAAACCATGCTGCATACAATCAGAAAGTTAAGCTAAACATTTAGCAATCTGCTAGAGATCTAGTATTCTGTAGCCCTTCCAAATATTTTATACCTCTCTTATAAGAAGTGTTGGAAGATATCTGCAAACTCAAGATCCTCTATCAGTTCCCCCCCACCCCCGCCCCCTGAACCACATACATGAGCCATTTACCAGCAGAATGTGTTAGCTTATATAGAGTGCAAAATGAACAGGAGCAGGGAGATCAAAGTCTGTTGTACTTCCTAGAATGAAGACAGACTACCATGGAATTGAAAGCATCAGGATTCCAAAACTGCAGCACTAAATTGAACCAACCTTCATTTAAAATGAGAATCTCAAATTTCCACCTGCTAGCAAGACTACATAAACCCTGCAGTCCTAAATTGATCCTACAGAATGCAGCAGAGTGACTGCTTTGATAACTATTCTATCTGCACTGTTTATCTAATTTATTCATTGCAGGGAACAGTCTAGCAGAGAAACGATATGCTTTATGACATCCACTGTGCAAAATGGGAACCGTGAAAATTTCAAATTCAGACAAATACTGTAAGTTATAAAAGCTATCCACATATGCTTAGATTTGCAGAATTCTGACTGCGTAAGCAGTTACCTTACTACAGAACCTAGAGCTTTAGGGATAAGAGCACTACATGACTAATTCCATATATTCAGATGGGCTTTAGATTTACTTTTCTTGAAGAGGTGTTATCCCTTTGCCCACCACATTGAAAACTACTTTCAAAACTGACAAAAGTTGATGGAAGAGAGCATCTTGTTGGAAAACAAGTCATAATTTCCAGTACACTCGGGCAATCACATTGAATTTCCACAAGCATCTCTCTTGTGGAAGGTAGCCACATTATTTTCGGTGGAGTCTTTCTTTAGATGCTTTCTTGCAATGTTCATTTTTAAATGCTTAAAATGTTATTATTATGAAATTGCAAGCATATAAACATAATAACATAAAATCATATTTATATCCAAACTTACTTCAGGACTTTCACCACTTCTTCTCCCCTTGAAACTCCCTCTCCGTGCTACAGTTTTCTGTAGATCCTTACTGAAAGGATTCTACGTTGGTTTCTATTTACCCAATACTGTCAGAATCCTCAATCTGGGATTCACTTCTGAATTGCTCTTATTCAGGAAGCTTTGCAAAATGGGAAACTGAACAATTTCAACCCAACCATTTGGTTGCCTTTAGATTTCATCATGCCTACAAAGTATACCCAATGGGTCCAGTCCAAAAATGACTGGATCATAGTTATATTAATATATTACACTTTAAACTAACCACAGGAAAACAGGGAGGAATACATGAGCCCAATGCTTGAGCAAGCTCATTTACATTGCACTTTGCCATGGTTAAGCATTACATTTACACCGGGCCACCATCCCTCGATTCATGACTAGCTACAACATGCAAGGGATAGACATGAAAAAGTGAGGAATCATTCCAGCGTACAGACTACATGCAACTGAAATATTTATCAGTGCTTAAATTTCTAATTCACAGTGATGCCCCTCTCTAACTTCCAAAAATGACCAGACATGGACAAGGCAAATGCCTATGCAGCTCTCTTCTTATCTTGTATGTTATATACAGAAATCATCTTGTAACAGGAAAATCCCAGTGCACAAGTGAATCAGCCAATGTATATATGGGGCAAGTATTATTTACAATAGTGGTATGGCTAGTTAAGCAAGTTTGCATGACTCAGACTGATATTTATACCACTATATACAGGTACCAGATAAAAGTCGAAATAAAGAGAACTCCAGCAGTTTAGCACTTGAGCTTAGTATCAGGAGTGTAAAAGATGGCAAACATTATGGGGGAGTGTTAGCAGACCAGACCAGGTATATGTGCCCACACTTTGTGCAAGTCAAAGAAGGGATAGGTTGCCTCCAAATCAATACGATTTTTAAAAAATTGTTTGCAGCTAATACACATTAGAATGCAACACACAAAGACAAGACACCTCAAGAGGAAGTTAAACATTTTCAGGAATACAAATTGCCAGCATTTAATATTGTTCCTCATATCATTTTAAAATCGCATGGCAGCCTAGCTCTCAACCCTCTTTAGGGTCAAAAAAGTAGGTGTGTAACTTTCTTGCTGTAGATAGCAAACTTGTCTTAGCCAGCAACAATCTAATGTTGAAATCATCTGACTGATCTTCCAGAAAATTATGAAATAAAAATGAACAACACCGATCAATCCTTGGGGAAGCACCATATTCCTGCTTGCAAGAACTTCTGTATTTGGAAGGTAATCTTATACCTACTTGGGAAAAGGAAATGAGCCACGCCACCTGTGTAAGAAGCGCTGGAATTTCTTGATTACCAATTGTGGGGGTGGGTAGGTATGGAGAAAAGAACTCCTGAACTGCATCCTTTATGTACAACGGGTGGGGAATCTCTGACCCGTGACATCAGCTTGGGAGGGCAGGGTTCAATTCTGCCTTGTGCCTTGGCTGAGCACACCTGTTCCCAGCAGGAAACAGGTGATCACAGCTAAAACAAGATTTAAACCCTGCTTGTCAGCTGGGAACAGGGGCACAAAGCCCAAGTTTTTATTTGCTTTTGTTTCTGCAGGCATTGCCTGAAAGAGTCCTGTGCATAGCTAAAAACTTAAAATCTAGGCTTCTTTCTCTCCTTCCCATTACTTGATGAGTATTTCTTTGTTTGCTACTATGTTCTGTATTTTTATTATAAACTGTCCTGTGATCCACAAATGAAGGACTATATACATATTTAATAAACAAAATACAGTGGTACCTTGGAAGTTGAACGGAATCTGTTCCAGAAGTCCGTTCGACTTCCAAAATGTTTGGAAACCAATGCGTGGCTTCTGATTGGCTGCAGGAAGCTCCTGTAGCCAATCAGAAGCCGTGGAAGCCCCGTTGGATGTTCGGGTTCCAAAGAACGTTTGAAAACCGGAACACACACTCCTGGGTTTGCGGCATTTTGGAGGTGAAACGTTTGACTCGTAAGGCATTCACGAACCAAAGTACAACTGTATTACATAGTGAAGTCAAACCTTGTTGTGCACCCTTAGGTGTAAATACTGAATCTAAGAGTCCATGAGTCCAGTTTGAATAGTTACTTCTTAGTACGGCATTTCATTTCTGCTTTGTTAACAAGTGGTCAATTTGGTAGTATCTCAGCAGTTGTCCTACTTACTTTATGAATCAAAACTGGTGCTGTTTGGGCCTCTTGTAGATTGTCATTACTTTAAAAAATGTGAGATGCATTTCAACACTGGACAACCCATAACTGGTTTCATTTGCCTAAGTCGATGCATCACAAGATCTCAAAAGCATTTTTTGTTTTTATTAACAGCAACCTGCCCAAAACCTTAGCAGAATTTCCTTTTCCCCCATTCTTAAATGGTTCACACACTCACTTCACTAGACCAAACAAAGTGATTTATTTCACTTTAAAGTTCTAGTTGGTTTTACTAGGGACTACTTACATCTCCTATCCTCTACAACCTGCGGCCTGCAGGCCATACTTGGCCTGTTAGATTTGGCTTGGAAAGGTAGTTTTTCCTAAACCACACCCACTAGCCTCACAACTGACATGACATGGGGTGTCAGGTGTGGGGCAGATATCTAGTGTGCCTATGCCCACTTAGGAGCCATAAAGTGTCCTCCTGATTGCATGTTGGCAATGGAAAGCAGTCTTTTACTCTATCACCCAACTACCATAGAATTGCATTAACAATTCTTCTGTAGATTAAACACAAATTGTGTTTTAAAGGAAAACAGATCTTCATGGGAGTAATTAAAAGATACAAAATAATCAATACATATAAAAACCATGGGTTTAAATTTTGTATAAAGCAAGGGTGGGGAACTTCTGGCCAATGTCTGTGGGCTCTCTACCAACCCTAAGGATGTTCCTCAAAGGCCCTCACTAGTCCTAATTGATTGCTTTTGCCTGACTGGAATGTGTCCTTCTTCCGAGGTACTGCCACTTGCTTGCCTGAATGGAGAAAGGTTGAGATCTGCTGTTCTACTCACTTTTCCCTCTGCCTGCCTGATAGGTTGACAAGAAAGTTGACCATATGCAAATGTGGACTCCCCTTTGCCTGAAAAATGTTTCCAGCCCCTGGTATATAAGATTGCAGCCTAAGAGTTCTATTACAGATAGCTGTAGAGAGTGCTTTTCAATTCAGAGATCCAATTAATGAGAGCTATTAAAAGGTGGTAACCTAATTTGGCTTTCAGAAGATTGACAGTACCTGCCAGACAGTACTGACCAATCATAGGTAATTATTTATTTACTTCCCTAATGAGGCCTTCCGGAATCCACACAGTAAATGCTTCCTGAGAAACTTTCCCTATTAGTGCTCATTCACAATCTTTGGGCTTAAAATAGCTCAGCAACTTATTCTTGACTTAAAATACTCAGCATCAGAAATGAATTCAGTAGATTAAATACTAGCATTAAGATCAGAAGATGAGTAAAGCTAATACAATTTTTCCAACTGCTGCAAATTTCCAAAATAATAAAATTGGAAAGAATCGCCATCTGAGGGCTAAAACTCACTCCACCAAACAAACAAACAAACTTTGCTATCAAAGAAAACACGTCTCCATTAAAGGAGATTACAGAGCTCTACATGGGCAGCAGTTCAAGAATGCTGCAGCAGTAGTCAGGCATATTTGACTTACACTTCTCTTACTTTTCCAGGGATGCTTCTAACTTTAGAACATATCCACAGTCAATGCAAGTTTTTAAAATATCAGTTTATTCTATAAATTGCTTCACATGAAATAAAATTAGTTGTGCAAGGGACTAAATCAAATATGTGTGCATTGTGCTCTCTCCAGCCCTTCTATAATGTGCCTTATGTTCATTTTTGCTTTTCAGTTTGACTCACATTCATCTTGCTGTGTTTATGTTAACTGCCAGAAGCAATTCATTTAAAAAATAAATAAAACTTCAACGTTTAACTTCCTTTCAGGTGGGGTGACCTATCATCTCTCTCATGATTTCTGTTGCCTTTTTTAAGAAATAAAAGAGTACTCTCCATTGTTTCCACTGTGATATGTGTTAGATCAGTAGTCTTCAATATTTTCAGATCTATGAGCCACTTATAATCAACATGAAATATTAAATCCAGTTTCAGGGCTAGCTCAAACATAATGATCTCAGGCACTCTCTTCTCCCCAGTCTTTCATTTTGCAATTCAATATTTTCAAGATTTATTAAACCAGAATTTCCATCTTCATCTGAACTGGGAAACTATGGTTTAATCTCAGACTTTAAGCCATCAAACCACAGTTTAGCAGTTTGGATGCAACAGGAAAGCTTAGTTTAATAAACCCCAAGAGTATTCTGGCATGATGGAGAAAGTAGAAGGGGAGGTGGGGAAGCTGTCTATGGGTCAACAACCATTGTTGGACCAAGTGTGTGCAGAGCAACTGCATGTTCTCTCAAAACTGTAATACACTCTAATGCAGGGCTGGGGCATCTTTTCAGTAGAAAGGCTACATTCCATTATGGAAAACCTTTCAGAGACTGCATTCCCAATGTGTGGAAGGTGGGGCCAGGGGAAACAGTGGTTGGAACAGTGGATGGAACTCTTTCTTTTGTACAGTAGGCCACATTCTAGCCACACAAATGCCCAAGGTTTCTACACCTACACCTATATCTCCATCAAGCAAGAACATTATCACAGTTCAAGGATATATTCCATCTAGCAAAAGCTCTTCAGAGGCCACAGAACAGGGCTGGTAAGAGGTATGACCCAGTGAAGAGGCATGAGCTGGGAGAATCCCAAGGAGCAGTGAGATATGCCTGTACCCCTGCATTTGATTCAGGCTTGAGGCTCCCAAACCGTGCTCTAAAGTAGTATTTTTATTCTTGAACTGAATACTGTCCCAATTCAAAAATGCGTGAGACAACTTGGTATGTGTAGAATTTCTGAATCACATTCGTAAGAAAAAAAGCCATGCTGCAACACCAAACAAAGTATCCACCCAAACTCAGGGAAACTTCAGAAATGACACTGAATGCAGAACAAGAAACTAATTTTGGAAGAACAAATTATGTTAGACAAAGTAGAAACAGGTAACCTACAGCTGCTGCCACTATCTAAACCTTGTCCAACATTCTAAGGGCTTTACTGTATTTTCAGTCTCAAACTGCTTGACATCAACACCATGTTTAAACAGTCCAAGGAAGATCATGCACCTGAGATTTGTCCACCCATTTTCACTCCTACATGTAGCAAATATCATGATTATGCAAATCCTGTTCATCTCAGCTGACTAGGGTATAGTTGCCACATAGTCATTACAGTGGTGCCTCACAAGACGAAATTAATTCGTTCCGCAAGTTTTTTCTTCTTGCGAGTTTTTCGTCTTGCGAAGCACGGTTTCTCATAGGAATGCATTGAAAATCAATTAATGCGTTCCTAGGGAAACCGCCTTCAGACCAGGTCCGGGGACAGTCTGTCCCCCGACCTCTTCTGAAGGCTGGGGGGGGGGGGGACAAGGGCTTTTCTTCCCACTGCCAGCCTTCAGAAGGCTGTTCTGAAGGCTGGCGGTGGGAAGAAAAGCCCTTCTTCCCACCTCCCGCCCCGCAAGCTCCGGGGACAGGAGGGCTTTGCTGCCGACCGCCAGCATTTTAAAAGCCCCTGCTGTCCCGGGGCGATTTTAAAATGCTGGCGGGCGGGAGCGAAGCCTCCGCTGTCCCGGGGAGATTTTAAAATGCTGGGGGTCGGCAGCGAACGCTTCGCTCCCGCCCGCCAGCATTTTCAGATCGCCCGGGACAGCAGAGAAGTCTCCGCTGTCCCGGGAAGGCAGGCGGGGGGGGAGCAAAGACTTTTGCCCCCCGCCGGCCTTCAGAAGAGGTCCAGGACCTCTTCTGAAGGCCGGCTGTGGGCGAAAGTCTTTGCTCCCGACCGCCAGCAATTTAAAACAGGTCCCCAGAGATTTCCCTATGGGCTTTCGTCTTGCGAAGCAAGCCCATAAGGAAATTCGTCTTGCGAAGCGCCTCCAAAACAGAAAACCCTTTCGTCTTGCGGGTTTTCCGTCTTGCGAGGCATTCGTCTTGCGGGGTACCACTGTACTACCAAATACTCAAGTGTTGGTATTAAGAGATCAAAGTATCTTACTGGCTCAACGCATAGGCCTCTACAAAGTTTTCATTCTATTTAATATAATGCAACCAGCACACAAACATAACATTATTTGCCCCTCACAGGGAATGCCATATGAAGTAACAGTAATTATATATATTTTTTTGTATTTCCTGATATCAAGACTGTCAGCCGTAGCCAGTCACAGGTGAAGGTCTAAGTTCAAACGTCCAACTCTTCTTCCTCTATATTGAGCTTTCCTTTCAACTGGGGCAGATCCACTCAGATTGGCCTTTTATGCCGGTTATGGAGCTATGAATGTTTCCTCTAACCGGGATAAAGTCTCTGAGACTTCCTGCTCTTAGGTTTGTAAGCCAGGTGCTCAGGAAATAAGATTAAAATTATATGGCCTGGCTCAAGTGGTCCACAAATTTTGGCCAACCCAAACATTTGTGGTTGCAAGAACCATGCTCCTCCAGTAATGGGTGGGGTGTTGCCCAGACCTCACACAATACAGCTTAAGTCAAAGATAAACCCAATCTCCTCTCTGGAGCTCCAAGCTTGGAGCTGCGACTGGAGGTGAATTGGAGACAGCAAACTTCTGCCTTGCTCCAGTTCTGAATGGACACAGGGAAGAGGTTGGAAGCTTGTTTTGACTCTGTGCTAGCCAGGTGCCCAGAGGCATACAGCCAGCACACAGCAAATACACCTTGGCTTCTCCACTCCACCTTAGGAGCTGGATATTTAGAACCGTGGGTGCAAATTGTGGTTGGCACCAACTTTGGTTAGCAAAATGCTGGCATAGTCATAATCACAGCTATCTCTGAAATGGCTAGAGAATGATGAATGCCTGCACAAGTAGGTAAATAAATGAGAGAGAAACATTTAAGTCCACAGGGTGCTCCCAATCTCCTATCTGTAGTTAAGGAATACAGGTTGCATTACATATGCTGTGACGCATATTCCCACTATTGTAAATATGCTTTCTGAATAATACCCACTTTCAAAAGATAACAAACATTTGTGACTTAATCAAATGCTGGGATTAAACAAAAGACATAAAATCACTAAATCAGGTCCCGTACAATGTGGACTTCCATCCTATTTTGACAAATTTGTATTAGTATTAAACTGAAGGGTACAATCAGTGACCTGTGCTCACAACTATAAAACTGTCATGATAGTGGGGGTCTTACAAAGGAATAATAGATCCATTTTCTTGTCCACCAGCTCTCAGCTGAGCATGAATAGTGCTAGTTCTCCCTAAACCTTTTACCACTTGTAAAGAGGTATACAACTTTTCTTATCTTCACGATTGGTGCTAAATTTTTAAAGAGCAAAGTTCCTTTTAAAAACAGAGTCAATTCAGGGAAAAATTCAGGAATCTTGTCAACATAAAAAAGTCTTCAAGAGACTCCTGAAAGCCCAAAGTGAGGGTGCTTGCTGAATTTCAGCTGGAAAAGTGTTCTTCAGACATCAAGTTTTGAGGTTAGCAATGTGTGGACTACAGTGCCCACATTATCCTGGTCCAGGTACAGATGTAACTGCTGTACCAGACAAAGCAGGTAAAAAGCACTTCTAGCCACCAAGATTATTTTGGCCTAATGACAAAGACATTTCCAGGAATACCTTCCCAAGCTACATTTCCCCAAGCAACCTCATCCAGAACAGAAACTGGTCCGTAGGTTGCACAGCCTCTCCTAATTCAGATGGTATGTAGAGGTACAGCTGTGTGTCATCAGCAAACCGATGGCACCTTGCTCCAAAACTCCTAATGACCACTCCCAGTGGCTTCATAAAGATCAGACATAGGAAAACTTCGGACCTCCAGATGTTTGGGACTACAATTCCCATCATCCCTGTCCACTGGCCCTGTTAGCTAGGGATGATGGGAATTGTTGTCCCAAACATCTGGTGGGCCAGAGTTTGCCCATGCCTGATATAGATGTTAAATAGCACTGGAAACAAAACAATACCCTGCAGAACCACATTGGACAGGTGCCAGGAAGTCAAAGAGAACTCCCCCGATGCTACTTTGGGACTCCAATACCCATCCCGCACAGTTGATCTAGGAAGATACCATGGTCAGTGGTATCAAAATTTGCTGAGAAAGTAATTGTAACAGGGATGCACTCCTCCTGCCCTGATATAGGTCATCCATTAGGGCAATGAAAACCGATTCAGCACTGAAACCAGGCCTAACCCCAGATTAAAGTGGAGGCAGATAATCAATGTCATACAGGAACACTTGCAGTTGCTCTGCCACCACGTTCTCCTAGAATGGGACATTGGTAACTGGCTGGTAGTTCTTACACACCATTGGGCACAGGGTGGGTTTTTAAAGGTGCAGTCACATCACCAACTCTTTAAGAGCAGCTAGCACTTCCTCATCCACCCAGTAACACCAGCTGGCTTTAACCAGCCAAGAAGGGCAGGGGTCCAGAGGGCATGTGGTCAGATGCCTTGGGGCAAGTATCTTGTGAACATCATAAATTCTCATCATATGGAAATAACAAACGTCACATTGGATGCCTCAACTGGATTTGCTTTAACAGCAGCATCCATGTCACTACAAAGTCACGTCTCTCTCAATCAATTATGGAAAACTATTTTAAAATCCTGAGAGCCGCTATCATATTTTTAGGAGCCTGTGTGACCATATGTATGAAGTTTTTTCAATCCTGCTCTTGGCTTTTTGCTGCTTCCTTTCTCTTTCTACCTTCTGTACACTAGCAAATTCTGGAAACAGAATGTGTAAAATACACAGTATGCTTCTTTTTGCAACACCATGTGTTATCAAGAAAATTGGCAGAAAATATTTTGACTTTTTCCATAGGAAAAACAAAAAAAGAAGACAAAACTATGAAAGCAATACAAAAAGTCTGTCATGAGGCTGGTATCAACATGCACTTTAACTCTTGGAATTAATAGCCAATGGCATTGCTTTGGAGGGGGGGGGATTTAATATTATCAAGTACTAATGTACCCTCATCTGTGGTGGTCAGGAATTCATGGCCTCCATGACAACTATGGGCCTATCTACATGCACACACTGCTGGACTGGACACACCGCTGGTGGATGGCTTTAAAATAACTATCCATAACCAAGGAGTTCACTACCCCATGTAGATTCACAGGGTTTCATACCCTCTGTAAAACTATCAGGATGGTCTGCTCATGGAGACTGATGGATCCAAATTAATTTCCGACTGCTCTTGGGTAGTTTCTAGCTAACATGACTGGCTATCATGTCAGAGGTATGGTATGGGGAAATGACCTGAGCAATTGACATGATCACTCACAAAATTTTACTTTTCCACTGCAACTCATCAGTACAGTGTCATCCAGCAGAGCTGCTCCAAGTGGTGAAGAGCATGTCAAATCCAAGTCCTCAAAGAAGAACCCTTGGTAGCCCCTCAGTGGCCTACTGTGACTTTGCACAACACTTTGCAGATGAAATCATTCACACCTGCTCTTTACAACTGCACATCTTCAGGAACAGAAACTATGGATGTATCCACAGTATCTGCTTTCCAGTTGATGAATATGTTTGAGTTGCTTCTGCCTGAGCATGTGGACAGGTTGCTTGGAGGTTTGAGACTGACTACATGCCCTCTTGACCAAAAGGAACCATCTAAATGGTAGTGAATGCTTCTTTAAGGGAGAGAGAGATGCCATCAGTTCTGCCACTGCTGAAAAAAACATTTCTTTGATCCTACATCTTTGGATAATTACCAGCCTACCTACCATTCTTGGGCAAGGTGTACAAGTGTTACAAATCTATAGACATTTTTGGAAAAGACTGGTTCCCACAATCCTTTTCAATCTGCCTTGGCAGTTTTGCTGGATGATCTATGTCAGAAGCTAAATGAGGGCAGTGCATCTCTCTTGGATCTGCTGGACCTCTCAATGTTAACTCTCCAGTTAAAAGGAAAGCAATTAAAAATGAGGGCATTCCATCTACTACGAGCTCTACCTCTCCACCCTCAGACTTAATTAGTTGGACAGAGACCCCCATGCCCCTCCTATCAAAGGCTACCCATCTTGAGAATTCGATGGAGCAGGAATTACTTGTCTCCTTCTCCCATCTGCCAAAACCCGAACAAACAGAGATAACGGACAGACTAGATGAGTTTTGAGACTACGAACGATTATATCCTTTAGGTCAGGATAGGGCTTGGAAGCAGTTTCACAAGGATTCAAGGTCTTATTGGTAGGGCAGGTCCTAGAAAACAGTGTTGAGATTTTTGCACGCCTTCTTGGCCTTTGGCTTCCAGGATGCCCCAGCATTATATTTTGTCCTCATGCTGTTCAACATTTACATGAAAATGAAACAGTTGGAGAGAATTTAGGGATTTGGACTAGATGTTGCCAATATACAGATGAACCCTAGCACTATCTCTCCTTTTCATCAAATGCCAGGGAGGCTGCAGAAGGCGTTAAACATTGCTTGAGCAGTTATGGATCAGATGTGAGTACATAAATTGAAGCTAAGCCTGGCAAAGACAGGGTGCTGCTAATTAACAGAGAAGCTATTCCAAGCCTCGGGGTACCACCTAGTGAGTAGAGAACCTCTACTCCAGGTTCGTATCCTGGGGGTTCTCCTTGACCTAAATTTGCTCTAGGATACTTAGGTTACTATTGTGACCAGGAATACTGTTGCAAAGCTTGGGTAAATGCATCAGCCATGCCTTTTCCTGGAAAAAAGCAGGTCTGGCCACTGTTGCACATGCTTTGGTTACTTCTATGTTGAATTTATTGTAACATGCTCCACGCTGGGTTTCATTTAAAAAGTGTTAGGAAACTTCAGCTAGTGCAAAATCCAGCAGCCAGAATGCTGGCTGAAACCTGCTTCATGGAAGATATAGCCCTGGTGTTAACAGTTGCAACTGGCTTACAACTGCAAACCTTTACAATTTCAGGTGCTGGTGATTATCTATAAAGGCCTAAATGGTCAGAATAGTTGAGGATTGCATCCTTCCTCATGCATCCTTTCACCTTTCGTAATGGTAAATAGAGGACTAGCTTCATATTCCTTTGCCTTCAGAGGCATGGTTGGTAAGGACACAGGCAGGGCCTTCTCAATAGAAGTATCAAGTATCTTCTATGATTGCAGAATGCCCTTTTAGATAGATAGATAGATTCTTTATTGTCATTACACTAGTGCAACATTGCACAAGTGCAACGAAATTGGATGCCATCCCTTAAAAACAACAAAAGCAAAACAACAGCAACAACCAAACAAACCACCTTCCAACCACACCCACACCCATCACAAACTCCCAGGTCTCACTATCGAGTTACAGCATTCAAAAAGGCCACAGCTCTTGGATAGAAACTGTTTTTTAGTCTATTTGTCCTTGACTTGATGTTTCTATACCTCCTGCCAGTCTGTGCAGTCTGCTGCTACAGTTGGTTTACTGCTGCTCAACTCTCAGTTACTGTGATATTACTGCTGTTTTATCAGAGGTGTTTTTTCAATTATATTGTAAGCTACTGTGAAGCCTCTTGGAGCCAAGAGGCAAGTTATAAATCTTCTAAAATAAATATAGGTGATGCTGCTACTGTATCAACAGTATTCCACGCTAGTTTAAAATAGTCCACAATGTTTCTTTCACAGCCTGTGGCAGTGATTACACTATACTTTTCAGGCTAGGCCTTGCCCTCCAGTCACTTTCACACTCTACAGTATATTTAGGAACGGAAGAACACTTGACATCCACCCATTGTACATTCAGTTTGACAGTTAGTGGCAAATATTTGGATTCATCTACAACTATATCAATTATGTTACAGCACTATTTCATATAAACACTTAGGCAGTAACAGAATTTCTGGTCGGGAGTTCATTTCCCAATTGACCATGGATGTGAAATATTGGATACATGCTGCTAGTTTATGGAACTTGTAAGTAATATAACTCCAACATACAAGGAGTGTACAACGTACTGCAATTTACCGTTAAATGGATAACGTATGCTAAGGTCCTATAAATGTGGGAGAGCTGTCATCTTGTATTCATGCGAGATATCAGAAGAAACTAATTTTGTGGAGAATAAAGGTCGAGAGGTTCACTGTGATGAACAAGCCAGTTCTATATAAAATCAGGAAATGCACCCCATAGAGATACAGGATTAGTCAGGAAGCTATGAAAGGTACATAAGGAAGCAAACAAACCTGCTCGTATCTTCTCCTGCTACCCAGTTACTAGATGGTGGTTCCCCACTCTCTACCAGTATGCCCAAAGTGGGAGAGAGTGTGTGTGTGTGTCAGAAAGAGAAAGAAACACAACTGCGGGCACCAGTTCCCAGTGCAGTTAACTCCCAATTCCTGTTGGAAGATTCCTTCACACACACCCCTTCAGCTAAAAAGCAGAGGAAGGAAAAAAGAAGAGGAGGAGGAGGAGGAGGTTTGTGTGCTTTACACACGACAAGTTTTACTTTCAGTTAAAGAAACCGGGAAGAGGTAGGCGTGTGTGCGGGGGATGGAGAAAAGGGGAAAGGAAAACTCCTGGGGTCCACCCACCTCAAGGTGGCCTGAGGAGAGAGAGAGAGAGAGAGAGAGAGAGAGAGAGAGAAGCGGCTTCAGCAGCAAAGGAGATTATGACACTGGGAGGCAGAGTGTGCCTCGCCGAGGAAGGGGGCCTGGAGGGGGGCGGCTCCACCTCCGCGGCCAGGAGGCCCCAGGCTGGAAGGGATTGGGGGGGGAGAGAGAGGAAAGGGCGGCAAGGAAGGAAGAAGAGCTTTTCCGGGCCGTGAGGAGAGAAGGGAGGAAGGTACGAAGGAAAGAGCCTTGGCCGCCGCCGCCACCACTTTTTCTCTTTTACCTGCTGCAGGTCTGTGAGGAAAATCTCCCTCTCGGCCGCGTTGGACGCCATTGCTGCGCGCTGGCTCTGGACTCCGCACCTGGGCGCCGCCGCCGGTGGGAAGAAGGCGGGTCTGGGCCGAGGGGGGCGCTCGCTCGCTCCTCAGGCGGCGGCGGCAGGGGCGGAGGCGAGGGTTGAGGGGGGGGCGTCAACCCCCTCTCCTCACATTCCCATGAGGGGACGGGGAGGGACGGGGACAGGGGGTGGGTGTCGTTTCGCGTCGGGACGGGCGTCTCGCGCTCGCTCCCGCCCGTGCGCGCGCCGCCCTCCCGTTCCCGACCCTCCCACACACCCCTCCAGTGGGTGGTGGTGGTTCCTCCTCCCTCCTCCTCCTTCCTCCCTCCTCCTCCTGCGCCTCCGCCGCCGCTCCTCCTCGACGTCGTCGTCGTCGCACCCTTTGGCTGTCACCCTGTCGTAAAAAGCAGCGCTGCTTGGCGGCCGCTCGGAGCACGTGACCAAGCCCGGGAGTAGGGGCGGGGCGCGTTCTGAGAGAGGAGCGGAAGGAGGAGTCCTCGCCTGGAAGGGGGAGGGACGCGGCGCTCGCGCTCTCTCGCTCTGTTTCCCACGCGAGCCAGTCAGTCGCACGCTTCTCCCTCGCTGCTCTCGGGGAGCCCGTGTCATATAGCGGGGTTTCCACCCCGGCACGGCAAAGTCCGCTCTGACCTCACTGCGCATGCTCTCCCAACGAGTTCAAAGAAAGCGCACGCCCCCAAACGGACTTGCAACAGTGCCCGATTTACGTATAAGCTAAACAAGATAAAAAAGATTCCTTCCAGTAGCACCTTAAAGACCAACTAAGTTAGTTCTTGGTATGAGCTTTCGTGTGCATGCACACTTCTTCAGATACATGCACACGAAAGTGTGCATGCACACGAAAGCTCATACCAAGAACTAACTTAGTTGGTCTTTAAGGTGCCACTGGAAGGAATTTTTTTTATTTTGACTATGGCAGACCAACACGGCTACCTATCTAAAGCTAAACAAGCTGTATCATAGGGCCCCACTCACTTGGGGGCCCCCAAGAAATTTAAAGGAGAAAAACCAAACACAGTGTACACTTCCAAAATATAAGATAAAAAACAAATCTACATACAGCAATTGTTTTGTATTGTGTAGGCTCCTATGATGTGAGTAGTGGGGCTGGCCTGCTAGCGCGTTCCCGAAAATATCACTGGTTTGCTGATTTCTATATACAGTGGATGCTCGGGTTGCGAACGTGATTCCTTCAGGAGGCGTGGGTTGCGATTTGGCGCTTCTGCACATGCGCAAAGTGTGATTTAGCACTTATGCGCAAAGCGCCGAAACCCGGAAATAACCCATTCCACTACTTTTGGGTTTCGGCACTTCTGTACCCGAAAACGCACAACCTGAAGCGTCTGTAACCCGTGGTATGGCTGTATAGGGTGCCTACATTCTGCATGGACTGGTTGCATGGCAACACGTGCAAATGGCTTTAGATACCTATTAGGTCCCTAAATTACCATATAGCACATATTCAACAAAAAAACAGCAACAGTTTGTTGTTGACAAAGGACAGCTGGACATATAAAGGGCCCCATTACCTTCAGTACCTAAATCCAGCTCTGCTCTTATCCCATGACTCGGGGGGGGGGGGGAGAAGCTTTTGGAAATTATACGGTGTCTACATCACCATTATCCACATGCTAAGTCTTTATCCACATGCTAAACTTTTGAATAGACAGGACCTACCTTTGCACAAGCCATACTTATTTTTTTTGTTCATCTATAGTGATAATATAATGAGGTTATTTTGGTTGACTTTAATTATTCAACTATATATATATATATATATATGCAGGTTTTGGTGTCTTCGGGTGTCTTCCCGTGTAAGAGTCGGGGTGTCTGGGCGACGTTTCGACGAGGTCTCACTCGTCATCTTCAGGCTGGTGCTTTCGGCTTCTTGTTACTGGAACAGAGCAGAATCTGGTGTTTGAGTTCCTATAAATACTGTTGAGGGGTGTGGTGTATAGCCTCCAACGTTCTGGGCAGAGAGGAAGTTCCTAGATTAGTGTGCCTTTTCTTCTTTTGTTCCTTAATTACTTGAGGGATATCTTGAGTGATTTCATGAGTGATATTCTGAATACCACTGGGTGGGTCATTAAGTGTAGATTAGTTGCTAAAGCTTTCGTGTCTTGACCTCTTGAGCTTGTGAAGAGTTTTTCTGAGAAGATGGCTGTGCTGCATTTAGTTGTGCTCTGGCTTGGCTTCGTGTATAGGGGCGAGCTGTGATTTTGTGCCTTGTGCCAGCCAGATCTGTGTAGGGATTGCAGGGGGGTGCAGCATTCGGAGGTGCCACTATAGTTTGGCTACTGGATGGAGTCTGTAATATGTCTGTGGAGAGGGTCTGGGTTTGGGTCTGGTGTGGTTGATTGGTGACGGCGTTCTGTGTGCCTCTGGTTCTGGTGTCGGTTTTTGTGGGGAGGGCTAATTTCCAGATGTCTGGCAGGCGGGACGTGTCGTCACGCTTGTTCATGTTGTGAGGGTGTTTCTCTATCTCGATGGCTTCCATGATTATTCTCTTGTGGTGATGTTCCATGTTAAAGAGCAATTTGGAATCTGCAAAATTAATTTCGTGTCCTGTTTCTTTCATGTGTTGGAAAAGAGAGGAAGTTTTTTCTTCTTTTTTGACGGCATTCTTGTGTTCTGCGATACGTGCATTTATTCGTCTGTTTGTTTGTCCAATGTACGTGGCTGGGCAGACTTTGCAGGGTATTTCATAGACCCCTTGGTTTTCCAGCTGGATTTTGTCTTTTGGGTTTCTGAGGATATTGGCTATTTTTTGGTTGGTGCAGAAGGCTGTTTTGATATTGTGTTTATGGAGGATTTTGCTAATTTTGTCTGTAGTGCCCTTGATATAAGGAAGGAGGGCCATGCCATTGTTTTCTTCTGTGTCTTGGTTTTTGGGGGGTGTTTCTTTTTGGATTAGCTTCGTAACCTTGTTTTTCTGGTATCCATTGGCGATTAACACATTTGAGAGATTCTGTAACTTAATGACCCACCCAGTGGTATTCAGAATATCACTCATGAAATCACTCAAGATATCCCTCAAGTAATTAAGGAACAAAAGAAGAAAAGGCACACTAATCTAGGAACTTCCTCTCTGCCCAGAACGTTGGAGGCTATACACCACACCCCTCAACAGTATTTATAGGAACTCAAACACCAGATTCTGCTCTGTTCCAGTAACAAGAAGCCGAAAGCACCAGCCTGAAGATGACGAGTGAGACCTCGTCGAAACGTCGCCCAGACACCCCGACTCTTACACGGGAAGACACCCGAAGACACCAAAACCTGCATTCCTGTACCCGTGAAAATCTACGAAAGCAAATATATATATATATATATATATATATATATATATGCAGGTTTTGGTGTCTTCGGGTGTCTTCCCGTGTAAGAGTCCTTGTCCCGTCTTCTGCTGCTTTGCGGCCTAGTCGGCGCTCGAGTGCGCGACCCTCGCCGGCAGCCGGGTCACGATGGGCGGCGGAGGCAGCGCCCCGCGGAGGGTCACCTTCGAGGCGGACGAGAATGACAACATCACGGTGGTGAAGGGCGTCCGGTAACAAGAAGCCGAAAGCACCAGCCTGAAGATGACGAGTGAGACCTCGTCGAAACGTCGCACAGACACCCCGACTCTTACACGGGAAGACACCCGAAGACACCAAAACCTGCATTCCTGTACCCGTGAAAATCTACGAAAGCAAATATATATATATATATATATATATATATATATATATATATATATATATATATATATATATATATATAATATATATATATATATATATATATGCTTTCGTAGATTCCGAAGACACCAAAACCTGCATATATATATATATATATATATTTTCAGGAAACAGATAATAGCACAATTCATTAAAAAAAATTAATCAGAAAAAAATTGTAACCTAAATTTAAGTTTAAAAACTTTACAATGCTCAGCAATCTTTAAAAATGTACTGTTTCTGCTCTTCCAGTAAAGGATAAATTTAGCATAAAATTTATCAAAACATTTCCTCTTCAAGGTAATAGGTCAGTTTCATCATTTTGGCAATATCCCAGTTCTTAGGAAACCATTATCCTGTGTTTGGCTGCTGATATGCTTTCGGTGTTGAGCAATTATAAATTTAGTCACAATCCATACATAACAACCAGTTCATGATTCTCTTTTTGGCACAAAATTCCAGCTTATGAAATGACAAAACTTTTTCCCAGAAGAACAAAGCAATGACTAAATCCACCACAATTTTCAACTTGCTATTTTGCTGTTGCTGCTCACCCTTGTGAATTGAAAGGCACTATTACAGCCATAGCAATGTTGTTCACATAAAACCTATCTTCACTTTCCCCCTGTTTGCCAATGCCCTGGATGATGATACAGTTTTGTAATTGCTTGGCCTCAGTGGCTCATTGAAAAAGGTGAAAAGGGTTACCTTTTCACATCTGTTGGCATCAGACATATATACCTTAATATTTGGATAACTGTTAAATAATAACTGTTTTTTTAAAATCAAAACCTTCACACCCTGTCAACTGGTTTCTCAGGCTGAATAAATTATATATATTGCAGGGCGGGGAATATACGCTTGTCCAGATGTTGTTGTACTCTCAATTCCCATCAGACTTGGCCAGCATGGCCAATGGTCAGAGCTGATATTAGTCCTGCAATGTCTGGGAGCCGCAAGTTCTCCACCCCTGCTTAAATTAATCAAAATCAATTCATTATTATTTCAACAGCATTGATTAGTTTACAGCACAGAATAAACCCAAACTGAGCTTAGGCTATAAGCCAAGAGAAACCAAATGTGTCCTCCAGATGTTGTTGAACTACAGTTCCCATGTGTTTACATATTAAAGTCAACCAAGATAACCTCATTATATTATCACTATATTACTGTTATGCACTTACCCCATATTTAAATTTAAGGCTGAGATCTGCATTTAGCAACCTAGTGTTTGTTGAACTTCTTAAGTAATACGAAGATTAAGATAGCAAAGAACCCATCTGAATAATTAGGAGGAAGCCTCTGACTCAAGTAAACGATAAATAAATAAAGGCATTAGAATCCACATTTAAAAGAAACAAATCATCAGGTCCAGATGGCGTCTACTTGAACAAATGGCAAATCCACCCACTGTTAAAGAACTCAGATGTGAAACTACTGATCTCCAAACAAAAAATATGGAACACCCCTATGATTGGCCTTTCTGCCCAACGACAGGAAAGTGTAGTACCATTTAAATAAAAATAAGGATCCAGGGGCTTGAAATGCTGGCTATGGGAGTTGAAATCCAACAAGCAACATCTGAATGCCCTCCTGAACTCACTTTCTAGTAAAGCTGCATTGGATTTGTATGGGCAATAACACATTTTTTAATGCAAATAATAGCTTTAGTCTGTTTCCAGAGATGATGGATACCAAAATTCTGGGTTGTGTGCAATGGTTGCATGAGCAAAAGGCAACCAATCTTTATCTGCTAGCACATGACCCCTCTTCCATTATTATTATTATTATTATTATTATTATTATTATTATTATTACTGTAACTTCACCAGTTTCAGACTGATGTCACTGAAGGACCTGAGGATGAGGCCCCTTGAGGATTTCAAAGCCACCAAATGCTTCACTCCTGAAATATGCTGCTACTACAGCCAACAAGAGATAGGCCAGCAGTATTTTTTCACCTGGCTGGGCAGAGCTGGGGCCTCCACCATGGGGGAGCATGCCCCCAACCCATGTGCACCTCTCCTAACCTTTTCCAGCCTTTAATATCCTTCAGATAGGATTCTCCAAGGCCTTGGAGATTTCAGGAACATAGGAAGGTTCCATACACCATTGGTCTATCTTGCTCTCCAGCGTTTGAGACAAAGATCTCTCCCAGCCCTACGTGCAGACGCCAGGGATTGAACCCAGAACTTTCTGTTTGCAAACCAGATGCCCTGCTATCACAGCTCTTTTCATTTCATTTCATTTATTAGACTTATTAGCCGCTTGTCACCTGAAGGTCTTTTCCTATCACACAGTTTGATAGTTTCAGTGGGCTTCTCTTGGCCATTTGGCTGATGCTACTGAATCTTTTTCAAGCATGGGGCTAACATGTTAGAGGGACGCAAGTGGCGCTGTGGGTTAAACCACAGAGCCTAGGACTTGCCGATCAGAAGGTCAGCAGTTCAAATCCCCGTGACAGGGTGAGCTCCCATTGCTCAGTCCCTGCTCCTGCCAACCTAGCAGTTCAAAAGCACATCAAAGTGCAAGTAGATAAATAGGTACCATTCTGACAGGAAGGTAAATGGCATTTCCGTGTGCTGCTCTGGTTCACCAGAAGCGGCTTAGTCATGCTGGCCACATGCTGGCCAGTAAAGTGAGATGAGCGCCGCAACCCCAGTCGGTCACAACTGGACCTAATGGTCAGGGGTCCCTTTACCTTTTTAACATGTTAGAAATCCTAACTGCTAGCGAAAAGATCCACCACCCTCCCACCCTGGATATTTGCTAGAATGGGAAATAACACAGAGAAAAGAAGTGCTATTTCAACAGAATAATTCTTAAAAAGAGGGGGAAACAACATGTTATCTAGTGAACTTTACCTTTAGATAAATTAAGTGTTTATTCCTTCTTGAGGTACCTTGATTCCAGAGGTTCCATTCTGCAGCCTTCACTCCCATGGTTGTCTTTAGAAGCTGACGGTGCTGTAGAAATTGAGTTGAAAACTAGTCAGCTGGAGCATGCTCACTAAGTATGGAAAACAGGGTGGAGGATGTTGACTCAACACCATACCCCCTCCATCTTTTTTTTTTTTTAAATCTTCTTAATTTAACTTCATTGAAGGATAGTCTGAGGCAAAGGTTGATATGGAAAGATTTTAAAAGAAGGCCATTTTCTGCAAAGATCTGAGTTTTTACTAACTTTCCACAAGCAACGTGGTTGAGGCATTCAAACTTAACACATTTTCGAAGTGGTTATATTTAGGTGGGAAACAAGGAAAAGGCACAGCTAAATCCTTTTTAAAAGATGGAAAAATTAGGTGCTGTCATGTATAAACACACACACACAAACACACTCAGTTCCTGAAGAAGCAGGTTTTAATAAGGGATTTGAAATCAACGTCTTCAGCTCTCCTGGGAGCTCTTTCAAAATCAAGAGAGCTATTCTGTGTCAAAAGTGTTTTCAGACGAAGGCAGTGGGCAAATTTCTGGCAGGGCTGAGCCAGTGGAAATTTGGCACTCTGATCAGTTCGACCAGGAAGCTCTGATAGGTTTGGAACGCAAGAGGGAAACTTGTTTTGGTGAGGCTGAGGCAGAAGGGGATGGCACAGCAACTGCAGAAACCTAAGCACTCTGCTTGCAAAAGAAAGTGTGTTTTGAGTTATGGGTAATAAACACAGCATTGGCTTCAGATTTTGTGCTAAGCACTTTTAGCTTATTGGTTTGATTTTGGGACATAATTTCTTCTGTTGCACTATGTTGTTTAGACAAGCAGTTACCTGCAATAATAATAACAATAAGCAGTGGGCAATAAAAAGGGGGGTGCCACCCCCCCAATTGTCTCAGTGGCAGGCAAATTCTACACAGCCTCCTTCAATATACCACATCATCACAGGACTAGGTTCAGACGAAGCATCTCCAGGGGGTGTGCTGTGTTCAAGTTCACCCACACAATTGTTCTGGCCAGAGAAGGACTGGTGCTGCTCTGTTCTGCTCTGTGCTCAAAGATGATCACAGTGGGTGCAAGGGATTTTTTTTTTTATGAGCTAGGCATAGAGAATTCTGTTAGTTGCAGTTCTCTTAAGTCCCTCATTTTTCCATTCTTGAATTCAGTTCTCCACATTTCTGCATCCATTTGGGAAAATCCTCCAGCCTTTTTCACCGGTGCAATTTTCTCCTAATAAGCATATTTTTAATGTGGTTTTGACTAATGTACACATTTTTGCAAGCCGTTTTCCCCAATACAATGCACTTTTCATGTTTTTCCCCATTAGTATATGCTTTTTAAGGGACGCGGGTGGCGCTGTGGGTTAAACCACAGAGCCTAGGACTTGCCAATCGGAAGGTCGGCGGTTTGAATCCCTGTGACGGGGTGAGCTCCCGTTGCTCGGTCCCTGCTCCTGCCAGCCTAGCAGTTCGAAAGCACATCAAAGTGCAAGTAGATAAATAGGTACTGCTCCGGTGGGAAGGTAAACGGCGTTTCCGTGCGCTGCTCTGGTTCGCCAGAAGCGGCTTAGTCATGCTGGCCACATGACCCGGAAGCTGTACGCTGGCTCCCTTGGCCAGTAAAGCGAGATGAGCGCCGCAACCCCAGAGTCGGTCATGACTGGACCTAATGGTCAGGGGTCCCTTTACCTTTACCTATATGCTTTTTATGTCCATTATCAGATGTTTGAACTCTGCCTCAAAAGGTGTACTTCAACCATTCCTTGGACAGACCAACCAGAATTCCTTTAATGGTTCTGAAGATATCCACTGCCAATCCTTATTGAGATACAGAGGGCTGTGGTCTTCTCCCTCAGTATATTCTTATTCAAGTATTTTATTTGTTTGGTCAATTTATTCATGGCCTATATCCCAACACAGGTGTATATCTCCCCAAGGCATGTGGAGTGAGATGTACTATTATACAGTGGTACCTCAGGTTACAGATGCTTCAGGTTATAGACGCTTCAGGTTACAGACTCCACTAACCCAGAAATAGTACCTCGGGTTAAGAACTTTGCTTCAGGATGAGAACAGAAATTATGGAGCGGCGGCGCGGCGGCAGCGGGAGGCCCCATTAGCTAAAGTGGCGCTTCAGGTTTAGAACAGTTTCAGGTTAAGAACAGACCTCCAGAATGAATTAAGTTCTTAACCCGAGGTACCACTGTAATGTACCCAAACCAGAACAGAGTTAGCTAAAACAGTAAACATATATTTGTGGGAAATAATAGTCGCTTTAAATAGAATTCTTAAAATTGTCTGCAGGATGTGAACTGCCTGCTAATCTGTTATGCGGCCAAACTCAAGGATTGGTATGAACATATTAGGCTTTACTTGAGAGGCTGCCTTATCTGTTATATACCCAGTGGGTCACTAAGTTCTGCAGAAGTCTCTAAAATATCTGAAGCCCATTGCACAGTAATTCAGAGCAGGACTTTCAGTGAGGCTGCCACTTTTCTGTGGAACAGAATTCCTAGCGGTGCCCGCTATTTGTACTCTCTGAAAACAACGGAAGACATTTTCGTTTCAACAAGCTTTTCCAGCTGGGTGGAAAGTTTTATGCTTTAGAAGCTTACTGTATGTTGTTTTTAAACATGTATTTAGTTGTTGTTTTTCTGGTGCTGTTTTATCTTAGCTGTGCTTAGTTGTTTTTATGGATATGTTTGGAAGCTGCCTTAAGTCTTCTGTGGTAGGTGATTCATTAAATTAAAATGAGTTTCTAATAACCTAATCTAACCTGGATGACTATCCTCCTTAAAGAGTTCTCCATTAAGCTATTTCCTTGTTCTTCTATTTCTCCTCCCATTTCTCATTCCCTCTCTTTGATTCTTCATCTCTTCTCCATTTTTATCTCTCCAACTTTCATTCCCAACAGACACGGTCGCTTGTCTGTCAATCATGTGCAAGACCCTATCACACTCCTCTAGTCCCCAACATTCTTCCACTGAGTCTTCTTTTAATACTTTGATACTTTTCTGGATCAGAGAGCAAAGGCCCGTCTACCTCAGTGAGCCAATCAGATGCACACAAGGCAGGAAGTTAGTAGCCCACTCCTGTGATGTGCCTTCCAGCAGCTGGAATTCAGTGGTAGAAGAACCGGAAAAACCACTTCTGGAAAAACCGGAAGAAACCACTTCCGGAAACTGCTACCGATTGAGGCAGACATGGATTTTGGACTTCTGCACTGTACATAGTTTTTGCACTCAATAAAACCTGTAAAAGACAGCTCAGAGTCTTGGCTGTTATCTTCGTGAGAACCGCACACATTCCTCACACCCATAAACCTAGCGTGATGTGCCCAGACTGGATAACACTTGGTGGGTTGTGTCCACTGTTGGTGTTATGTACTGAAGTTCTCACTCTGGGTCAGCAGGGGGATACTGTAGATAGTTATGCAAATGAAGGATCGAAAGTGACGTTCAGTGATTGGATAGTTTTAGAAAATGGCAACAGTTACATTGTTCTGGAGCTCTATATAAGCAGGCTGACTGAGCTCCTCAGTCAGTTCTGTTCCAGCTTACAAAGAATTGGAAGAATCGCTGTGTCGTCTGATATGTTCGCCCACAACTTAACAGTTGGCTCTTCCTTACTTTAAAGTGCACCCACTCACAAATGTTGGGCTACCTGATTTTCACCTATCCACCCCACCCCCAGCTCCCGGGGACTGGGAGATGCTCTACAGTAGAATGAGATATGACATGGAGGGCTGCAGTAGGCAGGGGAGGAGCTGCAAAAAATTGACTGCCTCTGAAGCTGGAGCTTCTGAGCAACCGGAGAGCCAGCAAACTCTCATTCTTCTAGCTGGGGAGGCTCTTTTGGGGATTATGGGACTAGAGTTACCTAAACAATATGAAATGTTATTTATGTATGCAGCCACAGCTGCTCATACAACATTTGCCCAAAGATGGAAAGAAGACCAAAGAAGAGTGGCAACAAAAACTACTGGAGTATGCAGAAATGGCGAAACTTACTGGAAAAATAAGAAGCCAAGACAGTAAAGTTTTTAAATACAGAGTGGAAAACATTTATTGAATATGCACAAAATTATTGTAAACAGATTAAATCATTAGCAGGATTAACGTAAAAACATGCAGTGGTATAAAATATATACTGATTATATGGGATGAATAATAACTTGGTTTAATTTCGAAATGCAGTAAAGCATTATAACTATAAGGAACTGCAGAAAGAGGGGGAGGGAGGTTGAAACATGATATAAATAATAATTTGCTCCTTTTTTGTTTTTGTTTGTTTTTTGTAAAATGAAAACCATTTTTTTAAAAAATAGATTGGGGTGGGGTGGGAGTCTCAGCATTTCCGATACCCAGACCTCTGCGATTATCATCTGTGAATCCGTGTTGCAAATTTCAGGTACCATGCTACCATTCATGTGAGCATCGTGTTCCTATTCAAAGGAGGGAGCAGTTCATCCTGAGATCAGCTCGGGAGCTATCACCAGAGAAGGGAGTTTAAAGGTAAAGGGACCCCTGACCAGTAGGTCCAGTCATGGCTGACTCTGGGGTTGCAGCGCTCATTTTGCTTTATTGGCCAAGGGAGCTGGCGTACAGCTTCCGGGTCATGTGGCCAGCATGACTAAGCTGCTTCTGGCGAACCAGAGCAGTGCACGGAAATGCCGTTTACCTTCCCGCCGGAGTGGT
Source organism: Podarcis vaucheri (assembly GCF_965113315.1). Classification (NCBI taxonomy): domain Eukaryota; kingdom Metazoa; phylum Chordata; class Lepidosauria; order Squamata; family Lacertidae; genus Podarcis; species Podarcis vaucheri. The sequence goes on from NC_138764.1 coordinate 34,705,973, forward strand.
ACTTATTTATCTACTTGCACTTTGACGTGCTTTCGAACTGCTAGGTTGGCAGGAACAGGGACCGAGCAACGGGAACTCACCCTGTCGCGGGGATTCAAACCACCGACCTTCTGATCAGCAAGCCCTAGGCTCTGTGGTTTAACCCATACTGCCACCCGCATTAGGTTCTAAAAAAGAAGAGGGGGAAAAAGAGCTTTGCTGTATCAGTGGTGGCAACTGAAGACCAAAAAGGCTAGAACCAAAGAGTCTTCCAGATCTTCCAGGATAGTCGCTGTGAATCTTCTGACCCAAATCAGCTCAGATGAGCTACAAATGGCATGTTATATCTACAGAAATATTGTAAAGAAATGGACTCACTAGCAGGGTTTGAGTAAACACTCACAACTAAGAAAACAGGAGTAAAGTTTAAGAGATAATAATCTGGAAATTAATTAAATGTAAAATGTAATTGGAAGGAAATTTGGTATAGAAATGATAAGAATATAAGAGCATTCAGCTAAAAGATGAAAAATAAGATAAAATTAAGCAGAAGTAGCAAATAGTTAAAGAACCAGAAGGCGAAGTTGAGGAAAGTCATGGGATGGGGTGTGTGTTTTGTTTTATTGTATTTTCTTTCATATGATTAATACAGTAAAATATAAAATTTAATAAAAACTTAATTATATATATTTTTTTTAAGAGCCACAAATGGCAATGGTAGATGTTTTGAGTCCTCCGCTTGATGGTGGAAATAGAGAAGGGAAGGTATTGTGTGAAAAGCAGGGTAAAAATGTGAATACGCTTTTAACTAAGAAGTAGAAATCTCTGAAACAAGATATTTAGCAGAAACAAGGCAATATGTGGGGGTTTGTAGGAATGAAGTGGTTGTGGCTTAAAAGGAAGTTGGATAATATGATATCAGCGTGTATGTACCGTATTTTTCGCTCTATAACACGCACCTGACCATAACACGCACGTAGTTTTTAGAGGAGGAAAATCCGTAGGCATGCCACCCGTAGGCATTCCCTCCATAACACGCACAGACATTTCCCCTTACTTTTTAGGAGGAAAAAAGTGAGTGTTATGGTGCAAAAAATACGGGAACAACTTTGAAAACGTTGGATTTGGTCTTGTTAAATTTATGAAGCATGTACAGTACACAAGCCCATATGAAGCTAAATCAAATGGGGAAATCACTTAATTTTTTTAAAAAATGAGAGTACTGCACTTTTAAATCTATATTTTCTTGCAGTTCCTGTTGCTGTGTTGACAGTGACAAACGGACAAAAAAACCACCTCGGCATTATATAATGTAGTTTGTTTATGTTAACTTCTTAGTTCCTTGTACTGTTAGGACAGACATTTCACAATGTTCTGTGGTTTAAATGGGAAAAATTAGTACTGGGAGGGTGTTCAGGTTTGAAACGCTGAAGATTTTACTTATTACATGAAATTGCTCCATCTAGTGGTCAGCTGGTAAATGTGTGAATTTTACTCCAGTTATGTAATAATCCTAAAGACACAGAACTAGTATGGTTGTCACACTCATTCATAATTGCTATGGTATGTTTGTATCTTGCTAAGAAAAAGCCTATCCAGATAAGCAGACTGTTGGCAGGTGTTTTAATCTGGGTTTGGTTTTTTTAGCATGTTGTTGATTTTATTTTTATTTTTTAAAGTTGCTTTTAATTGCTTGTATTGATGATTTAATTGTTTTTATTCTTCTCATTAGCAGCTTTGAGGTTTGTTTTTGTTATAAGCCAGTGGGGTGTGTGTGTGTGTGTATGTATGTATGTATGTATGTATGTATGAGTTTGGGATACTGGACCAAAATAAGTAGAAAACTTATTTCTAGTCTACTTAATTAGTAGAAGGCCTTCATAGATGTCATTCATTTATATTTCTTGTGAATGCAGAATTGTTTATCTGTATAAAACCCATCAACCTCATATTTACTTTTAAAAAAATATAATGTCCATCATGCCTAAATTAAAAACCCCCATCAAAACAAAGGTTGTGTACCCACCATAAAATATATTACACTTAAAATACTTCCCCTAGAATCATGGGAATGGTAGTTTACCCTCATAGAGCTACAATTCCCAGCACCCTCCCTGCAAAGAATCCTGGGAATTGTGCTTTAAGTGTATGGTGTGCATGCAGTCAGTGATAAGCATTTATTTCAGAAGGAGGCATAACCATGTACTTAAATATGACCTGTTAAAATGAACATGACTTCATAATACTGCCGTACCTCGGAAATCAAACGCCTTGCAAGTTGAACGTTTTGGCTCCCGAATGCCACAAACCTGGAAGTGAGTGTTTTGGTTAGCGAACATTCTTTGGAACCCGAACGTCTGACACAGGTTCTGCAGCTTCCTGCAGCCAATCGGAAGCCATGCCTTGGTTTCTGAACATTTTAAAAGTTGAACAGACTTCTGGAACAGATTCCATTCGACAGATTCCATTCCATTCGACTTCCGAGGTACGACTGTATTTTACTTCAGCAGTATCATATCCGCAACTGTTATGTACTAAGCTTGGATCCTAGGACAATAGGCAAGTAGGATCCTCGAATGCAACAACTGATTGGCTTGCAGGAAAAGACCAATCAGGCTCCAGGGGGAAGTTAATCAGCCTATTAGGCTGGTAGGATCGTAGAATGCAACAACTGATTGGCCTCCAGGAAAAGACCAATCAGGCTCCTGGTGGGAAGCAGAATCAGCCAATCAGATGGGACTCATTGTGTAAATGATGTATATAAAAGCCTGAGGTTTGGGGGGCAATTCAATCACTGTTTTACAAGCTGCAATAAAAAGCATGAAATCACTACAGGACTCCAAGTATATTTCAGCAACGTTTAAGATCTTTACAGTAAAGCAAGCTATGTTGTTGTTGTTAAAAACCACAGTGTGCTTGTTGTTGGGAAAAAGCACCAATGCAAAAGCCAGCTCCAGATGGCTGGAATGCAAAACAGGATGTTGTGGTTTGCAACTGTACTATTGGCAAAAAGGAGGAGTCTATTCTCTGTACTGAGCACTGGATGTTAGCTCAGAGTGTCATCTGACCTGTGCTGGAAGTGCAGGGGTGGAGCTGTGACTCTTCTGATGGAGTCTGAAGGGTGCAGTCACGTTTTCTATGTACTGCTGAATGACAGGAATAAAACATGTAAATAGGACTCCTGTCTGTCTCATTTCCCCTCCCTGGGGAGAATGCAGGGAGGGAGAGAAACAGAGTAGCAGAGGGTGTGTTCTCTTCACATCTAATGAGGAGAATCGCCGAGTTCCGACCTAGCCTGCCGGGACTAGCAGACGGAAGGTAAACAAAGTATCCAGCTCAATTGCCCGGGGGAGGCCAGTTACCTCTGACTGTGAGCTGAGATACTGACACTTGTTCAGGGATGTTTCTAGTTCAATAGTTAGGGAAGACTTGCAATGCAGAAGCAGGACAGTTATTTAGTTCCAGGTTCAACCCCTGTCATCTACAGGTAGGACTGGGAATGGCCCTGTCTGGAACCCTGAAAAACTGCTGTCGGTCAGTGTAGACAACACTGAGCTACATGGACCAACGGTCTGATTTGGAAAAAGGCAGCTCCTTTGTTCCAACAGAAGCAACACAAATTGTTTCCTTGGCGTGTGTGATGCCTCTGAAGAGATTTTGTGGCCCAGAAGGAAGGACCTCATGAGCTGCACCAATGTATGTCCCTGGCCACACCCACTATTGGCCTACAGTTCTTAGAAAAGAAGAAGAAGAAGAGTTTGGATTTGATATCCCGCTTTATCACTACCTGAAGGAGTCTCAAAGCGGCTAACATTCTCCTTTCTCTTCCTCCCCCAGAACAAATACTCTGTGAGGTGAGTGGGGCTGAGAGACTTCAGAGAAGTGTGACTAGCTAGCCCAAGGTCAACCAGCAGCTGCATGTGGAGGAGCGGAGATGCAAACCCAGTTCCCCAGATTACGAGTCCACCGCTCTTAACCACTGGCTCTCAGTTCTTAGAAGATTGCCCTCCAGGGACTGCAGCCGTTGGGCTGGGAAAGGTTGTCTGCTCCTGCAGTAAGGGGAGCAAATAGGAAGACACAACAGAGAAGGCTCCATTCCATGTCACCACCAACTGAGCCTCACCTAAGTGCAGAGCCCCTTCCACTGATCTTAAAGCACTGATCTAGCGAGAATCATCAAGTCATAGACTTGTAGAGTTGGAAGGGACCATGGGGTTCATCTAGTCCAACCCCTTGCAATGCAGAAAACTTTTGCCCAACATGGGGTTCGAACCCATGTCACTGAGATTAAGAGTCTCCTGCTTTTACCAACTGAACTATCCCAGCAGTATAATGTAAAGAGAGATGCACCTTTAGGCTTGCAAACTATTTAGGGCTTTGGGCTGGGCTTGGAAATGAATAGCCAGTGAAGGTTTGTTTTTTTGGGTGGGAACCTGATGATGATGATAATAATAATAATAATAATAATAATAATAATAATAATAATAATAATTTATTTGTACCCTGCCCATCTGGCTGGGCTTTCCCAGCCACTCTGGGCAGCTTCCAACAAAGATAAAAAATACATTAAAATGTCACACAATGTAGTTTGAGTGAGCAGAGGCAGTCAAAACTCTGCCCTCTTCATTGTGCACTAATCAAAGTTTTCAAACAGTTTTTAAAGGCAGCCCCTATGGAAAGCAAGTCCCTCTATGTTCGACGGTGCTTTCCCGCTAAGAAAAGCATTCCACTTTGCAGCCTGAGGCCACAATTATCTACACGCACAACTCAGGGGATCTTACTTCTGAGTAGACATGCATAGGATCACCCTGTTCACTGCCTCTTGTCCAGTTCTGTGGGCACCTGAGGCTCAGAGGAAGCAGGCAATGTCCAGTCACAAGCCAAAATCAGGACCTTGGAGAGCTCCAAGGAGCCCTACTAAGGCAGCAGGAAAGTTGTCTCTGCGGGGTGCTAGGCTTGTCTGATGCCTTTTGTTGGCCAACAAGGCTTGAGTTGTGGTAGGCTCCGCCTCTCTGCAAGAGTTGGCCGGCTGATTAAAGGGACCTTCCCTTATTTTGCAAGGGTTATCTTTGATAAGACTTTGGGGCCAGAGGTACTGCAAAGGACTCGTCTTTTAAGGCAGAGGATGGTGACAGGACTGTGTCCTGCTGGGAGGGTCCTGGTGGTTATTCTCCCCCAGGAAGTAGTCTAAAGCTTGTTCTCGTCTGAGTCCTCAGCTGCAAGGTCCTGGGTCATGACATCTGTTGCTTTTGATAAATGTGCATGAGAAAACTGTGGAACAGCACTACTAAGTTTAGACTAGGGTTTCTCAAATGTACAACTCCCACCATCCCTAGCTAGCAGGACCAGTGGTCAGGGATGATGGGAATTGTAGCCGAAAAACAGCTGGAGACCCAAGTTTAGGAAACCTGGTTTAGATAGTGGTGTTGGGGATATTGCGCTCATGGGGAGAGCTTTCTGCATTGCTTTGTTTAATTTAGTAGATACATTTATTTCACAACAGGAAAGGTTTGAGAATGTGCCTACACTCTTCACAGAATATTGTTGTCGATGCCCATTAGTAATAACAATCACGGGAAAACAAAACTGTCTTAGAGGGGGGGGGGAGATGCTTCTCCACCCTGCAAGGGATTTAAACGAAGAGCAGGTTTCATGCATAAAACCTAGGAGCACCACTAAATTATCATCAAATCAGTTCAACTTCAATTCCAAGCATAGCACTCAGGCCGCCTAATTAGAAAGCCAGTTGCTGTCCGCTAGCAAAGAACTGTGTGATAAGTAACACTGCCTGTTCATTCAATCATTCATGTCAAGCTGACAATCAATTCCTTCAAACTAATCTAATGACACTTTTTGATAAGATAGCCAACTGCTTAGCTATGGAGAGGAAGGTAGATGTAGCTTTGATTTCAGATAAGGCACATAATTCTTGGTTAGATGGATTGACCGGAGTAGGAAATCTAGAGAACTTTTCCAAGTGTTCCCCTTTGAGGCACACGACTCATATAGAGTAAACTTCAGAGATGGGAATGGAGTTGGTGGATGGAGAATTTTGGTAATGCAGAACTATCCCTCTCCCAAATTTCTGGCTATTTGCTATCTCCCCCACGGGGCCTATTTCATAAAAGATCAAGCTGCAGTGAGATTTGAACCTCTGGCTTACTTGCTGCCCGGCTAGATGCTCCAATGATAAAATACTCATATGTTAAAAGCTGGGCACCATGGCAGAAAAGGCTAGTTCCAACACATTGCTAATCTGTTGTAGGCAAGGTTACAGCTTTCCATGCTTTGGACACATCTCATGACTACCACATTGAATCCCCCCGCTTAAAAAAAATCTATACTGTCTTTTAATAAATTTTCCAATTAAAAACAACAACAATTGACAGCAACATTTAAAACTATCTAAAAGCATTGCGAAACAACAGAGCAGCCAAGGACTCGATAAATTAAAGCTGTCAACTTCCACAGAGGCTAGAATGTCTCTTCGTAGCCCTGATTGCGCGCATTTATCTCAGGCCAATTGTGTGCTGGGAAAATAACCAAGGATGGCAAAGGAGCTGGGGTGTCATGTCATCTGGTGTCCTGTAAATATAACTGATTGTTCTTTCTACCGTCTGCCAAATGAAGTTACTACCAGACAGTTCCCAAACATGCTATTAAACTGGCTTCAGTGACCTTACACCCATGGCAGTTTGTATGTCTGAATACTTCAATTTTAAAATAATAATAATAATAATAATAATAATAATAATAATAATAATAATTCATTATTTATACTCCATCCATCTGGCTGGGTTTCCCCAGCCACTCTGGGTGGCTCCCAACAGAATACTAAAAACACAATAAAAGATCAAACATTTAAAACTTCCCTTATCAGGGCTGCCTTCAGACGTCTTCTAAAAGTCAGATAGTTGTTTATTTCCTTGACAGTACATTCCTTTATGGGAGGGCATTCCACAGGGTGGGTGCCACTACTGAAAAGGCCCTCTGTCTGGTTTAGGAAAAACATCCCAAAATTATACGAGATTACTTCATTACTTCCTATGGAGTCAGTTCGCACATCCAGCAGAAAGCTGTTAGGCCCCAGGTTCACACATGAATCTCCAGGACTTTGACTGCAGCATCTAGGGGTGATGCTTTGTATGTGTGAATGAGCTAACCCACTTCAAATAGCAGCAAGAGAATTTCCACCGTATGCACAATGGTAATTAATCAATGGTGTGTTGCATTTGTGTGTAGTGGCCCTGACATGCAGATGGGAAACCGTGGCCCTAAATACCACCCCCCACATTGGCTGGGGCTGGTGATGGGAACTGGAGTTCAACAACTCCTGGACATGTCCCCTATTCCTCCAGTAAAGGAATGTACTACCTTGGTGACTGAATGAAGTTGAGGCTTTCTTACGGCAGTCCCCAACGCTCGATATTTCTTTCAGGCAAACCTCGCCGCATCCGAGTGAGGACTGCGTGATCAGCACTTAGTATTTGCCTCGAGTTGGCAATTGTTTTCTTTGATGCAGTTCCTTGCAGCATTTTGACAAACAAGGAATGAACAGCTTATCTTATAAAGATTTATAGCCCATAGCTTCTGTAGTCTTGTGAAAGAAGACATCTGCTGTGCAAATGGCAAGGTTAAAGTGATTGTGTATGAAGTAAATATAAACTTCAGCTAGTATTTCATTCTGAAAACCAGTTTAGGCAATACTCAGATAACTTTAAATGGAAGCTCTTTCATAAACCTGACCCTTCCGTGAAGTTTTGTCACATTCAAGGTCATATATATATATATATATGCTTTCCGTGAGTTTTACCTCACAACCAATTCAAATTTGTAGACACTTCCCCCTCCTTTCTTACAAGAAAATACTAGCTTTAAAAAAATTCCAACACTCCTTTTAATATAGCAGTTGTGATATTTGATTCAGCTTTACGGGACGGCCTCTGTTGTCGATTTGTTTAGAGTGTGTCATATAACCCATTACACCCCAAGTCAAAAGCTGTTCATTCTACATTGATTAATGTACTGTACATATCTGAAATTGCTTAGTCTGCTAACTTTGTTTACTTTTCCATCTCTCTAAACAATCAAATGAAGCATCTCTGAAGACACCTGATTGATGCCGTCAGCGCTGTACTGATATTAGAGTTTTCCAGCAGATGTTCAGAGCACAGCAACCACATCAAGTGTATTTTCAAATCTGTTAACTTTAAAGGGCTTGGTTGGAGTATTTCCTCTCTCTCTTAAGCAGAGAGGTGCAGCCGGGTTCTGTGTCTTTCCCCATCCTGTGTAGCTTCATATTCACAGACAGAAGAACAAAATGGTAGAGTCTTGATGTAAAATGGGTTATACCACATTTGACTGCTGAGGATTTCATTTTTGTGTGTGTACATCCTGGGCATTTTTAGTTGGAGCCATTATACAGTATTTTCTTTCTCTTTGGTGATCACTTGTAGCCAAGCAAGATTGTCTTCCATGAACTTGGTCTTAACAGTGAGTCTGTAAGTGACTGTGCAGGCCAATTCTGGATCCACACGTCCTTCCACAGTAGGGACATAGGTTTCCTGGCAGGAGTTGATCACAGTGAGGGTTTGCCAAATGTGCCTTCCTCTTAGCTCATTTCTCCTTATTGCCCTGAGTTCGTGCTCCTTCAAAGTCCATGGCACCTTTGGTAAAGGCTCTTCTCCAACTGGAGCACTTGCTCCATTTGGAGCCATTTTATGATAAATCCAGAGGTTTTATACTTAGAATCCCTGATAATTGATTCCTTTAGGAATATAGGAAGCAGCCTTATTCAGAATCAGTATTGTCCACCCTGACATGTGGTTCTCCAGGATTTCAAAGAGGGGACCTCCCAACCTGATCTGCTGATAGCAGATATTAAACCTGACTCCTGTGAGCATGGCAGATGCTCTACTACTGAGTTATGGCCTTTCTCCACTTCAGATGCTCACAGAGATACATGGCTGTCCATCACATCTGCCTTCAATCAGTTCATGCAAGTCTCATTTTTTCTTCTACCCACGATTATATCAGGGCCCAACTTGAGGTGATGTCAAGCAGATAACAGCTGCAGCAGGCTGTGAGGAAAGACTGAAGAAAATGGGTAGGTTCAGCATAGTGAAGAGAAAAGAGTGGGAAAATCATGATGGCACTAAGGATGCCACATAGAAGAAGGCAAAGTCTGCTGCCTCAGAGGGCAGGACTAGATTTAATGGGTGTAAATTACAGGAGGGTAGACCACCATTTAACTTTAGTAGACACTCCTTTGTGGTAAGAGCAGAGTTCACACTAGTACCAATGTTTGTGCTTTGGGCTGTCCCTCACTGGAAGTCTTCAAACAGAGGTTGGGCATCTATCCATTGGAGATGCTGTAACTCTGGGATTCCTGAATGAGCAGAAGGTGGGGCTCTATGGTCCTGTGCCGCCATGATTCCAACTCTGTTTGCCCCCCCCCCCAGCTCTATGATTCTATGAGGCTCTAATATATTACTGTTCTCATATAACATTTCTCTCATACTTGCAGATGTTGTTGGAAAGATCGTTAAATGGAATTTTATAGAACACACTTGTATTTCATTGGTTCATTATTTCCCCCATATATCTCTTGCTATTACTTTACTGTTTTGCTCTGATTTCTTCCATTACATATCCAAAACTTTAATCTATGGCTCATCTAATTTGCATGTTCTTGGTATATTGGTTGATTCAGAACCATCACAAATCATTATGAAGTGGATAATATCCACTTTCATGCTTGATGGATGATTAAAACTACCAAGCAAATGTCTCTTTAATATTGTGGTTTGAGAGATATAATGAAGGTGCAAAATGGTCTCCTTCACTCTTTGAGGCATTTTAGAATACTGATAGCTCCCCCCCCCCATAAAATTAAGTGCCATTTGAAATAAGCTTTCATGAAATAATATACCATATTCCCTTTGCCCAAAGGTGCCAGCCCAGGTTAGAATTTGTGTTGTGTATATTCTGCCAAGCACAAGGCAAGATGGTAATTGAGTTCTGTGGTGGAAAGGTGGTGGTGTACTTCAGTCACCCATCTGGGACAGCTGGGTGAGTAGAGCATGGGACTCTTAATCCCAGGGTTGTGGTGTTTGAGCCCCATGTTGGGCAAAATATTCCTGCATTGCAGGTTGTTATTGTAGCCTGAAGGGAGCCCTTGAGGAACACAGTCCATGTTGCAGAGCTTGTGAAATACAGTACACACAACCCTGGTCTTGCAAGGCCTAAGGTGCTAGAGCAGGGATGGGGAACTATTGGTTCCCAGTGCTGGATTTATGTATAGGCTAAGTAGGCTGAAGCCTAGGGCCTCTAAATGTAGGGGGCCTCTCCAGCCACCCCTCCCGCTCCCCAGCTGGCAGTCTCCCCTCTCCCAAAATTGCAAACCCAAGACTTCATGCCAGGGGAGGGCAACTCAGGCCTCTAATTCTAGGGGGCCTTGCCAGCCTGCCCTCTCCCCAGTGCTGCAGTCTCCCCTCTCCCAAAATTGCAAGGGCCTAGTTACTGCTGATTTTACTGCTGGGTTGTTTAAGAGGGCATGTAATTGGTGGTGTGCTAACCAGGACATTTGGGTGTCCTCTAGTTTGTCCTGTATTTCTTGTGTTGACAAAGGTTTGTTATTTTTATAGAAGTCTATTAGGCGATAAAAACCTGGCAAGCCAAAGGCTTATATCTGGAGGTTTTGTCCTGCCTGGCTGAATAATGGGTGGTACGCCAGGGGAATTAGTGGGGAACACTGTGTTTTATGAATGGACTCTGTATTTTGTGAATTACCTAAGAGCCACCAATAGGAAGCTCTAGAATCTGATAGCTAACCAATTGGGTACTACCAAACAGCGAGCCCTATTGCTGAAAGCAGGTAACCAGCAGGGAATGCTTCAGCTCAGCCTTTGCACTGTTTACTGAACACCCCCTGCTGTGCAGATAATGGAAAAAGCTCATAAATTGTATCCCTTCTGGCATCCTGGCCAACTCTATTATCCTGGTGTAAACCCTGGTGCACCAGAAGCCCAGAAGAGCAGCAAATAAAATCCGCTCATATGTCAGCAACTGATAAGACTTATCAACCAGTTCTTCCAAAGTCTTCCTAAATTACAAAGCTCCAAAATGCAGGCCAAAAGAGAACAGGTCTGGGAAGAGCGAGGCATACAATGGGCACCACCAGTGAAAAGGCCCTGCTCCTTGTAGCTCCTGCCCTGTCATTTAAAAGGGTGCCCACTTGCCCTCCTTCTTGACATGGAATGTTCTCTATTGGATACAGGTCCGGTACAAAGACCATAAGAAGGGAGAGCAGGGACCTTGAAGTTCCCAACAGCTGTTAAGCAAGCAAGTACACAGGTCACCTTTGTCACAGTCAGGATGCCTATGTCCTGGCCAGTCCTGCGCCCAATCTTGTTTGTTCTCAGTAACCAATTATATTATCCACACATACAAGCGGAAAAGTTGTTTTCCTTCATTTACAAGGAATCGTACAAAACAAAGTGGCACTAATAAAGAAAAGTCGTAGGGTGGCAACAGAAAGCAGACTAAAAATGCTTTTGCAGTTCATTAAAACTATCCAGCAATATCAAGTTATAGGAAAACTGGTGCTATTAACAGTAATCCTTCTAGATGGTTAATTGGTTCGACAACTTCCATGCACATGACGTGTGATGCTAATTATTTCCCCAAAGAGTTAAATGATAACTAATCAAAGGCAGCTACAGTTGCAAGTGGCAACAAAATATCTGTGAGAGGAAGAGGAGCAGGTTCGCTCAAGCGTGTTGCAGGTAGAAATACTGTTTGTAATTAAGTGAGAGCAGTAGTTTACTTGCTCAAACAAACAAATAAGAAAGTTTTGAGAATTTAAATTCTAGATTAAAATTGATTACTTAATTTAGAAGGGGATTGTAACAGAAACACTGGGCCTAATTTGAATAGTAGAGTGGCTGGTATCTGGTGGGCAATCTCATCCTTTATTTCCACACTGTGGCTGCAGACCAAATCACCTCTCAGGAGAGTTGTGAGGGTCAGATGCCTTGTCAATCCCAGCAGGTATATAAGAGGCCTTCACCCTGGTCAGATATTCGGCCTGGCCTATCCTCCAACATTTCAAAAATCACCACCATCACCACCACCATTTTACTATTTATAGTCCACCCATCTGACTGGGTTACCCCAGTTACCCTGGGTGGCTTCCAACGTATATAAAAACATTATTGTCATGGTCCGGGTTACAGGCAGTCGGAGTCCTGGCTTGGTACGTCGGGAGCGGGGTAGAGGACGGGAAGCAGGAATCAGTGGTCCAGGGTCAGCAGTCCAGGGGTCAGGAAGCCAAGAGTCAGGAAACCAGGAGTCAGGAAACCAAGGGTCCAAGATTCAGGATACCAGGAGTCAGGAAGCCAAAGCACAGCTAGGTGGGTAGCGTGTTGCTGTGGCAAAGAGCCAGAGGGAAATGCTGGTCTTATATACCCCTCCCGGCCCTTGCCACCAGGTGCTATGAGTCTTCTGTCAAGCCTCACCTGTCTGTCCACGCTTTGCCCTTCTAGGCCAAACTCAGGAAGGCCCCAGTCCTGCGAGGCCCTACCAGTCACAGGGCCTGGATTCTGCATGCACTCTTGACAATTACAAAACATTAAACATAAAAACTTTCCCATACAGGGCTATCTGCAGATGGCTTGGGAGTCAGGTAACTGACTCCCCAACATTTCTCCAGTGGAAATAGAGACATCCTACCGAAAAGCGAGGCATTCTGGGATCAAATCAGAAACTGGGGTGGCATCTGTAAATCTGGGCCTGTCCCTGGAAAAAAGGGTCACTTGTGTGAGTGTGAGTGGAGGGTGGCCAAAAGGATTGCCACTGCAGTGCTGTTAAAACACAAAGTGATATATTTGGTTTGGGAGTAGGGACCCCTGCTTCACACTCAGGGTTTAGGCCCGCTTGATCCAAGTAGCCACAGCAAGCTGCCTTCGGTTTTTGCTCCCTTCCGAAACGTGCCAGTGTTTGTCTCGAGCGCGTGGTCCGGGAACCCCTCTGTGCATTGAAATGAAATGTCAGCATGGTGTCATTCCGATATGTCAAGTGCTAAACTAGCGCTGGGATACTGTTTCCTAAGATACGGCATGAGAACAACATCATTTCATTACAGGTGTATAGGGACTCCTTAACCATGACATTATGTCTCCGCTACACTATAAGCTGACAGCAGCAATGCAGCTTGTTGCAAACCTGCAGAGACACCACAGACGCATTCAGAGCTGCTGTTAGAATGCAAATTTACAGCGGCTGTAACTACAAGAGGAGGAGGAAAGAGGGTTGCTATCCCATTCCCAGCTTCCCAAATCCACACCTTTTGTTCACTTCTGTGATTCCTCTTAGGTAGTACAGTGGTACCTTGAATGCTTGAAGGGCAAAGACTTGATCTCTGCTGACCCAGAAGTCAGGGCTGGATCTCATGGGCTAATGTTGCAGGAGGGTAGATTTTGGTCAAACATCAAGACAAATGCCTTAATGGTAACAGGAGTTCAATGACAGAAGCAACTACCTGTGTGTTTGTAGGGGAAGGTTATTGCCTGGAACGGACCAATTGCATGGTGAATTGAGTCAATTTCACCACATCAGACAGTGAGGCAAACATACATATGTTTTGGAGGAAGACGAACTGCAGCAGAAGGAAAACAGTGCCGCAGGGGATTAATACAGGGCAGAACAGAAAACGACACCTGCTTCCATTCCTAGCTGTAGCCAAGATTTGTCCTTGGTTTAACACTCATGGTTTGTTTGGGGAGAAAACCACCAACCTGGGTTTACACATCGCATGAAACCAAACCATGTTTTAGATACGAGGAGCACAGCAGCAGCTTCTGGTCTTTTCCTTCAAGGATGTTTGCTTTCTGCAAACTGGGAGAGATGTATGCTGGATTTGCCTTATCCTAAAACTAGGGTTGCCATATTTCAAACAGTGAAAATCCAGACAGAAAAGTTGTTGAGCTTTTTATGGAAAATCGGCACTGCCACAAGTGGACATTTTCCTGGACATTGGTCCGATTTTCACCCGGACACTGCGGCTGGCTGCCGTTTTCCAGATACGCCCAGGAAAATCTGGGCATATGGCAACCCTACTTAAAACCCCACTGCCACCATAGGATTGCATTCAAATTCATTACTTTTGTTTGATGCTTACAGTTATTGTGGACGATAGAGAAATAAAACAAAACAAAACAAAACATATGCTGTGATTGCCTGTCACCAATTGCTTCTCTTAGTGCTCCTTCGGAAACAACTTCAGATATGACACCGTATTAATGCTTCTTATTGAAATTGCTTGGTGCCTGTTTTCAAATCCAATTGTCGTGTAATTCAGCTCACATCATTTGGCAGCGGTTGCCATTAAACCTTCCTGAGAAGGGTGCCCTTGTGGATTATTCTAAATTCCCAGTGCCCTCCCCTAGTTTATTTACAAAAGACAACCCCCCCCACCTCAGCAAGGTGAACCCACAGCAAAGTTGAACGTTTTTGGTGGTCAGTATTGACTCTCCACAGTCTTTGTTGAGTACCGTGAAGGGTACTTAGGAATGCCTAGTTCTTTGCTCGCAAGATTCCACTTAATGAGCTAGCCAAGTTAATAATTCTTGCTGGGGTTTTCTATTTGTCAAGAGTTCAATATTTTCCTGATATGAGGTTTGCTGTTTCATCGTGCCTTAAATGGCAGTTTCTAATTAATGGCACTTGAATGTGTTCTTCCCCCCTCGCCCCCCGGCCCCAAATTCATACAACAGGCTTGGTTACAATTTATAAATGATTTTAAAAGTATAATTAACATTCATCGTTACAAGATATATGCAAACAGATATGCAAATATGGAAATAAATATGCACACATATAAAATGCTGTTGGATTAAGTAGTCCTTAACATTTTTAATGAAATCAATATTTTATGCATATTTTTTCTCGCAACTTTAAGTACTTTTGACTCATCAGGTATCAGATTTAGGATCACATTGGAAAATTACAGCACTGTTTGCCAACCCACATGTCAGTTAGTGAAGTTGCTTGTGTAGGGGGAGGGAGAGATGTAATTGAAAATGCCGAGACAATGGTTCACTTTTGGCATAATGCCAAACCATAATTTAGAATTAGGGAAACAAACTTGTTCAACCTTGGACATGAGCACTCCCACCTCTTCCTCTGATGCCACAACAACAAACTATAGTTTGCTATTATATTTGAGCCAGGAACTGTGTTTAGTTTAAACTGTGGTTTACTGAAGGAAGCCAGCATCAGAAACCATGGTCTGAACCTGGCTTGTTTCAATAAGCTATTTTTCAAAACTAAGCACGGTTTGACCTACTTAGGATGCAAGAACAAACTTCTTATCTTTCTCTCACGGTCATGGTCATGCTGGAGGATAAGGAGAGAAGCACGAGCAGGCTCATTTCTGTGACACTAAACTATGGCTTACCAACATGCCTTACCTGAGTCTGCATGTTTAGGTATTGTTGTTTAAGTCTGCTCGTTTTCCCCCTGTGGCAACTTCTCCTTTTATAGGGTTAAGCACTTATTTCTTTTGAATTTCACCTCGCCACGTTAAACCATTCTCTACTTTACCCTTCAAATCATTCTGTTATTGGATTCTTCCTGTGTGGTTCCTGTTCTTCCAATTCAGTAGTCGTCCATAAAAATGTGATCTCTGCTGGGGAAATTGGATAAACCATAGGAACAAATATAAGGGGAAAAAAGTATGGGGTAAAAACAATTATTATCTGGAAAGCTGCTTGGATTTCAAGTGTCTCCAGTTATTCTGGGAGAAATGCCCCCTGAAAATCTCAGCCTGTGTTACTGCAGTGAGTGTGATGAATATTTTGCTGTCATAATTATATTTCTCCCTTGGCAGATGCAGGACTCAATGGCATCTCCATGGTCAATTGATTCTTAATGTGACTGAAAGTCAATAGCATTTAGATTTTATATGGGTACCTGAAGGGATGTCTGTGCCCACATATCCGATCCTGAATTTTCTTTAACTTTACAGGATTTGGTACTGTTGCTTCACCTTCCCATGTAAAACTTCATTACTCTCAGCGCAGATAGCCTTCTGACCATTCTGTGAAATGGCATATGCTTGATGGTTGGCATCTGTCTGTCTTGGGAGGCAATGGAGGAGCGAGGCTTTGTGGGTGAAGTCAAACAGCTCGTGCTGTGGCTGCAGAGACCGATACAGGAGAGACATGTTTTGTTGCAGGTGGGGCAGATGAAGGTGTCCGGTTGTGCTGCTGCAGGTGCACCACGGCGTTTCTTCTCTCTGTGCTCCTCCCAGTGGTCATTCCTCCTCTGGCCACTGCTGTGGATGTACAACCTGGCTGATTTATCTCAAGGCGCTGTGGTTATCTGCAAGGGATTCCCACACGGCAGGGTTAATGTCGCCAGCCTCCATGTCATGTTTTCAGACATCTTTTTAACACAGAGTTGGTCTGCCAACGGTCCTGGTGCCTGAAGCCAGCTCCCTGTAGAACATGTCCTTGGAGATCCCGCCATCTTCCATTCTGTCCCCATGGTAAAGCCAACATAGACGTTGCTGAGACAGGAGTGGGAACATGCTGGGAATGTGAGCTTGGCAGAGCACATCTTTGAGCTTCTGTCCTGCCATGTGATGCCCCAAATCTTCATGACAAAGTGCATGTGGAAGGCATTGAGGCATCGTTCCTGGTAGGTGTAAGTTGCCCATATCTCACTACCATAAAGCAGTGGGTTCAACACATCATTCAATGTACAGGAGCTGGCTGGGTTGACAGTAGAAGCTTATTTTGGGAAAGTGTCCTCTGCTGCACATGAGGATGCGTACTAATTATGGAGGTGCAGGAAATGCTATGCTGTGCACAGAGGGCTTCCAACAGAGGGCTGCAGCCAAGGGTTCTGCTGTCTGAGGGGGTACGCTCACTCTGCCTAATGGTAGGGCAAACCCTTGGGATTCTAGAAAGACCAGCTGCCACCGCTGTGGTCTGATGGCTTGGACACAGGGAAAGCATAGGAGAATGATTTCTGTAGAAGCCCTGTGAAAAGTGAGTGAATAAAAATGATAATTTCAGAATAAACATCTAGCCTAGAATCATTAAGTGATAGATGTATATGAGGCTGAAGATGTATTATGTGCCCCCTAAGTGACATGTAGGGGCGTGGGTGGCGCTGTGGGTTAAATCACAGAGCCTAGGACTTGCCGATCAGAAGGTCGGTGGTTCTAATCCCCGGGACAGGGTGAGCTCCCGTTGCTCGGTCCCTGTTCCTGCCAACCTAGCAGTTCGAAAGCACGTCAAAGTGCAAGTAGATAAATAGGTACCGCTCCAGCGGGAAGGTAAACGGCGTTTCTGTGCGCCGCTCTGGTTCGTCAGAAGCGGCTTAGTCATGCTGGCCACATGACCCGGAAGCTGTACGCTGGCTCCCTCGGTCAGTAAAGCAAGATGAGTGCTGCAACCCCAGAGTCGGGGTAATGGTCAGGGGTCCCTTTACCTTTACCTTAAGTGACATGTTGTCATACCCTCCAACATTTCTCCAATAGAAATAGGGACATCCTATTCCATACCATCCAATATTTCTCCAATGGAAACAGGGACGTCCTAAGGGAAAGCACGATATTCTGGGATCAAATCAGAAACCAGGACAGCTTCTGTAAATCCAGAACTGTCCCTGGAAAATGAGGACACTTGGAGGGTCTGAGCTGGGGGTCCCTGCTGTAAGGGGAAACCCACCACAGGGCATTCTGCCAATGGACCCTCAAACCTGGCTCTGATGCAGGAATGGCCTACTGTATGGGGCATCTTCCTGATGTTGTAGACTACCACATACCCTTGATTGTTGCTCATGATGGCTGGGGCTAATGAGAGATGTAGTCCAATGACCTAGGAAGGGTACCATATTGGCACCCCCCGATCTAATATTTACGCGTAGAAAACCTACATGTCAGGGAATGTGCTAAGGCAATAAACCAGGACTATCCCTGGAAAATAAGGACACTTGGAGGGTCTGTGTCATTTATATTCTGTCCTGCAGGCACTGTGAAACTGAAAACGATGCACGTTGTGATGTATCAATAGTCCGTTTTCATTGTTATTTATTCAATTTATATCCTACCTTTCCTCCCAAAGGAGGCCAGAGGCTGTGTCCTTATGTTAATTCTGTGAGAAAACTGTGTTGAACTCTGGCTCCAGTTAAGTACCAAAATTCCTGAGGTGTTCATTGAGCGTTGAGACCATAAATAAGACTGTTCTCCAATGGGATACAGATGAAGACCATGAGGATCTGATTCTGTGCACATTTACTTGGCAGTAGGCTCCACTGAACTCGGTGGGACTTAGTTCGGAGGAAACATGCTTAAGAATGTGCTGTGTGTTTATAAATGCTAGCCTGGTAACCCTCCCTTGTTATGCGAATTAAACCCCAGAAATAACTGTTATTATCAGTCTAACACTTCCACATGCGCACAAAGGTTTTCCAGAATCAACTTGTTTCCACCAAAATTGCTGATTGTCTCAGCGGTTTGCGTAAGCCACACTTGATTTAACAACGGCTGCATTTGGAACCAGAAATTGGCCTATTGTCGCTAATTTATTCCTCCGTCCAAAAAGCTTGCTGTCCTTCTGAAATAAATGCATGTGCAATATGCTCGGATTCCTGGAAGCTGCTGAAATATTGTACATCAAATTGCAATGTGAATTATACAGATTTATTTGTCCTTGCAGGTGCAGAGCGTCTCCAACCCTGTTTCAAAGCAGACAGCCCAATAATTAAAACGCAGAGATTTCGCTTATTTGCTGCTATGCTACAGGTATAGTTGGCAAAACAATACAGCTGTTCTCCCAGAGCATCTGGGTAGGTTTCCCCATTTACCCTATAATTGGATGCAAAAAGGACCTATTGCACTTAGCCAAATGTCACTCAGAGCTAGGCAAATCCCTCTACTTTCCTGCCAAATAACCTTTATTATTAAAAGACCGCAACTTCACAATCAATCTGTTCCATATGCCTTTTATTCTCCCAACATATTTCAGGGGTGTTTTCTCCCCCCCCCTCCCAGTGTTTTATTTCAGTGAGCTGGGTTTCATTTCAGCAGATTGGGCAATCTCCACTTTTCATTCTATCATAATTGTTTTGTGAATTGTCTCAAATTCTCCAATGGATTTATGACAATCTTAAAATTGACAATGGCCTCTTAATTGCACAGGGCCGTGTGAGTCACAAAACCCTTGCTTGACCGATTTTCGTTCCCCTCACTTGAGTTTGAGCAGCCTTTAAAAAGGGAAAAAGAGAAAGGTTGGCAGTGCTGAAATGCATATACATTAAGCCATTTTCTTCTTGTTTCCTCTCCCCTCTGCCCCATGATTCTCATTTGGAAAGCAATCAGAAGCTTTTCGACAGGCTGACGTGCTACTAGTCACAATTAAAAAACAACCCCCCCCCCACAAAAATCAGCAAACCCGGGAAAAATATGATTTTTCATTGTGCAAAAGTAGGGGGTTGTTGCTTTCAGACAGCAGGAGGAACAGCCAGCTGGACCATATATTAGGATTCCAAATTATAATTAGCTCACTTCTATGGAAATATGTTATCCACAAGTATATTGCTTTTTGCCAAATCCCGGTCAGTTCCTGGATGGTGTGAATTTAATTTCCATTGCAAAGGGAGTCCATTAGATACTGGATATCACACAAACGACTTTTCTGGGCTTCAAAATGTTGTGGATTTTGGAACGGAGTGGCATCAGTTCCTCCTTTGCATTACAAGGTGTTTCCATATCTATGAAGAAAAGGGTAGTACAGAAAGGATTATTGGCAAAAAATAGCCAGCGAGAAAGAGGGTTTCTTCTTTCTTAGGAGCAAAAGTTAGCAGACTCTCTCTCTCTCTCTCTCTCTCTCTCTCTCTCTCTCTCTCTCTCCAGATTTCTGTGCTTCATTTGTTCTAAACCACAGCTTCCCATTTCTTCTGAACTCAGGAAACAGAGGTTTAGAAGAGACAAGGAACAGAAGCTTTAAATCTCTTCCCTTTGTGTGGAAGGAGAAAAGGAATCTCATGAGCCCAAAACTCCTTCCAGCTTGCTCTAATAACAACAAACCTTGATGGTTTTTGTTGTATCTGAATGAGACCAGAGAAAACAGGCCTCAGTATCACCACATGAAACTCTGTAGTACCTGCTGGGACCCTCACATATGCTGACCATGACCTGGGCCCTCCTGCGCTAGGGAGCTGTGTCTGTGAGACGCTTTCTTTAATTTTCCACCACACCTCTGACTTGGTGTTGCTCTGAGGCACTGTGGCAAATCGGGTCCTCCCTTAAAGAGGGCATGTGTTGTGGTGAGACCTGGACAACCAACACCCTGTGTTGTGGGTGGGTACTACTGGTCAGCCACAACATCCGATTGGTAG
Source organism: Podarcis vaucheri (assembly GCF_965113315.1). Taxonomy (NCBI): domain Eukaryota; kingdom Metazoa; phylum Chordata; class Lepidosauria; order Squamata; family Lacertidae; genus Podarcis; species Podarcis vaucheri. The sequence continues at coordinate 34,726,361 of NC_138764.1, forward strand.
GTCTCTCAAAGCTGGGTACGATCTGGCCAATGGGACGCAGTTCAAATGGTTCGAGGGACCTATTTATGCCCATGCACGTGACCCAGAGTTTCCTCTTTTGGCGCGTGCATTTGGAATTCCCACCCATCTCTTCCTACTTTTAGGGCTTGTTGCACTTGACCTTGCTATGCCATCGTGTGTCGTCTGTTGTTGGGACAGGGGCATGGCAGCAATTTCCCCCACTTGGCTGATTGGCTGTTGTTGCCATTTGGGTTTCGCCTGCCGCGTAGCAAATCGTCACAACTTGTAAGGTTGCGGATAGGCTCTGGTTCAGGTGATAGGGATGGGAGAACGCTCTCGACATCCCTATGTGAAGGGTATTCCATTAACGGAATCCATGGACTCAATGGTTTGGTCAGTCTCTGTGAGGGGGTTGTGCCCGTGCTTGAGTCCAGGGGGACATTTGGGTGTCAGAGTTAGCCCATTCCTGGCTTTCCGCTTATCCAGGTGTTCACCCTTGGCTGACCTGTGCTGGTGCCCTGGGTCAGCGCTAGCTGCATGGCAGGGAGCTAGTCGAACCAGAGCCTATGCAACAGTCATTTCTGTAATCAATAAAGTTGTGGCCTAAATTCTGCCAAAAACCAAACCAAAAATTTGAGTCAAGTGTGCATTTATTTAGGGGGGAGGTTTCTGGGTCTGAACAGGCAAATTAAAATGGCTGCTTGAAGTTGCCAGCCCAGAACCTCCAAGTGTCCCTATTTTCCAGGGATGTCCCTGATTTAGAGAAGCCACCCCGGTTTCTGATTTGATCCCGGAATGTCCTGCTTTTTCTTAAGACGTCCCTATTTCCATCGAATATATGTTGGAGGGTATAGAGTTATCCAACCCCTGAGATGACTGAAAGCAACCCTGTATAGGGAAGCGGTGTTTTCTTTTTTTAACGTTTAATGTTTTTATATATGTTGGATGCTGTTCAGAGTGGCCAGAGCAACCCAATAAGGTGTGTGGGATATAAATAGTAAAATTATCATTATGGAATAGGAATTCCCTATTTTCATCAGAGAAATGTTGGAGAGTATGCCAGCCATTGCCACTAAGTAAGCCCATGGCTGAGAGGGGTGGTCCTGGACATAGGTAGGGGGCTCACCAGAGAACACTTTGCTGAGTGCCCCCTCAGTGCTCTTGTTAGCCCCCCCCCCAAAGCAACAACAGTCTTTATATTATAGACAAAGTGCTCTGAGGTCTCACTGAAGAACCGAACGCTATCTTAACTCTGGAAGAACTCTGGAGAAAGAAGGAGTTATAATTTCGTGGATGAGCAGGTATGAACAAATGAAATTGCAGCTGGAGTGAGTTAATACATGATTACCAGGGCTGGCCAAAGGCATTTTTCTGCCTGAGGCAGAGAACAAGATTCCCCCACTTCTACCAATTTCACAAACGGAAGTGAATTGGAATATCAGTTGAATTCAGTGCTGGCAATGAGACAGCATACTCCCTGCAGGTACAACATCGTCCTCAGGCGCCTCACCACCACTCCCCACCCCCAAGCGCCTGCCTCTTGAGACAGTTGCCTCACTTTGCCTAATTGTAGGGCCGGCCCCGATGATTATTCTCTAATTACTAGCAAAATACCCATCCTAGTGGGTAGGCTGGAGGTGGTGGCGATGCAGGGTTTCTTCTCTTTTTTTTTTTTATAAAATTTTTATTGGTTTTACAAAAGTTTTTATAACAAACAAACATAAAGAAAAAAGACAAACAGACAAATATAATTTCATAATGTCCTTTCATAAACTTCTTTCCTCGGACTTCCCCATACCTCCCCTTTCTGCATCCTCATGTCCAAATTTTTATAGCAACTTGTAGATGTTTTTTCCCGTCCTAATTCATCATAGTCCTTTCTTAATCTAATCTTATATTACTGCAACCCTTTCTCTCTGTAAAATCTCGACATTCTAGGGTTCATCAAGTTTATAATAGTCCTTAAGATAAGTCTTAAATTTCTTCCAGTCTTCTTCCGCAGTCTCCTTTCCCTGGTCACGAATTCTGCTCGTCATTTCCGCCAATGTCATATAGTCAATCACTTTCATCTGCCATTCTTCCAAGGTGGGTAAGTCTTGTGTCTTCCAATACTTTGCGATCAGTATTCTTGCTGCTGTTGTTGCATACATGAAAAAAGTTCTATCCTTTTTTGGCACCAATTGGCCGACAATGCCCAAGAGAAAGGCCTCTGGTTTCTTAAGGAAGGTATATTTAAAAACCTTTTTCATTTCATTATATATCATTTCCCAGAAGGCCTTAGTCTTCGGGCATGTCCACCAAAGATGATAAAAAGTACCTTCAGTTTCCTTACATTTCCAACATTTGTTATCAGGCAAATGATAAATTTTTGCTAGCTTGACTGGGGTCATGTACCACCTGTAAGTCATTTTCATAATATTTTCCTTTAAGGCATTACATGCCGTAAATTTAATACCGGTGTTCCACAACCTTTCCCAGTCAGCAGACATAATATTATGACCAATGTCCTGTGCCCACTTAATCATAGCTGATTTCACTGTTTCATCTTGTGTATTCCATTTCAACAGCAGGTTATACATTCTAGATAAATTCTTAGTATTGGGTTCTAACAATTCTGTCTCAAGTTTTGATTTTTCCACCTGGAAGCCAATTTTCCTGTCTTGTTTAAAAACCTCCATTATTTGATAATAGTGGAGCCAATCTTGTACTTTGGGTTTTAGTTTTTCATGGCTCTTTAATTTCAATTTCTCTCCATCCTGTTCTAAAATCTCACAATACTTTGGCCATCCGACCTCCATATTGACTTTCTTGTGGGCCTTAGCCTCTAAGGGTGACAACCATCTAGGGGTCTTGTTTTCCAACAGATCTTTATATCTCATCCAAACATTAAACAACGCTTTCCTAACAATATGATTTTTAAAGGCACTATGCACTTTGATTTTATCATACCATAGATATGCATGCCAACCGAATGCATTATTGAAACCTTCTAAGTCCAAGGTATCTGTATTCTCGAGGAGCATCCACTCTTTCAGCCAGCAAAATGCTGCTGCTTCATAGTACAATTTTAAGTCCGGCAGGGCAAATCCCCCTCTTTCTTTTGCATCTGTTAGTATTTTATATTTTATTCTGGGCTTTTTGCCCTGCCAGACAAATTTCGCAATGTCTTTCTGCCACCTCTTGAAACAGTCCATCTTGTCAATAATCTGCAAAGTTTGAAATAAAAATAACATTCTAGGCAATACATTCATCTTAATCACTGCAATTCGGCCTAACATTGACAATCTCAAATTTGACCATATTTCTAGATCTTTTTTAATTTCTGACCAACATTTTTCATAGTTGTCCTTATACAAATTCAAGTTTTTAGATGTTAAATTAACCCCTAGATATTTCACCTTCTTAACCACCATCAAACCTGTCTCTTCTTGAAACTTATTCTTCTCCATATCTGTTAGGTTTTTCCCTAAGACTTTAGTTTTTTGTTTATTCAATTTAAATCCAGCTACCTGTCCAAATTGTTGGATTATTTCCAACACTCTTTTTGTACTAGTGTTTGGCTCTTGCAAGGTCAATACAAGGTCATCTGCAAACGCTCTTAACTTATAATGTTTGGCTCCGACCTTTACACCTTTAACTTGCTGGTCCTCTCTAATCATGTTCAGCAACACCTCCAGGACCGAAATAAAAAGCAATGGAGAAATTGGGCACCCCTGTCGTGTTCCTTTTTCTATCTTGAGTTCCTCTGTTATTACATTATTTACAATCAACTTAGCTTTTTGTTCGGAATATATTGCACCCACACCATTCTCAAATCCTTGTCCTACCCCCATCCCATGAAGATTCTTTTTCATAAAACTCCACGAAATATTGTCAAAGGCTTTCTCCGCATCCACAAATATCAAAACTGCTTTAGTATTTATGTTCACCTCTAACTTTTCCAAAATGTCTATTATATTCCTAACATTGTCTGAGAGGTGTCTCTTTGGGAGAAAGCCTGCTTGGTCTCTGTGAATCTTCTCCATCAGTACTCTTTTAAATCTTTTTGCTAAAATGTCTGCAAAAATTTTGTAATCCACATTGAGTAACGAAATTGGGCGGTAGTTCTTCAGTTGAGTCTTTTCAGTCTCTGTCTTTGGTATGAGTGAAATATATGCTTCTTTCCACGATTCGGGTGCCCTTTTTCCCTCTAAGATCTCGTTGCAGACGTCCTTTAACGGTTGTATCAGCCATTCCTTTAAAGATTTGTAATATCTGGAAGTCAGTCCGTCTGGCCCTGGAGATTTGCCCAATTGCATGTCCTGAATGGCACCCTCTATCTCTTGTTCTGTAATTCTCTGGTTTAGATCCATCTTGCTTTGATGAGAGATTTTCTGTAATCCAAATTTATTAAGGAATTTATCTATGTCCTCTTCATTTTGTAATCCTTGAGAATAAAGTTTTTTGAAATAGCTCACAAAACAATTTCTTATCTCGTTGGGTTTAGATTTAATCTTTCCATCCACTTCTAAACTTGTAACTGTATTTAATTTCTGTCTTTTCTTTAGTTGCCATGCCAAAAGTTTACCACATTTGTCTGCCGACTCAAATGTCTTTTGTTTCATTTGCTTTATTTTCCACTCTATCTCTTGGTTCATCAATTCCATATATTGTGTTTGATATAACTTAATCTCCCTCAAAATCTCCTGGGACTTTGGTTTTAATCTTAATTTTTTCTCTCCTTTTATCTTTTCCAAATTTTTTTCCTTTTTCTCATTCTGCTTTCTCTTCTTTATTGAATTTTGTTGAATCAAAAATCCTCGCATCACAGCTTTACTTGCGTCCCAGATCACTCTTTTTTCCACATCGCCCTTTAAATTAATTTCAAAATAGTCCTTTAGAGTTTTTGGGCCTTCATGTGGATCTCTCTATCTCGAAACAGGGTGTCATTCATTCTCCATCTAAACTGACCAGTTGTTGTAAATTTCATTTCCATCTTCACGGCGTTATGGTCGGAGCAGGTTTTTGGGCAGATTTCTACCTTCTTAATCTTCGGAGCCATTCCACTAGTAACCCATATTTGGTCGATTCTGGTCCAGGTCATCTTTGCTTGGGAGAAAAAGGTTCCCTCTCTTTCAAGAGGGTTCCTTGTTCTCCAAATGTCTATTAAGTCCATATTTTCAGTCATTTCGAAGAAGGTCTTCGGGAGTCTCCCTTCTTTAGTAAGTGTCAGTCTTTGTGTCTTGTCCATGTTTGTAGAAACTACACCATTCATATCTCCCATGATTATCATATTATATTCCAAATAGTCCATCAAAGTTTCATGAAGTTTTTTGAAGAATTCTGCTTTGCCTTCATTTGGTGCATAGATCCCAATTATCAAAAATTTTTCTCCTTGTACCTGTATCTCCACCGCTAAATATCTTCCTTGTTCATCTTTAAACATCATTTTTGGGGCCCACTTCTCTTTTACATAAATCACAACTCCTCTTTTTTTCACTTTGTCCGACGAAATAAATTCTTGTCCCAATCTTTTATTCATAAGCAGTCTCCTGTGAGCTCTAGTTATATGAGTTTCCTGTAAGCAAATCAAGTCCAGTTGTTCTCTGTACAAAATATGGAATACTTGTCGTCTCTTCAAAGGCATGTTCATCCCATTACAATTCCAACTAAGGAATTGCAGGGCCATCTTGTTATTTTTCTGGTATTCCTCCAACAGCTCCCAATTGTTGTTCCTCCTCTGTTGGTGGTGGAAGGTTCTGTCCAAATGAGAGGTTCAAGATGTCTATTACACTCTTTTGCTCAGCAATTGGGTCTACAGTTCCTTTCTGTAAATCTTCTTGATTTCTTTGCAGGAACCTGTCTTTGTCCTGTATCGTCTTTATTTTCACCTTCTTCCCCCTGTAGTCAAAAGACAATCCCTGTGGAAATTCCCACCTGAAGAGAATGGTGTTCTTCTTCAACAGGTAGACCAAATCCTTATAAGAAGCTCTCAAGTCCAAAATATGTTTAGGAATATCTTTAAAGATCTGTATCGGTGAGTTCCCGATTTGTAAGGCCTTTTCAAAATGCAGTCTTAAAATTTTGTCTCTTTCCTCCTTCGATCTCAAGGTAATCAAACAGTCTCTCGGTGCCTTTCTGTTCTGTCTTTTGCCCAGTCTAAATGCTGTTGTGATTTTAAATTCGTCTTCCTCTAGATCTTCCCAGGCGTCAGCAAACTCTTTCGTTAAGAAGTCCGTAAGATTGTCTCCTTCATCCTCTGGAATTGATCGTAATTTCAAATTCCTTTCTTTTCTTTGTAGTTCCCACAATGCCAGAGTTGCGTCGTGGTCATAGACCTTCCTGGCAATCGGTTCTAATTTTTCTTGGGTCTCTCCAGCAATAGTTCTAGCTTCCTCCGCAATTTGGTGTGTGGCGGAATTTTCTTGCGTAAGCCTGTTTATAGATTCTGTATTCAGGTCAAGTCTTGTTGTTAAATCTGTCAATTTCTGTGAATTCTCTGTCAATTTCTTGGTATTTTCTGCCGTCTGCTTTGTTAGATTCTCCAGAGATTGGTTTATCTTAAGAAGGGCTTGCGACACTGCATCCATGGAGACTGCTGTGCCTTTTTCTTGTCCTGTTGTCACTGTAGGGGTTATGCCTGAGATCGAGCCTCTTTTCTTATGTTGCTGTAGCTGTTGTTGATATTGCCTTGTCTTGGCTCTCGTGCTTATCTCGTCTGCTGGGCCACTCATATCCCAAGGTCGTTTCCCACAAGAGCCTTCTCCTAAAGGAAAATTCCACTGTCCCAAGGTGTAGCAACTTTTAATTTGCCCTCTAGAGGGAGCAAATCAAAATGTCCACAAACAAAGACAAAGAGTATTTAAAAAGCAAATTTATCAGGAGGCTTCTATATGTATATTGCAACACTTTCCCAATAAATAGAGTCCCAGCCTTCCCTGATATATTGTAGCCACAGAGTCCCAAAACTTTGTAACAAGTAAACAGTGAAACTTCCACTTTGTTACTTTCACAGGAGTCTAAAGTCAGTTCAGTGTTCCTTTGTCTTATAAGCAGTTTGTGCCAGGTTGGAGGCTGCAGAGAATTTCCTTTCCTTTAAATTGATCATGCAGCTTATAAAGTCACTTTTTCCTCCCCTCTGCCCTGCAAGCTAGAGGGGATAGTCAAAGTCCAAATGTCGGATTCAAGCAGTTAAAAACAATATCCCATACGGATGCAGCTTAGTAACTTTCGTTGCTTTAATTGTCATGCAGTCGGGGGAAGGCAGACTTCCTTAATTTTCGCCTTTCCCGTTTTCAGCCTAATTTCAAGTAGTTTTGACACGAATAGAGGTTCAATCTTACTCACGGGTCTTTTTTGTCCAAATTATTCAGGAAGGAAACGGCGCTCTCCACTAATGGCGACGCGGCTTCACCCTGCGGGCTGGGTAGCGATTCTCAGCACCGCGCTCCCCGTTGTCGTTCCGGAGCCTTTAAAAAGGCTCTTTCTGCGGTAAAGGGGGGCGCTTCAGGTGCCCACCGAATCTCCTTGTTCACAGGCTCCGTTCCTGTGATTTTAGGGGTCCCCCGCTTGCCGTAGCAGGTCAGACCCGAACTCGCAGAGCCGTCCTCTCTCCGGAGCTCGGAGAGGGAGCAGCCATTAGCGCTGGCGCCGAACCGGAAGTCGATGCAGGGTTTCTTCTCACTGTGTCCTGTAGCAGTATAATTGCCAGTACTAAATAAACTAGGGTTGCCATATGTCTGGAATTTTCCAGACATAGCTGGGATTCGGCCATTGGTAACTGTGTCTGGGTGGCAAGCACAGAAAGGTCTGGGAAAATCCGGATGTATGGGAAGCTTCTACAAAGACTCAATAACTTTTTTGTGGCCCCCCCCCGATTTTTTGAAATCTGGCAACCCTAAACAGTGGCGGGAGGAATGGGGGTGCAGTAAGGGTGGGAAGCCCCAGGTGTCACCACTGTATGGAAAAAATAAGTATTTTAAAAATAAACTTATTGAAGCTCCTCTCCGAGAGGCAGACGGGACTTCCTGGGTCCCAGATGCCACCCTCCTTGCCTTGGGACCTTCACACCACCCCCAACCCAGCTGGCCAATAGGCTGTGGGCTGGGGGTGGGGCGAAGGCAAGGCAAGGGCTGATGCTGTTGAGGCCTGCTTCCTTAGCTCGTTGCCAGCAGTGGTTGGGTTTTTGGGGCCACTGCCTGTGGAGACCGTGGGGGCTGAGGCAGCCTGCGGAGGCCAAGGCGGCTGTCAACAGTGGTTGGGCTCCAGGGCGTGTGGGCACCACGAACGACCTCCTGGGCCACTAAGCCAAAGCCACTTATGCTTACAATGTTCAGTAAATAGACCAGAAAATAACACTTGCGACTGTATCTTATTTCCCCCTCTTTTAATAATTTCAATGTGGGGGGAAGTGACAAGAAATTTTCCACATCGGGTACCACCTGACCTTGCTACACCTCTGACCCTAAAATTAACACATGGAATAAACTGAAGGAGTTCCCTCAGGGCCCTTACTGGGGCCTAGTTCTCAGTCAATCCTAGGTCTGGACTGCTGCACCAAATCAGGTTGCAGGTGGGATGCTCACATGCTAGAATGCTTCTCCATACAAAACATTCTTTCCACATAGCGTACTAGATACTGGGGAGAAGGTTTATTGCCTTAGCACATTCCCTGACATGTAGGTTTTCTACGCGTAAATATTAGATCAGGGGGTGCCAACATGGGACCCTTCCTAGGTCATTGGACTACATCTCTCATTAGCCCCAGCCATCATGAGCAGCAATCAAGGGTTTGTTGTAGTCTACAACATCAGGAAGATGCCCCATACAGTAGGCCATTCCTCCATCAGAGCCAGGTTTGAGGGTCCTTCAGCAGAATGCCCTCTGGTGGGTTTCCCCTTACCACAGGGACCCCCAGCTCAGACCCTCCAAGTGTCCTCATTTTCCAGGGACAGTTCTGGATTTACAGAAGTTGTCCTGGTTTCTGATTTGATCCCAGAATGTCCCGCTTTCCCTTAGGACGTCCCTGTTTCCATTGGAGAAATATTGGACGGTATGGAATAGGATGCCCCTATTTTCTTTGGATAAATGTTGGAGGCTTTTAATGTTTGATGCATTACTGTATTTTAATATTTTGTTGGAAGCCACCCAGAGTGGCTGGGGAGGCCCGGCCCTATGGGCGGGGTATAAATAAAAAATTCTTCTTCTTCTTCTTCTTCTTCTTCTTCTTCTTCTTCTTCTTCTTCTTCTTCCATGCGACACTTGGACCCAGCTGCCCAACACAGGAAATCCAGCTAGTTGGGAGCACAGTGGAGGGCCCTGTGGGAACTCCAAGTATTTCCCACCCTGTTGTTATGCCTGTTAGGGTATAGTCCGTTTCTTGAGTGATTAAAAACGAACTGAGGAAAAGGCAGGGAGGGAGAAGTTTTCCTACAGTCTTGGCCCTCCTGCCTCGCCATACCAGGAAGTACCTGAGTCAGCTCACTCATACTTTCAGTTCCACTTTCCTATTGAAAGCAGAAGTTGGCTGCTTGGCTTTCCCCTCCAGAAACCTGAAGTACATCACTCACACAGCTTCCTCTTTCACCAGATGGATGGACCTGATTGGTGGGCACTAGGGAAAGGGTCTTTTTGGTGGTGGTACTGCTTACTGAATTATCTCCCCAGAGAAACCCTACAACCCCCCTTTCTCCCTGTTTTTTAAACACAGTGTTTGGAAACATTTTTATCCTGAAATTTATCTCATGACTGACTCTATTGTTTTATTGGGGGACTGTTGGGGGTGGGGTGTGTTAATGGTGCTGTGTGGTTTTAATTGCTGTTGTTTGTATGTAGCGCCACTGGAAAATTTGTTAGAAAGGTGGGGTAATAGTCATTTTAATAGATACTTTTGGGGGGACAGGCTGAGATAATGGATGCAAACCCCTGTATCGTGCAATCAAAACCAAATTCTGTTGAGTTCAGTGTAGGTGACCCCTAGGAAAGTAGGATTGCAGCATCTTTCACTGGCAAATCAATATATAAATGCTAAGTATTATTACTATTAAGGCTTATTCCATAGCTTATTCTTGTTCTGCAAAGTCCCATGTGGGATCTGAATTTACAGACAATACACTTATGGGTTGGCACAGCTGTGGATTTGGGGGCCTGCAACATGTGGTCAGTGATCAACATTTGGCATAAGTGTCTGTCCCCCCCACCCCCATCTCTTGCACGCTAATAAGTCATTTCCTTGATGCAGGGCTTTTAATTTATGATTTATTTTTTTTAATTTGCTTTGATTATCTGCTTAATTTCATTGCATCAAGACTATTAAAAAACATACTGGGCCAACTTTTGTGAACTCCGTGGATGGCAATGAAATGGCACGGATGAATCTGTCACCTCAATTTTAAATTTAGCAATTGGTTAGAACCACTCTGCTTAAATCCTGTGTTGTTTTATCCTTGTGTCAGCATTTAATTCCATTTGCATATAAGCCTATTTCCCTTCTCTAAATTTAATTTGTTAGAGTTTGGCCCTCAGCAACAACAACTACAAAAAGTAATTGCATCTCAGTGTTGGGCATCGGTGCCAACACAGCATGTGCTATAAAAGATGCTTCACACACATTTAAAAAATGTAGTCATTAGTGTCATCCTGCCTGGTAACAGGAACGTGATGGCATTAAAATGTGTGATGGGTTTTCTGTACCGAGATGTGCTATACCTTATCACAGAGCGAAACCACTCCTAAGGGACACATTAAATTATTTAGGGTAGATCCTATATATATATATATACGTTTGTATCGAAAGCAGGGCAAAACCGCTGGGTAAAGCCAAGAGTATAGTCAATCAATTGTCCCACAATGATGAATCGAGACCACAATTAGGTTGGGGCAATGTATTGATCCATCATCCAGAATCAGTTTGAAGTTCACATTGTGATAACAGTTTCATAATATTTGACATCAGGGGTGCCAGCTTGAATAAAATATGGGGGTAGGGGTGGAGGTAAGCCCCACCTGCCTAATTGGTCATATGATGCAGCTCACATATCATTTGAATGGAAATTAATAATAATAATAATAATAATAACAAGAGAGTTGTTTATTTTCTTGACATCTGATGGGAGGGCATTCCACAGGGCGGGTGCCACTACCGAGAAGGCCCTCTGCCTGGTTCCCTGTAGCTTAATTTCTTGCAGTGAAGGAACTGCCAGAAGGCCCTCGGAGCTGGATCTCAGTGTCCGGGCTGAATGATGGGGGGTGGAGTTGCTCCATCAACTTGGGCTTGGCCCCCTCAAATATTTTATTATGGGAGGGGACTGATGAGATCTCAGCCCCTTGGAGGTGGCTCTTATGTTTGACATAGTGATATATCACAAATCACATGATATGAGAAAAACTGAAGCTGGTAATCCCTTCTCTCATGATTCCTGCTGCCTCTGTTGCCCTGCACTATAAAATAAGAGTTTTAACAATATGTTAAAAGTACGGTAAGTAAAAATGCATCAGTTTTAGACCCCTAAGCAGTAGCAGTTGCCTGGATGTTACCCTGTTCACCTCTACATAGTTCCATCCTTATTTCAGACATCATGATATATTGTTTTATTGTGATGTTTAGCTGGAAACCAAATATGGCCCAGCCCTAAGCATAATTGACATGGCAACTGCAGTTGTCATGACCCCAGTTGTGATTTCGATACAGAGGATGAGTCCATGCTGCTCATGCCGTTAGCACAGACCTCTTGGAGAGAGGCCTTGGTTTATTAAAAGAATATATGCTTTGGATGCAGAAGGTCCCAAGGTCAATATCCTAGCATCTCCAGGCAGAGCTGAGAGAGTCTGAAAACATGAAGAACAGCTACCAATCAGCACAGGCAATGCTTTGCTAGGTGTACCAATGGTCTGACTTACTATTAGCCTGTTTCCTCTGTTCCTAAGACCCAGTACTTTATATTATGCCCAATACTGGAGCTCCCAGACTCCAATAACCAAGTGAACCAGAACCATAGACCCACTTTCTTGAGATGCCAAGTCCTACAGCTCCAGACACCTCTGACCCACCAGTGTGTGCTGGGCCCAGGGATGACCCGTGAAATGCGGTCCAGGACTGGTCCAGAATCCAAAGGTTCCGCTAGGAGTCAGTCCAACAGGGCCAAGGCAGGAAACGAGGCAGGATACCAGGCAAGGACAGGTACAGGATCTCAGGCAGGATCTAACATACAGCAATGTTGCTCCCGCAACCTGGGGCAGGGTCCGACAGCCTTTTATCTTTGTTGGGGTAGCGGCCGGTCCTGATCCCACCGCAACTCACCTCCCTGTTTCGCCCAAAGGCGAGCACTCCTCCTGCGAGTACTCAGGTCTCTCCTTCTCTCAGACTTTACTCTCTGCAGCTCGGGAGACATCGGTGGGTTACTAGACCCAGGGGCCGCCTCAGCCTCCCCTGACCAAACCAGTAGTGGAGCAGCTGTAAGTGATGGCCCAGCTGAAGGCAACGAGGTCATCCCCGCATCTGGAGCCAGGCCCCTGACTCGGCCCAACTGGTGTTTCTTGCAGGGGAACCAGTGCTGACTGGGACTCTTCAGGATCAGGCCCCAGACTTGGTTCAGACGATGCCTGAGGCAAAGGATCCGGTGCAGACGGAGACTCCTCTGGTTCCGAGTCTGAGCCTGAGTCCGAGTTCCAGGCCATCACACAGTGCTACAAGGAATGAATCAGGTGGGAAGTTATGGAGAGGTGACTGAGGGCCTGGCTCCTGGTTTGTGGGCTGACCCTTTGAGGACCTCAACTTCTTGCGCAAAGGGGTGCAGCCTGGGAGAGGTAGTAAGGACCTGGAGGAGAGAAAACAGTTCAGTTGGAACGGAAACTCTAAAATTGGAAATTGAGGACTGCTCTGGGTTTTTTTGTTTTACTCTTTTATCTCTTTTACTCTTTTATCTCCTTCTTTCTTTCTGAGCTACGTCCCTTGATTTTGCCCCCCTTCCGGCACTTCCTCCTACGCCTCACCCTAGTTACAATGGGGGATGCGCTGTGCTGTGCTATGTAGCTGAGCAAGCAGTCTTTGTTTTGCATTTGGCAGTGTTCAAACTTTTGTCTTTATTCAGGGAAATCTCACTAGACCAAAGTCTCAGCAAGTATTGTTATTTTTAGTCCAAAACCTAGAAAGTCCTTTTGGAAGAAAATGCTTATGTTGTGTTGATCCCTCATATGCTCACAGTCTATAGGAACATTTTGTGTTTGCTTTGAGCATGTTCCAGGATCAGGAGAAAGCGCTGCTGAGTGCGTCTTTGACTAGAGAAGTAACTTAAATAGCCTTTTATAATAGTCTAGTTAGGTATGGAAGTCAAATTAGAGTTCTCCAATGGGTTTCATGCACACTCAGTGCAGACCCTCCAAGTGTCCCTATTTGGAAGGGACGTCCCTGATTTAGAGAAGCTGTGCCATTTCTGATTTGATCCTGGAATGTCCCACTTTTACTTAGGGTGCCTTTATTTTCATTGAAGAAATGTGGGAAGGTATGGAGTTATCTGACCTCTGAGCCAATTCTATATAGGGAAGGTTTCTTTTATTTTTTATAATGTTTTATTATGTTTTTATATATGTTGGAAGCTGCCCGGAATGGCTGTGGCAATCCAGTAAGATGTGTTGGGTATAACTAATAAAATTATCATTATGGAATGGGATGTCCCTATTTTCATTGGAGAAATGTTGGAGGTTATGTGAGTGTATGCCATGTTTATAAAGGTTCCATTCCTGTAATGGCTAATTTCTGTAGCCTTGTTTGAATGCAGGGATAGTGAACTTATTTTTGCCTGAGAGCCACGTTCGCTTCTGAGCAGCTTTCTGAGGGCCACATGTCAATGATGTGCAGGCCTAGAGGCAAAAGTGGGCTGGGCTACTAATGCAAATTTTATCCTTTATCTACAATAGTACCCACTCACACCCACCCCTTTGCCCTCCAGTTTCAGATTTCAAGCAGGGCTAGCGAGGGGCGTGGCTGGGTGTGGGTGTGGCCTGAGGAGATAGGACCAGATAGAGAGGACTGTATTTGCCTCCTGCGTTTGAGGTCCTCCACCTCTGTTTTGGTGACAGCAGTCACAAAATTAACAGACATCTGCTTCTTGGGAGAAAAGCGATGATAAACCTAGGCAACATCTCAAAAAGCAGAGACATAGTTAAAGCCAGCATGAGCAATGATCAAGGGTATGTTGTAGTCTACAACACCAGGAAGATGCCACATAGGCCAAAGTTAAGCTATGGTTTTCCCAGTAGAGATGTATGGAAGTGAGAGCTGGACCACAAAGAAGGCTGATCGCCGGAGAATTGATGCTTTTGAATTGTGGTGCTGGAGGAGACTCTTGAGAGTCCCATGGACTGCAAAAAGATGAAATGTATTTATTCTGAAGGAAATCAACCCTGAGAGCTCACTGGAAGGACAGATCCTGAAGCTGAGGCTCCAATACTTTGGCCACCTCATGAGAAGAGAAGACTGTCTGGAAAAAACTCTGATGTTGGGAAAGATTGAGGGCACAAGGAGAAGGTATGACAGAGGACGAGATGGTTGGACAGTGTTATAGAAGCGACCAACATGAATTTGATGAAACTCCGGGAGGCAGTGGAAGACAGGAGTGGTTGGCGTGCTCTGGTCAATGGGGTCACGAAGAGTCGGGCATGACTTATCTACTAAACAACAACAACCTCTGTTTTACTGCTTCTGTCCCATTTTTAATTGGACTGGCAATGATGGCTATCCAAAAAATTAGGGGAAATCCCAGTGGGCTCCACATCAGATGGTTAAGTCCTTTTGGGAAGGCAGGCAGGCAGCTGGTTGACATTCTCCAGGTCCCCCTTGCTCACCTGTCTCTCCACTTTCTACCTGCTATCCTGGAAAATGATCTGTTTCCCGGCTTAGAATCGTGCATAACTTGCTGAATTCTACTACATACCAGACAGCTAATAATCTTTGTCCGCAAGACTGTAGCCTAGAATTCTGCTGCCAGTTTGGTTTTCTAAACGAGTTCCTGGGAGATTATTCTGCAAATAAGGGTTGGACATGCATGGGAACTTCATGACATATCCGGGATGAGCTGTAGCTCAGAGGTGAGACATCTGCTTTTCCTGCAGCAGGTACCCATCATCTCCAGGGAGATTTTAGAAGAACCTTAAGTCTGAAACCACAGAGATCTGCTACCAGTTAGTGTAGACAACACTGTGCCAGATGGACCAGTGATCTTATTTATGCTATAAGGAAGCTTCCTATATTCCTACATCATGCCTTGGGGTTGATTCCTGGAGCCAACTCTAGCCCACGACTCTGGGGCTTGCCTCAAAGCCTTCTCCCGACAACAATTCTCCATCATTTGGAGCTATTTTGCACTCTTCCACTTGACTCTCTCTCCCCCTCCTCTTGCATGTATTCATTTAAAATGTCAGATGAGGCTAATCCTTATGTGACATTACTACAGATGGGCACATGGTGGTCTTTACTTAAAACAGATGCTCTTTGTCTGGCTAATCTGGCTGAAAGCGGGTTATCTAAGCGAAATCAATTTTATGTGTTTTTTGAGGGTCACAGGTAGACTTCATGGTGTTTCTTTTTTTAAATGGACTGTTGTTAATGGACTCCCCTTGGTCCTCTGTCACGGACACCCTGCAGCACACCTGTTGTTGATCTGAACACAGATCAGTGTGCAAACATGTTAGGTGCCTCAAGCACGATGGAGGAGAAATTATTCTCCGACAGATATTTTCATTTTTTAATTTAGTGCAAAGTGTCGTGAGCCAGATGTTTGGTGACTGTTCAGAATATTCATGGGTTCAGTTTTTATCAGGCGGTCCTCAGGCAGGCTACTCGGAATTAATTGGCAGTGTACACTCACAAATTTGGGCGCTGTTTAGTGGCAGGAGGACAGTGTGACGCCCCTGAAAATTGTAACACCCAGGGACTGTGTGCATTTCATCAATGCAAAGCAATCAGTCAGAAAAGTTTGGGCAGTAGTTCAAATACATTTTAATTTCACAGTTAACCTGCATGTCTGCATTAGGCCATCTGGGTGGTATTTGAGTTTAAATTATGCACATGTTTATGGATTGAAAGGAATCAACTCTATCTTGGCTGAACTGATATAAAGGCGTGATCTTCCGCTGGTATAGACAGGTCAAGCCTTGCCCCTAGGTGGCCGCCTAAGGCAGCAGATTGGCAGGCCTCTCTCTTCCCAGAGATCGGGCTGTGTTTCCCCCCTGCATCTCAATAACAGCAAATAACTGAAGGTATGAAGGAAGCACAGAAATTTACGTGTGCCAGGGAGCCAAGGAGCAGAGACTGAGGACTCAGCTATAGAGCTGCAAATGAAACATTTTAAATGTGTTGTAAAGTGCAATATACAAATGTGACACTAGATGGCAAGAGTGAGCTATGTCAAATTCAATGTATTTTTCAAAACGTTTTGTAAAAAAAGCATTTTTAATATGTGTGTAGATTCCACTTGAGGTTGCTTCCAGGCTGTTGAGCCATTGAAATCAATGAGTTGGATATCACCCATAGTGACTTTTGAAAAAACACAGTTTCACTTTGAGAAATTCATCTTCTTGGGCACTGGGAAAGAACTATCCCTAGCTGGTGGTTTCACTGGTCTTTTCACTGAGGTAATACCCCACATTTTGTGGTTCAGGACCATGCTGCCTCGGAGTTAGCACAGGCCTCCCCCCCCTTCCACACACATGCGCCTTGAGCCACTTGGAGACCAATTCCTTGTGATGATTTCCTACATGGCTACAATTTTTATGTGAATATAACAACCATGTGAGTGGGAGAGGCTGCATGAGTGGGAGACTGTGACACGT
Source organism: Podarcis vaucheri (assembly GCF_965113315.1). Lineage (NCBI taxonomy): Eukaryota > Metazoa > Chordata > Lepidosauria > Squamata > Lacertidae > Podarcis > Podarcis vaucheri. Next base: position 34,743,167 of record NC_138764.1, read on the forward strand.
ACCAGCTGGATGGGAAAGACCTCTTTGATCAGCCCTAGCAGCGCTGTTGCAGAATCCACTCATCATGTGTCGCAGCCATGCGAGTTACTATGCATAAGAAAGTGCAGGGCTTCATCTACACAGCTATAAAAAAATGCTCTGAAAATGCGCTGGGGGGAAAACGGATTTTAAAGCTCACAATGGAAAATTTCATAGAGTTCCGATTTCAGCTCTACAGCACCATCTGGCGTCACAGTCTTATAATGCATTATATATATATATACACACACGCACACGCACACACACACACACACACACACACACACACTAATGAAGCTGAGTCCCAGGTGTGCTTTTCGTGTGTGTAGCAGTGTCACGTGACATTGAAAATTCCACCATGGGGATGCTGTCTGCTTCTTCCTGAGAGCTTTTCTGGGCCCAAATGTCATATGTCTGTGGCCAGGAAGATAGATATGATGGTACTGTGCCCTGTTCTCTCTGGAGCTAATAGTCAACCCATATTATTGGAGGAGGGTATCGGTGCCTATGAGCCATGACAGCTAAATTGAGCCTCCATGCTCGGGGGCAGTATATCTTAAGAGTATTGCATGCTGGGGATGAACCATAGGCAATGACTGTCTCCTTTGTAGCTGATTCATAGAAGTCACTTACTGGGGGCTGGGGTTCCTTCAGCCCTACCAGTAAAATATTTGAGGGGGCCTGGCCCTCCCAAAGTTAATGGGCATTGCCATTCAAATGGTGCATTTGTAACCTCGCCCCCCTCCTGGCAATATTTTATTCAAGCTGGCACCCTTGACCCAATTGGTGAGCTTCCCAGAAGCATGGGAAAGACCACTGTTGGAACTAGAACGCTGGACTAGACAGATCTTTGATTTGATCCAGGAAGGCATTTCTTATGTTTTCCTCCCAAAGGACCATTTGTTTTGGCTGTAGCAGATTTGGGAATGACATCTCTGTACTGGAAAAGGCTGATAAGCAGTGGCTGAAACATCGCTTCCAGATGTACTGTTTAGTGAAGCATGTGGACATGAAAATGATCTTGTATTGTGACGTTGGCGCAGTACGGGGTGGGGTGAGGGAAGAGATGCCGAACTGTAAGCATTTGACGATGCGCCGGTTCTCCGATTTGGCTTCTGCATTTGAAACCAAAACCGTGTTCCAGTTACATTGATACATGCGCTTGCTTATTACAGTTAATGGATTATTCATCCTCTTTTGTCCTTGGGATAATCCGAAGGATGTGCCTAAAGCTCCGATCGTGTTGCCCATAAAAACCGGCTCGGCCACAGTTCTCCACTAAGGTGTCGAACGTTTCGGCCAGTGCAGATGGTAAAGATATGTTTAATAAAGAGAGAGGGGATTAGCTGGAACGGGAAACAAGCAAAGGGAAAAGGATAATTTCATTTTGCACGAAGCTCCCTGACATTTCAGGGGCCAGAGGACTGATTAAAATTGTATCAAAAGCTGCTCCTGTCGGGCAGATTGTCCTAACGCTGAACCTGTTTATCTTGTCCAGTATTTGATCCACATGTATTATTTCACAACTGAATAACTCAAAAGCAGCCTCTTTCATTTGAGCTGATAATTAAAAAACAAAACAAAACCGGATCTGTAAATGAAGGCGTACACGGGAAGGCCACAGGATTCTTCTCAATATATTTCAAATTGAATAATTGATTGCTGTCATTTAGGTTTAAAAAGTAGATTTGCATAGGTCACCCCAAAAAAGAAATACATTTTTAAAAAGGCAACTGTCACAATGTTTACTTCTGGAGTTTAAGGTTTCTCTTAATATGCAGAAGCAGAGTAATGATAATAAAGACCTCGCCATAATGTATAAACAACGTTGTATTCTGGTTTTTAAGGAAATTGCCTGTTTTATTATGACTCAGAGATAAAAAGGAAAAAAAAAGGGGGGGGAATATTTCAGACAACTTGCACGCTTTTATAACGTCTGCTATGCAGATTGAATCATCCCCTTCCAAGGTTTTATCAAGGAGACTGGGGGAATTAAATCTAACAGTGGGCGATCGTTTATGGTTCCTTATTTATTTTCAGCAACTCTTTAGGCTGCAGCTTTGCTATTGATCTCAGTGCAGTTTGCTGCTGTAACAAGGACCATACCTGTTTTTGAAGTCGGGCTTCCAGGCAACCCACAATCTACCTGTGGTAGTTCTATCTACCAAGAGAAGAAGGTTCAGAGTCCAGGGACTCGTGGTGGGATGACCATGAGTGGTCAGTGGGAGAAGAGGGAGCAGACTGGGAGGAGGAGGTGTCGGAAGCTGGAGAGGCAAGAGGGTTTAGTGAGCAGGAAGAGTCTGTGGCAGAGAGCAGTCCAGAATCAGAGGCAGAAGTGGAGGCTGGAGGCGAGGGAGGTCCAGAGGCAGAGATGAGTCAGGCTAGTGAAGAGGTCAGGGTGTTTCCCCCTCCAGCTGCAACCAGTTTCCTTCCCCCTGGTCTCCCAGAACCAGAAGTGGTATGAAGATGAAGGAGCAAAGGCAGTCACATCAGCGTAGTCTCAGATTGCTTGATGAAGGATCCAGGGGAGAAGGAGACTTAGGCAGCTGTGGGAAGGCAGGGAATTTGTCCAGCTGGAGGCTGCCTGGAGGGAGAAAAAAGAAAGAAAGAAAATGTGAGTAGGAAACAGAGGCGGATGAAGGAAGCCAAAGAGTGTGAAAAGGCAGAGTGCATGCAGATAGTGTCCCTAGCAGCTTTCGGAGAAGCACTGGTGAGATTTGGAGCTGAGCGTCTTGGAGGAATTGGCATATGTGGTACCCGTGTCATCCAGCATTGCCAGAGGTCCAGCAGGGGTGCATTATGCGGGAGTGGGGAGATCTGAATGAGAAATTCTGCATATGGTGGGAAAGCAGTGCTGGAGCACACATTTTGCATGCGAAAGGTTCAGTTCTTGGTTTTCTAGGTGGGGAGGAGGATGCGGAGCAAGATCATTGAGATGCATAGCCTGGGGTCGGGGGCCATGGGGTGGGGGGCCATGGGGTGGGGTGGAGTTTAGGAGAGTACCATTTAGAGAGGCCTGGAGAGCCTGGACTGAGGTTCTCTGTTCCTCAGGAATACAAAGCCAACCATGAACACATCTGAAAAGCAGATTTTCCAAGAAGCTAAGGAAGCAACTGACATCCCCAACAACTTCTTGGATGATCCATCTCTTCCAGCATTTGAGATGAAGTTATAACAAAGAGACAAATGAAATAATAATGTAGAATATCACAGGCTGCATGAGAAGTTGGACATAAATATCTTCTGCTCGGCAAATGCGGAAGAAGGTCTATATTACAAAACACCCTGCTGGGCCACAAACACAGATCTGTAATGGTTTGTTTTCTACACAAGAAAAATTGCCATTGTCATATTCCAAACTGTGTTTAAATTGTTTTATTATAAACTCTCTGTTGGTCCCTGCATAACTGGGAAATCATTCACTCTAAATTTATCTTCTCTCTGCATGGCATTGACATCTTCTGGCGTTGTCAGCTCTGTCTCTGTCTCTAGGTATCACCCTAGGAGGAAAAAAAGAAGAAAAAGAGATGATGCTCAGCTGATTTCACAATCTCCAGTCACATTAATTCTTCCTGTGGCCTGTATAATGTTGATGCTTCATTTTAAGAGGAGTTCATTTGAGGCTTTGAGTTTTAACGAGAGAAAACAGAACCTACGAAAAATGTGCGTTGCTATAAAGTTTTTAAACTGGGGGAAAAAGAAAGCATGGGCAAAAATTTACTTAGGTCTGTAATCACCGCTCATGCTCTACTCCTTGCTAAGCAGCCATTAGGGGCCTGCACACTATGCGCCTGTGCCCACATGCGCACAGACCTCGGTCTCATGGCCAAGACCTTCTAGCTATGCCCTCATGAGCTGCAGTTAATATCTGGCACTGGTGGTTGTACATAAAACATGAGACAAGGAGAGGCAGGAGTCCGGAGAGATCCATGCCTTCTGCATACACATTGGGGGTGCATATTGCTGATTGACTTTCCCAGCAGCATCACCTTGTGTCTCATGTAATGCCACCCTGCTGGCTCCCCCAGCTTCCAAAAGCGGCTTTTTAGAGGATATGGAGAGCTGCATGAGTGCATTAGTAGGATGGCAGGAGTGAAAGGCTCCCAGACGCACATGGCATTTTGCATCCTGGCTTGCCTCTCCAACGCATCAAGATTTAGGGGCTCATTCATAGGCCCAGGGTGGAGAGTGTAATGTTTCTGGCCACCTGTTTGCTATCCAAGCTCACTATTTCATCAGAATATGGTGTGCCTAAGGCTTGCAGTGGTGTCCCCAAGTAACCCTCCCAAGTAACTCTGAGTAGCTGGCAGCTAAGCTGGTAAGAAAACTTGAAGAAGACACTGTTTGGTGGATGGTGTTAGAATTCCATATGACGGTATATGTTCTGACTCCACAGAGTGGGAAGTGACGGAGACAGGATGTTTGTGTTACTGTGTTCTGTGAAGTGGAACTATTGTCCTTTGTTCTTTTTCTTTTTGCTGTCTGATGCTAGAGAGAGAGGGAGCCATGTTGCAGTGCCCTGTGTGTGTTTATATGTAAATAATGCAGATTAGCCAAAATGCTGGGTTGCTGAGGTCTGTCATGCAAGTTGCGCAAACTCTGCAGATCCTTAAGTGTGCCGGTTTCGGTTGGCATCGGTCGCTGTGATGTTTGGGCTGAAGAAAGCTTTTGAAGCTCCCGAACGATCGACCTGGAGGAAGAGAACATGCCAGTCGGGCATGTGTCTCTGCCAGGGTCCTACTCAAGTGTAGGCTGTGCTCCTGACAGATGGAACCTACTGTCTCCATGTTGCCCCATCATGCTGAGCTTACCTTTCATGATCCTAAGAGCTATCACTGGAGATTTCAGGCCTGTTCCCATTTGAAGACTACCTTCTAATAATTCTGGAAGCCACCATTCATTGGGTAATTTGAGGCCAAGTGGCAACATTGCTGGTTCTTATTTTATCATACCCAGTTAAATGGTTTTGTGTATGTGTGTGTGTATGTCAGGGGACACACACGCACGCGCACACACACACACACACACACACACACACACACATCCATACCTTGTAATTTAGGATGTAACATTCTAAACTGAGGTTAGGGCTGAAGGCAGCTGGAATGTCTCACAAGCGCTATTCTGGTGAGCGTGAAATGTGAGCTGGATTCCCCCCCCTCCATGAGTTTCTATAAAATAAAAGACATTCAAAGCAGAGAAAGTAACCCTTTCATGGACTACCTGACTGCATATGGTTCTATGTCTTGTCCTCTCTCCCCCCCTCCCCAGCAATTTTGGAGGTGAGGCTCTAAATATCTTTTCACTTGTAGGAGCACAAAAGGCAAGGAGTGACCAAGAGCACGATCCAGCGACTCCCAAATTAGCAACGTTATTAGTTGGCTGATGAAAACCATTGTATAATGGAAGTTGTGGGAAGGAGGGAAGCAGAGAACAATGCAATGAAGTGGAAGCAGGAAGAAAAAGAGCAAAGGATGGCTAATTGGAAGCCAGTGTACTCAGGTAACTAAGTATAATCGTGTTTGATAAAACAGGTGATGGCAGCAGCTATGGAGAGAGCTTAGAATAATAGAACGGTAAAATTGTAGAGCTGGAAGGGACCTTGAGGGTCATCTAGTCCAACCCCCTGCAATGCAGGAATATGCAGCTGTCCCATATGGGGACCGAACCTGCAACCTTGGCGTTATCAGCACCACACTCTAGCCAACTGAGCTATGCGATCTAAAATGGGATAATGAGCATCTTGGCCTAAGAAAACTGAATTCTGTAACCTGCCTATATTATGCACATTAAACAGCTGCACATTACTTCTCTTGCTTTACATACTTTATTACGCCTTTCCCTGCTTTTGTTCACCTCCCCCCACTTATACATAATTTGTTTGACTTTCGATAACCTTCTGGGCAAAAAAGTAATCCAGTAACCCCAGACCCCTGGAAACCTAATTCAGGCTGCAGCTCAGAACCCAAAGAGAACCAACATTACACTCTTCAGGTGCTGCTGGACCACAGCACCAGCTGTCCCCGAATCATTGGCCAGGCTGGCTGGGGCCGATGGGAATTGTTATCCAAGAACGCCTGGAGGCACCATGTTGGCCATGCCTGTTTTACCAGCCATTAGACAGTAAACCTCTACAAACACAGCAGCACTCACTTCTGAGTGGACATACAGTGGTACCTCGCAAGACGAATGCCTCGCAAGACGAAAAACGTTCAAGACGAAACAGTTTTCCGTTTTTCTGAGTCCTTCCGCAAGACGAATTTCCCTATGGGCTTGCTTCGCAAGACGAAACGTCTTGCGAGTTCTTGCGAGTTTGTTTCCTTTTTCTTAAAGCCGCTAAGCCATTAATAGCCGCTAAGCCGCTAATAGCCGTGCTTCGCAAGACGAAAAAACCGCAAGACAAAGAGACTCGCGGAACGGATTAATTTCGTCTTGCGAGGCACCACTGTATGTGTGATTGCACTATCAGCAACTCATTTCTTCAATGAGTTTCAAGTTTTGCTCCGCCTTTCCTCCTGCAGCTTTTGAGGATGGAACTAAAAGTCATGAGAGACACTGAACCAATCCATTGTTATGTCTCCTACAAACCGTGTGTGATGTCATAATGCTGGGCATCTCTCCCCCCCGCCATCCCTAGCCAATCACATTAGTCGTGGCATTTGTGCCTGGGGCAGTACAAAACTGAGTTCTACCTGCGGCCGAATTTGTTTTGTAATAAGTTCCACTCAAATGGCTTGACTCGGGGAGACTGAGTATCGTGCACACGTGAAAATCCCTGGCACGGAGCCTCCATATCTTTGAATGCAGCTGCCTGTGAATGCGCCTCTTTTATTGCCATGCTCAGATTTGCAGTGCTTTTAAGAATAAATTTTCCAGATTCTTTTTTTAAATCATAACCACCAAGAAGAGAGACTTCAGTTGGCATTTTAATACGCTTGCTCCAATTGCAACCCAGATTAATTTGTCGTACTTGGGAGCTCCAGCTCAGTCAAAGTTATAAAGAAAGGAATCTTTGCTGTTGTGCATGTACATAGGCTTTGCCTCTTCTCTTCTTGAGCCTCCGTAATGCTCCTTGGCTTATGACGCCCGTAATGTTCCTTGGCTTATGCACAGCATTCGCTGTTTCCCCGTGGCTGCGGCTGTGCTCAGCTCTTGAGGCCTGGCAGCCAAGAGGTCTCAGCTAGTCCAGCTGTGGCTAATTTAAGAAGTCACAGGTGCAGCAATAACCAGCCAGCAGGAAGAATTGAAGCAACGTGGATACCCTTCTATGCAAAAGACGTGAAGCTATTCCTGTGGTTCGCACCAGGGGTGGAGGACAGATGATTGGGGGCAGCTATCCAAGCAAAGCCTCAGGTGCTGAAGCCAGAGTCCGGCCGTACTGTGGATTTTGGGCAACCAGGATGCATTTTAATGCCTTCCGATGGGCATTCAAGCTGCTTACATCTCTTCTGGTACATTGCTTTGCAAGCACAAGACTCTGGTTGCGGAAACAATGCAATATATATTGAAAAGAATGCTACATTCTAACTTAGCATTGTTGGACTTGTAGGCAGCTTGGGTTTTGAACCTTGTTCCCTGTTCCTATTAGCTGATCAGAACTGCAGGATATATATATATATATATATATATATATATATATATATATATATCATTGTTTCCGAAACCTGGGCCTCCGGCTGTTTTTGGACTACCACTCCCATCATCCCTAGCTAGCAAGACCAGTGGTCAGGGATGATGGGAACCATAGTCCAAAAACAGCTGGAGACCCAAGTTTGGGAAACACTGATATAAATTGATGAGACAGAATCATCATCATGAGAGTGAGACTAATCAAGTGAGTCAAGAAGCAAGGTGACCTAAAGGTGACCTAACATGCCCTCTCTCCTATATAACTTGTTGGATGTTCTTGGCTTTCTAGACTGGGCAGGTGTTAGACAAGGACATAACTCAAAACAGCTGTTTTCAAACTACATTCTTAGCACTTCTGACAAATCCTACGGTTTCCATTCAGGCCCCCTCAATATTACAAGTTGTCCAGCATAGTTTCAAGGGAGTGATTTCTAGGTAAAGCACACAACTTCTCAAGAGGTCATGGAAAGGGCTCACAGGATTGGTTCCTGCCCTACATTAATAGAATGGGCAGTGTAGAAAACTTCACATGGCAGAAATGTCCCTGCGGAAATGTAGATAGTTTGAAGGTCACTGATAGAACCATTCTGCTGTTGTCTAGGGCCTGTTGCAAGGTCTTTTTCTACTTAGAAGGTTCCACCTTCCATCTATGGCATTTCTAGATAGGGCAAGAAAAAACCTGCTGCTGGTCACTGTAGACAGTAGATGGACCTACAGTGGTGCCCCGCAAGACGAATGCCTCGCAAGACGAAAAACCCGCTAGATGAAAGGGTTTTCCGTTTTTCGATGCTCTTTGCAAGACGAATTTCCCTATGGGCTTGCTTCGCAAGATGAAAACGTCTTGCAAGTCTTGCGATTTTTTTCGCTCCCCCCTTTTTCTAAGCCGCTAAGCCGCTAATAGCCTTTTAGCCGCTAAGCCTTTAATAGCCGCTAAACCGCTAAACCGCTAATAGCGCTAATCCGCTAAGCCGCTAATAGGGTTGCTTCACAAGACGAAAAAACCGCTAGACGAAGAGACTCGCGGAACGGATTATTTTTGTCTTGCGAGGCACCACTGTATGTTCAGCTTGGACCACTTCTTCCCCACAAGCTTTGTGACACTTTGATGCAGAAGCCACTGTGAACTCCAGATTGCTAAGAGTGGAACATCATTGGCTTCTTCTCCTGTGTTCTTCTCAGGCAAGTATGCCCCAGTTTAGTTTGATGCGCTAAGGAAGTCCACAGCTATCTCCATGTAGGAGGATCCCAGCAGACTTAAAACCTGGTAGGTAAAAAGCAGATAACTTACGTTGCCTTAAGTTATGTTTCCTGGAAGGGTTAAGCCTAGTATATTTAAACCTCTGTCATTCCAAGTGCCATTAGCAGGGTATGAATGGTATACTTAGAAAATGCATCCCTATGTCAAGAAGGACCAGGGCTCCCCCCCCCCCAGCCAGAGCTCAGCAGAACTTGGTTCCAGCACACCTCTCAGGTGGGCACCATTGCCGTTCTAAGAGAACAAGGGAGAAGTTCATGGTGAGCTCCGACATTTCTTTTTGTAGAAAATTAGCACTGAGAAGGAACAAACCTTTCTCTGGGACATGGGACTCTTGAGCCATTGGCGCGAGAGGCCAGGATGCCAGCGATGATTCATCAGGCATGGGCTGCTAACTCCTAGCACATATGTAGGCATTGGTATCCAGAACAGGGAGCAGGTCAGTTTGCAGTCTGTGGAGTGACAGGCAGCCCAGACGAAGGCAGGAGGATCAGAAGCAGGTTCTGTAGGACATGGGGCAGTAGGCAAGTTCTTCCACATGTTGCAGAGCTCAGCTGCTGTAACTTGGTGCAGGAGAACAAAAGGCATTGGGTATTTGGTATGCAAACTTCCTGCCCATTTCAGACTGTCTATCGGGAGCCAATGGCTTTGGCCGTAGGGCCCACCACTGGGTATTCTTGCCCACAGGACTCTGCCTACTTTCACCCTTGAACTGAATGAGGGGCATATGATACCCCTGGCTCTGGATGTTACGATATGAGTACTACGCAGCTGCAAACCAGCTCGGTGTTTACATCACATGATGTGGCTAGTCCTGGGAAAGGATATTCCAGGCAGTTCACAGGATTTACAGAGCTTTGTTCTGTGTGTAATATGAGACCTTCCTGTTGCGCATGTGAAGGAAGTCTGAGTCACTTGCTTGGAGAAGACTGAACTGAACGGTCATGTTTTTGTACAGCTGTAAAGTCAGAAATAAACTGTAGAGATGTAGACTTGGACAAAAAAAAAATAAGAGGCACAAATACAAGATGGGGGACACCTGGCTTGAGAGCAGTACATGTGAAAAGGATCTAGGAGTCTTGGTTGACCACAAACTTGACATGAGCCAACAGTGTGACGCGGCAGCTAAAAAAGCCAATGCAATTCTGGGCTGCATCAATAGGAGTATAGCATCTAGATCAAGGGAAGTAATAGTGCCACTGTATTCTGCTCTGATCAGACCTCACCTGGAGTACTGTGTCCAGTTCTGGGCACCACAATTCAAGAAGGACACTGACAAACTGGAACGTGTCCAGAGGAGGGCAACCAAAATGGTCAAAGGCCTGGAAACGATGCCTTATGAGGAACGGCTAAGGGAGCTGGGCATGTTTAGCCTGAAGAAGAGGAGGTTAAGGGGTGATATGATAGCCATGTTCAAATATATAAAAGGATGTCACATAGAGGAGGGAGAAAGGTTGTTTTCTGCTGCTCCAGAGAAGCGGACACGGAGCAATGGATCCAAACTACAAGAAAGAAGATTCCACCTAAACATTAGGAAGAACTTCCTGACAGTAAGAGCTGTTCGACAGTGGAATTTGCTGCCAAGGAGTGTGGTGGAGTCTCCTACTTTGGAGGTCTTTAAGCAGAGGCTTGACAACCATATGTCAGGAGTGCTCTGATGGTGTTTCCTGCTTGGCAGGGGGTTGGACTCGATGGCCCTTGTGGTCTCTTCCAACTCTATGATTCTATGATTCTATGACTTTCTGACTATCTTCTTTTCTCCTGCTGGTATGCAAGGGGAGAAGGGGTGTGCATCTTCCACGCTGGGAGATGTCGCCTATAAAGTTCTCCCTGGACTTGCGGGGATGCCAGCCAGGGCAGAACAAGCCCCGGGAGCCTGGGAGAGTTGCCAGCCTCTCCCGAGGGGCCAAGTTTTCCAACACTGTATGTCACTGTGGCCTTCTGAATTACAGCTGAACACGTTTTAGAAAACAGCCAGGTAGCGTACCTAAAATGGAGACAAAGTGCATCCATGATATTTGAACTACATGAGTCCTTCCTTGCCCAAGAAAATGATACTTTGCATTCATAATGCCTGAAAATATATGACACACAGTTAATCCCCAGCTGTTTATTTCTAGTTGTGGTTTGGAAAAAGCAACAACAACCACTTTTATGTATAGGCTCTAAGAGAAAACCTAGCTTAATGGGTTCATGTAATTCAACACTTTGTGGGCCACACTTCCTATTTTCTTCACATACTACACCTTGATCTTGCACCTTCCAATTTAACCCTGTAGTTCCAACACCCCGCACTGACGTATCTCGCGGTTGGAAAGCCGATCTCTTTCAAGGTTAAGCCAGGTTGAAGCTGTAAGTTGCTTGAGATGAGATGTGGATAAGTCAATCGAACTAAACAGCATAATGGGACCCACCCGTTCGCCCAAGAGTGGTATCTGACTCTGATAATGCATATCAGCTGACAGGTGTCTTGTTGAGCTTTGTTCTTGCCATTATGCTTTCATAAAGGTGCCTGCAATGAAATGGAGATGACTATCTAAGGAGGCTAAGAAGTTTGCTTAATCAGATTGCCTGACGGTGTCTAGCTGCATTTACAAACCAGTACAGACAGCAGTGGTGGAAGCGAAGAGTCCAAGGACACCTGCTACTCAGAAGAATAGCAAGCATATATGTTTGTGCCATTCATATTCAAGTGTGTTGTTATTGTTAAGAAAACTTTTAAAATGTTGGACCCACTTCTATAGTACTACATACCTAGGTGGAAGTTTGTGACATTTCATGAAGTTTTCTATGCCTCTGGGGTGGAGAAAGGAGACACTTACTTTCCCTACTGATCAAACATGTAGGTACTCCAGGAATTATTATTGGAAATATAGCACCACATTAAGTGTCTTGCAGAAACACCATTTCACTTTCTGTGGCTTTCAGAGGAGCAATGCCTTTGTGCAATATTTGCTTCGTTACTTTAAAAGATTTTAAAGTCACCTTTCACCAGTACCGATGCCAGGGTGGGGAACAACATAAAATCAATTTTAAATTAATACTACTAAATATCGCAGACCCTCCAAGTGCCCCTATTTTCCAGGGACAGTCCCGGATTTGCAGAAGACATCCTGGTTTCTGATTTGATCCCGGAATGTCCCGCTTTTCCTTAGGACGTCCCTATTTTCATCAGAGAAATGTTGGAGGGTATGGAGCCCCCCCCCCAAGCCAAGGACATAAGTAACTATACAACTTTTAGAAGACATTTGAAAGCAGCCCTGTATGGGGAAGGGTCCCCCCCCCCAATGTTTAATGTTTTATTATGTTTTTATATATGTTGGAAACTGCCCAGTGTAGCTGGGGCAACCCGGTCAGATGGGCAACGTATAAATAATAAAATTATTATTCTGGAATAGGATGTCCCTGTTTTCACTGGAGAAATGTTGGAGAAAGCCACTTCCACCTTCAGAGGAGGTGGGAATGTGGGCTGCACGCCCCCACCACACACACAGTGGCTGGCTCTCAGCCTCTGCGTGATTGAGGGAATCCCCGGCCGAGTCATCCCCTGGACAGCCAATTGGCCTGCCCGATTTAACGCAGGGGTGGCCAGGGATCTCCCTCTTTTGCTGCCTCAGGCTGCTCCTATGTGCATCAGTAGGACTCCCCCTACTGGTGGTTAACCCTTCCCGGATTTCAAGCAGATGAGCTGAAGCCGGATAGTCAGTTAGGACCAATGTCTAAGCCAATACCTCTCATCACCTGTAACCAATAAAGTTGTGGCTATATTTAGCCCATTAACCTTAAATAATTGTGTCACGTGTCTTTATTTCCACTGGGGAGGGGGGTGCGGGAACTTGCCTCGCAATATGAATATCATCTTAAGAACACGAGCAAACAAAGGTTGCTAGAAACAGCTAAGCAGAGGAGAAGAGTAAAACATTACCCAGTGCAACAGAAGCAGTCGCACGCCTCTAATCTGCATCTGACAATATCAGGCCTTTCCAAAATGGACTCTATTCCACTTTGCCACCCGATGAGGTTCCCCCAACAGTGAAATGTGAAGAAGAACCATCTCTGGGACTCTTAAGGCAAAGGCTGACAGAGGAAGAGGCATTGGGGTTCCAGGCCATTTAGAACTTCAAATAACACCAGCAGCTTGAACTGGGACTGAATGCGTATAGGGAGCCAACACAGTTCTTTAAGGATTTATGTTATATGATCCTTCATAGTCAAACTCTAGAATGTGCAAGCAACCTTTTGAAAGCATGCAATGGTTGATAATTGAAAGGGGAAAACAGGAGAAAGGTTTCATGGTATTTTGCAGAAGTGTTTTCTTAAGCATCATCTGTGAAAGCAATCCTAAGCGTAGACAGATCTGTCCTTTTGTGTCTAATCTTCTCCTTCCATCCACTGGTTTAATTATTGGAAGGCGTGGGTTAGAGAGAGACAGAGACAGAGAGAGAAATGCAAGGGAAACAGAGAGCAATCATGTCACAATTATTTGGCAAAGTCTGTTGCTTTCCAGTAGAGGGCAATAATATATACTTTTATCTCAAAAGTTAAGTATTTTAAGGGTTGGCATCCAATTTCGTTGCACTTGTGCAATGTTGCACTAGTGTAATGACAATAAAGAATCTATCTATCTATCTAAAGAATCTATCTATCTATTTTAACTTGGTTAAGGGAGCCTGGATACTAAAACATTAAGCCCAGGTACCAACATTTCTGCGTCAAAAGCAAAATCTCATGGCGCCCAAATTTTGAGCTGGAGGCAGACCAAACACAATTAATTTAGGATGCTGTTAACCACTCTTTCTCTTCCCTTTTTCTTAAATAGTCATTCTGCAATTTTTTCGTCCAGAAATTATACCCCTTGTGGCCCCTGGATTTATTAAAAGCAAAAAACAAAAAGCAAGGAAAGATGAAGAAAAAAGACCACCACAAAGATGCAAAGATCAGAGGCCTTTAACAGTCTTAATAACAAACTTTATTTTCTTATATTTGTAACTGTATTGTAACATTAAGTCGTATTATTTTGAATCTTCAACAAAAAAGAACAACAGAAAGATGTGAAAGGTTATGGGTATGTGAACTTGGAACTGCCTTTTAAAAAGCACACAGATTTTTTTTTTTAAAGAAAGATTATTACCCAAGCAAAATCGAAAGTTAACATCACATGCATTTTCACACACAGACCCCCCAAGTGCTCCTATTTCCCAGCGTCAGCCCTGGATTTACAGAAGCTGTCTGGTTTGATCCTGGAATGTCCTATTTTCACCCCCATTTTCATCAGAGAAATGTTGGAAGATATGATAGGATGTCCCTATTTTCATCGGAGGGTATGGAGCCCTTAATCAAGGAGATAAATAACTATACAATCTTTAGGACATCTGAAGGCAGCCCTGTATAGGAAAGTTTTTTTTTAATGTTTAATGTTTTATGATGTTTTTATAAATGTTGGAAGCTGCCCAGAGTGGTTGGGGCAATCCAGTCAGATGGGTGGGGTATAAATAATAATAATGTCCCTATTTTCATTGCAGAAATGTTGAAGGGTATATGCAGACAAATATAGAGGAAATCCTCATTGTTTGTAGCTAATTTTTCTCCATGCATTCTGAAGGCAGTTCCGTCAGGACAGTGTGGTGGTCAGAAGAAATGACTTTCTTATATGTTGCTGAGAACAGGAGGTACTTAGCAACAGGGAAGTGTAATCACAGATGCATTGAAAAGCTTTTGTAGAATGCTAGAGTGGACATTTGTGATCTTAAGGAAGAGTCAAGTGAGGAACATTCATAATAGTTTGGATATTCAACTCTAGCAAGAGCCTATATTCAAAGGAAGAAGAATCCTGCGCTGTCAACTGTGCCAAGGTGTTCCTCAGAAATGATACACTTGCCAATCTCGGAGCACATTAATAAGTATTTTTAAAGACAAGTGTTCACTTTTACGACCTTAAGTAACAGGGTTTTTTTTGAATTTTTAATAACATTAAACTACAGTGCATATTTCTTGATGCTAATGGGTGCGTTAATTTTCATACGGCATTTTCTTACGCCATTTTTAATTCAGCTCCCTTTCCTGTTTTTAGTATAATAATTGCTTACAGTATTCTGACTTGATTTTATATGACTAATTAGAGCCATGCTGGTAAAGGAAAAAAAAAATCAGGTTTGCAGGTAATATTGAAATTAAATATGTTAATTTGTAGTACAGAGCGCAGATTTTATATGAGTTTTAATTTGGTATAGAATCTATAGTTCTGTGTTTATAAAGTGCCCTTGAACGACTGCCCTGTTTTTCAAAAGTTAATACCACAGGGAAACTAATACACAAAGCATTTAGCTAAAGGCTGTTCCAGGATGAATTATATGGGGAGATATGACACAGATATTCTATAAATTCAATAAATAAATAAAAATAAAAATCTTCCACTCCTTTACTTGTGAAGTTGATGTTGTTTACATAGAGTTGGATCCAGACTTTTCTCCAGTGGAACTCCATTCCTAGGGTATGTCTGAAGGCCAGTGAGACCACCGCCTTGCAGAAGTTTGGATCTGCACACTAGGAACCATGTTCAGACCCCCTTGGGTTCCATTATATTCCAATATTCTAAATGCAAGAAAATAATTTAATGATTTGGATGCCCTAGCAAGCAGAAGGGGAGGACATGATTTTGGGTGGCTTCCCCTCAGACCTGCACCAGAGAACTGGGGTAACAGCATGGGAGGAGATGGTTAAGGGAATTGCAGGGGAAAGAGAGGGGAGTACTGGAAATCAGCTTCACCCTGTTTTGCCTGTGAGTCTCTAGTTCATAAAGCAGGAGCCTTCACTAGATTGGAATCCCATCTATGCATGGAAGGAACCCTTATGTTATGTCTGGAACCAACCCATAATTATGGCTTCTGTATGCTGAATGAAGTCACTGTCAAAGATTTAACTCTAGCAGTGAGCAAAACACTTCTCCATCAAATCCAGACGTCTATTCTAATATGCAGTAGGGTAGTGCACACGAAGAACATCTATTGAATATGTGAAATACCCTCCTCTCCTCAGAAACCTGCTTCATAGGGGCATCCACACCTCAGCCTTTTGCAGATGTTTTGATTCCATCCTCCTGCACAAATTGTTCTATGTGAATTGTTATTCGTTTTGCACATGCATGAATCGATGTTGTGGGACTGTAGGTCTCATCATATCTGACCAAACTGGCTGTGATAGATGAGAGTTGGAACCCCCAAAAGATCTAGAAGTTATTGGTGTTGGACGCCCCTCTTCTAAAGGCGCCAGAGTTCTGACATCTGATGGGGGGGTATTCTTGGAGATCAAGAGCGACACAGTTGCCAAGTGGCTTGGGTGCATCAGATCTGTTGAAGTTCAATAGCGACCCTGGCGAGAGATGACCTTTCGCAAGTCTCTCGAATTCACAAGGTTAACTAGCATAGCTGAAGAGAAGCCACACATTTTCTGGGAAGTGGGATTTTAATGTTTTACACTGGGCATGGAGATGCCTTAGGGCATTTTAAACAGCTCGCATGGCTGCAAAAATCTGCTTCTCCCATCGTAATTGTTTTAAGATTAATTAACAATGCTGAGGTAGTGTTTACTAAATTTGTCTCGTACCATAAGGGACAAATCCAGTTCTCAATGTTCTGGTGAAAGCTGATGTCATAAAGCATATGTCCTTGAAGAACAACAAATGCTACTTGGGTTATATATCTTAAGATTTGGAATTTGGCTTTTGTTGGTTCTCTTTCTAAACGGCTGAACTTTTGTAGATGGATATATGATAAAAGTGGACTAATTGTTTGCTTTTGCATTTAAAAAGAAATGTATACGACGTAAATAATCAGGGAGCGGGATAATATTCCCAACGGTATGTTTATCTCTTTGGGACAGAAGTAAAATAAACAGGAAAACCATCAGTGGACAAATAAAAGAGCCGGCCAATTTGGAGTTAAATTAACCTTGACCCCAGTCAAGCTAGCAAAAATCTACCATTTGCCTGATAATAAGTGTTGGAAATGTAAAGAAACTGAAGGTACTTTTTATCACCTTTGGTGGACGTGCCCAAGGATTAAGGCTTTCTGGGAAATGATATATAATGAAATGAAAAAGGTACTTAAATGTACTTTTCCCAAGAAACCAGAAGCCTTTCTCTTGGGCATTGTCGGCCAATTGGTGCTAAAGAAAGATAGGACTTTTTAAATGTATGCTACTACAGCAGCAAGAATTCTCATCGCAAAGTATTGGAAGACACAGGATCTACGCACTCTGGAAGAATGGCAGATGAAGGTGATAGACTATATGGGACTGGCTGAAATGACTGGCAGAATCCGAGACCAGGGGAAAGAAGATTGGAAGAAATTCAAAATTTAGCTTAAGAAATGTTGTAAAATTAATGAGTGCTAAAATGTTGAGGTTATAGAAAAAAGGGGATTACAGCTGTAAAAGATTAAGTAAAAGAAAAGAACAAGGGAAAATTAGATAAACTTAAGGGGGAGGATTTGCTGAAACAAATTTGGAAATTGGGATGCAGAAAGGGGAGGTATGGGGAAGTCGGTGAAGTAAGGTTTAAGAAAAAAGGATTTGAAATTATACATGTTTGTTTATGTGTTTGTTTGTTTGTATTGTGTATTGTTTGTGTCTATATAAATTGTGAAAAACCAATAAAAATTTTATTAAAAAAATTAAAATAAATTAACCTTTGTGCTGACAAAAGCTTTCTACACAACTTTACCAATGAGGTTATTTCATGGCCAAGATCTTCAATATTTTTATTCATTCTTTTCATGCAAGGTAGAGAGCATGTCAGTTACCGTATTTTTCGCCCTATAGGACGCACTTTCTCCCCTCCAAAAATGAAGGGGAAATGTGTGTGCGTCCTATGGGGCGGATGCAGGCTTTCGCTGAAGCCTGGAGAGCGAGGGGGGTCGGTGCACACCGACGCCTGGAGAGCGAGGGGGGTCGGTGCACACCGACCCCTCTCGCTCTCCAGGCTTCAGGAAGCGCTCCGCTAGCCATGGGAGACGCAGCTCTCCCACGGCTAACGGAGAGCTTGCCTGCACCCAGAAGCTTGGGGTGCGCTGAGCTCAGCACGCCCCAAGCTTCGGGCTTCGCGCAGCGCTCTGCTAGCCGTGGGAGAGCCGCGGGAAGTTGCGCGGCTCTCCCACGGCTAGCGGATAGCAGCCTGTTCTTGGGGCTGGGGTCAGAGGAAGCTCGGGCTTCCTCCGCCCCAGCCCCGCACCTGGGAAAAAACCAAACAAACCCCCCTTTATTCCCCCCCCAAAAGTAGGTGCGTCCTATGGGCCGGTGTGTCCTATGGGGCGAAAAATACGGTAATATTTTTACCTTTGAGGAAGCCACATGGAAAGTATCTCTGAGACACAATGAAACTGAATGAGAAATGAATTCTAGAACCTTGCACTTTATAGGGAGTAAAGGCTCATCCCCACTTACCTTTGCTTTGGATTTTCCAGGCACAAGTCTGGGCTTTCCTGGTCTGTGTTTGAGCGTTTTTTCTTTTCTTTCTGTCCTGGCGCTTTCCCCGGGAAAAACTGTGTTTTATTGCTGAATTGGAGCTTGCAGCAATTTGCAGAAAACCCGATTGCCATTGTGATTCAGTGGTAAAACATGGGTTTTCCCGGAGAAAACACCAGGACAAACAAACAAACAAAACTGCTCCGATACACAGGGCTTTTTTTTCCAGTTGGATTTTGCTGGAGCTCAGTTCTGGTTCTTTTCAGGTGGGCACCATCACCATTTTAGAAAATGGGGGAGGTGTTCATCCGTACTGGCAGAGGAAAAGGGGCGGGGGGAGTGCACCTCCCCTGGCCCCAAGATCCTGGTGGGGTGCCATTGTGGCTGCCCCCCTGCGCTGTGGCCATAGCGCCACGCCCCTGCGGGCAGCATGACACGCCCTCGGGACGCATGCCACGCCCCCCTAGGATGTGCGCCAGCCACATCCCCGCCTGCTCTCCTTCGTCTTTCTTCTTATTTGGCAATCACTCGTAGCCGAGTAAGATTGTCTTCCATAAGCACGGTCTTAACAGTGTATCTGTAAGTGACTGTGGAGGCCAATACTGGATCCACACATCCTTCCACAGTGGGGACATTGGTTTCCGGGCAGGAGCTGATCACGGTGTAGATTTGCCAAGCGTGCCTTCCTCCTAGCACGTTTCTCCCTTGCGTCCTGAGTTCGAGTGTCTTCAAAGCCCATGGCACCTTTGGTAAAGACTGCTCTCCAACTGGTGCACCTGCAGGCCAGTATTTCCTAATTCTTGGTGTTTATACTACTTTTTTTAGATTTGCCTTGAGACAGTCCTTAAACCTCTTTTGTTGACCACCAGCACTGCACTTTCCATTTTTAAGTTTGGAATAGAGTAGTTGCTTTGGAAGACGATCATCAGGCATCCGCACAACATGTCCAGTCCAATGAAGTTGATGGTGAAGAATTATTGCTTCAACACTGGTGATCTTTGCTTCTTCCAAGTACACTGCTCTCCACCCCGGTGCCGGAGCATGAAGCTCCGCCACTGAGTTCTGGAACCTCTTTTTCTATAAAATTGTACTCTGGACACAAACCTGGAGAGCCTGGACTCTGCCTAGAAAGGTGGCACAAAAGGAAGTTTGGATGCAGCAGCGTAGCATGGGTTGCTGGTGCCCAGGGCAGACAAGTAGCTGATGCCACCAGAGTGCTCCCCACTGGAACCAAGTGGTGCTGTGCTGTACCGCCTGTCTGCCCACACAGCAGGGAGCTCAACCAGCCGATGTGGCTCTTGGCGGGTGAATCCCCCCAGTGTACCACTGGTCTGGACTGCTGGGGTCACCGCTTGCCTGCCTCCCTCCCTCCATACCTGTTCAGTGTGGGCCTGAGCTGCTCTGCCACCTTTGCCAGGGCAGGATGGGGATCCTTGTGGAAGCCGGTGTCTGCATGAGTGCGCCTGATTGTGCGCTCCCAGAATTTTGCAACTGGGGCCTTGGCCCCCCAGCCGCCCCTTGCCTATTATGGAATAGGGAAGTCCTATTTTTTTTTTAAACAAATCTCTATACAGGTCTTCCAAAGGCTGTATATTTGCTTATCTCCTTGGCTTGGGGGTCGCATAACTCAATACCCTCCAATATTTCTCTGATACTACTACTACTACTACTACTACTACTACTAATAATAATAATAATAATAATTTATTTGTACCCTGCCCATCTGGCTGGGTTTCCCCAGCCACTCTGGGCGGCTTCCACAAAGACCAAAAATAAACTAATATGTCATACATTAAAAACTTCCCTGAACAGGGCTGCCTTAAGATGTCTTCTGAATGTCAGGTAGTTGTTTATCTCTTTGACATCTGATGGGAGGGCATTCCACAGGGCGGGCGCCACTACCGAGAAGGCCCTCTGCCTGGTTCCCTGTAGCTTTGCTTCTCGCAATGAGGGAACCGCCAGAAGGCCCTTGGCGCTGGACCTCTGCATCCGGGCAGAACGATGGGGGTGGAGACCCTCATTCAGGGACATCCTAAGGAAAAGCAGAACATTCCAGGATCAAATCAGAAACTGGGATGGCTTCTGTAAATGGGACCGTCCCTGGAAAACAGGGACTCTTGGAAGGTCTGTGCTGTGGTGTTACATATTAGGGCGTCCAGAAACTCTTCTAGCTGCAGGGATGTGCAGGCCAGAGGGCAAAAGGCAACTGGGCTTTCCTCCCTTGTGGAATTTCCCTAAAATGCCCAGAACAGAGACTTTCCCTACAACCTTTTATCTCGGGCTGCCGCCCCGTGCTCTACATAACAGAGCACAAACTTCAAATAAATATGCTGCATAGCCACGTTTTTACAGGGTTGTTTTCGGTGGCATCATGAAGTATATGATACAATCCCAGTATCTTTGGGAGCAGACGCCACAGCAAGGCTATCTTGCACGATATGAAGTCGCTGCGAACCCAAGAGGTTGGAACGGTCACAAAAAAAGCAAGCCTGCTTCCTAGCAATTAAAGTGATAAGTTGCCTATGATTACAGCACGGAACTTGGCAGCTGGGTGATAAGACGACAGCAGGGTGCGAAAGAACGGATACGACTTCACTAGTTTGGACACTGCCCATATCTGTTTGTGAAAGGCTTTGGCTGCATTTGCTGAGCAGCTCCTAAAATACCAGCTTTTACTTTGAGAGGCCTTAACAACCGTTTGCATTGCTCAGATCACCTCAAATCCAAATTCCCAACTCCGATATGTGCTTTTTTGAGCCACTGGAGGCACCCCGGTGGCTGCTCTCTATGTAGTTTGCAGCCTGTCGTCACCACCTTGTGATTCCTGCTGCCAGCTTCTGCAGAAGGGAGGCAACAAAAACATAGGAAGATGCTTTAGTCAGACCATCTACCTCAGTACTGCCTATTCTGAGTGGGTGACGCGGGTGGCGCTGTGGTCTAAACCACTGAGCCTCTTGGGCTTGCCGATCGGAAGGACAGCGGTTCGAATCTCTGTGACGGGGTGAGCTCAGACTAGCAGTTTGAAAGCACAGCAGTGCAAGTAGATAAATAGGTACAGCTGTGGCGGGAAGGTAAATGGCATTTCCTTGCGCTCTGGTTTCCATCATAGTGTTCCGTTGCGCCAGAAGCAGTTAAGTCATGCTGGCCACATGACCCAAAAAGCTGTCTGTGGGCAAATGCCGGCTCCCTAGGCCTGAAAAAACAAGATAAGCACCCTATAACAGCCTTTGACTGGACTTGACCATCCAGGGGTCCTTTACCTTTACCTTTTACTCTGAGTGACAGCAGCTCTGCAAGGTTTTGGGCAGGAGTGTTTCCTAGTCCTCCCCGATTGTGGAATGCTCTCCCCAAAGAAGCTCACCTGGAACCATCATTACATGTCTTTAGGCTCCAGGCAAAAACATTCCTCTTTACCCAGGCCTATGGCTATTAAATAATCTGTGGCCTGTCAAAGTGTGGGGGAGGGGACTGTTATCAGGATGACTATTTTATTATTAGGCTGTCTGCCAGTACAGGTTAAGAACTTAATTCATTCTGGAGATCCGTTCTTAACTTGAAACTGTTCTTAACCTGAGGTACCACTTTAGCTAATGGGGCCTCCCACTGCCGCCGCCACACAATTTCTGTTCTTATCCTGAAGCAAAGTTCTTAACCCGAGGTACTATTTCTGGGTTAGCGGAGTCTGTAACCTGAAGCATCTGTAACCTGAAGCGTATGTAACCCAAGGTACCACTGTATGCTTTTTATTATATTTTTATCACTGACTTTCTGGAATGTTGTACACTGCCCTGGGATCTTTTTATAAAGGGCAGCATATAAATTTAATAGTAGTAATAGTAATAATAATACTAGAGCCAGTGTGGTGTAGTGGTTAAGAGCGGTAGTCACGTAATCTGGGTAACCGGGTTCGCTTCCCCGCTCCTCCACATGCAGCTGCTGGGTGACCTTGGGCCAGTCACACTTCTTTGAAGTCTCTCAGCCCCACTCATCTCACAGAGTGTTTGTTGTGGGGGAGGAAGGGAAAGGAGAATGTTATCCGCTTTGAGACTCCTGAAGGGGAGTGAAAGGCGGGATATCAAATCCAAACTCCTCTTCTTCTTCTACCTGGAGACCCTCAGGATTGAAGCTGAAACTTTCTGTATGATAGGGTTGCGATATTTTGAAGAGTAAAAAAGAGGACACATTTGTCAACGTCTACATTTAACTAAGGATCACTATGACGACTCTACCTGTGAAAAAGAGGACATGTCCTGGAAAAAGAGGACATATGGCAAGGCGGATGATCTGCTGCAGACCTACCCCTAATACCTAATAATGCCTCCCCCCAATACCTAATAATTTTCACAGGAAAGTTTTCTGAGACTCCATGACAATTCTTTCCATGAAAAAGAGGATGTGTCCTGGAAAAAGAGGACATGTGGCAGCTTCTGCTACAGAGCTACAATCCCTGCCCATAATACCTAATACAGTAATGCCTCCCCCCAACACCTAATAATTCCCACAGAAAGGTTTTCTGAGACTTGATGGCAGGGAACTTGGGGCTGTGGAAGGACACTGGCAGTAGGACTGAATTGGCTCTGAAGATATGTTTGCCTAGGGCTGGCCTCTCTGCCACCCCTGCTCCCCCCGCAACACAACAGAGCAGAGGTCAGGTGAACAGTGATTCCCACAACCCTTTTCTGCTAGCATGGGGGGAGAATAGCAGGATGGGGATGATTTGTTGGGAATGTGGTATGAGGGAATGGGTTAATCCTCTGGGTGTGGCTCAGGCCATGGCTGCTATTTCCCAAAGATATAAACAACAACAAAAAACCCAAACACACAGAAAAACAAAAAACCCAAACACACAGAATGCGTTTTGGCCCTAAAAGGAACAGAAAAATTAAAGTGAGCAAGAGAATTATACTCCCACAATGAATCAATATTGAGCATAGCTCAATCAAAAAATGAAACAAAATCTTGCACACATTTCATAATTAATACCATTCACAGTTGTCTTTCTGGATTCTCAAGTTAGGGAAGTTTTCAAGCGTTCTCCCTTTCTCAGCTAAGGATAACTTTATTGCTCACTCTGAGTACTGCTCTTCTCAGAAAGGTATTATTCAAGGCTGTCACCATGGCTCTCAAATGTCTCTCATTCTAAAGGATATCACTTATTCTTGAACAAATAAAGAGCCATGAAATCAAAGGGGACAGAAAGTGTGACTCTATGAAAGAATGGCTCTGGCAATCTTTCTGCATGTATAATATTATTAATATGCTCACAATTTAAGGCCTTTGGGTAAAATTGAAAGTGCTTAAGTAATTTAATTACATTTTGATGGAGGCTTAGGCTGGCAGAGTCGATGGAAGAATCGGCTGCATCTTCTTTCTAACACAATGATAAATGTTCAGGCAAGCTTAGGTTACAATTGAACATATAAAGCTGTCTGATACTATTGGTCCATCTCGCTGATGGTTATCCTATTCTGACAGGTAATGGCTCACCAGGGTCTTAGGCTAGCTCCTTCCCAGCACTTGAGATCTTTCTTGCTGGAGATGTTTGGGGCCCAATGGAGAACATTATCCATGCAAAGCATGGGCTCTATCACTGAATGTGTTTGCTGCAGGAAAACATTTCCATCAATGCCAAGCCAGCTCTTGGGAAATTGGTTATGGCAGCTGGACCTGGCTAATCTATCTGCCTATCATATTGGAGTGTTCTGTATTACCTAGAAGTTGGCCACCTACAAAATGAACTCTCCTTCCTCAAGGGTTTCCAAACCATCTGTGATGGCCTGGGATTCAGACTCGGAGGCTGAACCTGAGGAATCCCAGCCTGCACAGGAGTCCCCGCCTCCAGGACCAGCTGAGCCGGGGCTGGGGCTTGAGCCTGAAGGGTCCTCACCTGTGCTGGATCCTCAGGTGCAGGCACCAGCTGAGTCTGCTCTGGCCCCTGAGGTGATGGAGGACCCATTGCCTGCAGGTGCTCCACCCTCAGCCCCGTCAGGGGAAGCTGAGGTTGCCTCTGGGTCCGGTGACCCTCCAGCCTCTCCTGAGTTGCAGAGGCTCAGGGCAGAGAGGCAGAGGGAACTAAGTTCCCGCAGGAGGCGTGCTCTCCTCCAGGCCAGGAGAGGCGAGTCACCTGCGGACCGGGACTGCCCTATGCCTCGGGGCAGATAAAAGCCAGCCAGCCCCAGTCCCAGGTTGCGGGAGCAACATTGTTGGTAGCCTGTTCCTGCCTGCACTCTGTCCTGCTCTTCTGCCAGAGTTCCTGACCTCACCCGACTCCCTGCCTTGGACCCAGCTTCAACTATGATGGAGAGCCTCCATACCGCACCCTTGACTTTGGACTGGACTCGGACCTTACCGCACGGTTAACCCTCGGAACCAGCACACCATCTAACTGACCAAGAAAGGGAACGTGATAAGCTTTGCAAGAACGACCAGCTCTTCTGCAGGTAATCAAAGTTGAGTGATTCCCATCATTTCAAGGGTCCACAAGGCAATTATGACTGGACAGGGGAACAGAGAACAAAATAGTACCCGATCCTATGCATGTTGACTTAGAGGTGGATCTCACTGAATTCAACAGGACTTCCTTCTAGATAAATGTGCATAGGGTTGCAGCCCTCGGGATTTTAGATCAACTGCTTTTCTGACACCCAACTTCTTTGAAGTGGAGGGGCAGGGGAGATGTAAAACTCATCCTCACTCATGTGCAAGGCTGGCTCCCCAAAATTTACGGCAAGAGACAAAGGGCAAGAAGGCACTGCACTCCCATTTCATGTGCAGAAGCCAACCAGATTGACAGTTCAGTCCTATTTCAACACTGGCAGCAGGATAGCATCCTTCACCACATCAGAGGCAACAGGCCATGTGGCAACAAATCAGAATGGCTGGGGAACTTGGGAAGAACAGTAGAGGTCTGCTGCTGCCCTCCATGCTCAGCATCTGCTGCCTGAGGTGGTTGCCTCACTTTGCCTAATGACAGGGCCGGTTCTGCTAACATACCTGCTACAACTGGAAAAGCCAGAACAAACCCTTGCTATCTGTTGTTAATGCTAGCAAAGTGCTAAGATAGGAGCCAAGGAAGAGTCCTGTGAGTGAGACACTGAGTTACGGGTTTTTGGGGTGAACCTGTTGAGCCAAATTCTAGACTTCTGCCAGGGATTTTCCCGGACATTTTCAGCAATTTTTGACCAGACACTGCTTTCGATTGCTTTATTCCAGCTACGTCCGGACATATGGCAACCCTTCCCTGAGTGTAAGTTCTAAAGAGAATAAACTTGGCAGAACTTCACAGTGATGATGATACTCTTCTCTCAGTTTCTGTGGGGAAACCTGCAAAGCGATCCATCATCTTCATATGCAGGCCCAGTTCTTTATTTGGAGAACCACCACATGAAATGATGGAAATGGTTACCATGGCTACAACCCTTCAAGCATGGCTGCTGCACACACACCCCTGGCCCCGCGCTATTAAAAGGGACTTGTGTAAGAACCTCTTTGTATACAACCGTATATTTGGGTCAACCTCATAGGGCGTTCGGAGCTAAATGCTTCCTTGTTTAATATAGCTCTGTTATATAAGCAGAGGAATACACAGTGACTTCCTTTCAGTTCTCTGTATATCATTAAAACATTATTGGACTATTATTTTCCTCCCAAATTAATCAAAATAATTAAGTCCCAGGCTGAGACCTTACTTGCCACATTACTGCCTGAAGCTAATTTGTATTGCTGAGTTATAAAGCTCTGGAACAAAATGGAGTTATATGGGACACATGTTAATATATATCCCTGGTTCCTGCAGAATGAATGATGTCATTCTAATTTAGAAATAACTACACAATGTTATTATGCAATATGCTGGCCGTTTATTTTTACAATTCAGCTGTCAGTTTACAACATCATTAAACAACTAAACAGTCTGATAGCCTAAACTGCCCCCAAAGTTGTCAAATGACGAATATTTTCTTGAGTCATAAATTGTTATCCACCTCTCCCTGATGCTAATGGCAAGGAAGCATCTGAGGATCATGTCAAAAGCTACATTAGCATGACTTGGTCTTGCGCAGGTTAGTCCTACAACCCAATCTTATTCACGTCCCCTTGCAGTTTTAATGCACCTTGTTCTCCTCCACTAGTTTTAATGCAACATGCTTTCATCCTTGCTCCCAAACTTCCCAACCAATCTGTCAGGATTCCAGCCTTAGAGAACCAGCTGGTCATTCGGTCCAGTTC
This sequence comes from Podarcis vaucheri, assembly GCF_965113315.1. Taxonomy (NCBI): domain Eukaryota; kingdom Metazoa; phylum Chordata; class Lepidosauria; order Squamata; family Lacertidae; genus Podarcis; species Podarcis vaucheri. The sequence continues at coordinate 34,769,754 of NC_138764.1, forward strand.
GAGAACGAGACCTAGATTATGACTTTGACCTCATCACTTCCTCAAAACTTTGCTCACACTTAGGGAAGTCCATCTGAATCCCACTACAGTGGTACCTCGGGTTACATACGCTTCAGATTACATACGCTTCAGATTACAGACTCCACTAACCCAGAAATAGTGCTTCAGGTTAAGAACTTTGCTTCAGGATGAGAACAGAAATTGTGCTCCGGCGGCGTGGCGGCAGCAGGAGGCCCCATTAGCTAAAGTGGTGCTTCAGGTTAAGAACAGTTTCAGGTTAAGAATGGACCTCCGGAACGAATTAAGTAGTTAACCCGAGGTACCACTGTACATGTTGAACGAATACGTGGGGAGAGGGCTGTGTGGCTGCATGGACTAATCCCACCCACCACCATGGCTGTTTACTGCTGTCATATTCCCCGACTTTGTGCATACAGATGTACCAGGGGGAGCTCATACATGCACAGAGCAGAGCAGCCTTTGCACACATTCATTCAGTGTGTGGAGTTATAGCTTTCCTCGGTGGGAAGCCTGCAAGCTGGACATGAGTGCAGCAAGGCTTTTTCCACTTGTGAGTCCAGGCATCGCTGCTCTTCAGAGGTACACTGCCTCTGACAGAGGTGGGAGAACATGGCCACTGTGGCTTGTTCTAAGAACACAGGAAGCTGAGTTCGCCCATTGGTCCATCTGACTCCCTATTGCCTATAGCATCTCTTTAGGGTTTCAGCCAGGGTTCTCTCCCATCCCTGCCTGGAGATGCATTGGACCTGGGACCTTCTGTCTGCAAAGCAGATGCTCTACTCTTCCCCCACTTCATCTGGTCCCATCCACACCCTCTTCTTCATTCTGGCCCTTCCCCCTGCTGACAGCCAGCAGCAATAGTAGCTCAGTGATAAGGTAAAGGACCCCTGGACGGTTAAGTCCAGTGAAAGGCGACTATGGGCTACGGCGCTCATCTTGCTTTCAGGCCGAGGGAGCTGGCGTTTGTCCACAGACAGCTTTCTGGGTCATGTGGCCAGCATGACTAAATCACTTCTGGCCCAATGGGACACCGTGATGGAAACCAGAGCGCATGGAAATGCTGTTTACCTTCCCGTTGCAGTGGTACCTATTTATCTACTTGCACTGGTGTGCTTTCGAACTGCTAGGTTGGCAGGAGCTGGGACCGAGCAATGGGAGCTCACCCTGTTGTGGGGATTTGAACCACTGACCTTCTGATCGGCAAGCCCAAGAGGCTCAGTGGTTTAGACTACAGTGCCACCTTTAGCTCAGTAGTGCATCTCCTGCTTGGCAGTGGTGTGCGGTGAAATTTTTCTTAGGGCCAGAGAAGCCAGCTTGTGAGGGCGATGGACATGGGTGTGATTTTGTGCACATGGGCATTGTGTCTCCCCCTCTAAGCCGGGCAGAAACTTCTCAGGCTTTGGGAAGGAGGTGCCAGGCCTCTGAAAGGATGCTACAGCCCTCGTGCTTTGGGAAGGTGAGAAGGGCTCTTGGACCCCACCAGATCATCACATCTCCCTCCCTGTGCCAGGCAGAAGCTTCTCAGGCACTGGGAAGGAGGCCCCAGGCTTTGAGACTTTAATACCGGGATATTTTAGCAGACTAACCTGGTCCCCCTAGTCCACTGACTGCACGTCACTGCTGTTTGGCATGCCAAAGGTTTTAGGCTCAATCTCTCGCATCTCTGGGTAGGTCTAGGAAAGACACCCTCCCACCTCAAATCCTGGAGAACAGCTATCAGTCAGGGTTGACAGTACTGAGTTAGAGGGATCAACGTACGGACTCAATTATAAGGCAGCTTCCTGCGATAAGGAGGGAAACGCCATTTTCTTTGCCTGGGCAGGGCCAATCTGGAAGACAGCAGTAACACGGTTACTGAGTATAAGGCAATGGCTCCTGGAATGGGAGCTGGCTTTGTGGCGGTGGTGTTTGTGTGTGTGTGTGCTCAGGCTGTGCCTGTTCCTTCACTGGCAACAGCATCACGCAGGCAGGCAGAGCAGGGGAGAGGGTTGAGCCGTGGTACCCAGAGACACACAGAGAAAGGGCAGCTTGCCGCCTGCCGCAGTCCTCAGCGCGGTTAATCACGCGTTCCCCTTTCGCGGCTGATTTGCAAGAGCAGATTAATCAGAGAGCGCGGCTTGATGAAATTTTGCTGTTATTGTGCCCATTTTTAGCAACATCTTTTATTATCTTCATTATTCATTTACAGGGGACCGGCATCAATTATGCAAATGAGTTCACAGACTTTGCAGATTACTTCATTTGCCGCTATTGTTTGTGGAAATTTAATTATTAAATATTATTAAGCTTGCGTTTTCTTCAATTTTCCAAGGCTTAGTTTCATTTGATTTTCCCTCCAGCTGCTCTCGTTTCCTTTTCACTGCCAAAACAGCTCCTCATCAAAGCGGCCCTGGCATGTGAAGACCAAATAAAATCTCCTCAATTTAATAATTTTGATGTTAGCCCCTTGTTCTCAGCTGCTTGCTCAAAGCAATGCAGAGAGAAAACGCAGAGCACATTCAATTTAATGAGCAGAAATTGAATTCAAGTTTGTTCAGAATTGACTTCAATTAGGCAGAGTCTTAATGATAAATTAATCTCTTTTCTTTCGTCCCTAGAATTTGTTTTTCAAAGTAGGGAAATTGGACTACATTGAAAGACCAAATAAAGAATACCAATTTTAACTAGATTATGGAACCGATAGCAAAATTTAATTCTTTATAGTAACGTACTTGGACAAATAGCATTCACTTGGTGGCATGTATTATAATTTATATTCATTGTTACCACTCACACTTTCATGGCATGGATAAAATGGCAGTTGAATTAAATATGGGCTCGTAATAGACTTCAGAGTTTTAATCTTTATTAAGAAACTCTAATTGAATGCATAATTAGCTTTTCAGGGTCTAGGAAACTAGGTTTAATTTCCATGTGGGCTGAAAACATAGATCAGGGCTCTTTTTAAATTGTGTGTGTGTGTGTGTGTGTGTGTGTACACACACACACTATATATATATATATACACACACACACACACACATATATATATATATACATATATATATATATATATATTGTTAAAGAGAAATTACAGGATGAGATGAGCCCATATATTTCCACTATGGTGCAAATAGTGAAAATCACAAGCAAGATTTCTCAGTACGCTTCAGTGCTTGAAGGCTGTCATCCTTGTCTGAATCCACCTCTGTTTTGCAAAAATGTTGGGGTGTTGGCTACTATACCACGGAACCCTATTCAGATGTACCTGGGGCTGCTTGCTTCCCATACTGTAATCACCTTTAGGCATTGCTTTCCCACTGCTAGCTGGAAGTGTTGTTGTTGTTGTTTAGTCGTTTAGTCGTGTCCGACTCTTCGTGACCCCATGGACCAGAGCACGCCAGGCACTCCTGTCTTCCACTGCCTTCAGCAGTTTGGTCAAACTCATGCTGGTAGCTTCGAGAACACTGTCCAACCATCTCGTCCTCTGCCGTTCCCTTCTCCTTGTGCCAAATAGCCAATGCTATTTAGCCTTGTGCCACATAGCCAGTTGCTGCTGACCTTTAAAGCCCTAAATGGCCTCAGTCCAGCATACCTGAAGGAGCATCTCCACCCCCATCGTTCTGCCCGGACACTGAGGTCCAGTGCTGAGGGCCTTCTGGTGGTTCCCTCACTGTGAGAAGCCAAGTTACAGGGAACCAGGCAGAGGGCCTTCTCGGTAGTGGCACCCGCCCTACAACAATTAGTTCCAGGACTCACCACGATCACCTCCCTCATTCTCTTAGAATGGCAATGGCGCCCACCTGAGAGGTACTGGAACTGAGTTCCAGAGTGTTCTGGCTGAAAAAAAGCCTTGCACATGGCACTCAATGCAGGCGCATTAAAGTGCAATGTGAACGTAGGTGGTCTGCATTCCGTCTTTCTCTCTGTGTAAAACTTCACTGCTGTAAGAAGGTAATATTTACATTCATTTCTCTGTCCACGTTTGCCTCTGGCTGTGCCTTCCACCGACACGTGGCCTCTGCAAGGTTAACCAGAAGGGAATGTGGCCCCTGGACTGTAATCTGTTCCCCGCCCCTGAACTAAACATATGACTTCTCCAAGGAATATTCATTCCTTGTGGGATAGCAAGTTCTAAACATGCCTACTGGCTCTTAAATTGGTTTATGCAGTAGGCTCCATTTATATAATTCAACAGGCAAATTTGTGTTCTGCATGGAGAATAAACACTGCATTTGCAGCACTGAGTGCTCAAAGGACTTCACATACATGATCATCTTGGTAACCCTTACCACAGCCCTGCAAAGAAGGTCTGTAACCTCAACAGTGTTCTGAATAAAGCCCTGAGAAATAGGCTCCTAAGCGATCACCCCTTCCAATAGCCCAGTAAAGACGGAGCATGCTCAGTAGCTGTGGAATGTTCAGGGCCAGCTGAGAAAAAAAACAATGTGGAATAGAGTATCTTGGCAGAGGGCATGGTCAGCTGTCTGGCTGGAACCCTGATCAGGAGCACAACAGTTGGGAAGTGAAGTTACACTGCAACATTTTGTTGCAAATTCTGCTTGTGCATTCTAAAGCGCTGCCCATCTGACTGGCTTGCCAAAGCCACTCTGGTCAGCTTCCAACAAAAGAAAACATTAGGCACGGTAAAACATCAAACATTAAAAAACTTCCCTATACAGGGCTGCCTTCAGATGTCTTCTAAAAGTCAGATAGTTGTTTATTTCCTTGACATCTGATGGGAGGGTGTTCCACAGGGCAGGGGTCACTACTGAGAAGGCCCTCTGTCTGGTTCCTAGTAACCTCAATTCTTGCCGCCGTGAGGGAACTGCCAGAAGGCCCTTGGAGCTGGACCTCAGTGTCCGGGCTGGATGATGGGGGTGGAGACGCTCCTTCAGGTATATAGGACCGAGGCTGTTTAGGCCTTTAAAGGTCCGCACCAACACTTTGAATTGTGCTCGGAAACGTTCTGGGAGCCAATGTAGTACCAGTGTTATATGGTCCTGGCTGCCATTCCCAGTCACCAGTCAGGCAGCCGCATTCTGGATTAGTTGTAGTTTCCGAGTCACCTTCAAAGGTAGCCCCGCATAGAGCACATTGCAGTAGTCCATGTGGGAGACAACCAGAGCATGTACCACCCTGGTGAGAAAATGCTCAGGCAGACAGGGTCTCAGCCGGTGTACCAATTGAAGCTGGTAGACAGCTGCCCTGGCCACAGAAACCAAATTTTAATTGTCCCGTGCAGAAAACGTTCAAATCCATACCGTTTTCATCAAGTTCAAGCCATCTTCCCCTCTTAACATTTCGTGCCCATTGCTACCTAGTGGCTGAAAGGCAGATACGTTTGTTGAAAGAAGTAAGACTGAGCATGTTCCTAAATAGCGGGCTCTTTCATGAGATGAATGGCAGGCCGAGCCCTGTGTGAACTTAGAGAGTGAAAAGAAAACTCAGCTGTTACTCGGTATCCGTAGTGTGGCCTCCGTATATTACACTGCCAATGAGGACGAAATGGAAGAAGCAATAATCTTCACACTGTGTAAGTAGAAGTACAACTGTTTATTGAAAAGAGAATGGCCACCTATGGAATAATGAAGGCATCTGATGCAGATCACAAAGCCTGCCTCCGATATGGAGAGAGGGGCTCTCACTCCGTATTTCACTGCTAACAATGCTGGGGATGCGAGCAAGGAGTTGTACTGACTGTGAAGCAAAAACATATGGCTTTAATTAGATGTTTGGCCATACCTCAACAGCTCAGTGATGAAACCTTCGATGGTTAGGATTGTTTAAAGACAGCGTCGCCCAATGGCAGAAGGAATTGTGCAACACTTCAGTGGCTCCCCCCCCCGCAAAAAACAAAACAAAACTGGAATACTGTGGCACAACTGAATTGTTGGTTGAGGTTCTTTGACTGGCTTGCTTCAGGATTGGCTGGTTACTTAGGGAATGTAAAAAGTGACCTTATAACTAATTAGATCGTTGGTGTATCTAGAGTGGTCCTTCATGTGTCATGAAAAATGAATGGGCTATGTTGCACCCCTCCTCCAATAATAATAATAATAATAATAATTTATTATTTATACCCCGCCCAAGTGGCTGGGCTTCCCCAGCCACTCTGGGCGGCTTCCAACAAAATATTAAAATACCGTAATACATCAAACATTAAAAGCTTCCCTAAATGTTATGGTTCTTTATCCTTAAACTGGACTAGACTACTATCCTGCCCCTCCCCCCACTATTACCTGAGGGACATTATGGCAGCCCAACAAATACAAACCACCAAGATGTGTCTGTAGTGCAAAGGCACTGCTACGTCTTTAATTTCCGTGGAGATCCATAGCAGAAGGTGCCTTTGCCATTCTCACCCATGCAGCAGAAAATTCAAAAACGCAAATGCTGGTATGTCACAATTGTGGGTCTTTTCTGGAACAGAAAGATTAATAGCATTGCTTAGGGCTAGGTAAAATCTTGAATTGTATAGATCTCCAAAGATCTGGACTCTTCCACTTGACCTAAATATTCTGTAACCTGCTTTGTGTATACGTATGCCTGGGCCAGAATTTAATGTGCATTGATGGCGGTGGGGGCAACCCAACTATTTGTTAACCTGTCATATTATTCAACTGTTACAATGGTGCCTTCTGGTTTGTATGTGATTGATCTGCATAGCGATTCAGTCAAACAGGATGCTTTAAAACCTTGCTTGTAGTCACAACATTTCTCCAAGTTTTGCAGTGCTGTTCTCCGACCAAAAAATTGTGTACAAAATGCATCGGTTTGGGAAGGTGCCCATAAAATGCACAAAGAGAAATAGCATACAATGGTGTGTTGTATAAGGGACAATTGCTCACAAAAATGTGTATATTAGAGGAAAGGTGTGGTTGGTTGGAAACCAGGTGTTATGAGGAATGGCTGAAGGAGCTGCGTATGGAAAAAGAGAAGACTGAGAGGAGTTACAGCAGGCATCTTCAAATATCTCAAGGCTGTCACATGGAAGAGGAAACAAGCTCATTTTCTCCTGCTCTGGAGGGCACAACTCGAACCAATGGCTTCAAGTCACAAGAAAGGAGATTCCGAATAAACATAAACATTAACATAAACAAGAGCTGTTCAACAGTAGGACAGTCTCCCTCTGGAGGTTGTGGAGTCTCCTTCCTTGGAGGTTTTTAAGCAGAGGCTGGATGGCCATCGGTCATGGATGCTTTAGCTGAGATTCCTGCATTGCAGGGGGTTGGACTAGATGACCCTTGGGGTCCCTTCCAACTCTACAGTTCTAAGATTCTATGGGGCATTCCAAGGGCGGGGAGCAGAAGGGGTAGAGCTGGCCTAGTATCTCTTGGATCCTGAGGCAGCTCTGCTGCCATTTCATGACCGTATTGGGCCCAATAGGAAGCTTGCATAACCATCAGTTTCTCCCCACCTTATGCCCTGGGTGCCGGGTGTGGCAGGACTGCAGCCCTGCTAGGGTGTTTGTGTGTGTGTGTGAGAGAGAGATGTGGGGGCTTCACCTGAAGGAGCGTCTTCACCCCCAGCGTTCTGCCCAGACACTGAGGTCCAGTGCCGAGGGCCTTCTGGCGGTTCCCTCACTGCGAGAAGCCAAGTTACAGGGAACCAGGCAGAGGGCCTTCTCGGTGGTGGCACCCACCCTGTGGAACCCCCTCCCACCAGATGTCAAAGAGAACAACAACTACCAGGCTTTTAGAAGACATCTGCTTAGGGAATCTTTTAATGTTTGATGCATTACTGTATTTTAATATTTTGTTGGAAGCCGCCCAGAGTGGCTGGGGAAGCCCAGCCAGATGGGCAGGGTATAAATAATAAATAATAATAATTATATTATTATTATTGCCCTTTTTGACCAGGGTGGTGCAAACTACGTTTGACTAGGACTGGAGAGACCCAGGCTTGCAGCTCTATTCACACACAAAACAGAAAGCATCCGGTAGTGCAAACAAAATAAGGGAGAAATGTATCTCAGAGACGTTGGAAAGGATGAGTGTTTCTTGTTGTTGTAGCCCATTTTGGCTCAAGTGAGCCAAACGTATTCATAAGTTGCTCGAAGACCGTCTGTTCTGAGGGACCTTGCAGGACTAAGCCCCCTCTCTTAGCCCTTCTGAGCCATGGAATTCACTGATAAACTTTGGACCAGTCGCTGTCTCTTAGCCTAACCCTGCAGGGTCGATGTGAGGACAGAATGGGATGGGGTGGGGGGAAAGAAAGTGTTTGTGTTGCCTTGAGTTCCTTGCAAGAAAGGCAGGATATAAAAAGCATTGTCTAATAAAGGAATTATACATGTACTATTGCATTTAGACTGCCCCTGTTATTATTATAACTATATTAATAGAATCGGGCTACATACATGTGTTTCTCAAATTGAGTTCATCTTTCTTAAAAATTATTATTTTAACAAAACTTATATACTGATTGATTGTATTAAGACCTCCCTGTGGTTTACAAGAAGTATTAAAATAATTGATTTAACACCCCCCCCCCCGAAACAAATAATTATTGGGGACTTGTAAAGCTCCTCAGTTTTCTGAAAGTGGTCGGCATTGGCACCCTGGGGTCAATGGGACTGTGAAGGGGGTGAATGAAGACCTGGGGGGGTCAAAGGGAGGTCAAAAAGAACCTGGGGTCTATTTTGCATTATATATTTTTCCATCTCCTTCTGGAGATGCCTGATATAAATTCCTATAAAAATTTGTAATTTTTTTCATATTTCCTTAGGTTCATCTATTGCTTTTCCTCCATTTAGCAATTTTTCTACCATCTTTTCCTTTTGTTTTTTCTTTAATAGCCAGGCAAGCATTCTGCCCAGTTTATTGTCAAACTCATTTTTTTTCCCTTTTAACATCTCTTTCATAATTTAAGATAATGGAGAGTTGATTCTGTAGCATTTTAATATTTTGTTTTGGTATCTCATTCTTTGGATTTTTTGCTAGTTCTTTTTCATTTTTGCTTATCTCTTTCCTTATTTATTCCACCCCCCCAATTGCATTTTGCTGAATGAAGAAGCCTTGCATCACTGCTTTGCTGGCGTCCCATATGACATTAATATTGGTTCCTTGATTTAGATTATTTTTGAAATATTCTCTTAATGTCTCCCGTGCCTTTCCCAAAATTTCCTCATCATTCAATATGTTTTCATTAATTCTCCATTTTTGTTGTTTTCCTTCCTTCTCTCATTTCCAATGTGATTGGGTTATGATCAGATATCGTTCTTGATTGAATTTCTGCTTTCTTTATCTTCAATAATAAATTCTTTGAGACCCAAATCACAATATATTTTTCCTGCTTAATTTTTTTGTTTCTGTGTCGTGTGTAAATTCTTTCTCACTTGGATGTTTAACTCTCCAAACATCTTGAAGGTTAAAATTTTCCACTAGCCGGAAGAAGGTTAGTGGTAATCTCCCTTCTTTACTTTCTTTTTCTCGTACTGTTCTATACATATCAAGTGATGTTACTCCATTTAAATCTCCTAATAATATAATATTTTCGTCATTGTACACTCAACAGATTATCTCCTCACTTTCCTCTTGTCATTTGGTTCCTCCCTCTTGTTCCTATTTATCACTTGCTGAATCTTTTCTTGTTTCCCTTTCGTCTTGCACATTTTCCCCTCCTAACATTTTCCAATATTTCCTCCAGAATTTCTCTACCTCTACCTCCATCGTGAATCTTTTTTTTTACTTTGTTTGAAAGTAAAGGATATCCTATCAGGAAATTCCCATCTGAATGGAATAGAATTCTTTTTTAGCACATCTGCTAAATATTTGTATTTTGATCTCTTTTTCAGTAATCTCGCTGGAATCTCTCTCAATATTTTAACATTCCTGTCATCTACTCTCAATTTACTTTGACTATTTGTTTGCATGATTATATCTTTTAGAATTCTTGAGTTCAAAAACACAAGGCAGTCCCCTGGTCACTTATTGGACCTCACATACTTTGATTTGACCTTAAATGCTTTGTCCAGGCAGGTAGCAATGTCTTCTTAAATTTCCAGCCATTTTGCCAGTTCTTTTATTATCAGCTCTATATTCTCACCTGGTCGTTCTTGTATCTCTCAAAAGTGAAGATTCAATTCTCTCTGCTGCATCTCCTGCGTAACAACCGCATCTAATGTTGCCTCTTGTACCTTTTTAAATTTCACAAGTTCTTCTTTAATTTTTACTCTACTTTTCCTCATTTCTCTGCAATCACTCTTATTTACCCCACAATAATTCTTGTTTTCTTGTTTGGCGGTTTTGTTTTTCAACCCCTGCATGTCTGTGTCTAAATCCTTACTTTTGTCTGATAAATTTTTAATCTGTGCTGAGAGGTCCATAATTACTTTAGAATTTTGTTCTATCTTGTTCCCCATTAAATCTATTTTTTCATCTAACGCTTTTATGTCATCATTTATATCTCTTCTCATTCCCAAAATTCTTTGAGGCCTGCGTTTGGGTCAAACTCTGTTGCTGATGCTTCTTGATTGTGTTCCAGAAAGGTTGCTCCAGTTGTCGCCTGTAATTTCTTTGTTGTCATTTTGCTATGTATATTAATATTAATTTAGTATTGCTTTTCAAATCTTTGTGTTTTCCCTACATATAGATTCTATAATTCACCTTAGTATTTTCAAAGTAGTTTCCAGTTGAGGAGGAAATGTGAGGGTCTTAAATCCTCAGGATTTCATTTTATTTCTAATATTTTTTTCCTTTTCTTTCTATTGTTTGTTAGTTTTTCCTTTTCTTTCCTCCTTATTCCTGTCTCCCTTCCTTTCCTATTCCATCCTTTTCCCTTTTCTCTCTTTATCAAAGTTTCCCAACTCTGTAAAATGTTAAACTACTTTCCTTATCAAACATGTAAGATACATGCTGCACAAGTTGTACAATTCTGCTTTTCTTACTGCACCGGGTAGCGGACATGAATCCATTTATCTTTAAACTCAAACGTGGAACCACCGGACAGTTACCGATGAAAAGAACCATACAAGTGCGTATATCTTTCATATTTCTGTGTCCTGTGGAACTATTTCAAACATGGCTCATCTGATGGTATCAGAAGTCTTCAAGATGTCCTTGGAGGCCTGCAAACATCTTATGAGAGAAGGTTATTTCACCATCTTCCCTAGTATTCATAAGGGAAGGGTCTTGGCACACTGGTAAACCACAAGCCTTGCACTTCAGGAGGCCCCGGGTTTGATGTCTGGCATCTGCAGTTAGGGCTGGAAATGTCCCTGTTTGAAACACTATAGACCATACTGAGCTAGATGGAGCAAATGTCTGATTCAGTAGAAGGCAACTTCCTATAGTCCTGCTTCTGTCTTGTCCTTGCTCTGTGTGGTTGCAGTCTTACAGCTTCATCCTAAAATGTGTTTCCTCAAAGTAAGGGAAGGCTGAAGGCTGCAATGAGGCTTCCCACTAAATGTGTTTGAAATTCCTCTTCCCGACCCTGCTTTAAATTATTGTGTGTGCTATAGGGTAATTCAGGTCAGGTGTCCCATGATTGAGCAGTAGTTCTTTGCCATGTGTGCTTCAATTACTTCCTTCCTGGAGTGATCAAACCATAGTTTCCTGTTCCATCTAAACCAGCAAACTTTGACTTACAGTCATCCATCGAAACTTTATTTTAGGGCCGTCTGGAATTGATGTTCAGGGAGAATTTCCAAAAGGCGACACTTTGTCCTGGATTTCAGACAAGTCAATTGAAAAACAAGCTCAACTTTGGCATGTGCTTACCCTCCAGACTACAAACCAAGTTCATGACATGGCTTGTAAGCCTAGTTTGAAGACAAATGCAAGCCTAGTTTCTTGTGCAGATATAATGGCAAATTTGTGGTTTGGTCATCCCAGGAAGTGGCTGATAAAAAAGGATTGTGCAAAGGGACGAGGGAAGTCACAAACACAGCTTTTTTTCCTGCAGCATCAAAGCAGTGAGGTGTGCCTGGGTGTACATGTGAATCAGTTCACTGTTCCCACATTCGCAGATCTACACTCACACAACAAATGCTGATGTAATTCAGGATTTCCATTGATCCATTAAAATAAATAACAACAACAGCAACAAAACAACAACAGAGTACTCAGTCCCAGTTCAGATACTGACTTCAGATCCATATCTGGATAAGTCTTTTCCTTTTTCAGACACAGCTCCCTATCTGTTCTCTACCCTTGGTAGTGCGTAACACTAGACAGGTGGGATATAAATGTTCATATAAATAAATAAATACATAAAATGAATGAACGGAACAAAAGATTGTTTTGAGGACAAAAGAGACAGATTGTAGAGCATTTTACATGCTAAAATGCTATCTAAATGATTAATAATAATAATGCCATGTACTTGAGTTCTCAGATGCTAGCAGACAGAGGAGTGATGCAGTTGCATTGCCCTGGAGACAGAGGAATGAAGTACCAAAGGAATAAATTAGCCATGCTGTCACATTAAAATAAATTTTCAAATGTAATTTGGGTAACTAGATTAATGTGAGCCCATTTAGGAATGCTTAAATGTAACACAATTACATCTAAAATAATGCACAATATAAACAACCCTCATGATGGGGAAATATCAAATTCATCTAAAAAGGAAGTCTAGGTTTTGAGAAAAAGCAAAACCAACACCCAGTGGGGAAAACAAAATGTTGACAGAGCACTAGAAGTTCTTTCTGATGGGTTTTTTTTTAAAGTATCAGTTAAAAAAATAATCTGCAGTAGATCCCCTATTGGCAATAATGATATTTTTATTTCCTTTGTTTATTAGAGCACTTTTATCCCTCTCTTCATTAAAAATCCCAAAGCAGGTGGCAACATTAGAAGAAACATACAAAATGAAACAAAGGCAGAAACAAAAACAAGACATCAAAATCCTATAGCCACTAACAGACAGCAATACGGAACCATTGTTAATAACGCTCTTTGGGCAGGCAGATTCTCTTGTTTTTAATGTTAGACATTCCAGGATTAAATCAGAAACCAGGATGGCTTCTTTAAATCTGGGACTGCCCTTGGAAAATAGGGACACTTGGAGCAGCCTTTCTCAACCTGCGGGTCCCCAGATGTTGTTGAACTACAACTCCCATCACCCCTAGCTAGCAAGGCCAGAGCTCAGGGGTGATGGGAGTTGTAGTCCAACAACATCTGGGGACCCACAGGTTGAGAACCGCTGACTTGGAGGGTCTGTAAGGACCTGATCAGGAGAACCCCTTTCTACATACATTCTTGAGTTGCCTCAAGACTTTCACTTTTCTCTTTTGAACTCAGCAGCCTGTGATGAAGCATAGCTTGGATTTGCTCTTTTGCTCCCCTTCTTCTGGATATTGTTATATTCTGACTGACCCTTATTGGCAGTCGGGGATGGCCTGCCCAGTGCAGGTGTGTTTGTTTGTTTCTTTTCCTTTGGTCACTTCTGGACAACCTCTTTATTGAACATTCACCCCGATTGTTTTGCAGAGCTTGCAAGGCAGTTATAGAGCATTGCATTCAACAAGTATCATGCCACACATTCCAGTGCCTTTCCCTATCGCTTTCCTTATCTTTGTCCAGTTGCACGGGGACTTTTGTAGCCATGGCATTCCCATGGACATGGTTAGAATGTCGGGATGCAACATGCGGCAGAAACTAGGCTTTATTTCACCTGGGTCAAGGTGCCATGAGCGTTTTTGTACATGCACACACAAGCTGGGAGCATCAATGAATGGGGCCCCTCTGGAAGATTCAACCAGGGCAAAAGAACTGGGCTAGCCTTTCCCCCACTGAAGCTACGGCTCTGTGCACTGGACTCCATTGCTCCCTGTCACACACAACAACTATCTAGCTTATTGGATGCATCCCGTGGGAAATAAACCTTTAGGTTCTGATACAATATCCCTGAGTTAGAAGTCTGATTTCCTGGCTTCTCTGCTCAGCCTAATTCTGTAATTTTAAGGGCATGCAAGACACTGATACATAGGAAGAAGGGCTAGGGTACCAACTCCCTCTTCTATCCTCACAACAACCCTATGAAGTAAGTTGGCCTGAGTCTGGCCCAAGGTTACCCAATAACTTCCATGTGGGAAGGAAAGAGGCAGAGAAGAGGATTATCACTATACGATGCTGGAAGCAGAAAGGGGCAGAGATTAATTCAGAGCTTTCCAAACTGTTGTGTCGTGACACTTTAGTGCGTCGCTTGCTGTGTGTAGCTGTGTCATGCGAATCTCCCTGCACAACCTTCTGGGGCTAGAAAGGGGTTAGTTTAACCTCTGGTTTGCTAGTAAAACTGAATTATTGTGTCGCGAAATGATGCTTGTCTAACAAGTGTCACCAACATGAAAAGTTTGGAAAGCTCTGGTTTGATTGGTGTCGTGATAAGAGCAGTGGCAGCCCTGCATCTGAACTCCTAGGAACTTTTCACCAAATAAATTTTCCGCAAACGTTTTGTTTTTCTCTTGGCATCAAGGGGATCGACGTGTTCCACAGGTGTGCCTGTATTGTTCCAGCCGTCTGCCTGCTGCAAAGGGGAGAAAGATTATTCTGTCTAAATGAACACTCGCAGCTATTTGTAACTGCCTTTCTCATTAATTCATTCACAGATTAATCTGTGCCTGCATGGCCCTTCAGTTATGGATACGCCATGCAATCCTTTCTGGATTGGAATGGCTTTACATGATCTCTGTATGATCTCGAAACTCCCCAAGCTGTGGAGCTTCTATAAGAATTCAAGGCTGGTGAAGCACTGATAGAATCCTGCTGGTTAACCGACTCTTGAATTATTCCCAGAGCAAATTGAAACCAGGGTCTATCCGAATATGCATGAAACTAGAAGATGGTGAAATCAGCCTTGGCCTGGATCAGCCTTCGCCATCCTGGTGCTCTCAATATGTTTTGGATTATAGCTTCCTGGTGTGCCAACTCTTAGGGGCCGAAACAGTTTCGCCCCCCCATATTTTTTTGAGGGGGCCAGGCCCCCTCAATCTTCAGAGGGCATTTAGCTCCGCCCCCTGGCTCCTCATGACATCACGCACATGATGTCAGGACGTCACATTGGGCCCCCTCAATCGTCTTGAGAAGGTAGAACCTCTGACAGCTCCTATATGCTGGCTGAAGCATATGAGAATTGTAGTCTGAACCATCTTGAGGGCACCAGTTTGGCAAAGTCTGGCTGAAATGCTCCTTCTCGGTGCCATAAATTGTGAAACAGCTATTTTCAAACTGGACATTTCTCAAAGGAAGCATTCAGCTGTAAAATCCTACAGCACTCAGGCCCGTTACAAGCTAACCATCCTGATTCCAACGTCAAAGATGGGCCAAAGTACTGTCCACTTTAATTGTGGTGCATATATTTAGCCAGGTTGGAACGTGCTGATAACCAGCACGATGTGTATAATGGTTCAGAATGTTCCAGGAAGAAAGAGAGAAAATATTCAATTAAGGTTTTGTCTTTTCGGAAAAGAAGAAAAAAGAAATCGACCAAGTCAGCCACGGTGATTCATGTTTATTTAGAAAACAATATTGAATAACTTATTTTACAGATAGCAGCCAAGGAAGGATGAGATAAAACCCTGGTACTATATTTATATTTTATTTTGCAGATGTATCTAATCTGCGGTGGCATGAGAAATGTTGTAAAACGTGTGTCGTCGAAAATTGCCGCGGCATCATACTTAACAACTTGTCCTTTAGAAACCAGGTCAACTTTTGCAGTAGTCTGTAGTAATATATATGTATGCTGAGGAGGTTTTTTATGTCTTATAATAGAGATGGTTTAGATAATAGGCTTTCATCTATTACATTTATCAGGTTGTCTTATCTCTGCAGAGCCATCAAAAGGCTGTATTGAGAAAATATTAAGATAGGGATGCCTGCTTCATTTGATACGCACACAAGGGGCCCAATCCTGTTGCCATTGAACTCACTGGTGGTTTTGTCTTTGACTTTAATGGAAGCAGCATCAGGGCTATGAATAGATTCCATTAATGTTAATTAGGCTACAGTGAAATTCCAATTATCTCCATCAAACGTAGGGTATCAAAAGCTTTTACTTATGAAAGTTAACTAAGTTGTCCCACTTGCAACCTCAAGTTGTTGTAGCCCAATAAATTAGGGCTCCGATTTAAACAAACATAGGATTATCCGAATGGGAGCCTTGCTGCCATTTGGCATTGGGAGACCTAAGCGAGAAGACAAAAGGCACGGATGCTGCTGCTGAAGATATTCTGTTTGCTGTGGCAACAGAGAAGTAGAACAACAAATTTGGGCTCCCTCACTCTTTTGTCATCTCCTGCCCACCCAAAATGTGCTCTGGAGGGTTGGGGGAACCCCTGGGACAGTTTTAGAGGGCCCGTGAGGAAGGTGGAGAAGGGAGAAAGTTTTGTTGACCAAGTGTAAATTGGAATGAATTGAAGCCTTACCCATTATTTTGTAGCTACTTTCCCTGTGGAACAGTGCTTTCCAGGCTGCTCTCTGAAGGACCCTGGTCATGTTTTCCTCCAAAGGCTCCTGGGAATTAGTTTGTTAAAACCTTCCCAAAACCTTCCCAGTTTCCTTGGTAATCACAGATACAAGCAATGTTGAGTCTTCTGATGTTTAAGCTTGGATATAGAATTTCATATCAGAGGATGAACTAGTATTATACCCCGCCCATCTGGCTGAGTTTCCCCAGCCACTCTGGGCGGCTCCCAATCAAGTGTTAAAAACAGTACAGTGTTACATATTAAAAACTTCCCTGAACAGGGCTGCCTTAAGATGTCTTCTGAATGTCAGGTAGTTGTTTATCTCTTTGACATCTGATGGGAGGGCGTTCCACAGGGCGGGCGCCACTACCGAGAAGGCCCTCTGTCTGGTTCCCTGTAGCCTCACTTCTCACGAAGGCCCTCGGTGCTGGATCTCAGTGTCTGGGCTGAATGATGGGGGTGGAGACGCTCCTTCAGGTATACAGGACCGAGGCTGTTTAGGGCTTTAAAGGTCAGCACCAACACTTTGAATCGTGCTCGGAAATATCTGGATTTTGTTTAGTTTACTAAATTAGGCTTCCTCCAATTGACCTGCTTATTGAGCATTCATTTTGATGTGCTTGGACAAAGTTTATGTGGAAGTTGCTTTATGTCTGGGCTTTAGTGAGCATTTGTTCTGATTTCTTTGCAGGCTGTCTCCCTATTAATCATTTGTTCAACCCACACTTTTCTTGCATTTCCCATCACTTTCCAAACTGTAAAAAGTTCCTTAAAAGTAGATTTGTTGCCCTAGCACCACAGAGCACTTTAAACCACTTTAGTTGTGCAAACCTAAATTTCTGGTGCGTGCTTCGTGCAAAATAGTGACAAGTCTGGGAAGCATTCTTATCCTTTGGAGTGTATCAGCAGCAATTATGAACTGTTTGCACTCTTTTAATTTTTTTATATCCTCCTCCTCCTGCCCCCTGCTCAGTTTTTTCAAAAGTTTCTGTGTCCCTGTAATGGAGTGCAATAATTTAATACAAGTCCCTCGTTAGAGCTACGTTTTGTACAGCGAGTTCAATTAGCATTGAGATACAGGGTCAGCGCTTTGATCTATGACAGCCTTTTGTGACAGCATTCCACACCTTTTTTACTGCTAGAGAAAGGAGGAGGAAAATATATATTCTCCACATTTCCTGTTGCTCTAGGAGGCTGAAGGATTTTCTGTGATGATTCACGGGGGAGTTAAGGACTGTAATAAGTTACAGAATGGTGTTTCAACCGAGGATTTAGAAATAACTACTGAATCTGTGGAGGCAAACCAGGAAAACGTCTCAATCCATTTATCAGAGCACACAATAGTTCCCATTCTGAAGCCAGCAAAACAATAAATATCGAGCCCCAGAAAATTAATCTGCATCCTGAGTATTTTAATTAAAAATAGTAATCTGTATAGCTCTCCACCCATGACTTTTGCAAACTTCTGCCTCTCTGCAGAGTCACTTAGTTTCAGTGTAGCTGCTTGCTTGCTACAGATGGATGCTGTCAGCTTCCCAGCATTACTTTACTAAAGGTGGATTTGCATTCTGTTTCACAATATAAATATAGATGCGGACACCAATTTTGTGACTAGGTCTAGGATGTATTCAGTTACCTTGTCCCACAAAGCCAATAAATGTGAAATGTGTTCTTTGTTTACCTTGGCGTTTGCAGACAGATTAACAAAACACTGGCTAAATTCTTAAGACTGGGTGTGAAAGATTTTACAATCTGAGGGCTACATTCCCCTCTGAACAATCTTTCAGCGGCGACCTGGGAGTGGTGTGTTATGTATTCAGTGGTCGGTGTTTGCCTGAGCTTGAGTCTGGACTAAGGATTCTGATACATGATGTCCAATCACAGAACAGTTCAGGATTTGGGCCTCTGCCATTGGCCCTTGAACTCTCAGTCGTGATTCGCAGCTTGGAAGTTTAGACAGCCAATCACGTTAGGAGTGGGAGTGGTGCAGGCTCACAGGAATATATAGAAGCAGTTGCTTTGCCACTGTTTCCCAGTTTTGTAGTTCAATAAAGGTTCTTGCTGTTAATGCTGTCTCTTGCCTTGTGGGAACCCACCTACACTTCATAATGGCTGGAGCCAGAGGGAAAAGTGGGCAGAGAAATGGATGTAGAATTTACCTTTGTACAAGTACAAAGGGTGAGGGAAGAGATACTTTCTGTTGGTCACCAGGCAATGGCTTTTCCCCACCTTGCCCCACCTTCTAGCCCTAGGAGCTTTCCTCAGGCCATGACTTTGAAAACAGCAGAAGCAGCTGGGAAGAGAAGAGTTCAAGAATATTTTAAGAAATACAATTTTATAAGTTGTGGGTCCTTGTTTCTCAATTTCAATAATCTTTTGCATGGCTTTGTATGTTTTATTGTATTTTATGCATTGCGACTTGCTTTTTTTAATTGATTATAGTTTAGCAATTCTTTATTGTAATTGATTAGTGTAAACTGTTTAAATATTATTTGCTGACATTTAATTTTACTGCTTCTTATTAGATTCTAGTGGATTTTTGAATATTCCTTTATTTGATGTACGTTGTTTATTTCAAAGCTATTGTGACCTTTTTTTTGGTATTGAATCAGATGGTTCTTGTTAATGTTTGACATTTTATGATGTCTTTAAATGTGTTGGAAGCTGCCCAGAGTGGTTGGGGCAACCCAGCCAGATGGGCTGCTTATAAATAAAAAACTCATTAATCGTATTAGTATTATTAGGGTGTGGCCTGGGGAGAGTTCTGAGGGCCAGATAGAGATGCCTGGCCACATTCATCTCCAGGGCTTCATGTTTTCTGTAATAAGACCAGGTACCTCATGGATCTCTAGTACAAATGACTACATCACTGCATGAGTCCCCTGCCTTGCGCCTTCAAATGTTTTGGACTACCACTCCCATCAGCCCCACCAGCATGGCCAACCAGGAGGGCACCAGCCTGGGGAACATTAGTCTTCTCCCTTTTATAGGCCCCAATGAGCCAGTGCGATATAATGGTTAGCGTGTTGGACTTGGACATGGGGGAGCAAGGTTCAAATCCCCACTCAGCCATGAAGTTCACTGGGTGACCTTGGAGTCAGTCACTATCTTTTAGCCTAACCTACCTCACAGGTCCCAAGTCAAAACAGTACAACGCATCATCAGAGATCTACAACCTCTCCTGGACAATGACAGTTCTCTTTCTCAAGCTCTGGGAGGAAGACCTTTCATTGCCTACAGACAACCACCCAATCTTAAACAACTCCTAACCCACAATAATACTACAACCAGACTTAACACGGACACTGGCACCAGAGCCTGCAATAAACCCAGATGCCAACTTTGCTGCCACGTACACCCGGACAACACCATTACTGGCCCCAACAACATCACACATACCATCTCGGGACTATTTAATTGCTCATCGTCTAACATTGTGTATGCCATCAAATGCCAACAGTGTCCTTCAGCTCTCTATATTGGACAAACAGGCCAAACCTTACGCCAAAGAATAAACGGACATAAATCTGACATCAAGAATCACAAAACAGAGAAACACTTCAATCTCCCAGGACATTCTATACAAGATCTCAAAGTAGCTGTTTTACTACAAAGGAATTTCAGAAATAGACTGGAAAGAGAAGCTGCTGAATTGCAACTCATTACCAAACTTAAAACCATGGAGAGACCTGGTATGAACAAAGACATTGGATTCTTATCTCATTATACGTGACTAAGCCATATCTCACCTTCTCACCCCTTGCCTTTTCCTGCAAGACCTATTGCAGTCGTTAAGAGTCGTCAACAGGCTCATCTCAGCTATCTGCCAATCTCCCATTTCCACCACCCTTCTGAGTAATACCCCTCCCCACCTTCTCACTATATAGAAGGATCTGGCAACTTCTGTTTCAGTGTATCTGAAGAAGTGTGCATGCACACGAAAACTCATACCAAGAACTAACTTAGTTGGTCTTTAAGGTGCTACTGGAAGGAATTTTTTTATTTTGACTATGGCAAACCAACACGGCTACCTATCTGTAACTACCTCACAGGGTTCTTGTGAGGATGAAATCAGGAGGAGGAGAACTATGTACATCACCTTGAGAAACTTGGAAGATAAAGGTGGCATATAAATGTAAATAATAATAATCATCATCATCATCATCATCATCATCATCATCATCCAGGAGTTAATCTCTCCAGTCTTTTCTTCTTCTGAAATATACCGCTTCGGAGGGGTACAAATGTTGTCAGAGCAGCAATGCTGGATGAAAGCGGTGCTTAAACTTCCTCATGTGGGGCACTTTTGCAATCAAAATGGACTCCTTTCCCCTGAGCTGCTTTCCCTACCCACGGGGGGAAAAGTTAATTGATTAATTAATGAAAAACTGCAGGGCCCATTTCCAACGGCAGCTGCTCCTTCTGAGCAGTTGTAAATGAGCGTTTCAGAGTGAGGGTTCTTCTGCCCTAGCTCTTCAGAGCACGATTCGCCATTTGAAAAGATGCATCTTTTGTTTAAATTCTGCTTTTGCACAAAGGCTCCTGTTTTCCTTCTTCCAAAAAGACTCACCTGGTTCAGCAGTGCCGCAGTACATCCTCTGCATTTAAATGAATTTTCCTACTATTCTCTAAATTTTCAATAGCACACACACACACACACACACAGAGAGAGAGAGAGAGAGAGAGAGAGAGCATCCCTTTATCTATCTTTTAGCTTAGACCAGGGATTGGGAAGATCTGGCCTTCCAGGTACCTCTGGACTTGTATTCCCATCAGTGCATCCAGTGTAACCGGCCACTAGGGCTGATGGGGTTATAGTTCTGCAGTGTCCGGAAGCCTATAACTCTGGCTTAGAAAAATGGCTGGCTCTGACTTCCACTTCCACTACTCACCTACCTTCCCCATGGACTGGAGCCTGGATGGAGATAGGAGCCAAGAAAATGTTGCTCATTACTGATGAACTGATTGGGAGACCCCTGGTAAACTGTGGGCTCCACAGGTCACATCTGAAAACCTCTACTCTGGAAAAGTAAGTTGTGTGTGTACTGCAAATGGTGCACCTAAATGTCTTGGCTGTTATCCTGCTGTAGACTCACAGTTTTGAGTGACACAAAGCTTTCAGAACTTAAAAAAAGAACTTAAAAAAATTAATGTCAAACTGTCTCTGCCAAGAAGCCTCAAAGATGCCTCACTACAGAGATTAGGAAGACAAGAAATTATGAAACTGACAGGGGTCATTATCTGAGTGAGAGCCATTAGAGAAGGGCTGATGGTTAAATTGTCAAAGCCTTAAAAAAGCAGACTTTTTTTTTAAAAAAAAGCAAGCAAACAACTGTTGATTTAACCCCCTGTACAAATAATTCATTGTGCTCTCATGGGAAATTCAGTAAGCTATTCAAATAAAATAATACGGATCCAAAACAGAAGCATGAGAAATTCCCCTGTAGATGCACTTTGTATCTAAAGTTCCTTTTTTTGGAAGTACAGATGTTCTCTTAAGTTGCACAGATTTCTCGATGGAAAGGTTTAGCTGCAGTAGTCTAAGCTGAAAAGCATTTGGATGTCACCATGCCTAAAAAAGCATCTGTTACCTTCAATTTCTTCATCTTAGTGTGAATTTCTTGTAATTGACACACATTTGTATGTGTTTTTGCCTGTTTGCAGGTAGGAAAGTGACAGGGGAAACTGAAATGGGTGTGAGGAAAGAATGATGAATGGGAAGATGTGTAAGCACCATGCAAGCAAAATGATGAATGCTCATACATGCTCCCTAGTAGCAAATCAGAACGAATGCTCCATATTGATGGGACATAGTCTAACATCTGCATAAGTTTTGTGCAAGCCAATCAGGATGAATGTACAATAAACTAGTCATCAGGAGGAGCCCTTGGTTGTAGCTGCTGTCAACAAAGGTGGTGGTGGGTTGCCTTTACTTTATTCTGAAAGATAGATGAGCATTTTCCTATCTATGTGGGAAAATGCCACATCTCTCTGTAAACGCTGCTTCTTAATTCTAAGTGAATATTGAAGGGAGACAGTGCAGTTATTTAGTGATAAGCTCCCTGTTCCTTAAACTAAATGTGAAGGAAAGACTTAAGTTGGTGAGAGGGAAGAATACTCTAAAAATGCTCAGAAGCATGCATTGCTTTCCTGTTAATTTTGCATAAGAATTCTTCGCCATTGAGTCCGTGGTGGATCGTGGGCTGTTTACTTGTTGCTGTTCCTCTGTGTTCCTCATATGTGAAATGGGAGAAATATCTTCTAAATGGTAGACATGAACTAGAGGGCATGGGTGTGTATTATGTAAGGTAAAAGACCCCTGGACGGTTAAGTCCAGTGAAAGGCAACTATGGGATACGGCGCTCATCTCACTTTTCAGGCTGAGAGAGCCAGTGTTTGTCCACAGACAGCTTTCCGGGTCATTTGGTCAGCATGAATAAACTGCTTCTGGTTCAACCGTGATGAGGGCAAGAGCTCACAGAAACACTGTTTACCTTCCTGCCACAGCATTACCTATTTATCTACTTGCATTGGTGTGCTTTCGAACCACTAGGTTGGCAGGAGCTGGGATAGAGCAACAGGAACTCACCACCGCCACGAGGATTCAGACCGCCAACCTTCTGATCAGCAAGCCCAAGAGGCTCAGTGGTTTAGACCACAGCGTCACCTGTTATATTATGAACACTTGACTTGCCATGTAGTATATGAGATTTGTCATCCCGAGCTAATTGCTTTCATGCAAATTTAATCCCTGTTTCTCCTGTGGTATATTTCTGTCTGGGTTGTGTTGGTCCTGACAGCACTGCCATTGCCCCACCCACTGATTTAGTAGGAGTGTTCCACTGCCATATGTGAAATATTGGAGAGAATTCTAACTTACTGTGCCAACAGTGGCACCCTTCTTGAGGTTTTACCAACCTAGGGTCTTAGAAACAGTGAACTGACAAATATTTTGGAGGAGACCTTCCTGGAAGACATTGAGGCTAGAGGTGGAAAATTTGGTGGCAGCGGTAGTTGTGATGGCAGAGATAGTGTTAAAAATGGCTGGTCTAGGCCTGCTCATATCAAGTGGAGTTTCAGCACAAACGTAGTCTGCATCCAACTCAGTATTACTAAGTTAGCTGAACGTTGGTCCTATTGCAGTGATGGGGAACATCTTCAGATGTTGTTGGACTCCAACTTCCAACAGTCCCAGCCAGCCAGAAAAGATCAGGCTCGGGGATGATGGGCATTGTAACCCAGCAATATCTAAAGGTTCCCCAAAGCTCTTCTGTTATAATCAATGGAACCATGAGCAATGACACGAGTCTCATTGATTTCAATGGAAATCTAAGGTCGTATCCATACTTCTGCTTCTTCTGTGCCTAGAAAGCTCAGGTCTGAGCAGCTTTCGCTTGTCCCATGCTCTCTAGGCATGGGTTCAAGTGGTTTTCCATTTGCCCCACCACTTTCTGCAGGAAAACCCACTCTTTACTGCTGAATCGGAGCAAATGTCAATCCACTGAACAACCGACTGATGTTACTTTGCTCCGATTCAGCAGTAAAGAGGAGGTTTTCCCATCGGAAATGTGGTAGGACAAGCAGAAATGTAGACAAGCTAGAAGTGCAATGAACTTAGTCTGGATCCAGCCTGTTACATCTGAGCTGGAAAGCTCCATGGTCGGTTCCAGTGGCAGAGCTTCATGCTCTGGCACTGGGGGGTGGAGAGCAGGCGGGGCCAGGCTGGCGCACATCCAGGGGGCGTGGTGCCCAGCAAGGGGTGGGGTGGGGGGCAGCCACGATGGCACCCCACCAGGATCGTGCTGCCGGGGGCAGTGTGCTCCCTTCACTCCTCTTCTTCCACCGGTGGTTGGTTCTGATCTAAATCAAAATCTTCTGGAAACTGTTGACTAAAGTTAAAAAGTGTGATACAATCAATAGATTGTCACAGATTCTTTCAATATTATAATAACTTGTAACTGCCTGTTAATAAATACAATGTGGCTCTTAAAAAAGGCACTGATAATTATTAAGAGCAGCAAGGGGACTTGAGTTCATGTTGATTTTTATAGAATTGCAGGCTCTTAATCTGTTATCAGTGAATCTGAAGCATACCTGTTGCATAGCAGTAAATTACTTATCAATCCCTTGGGGAGTATATTTTAATATCAGTATTATATGGTGGATGATATAAATCTTGTGTACAGTGTTATTGGCTTAAGCAGCTGCTGACTTAAAAAGGCCAGTTTAACAAGTCACCACTGTATTATGTTTAATTAGGTACAGTTTATATAATGAGGTGTTCAGTTCTAATGGAAAGGCATGCTGTGAGCAGCACATCTGCAGGAATAACTATTACAATCAGCATTGCAGAGACCCATGGAACTGCAAATTAGACTTACTTATCTAGAAATAAATTACATCCCAATGCCTTCATAAAGCTCATTAATTAATTCCACTGGCATAAAGGTCTTTTTCTTAATTTCATGTTCCATTAGCATAATAAACACAATTTGAGTTACAACAGTATGATCAGTTTAATGGATGCTATTTATTTTGGGATTTTTTATTTAAAGTCCCGGTATCGTAAAATTAACATCAATATGCTATTTGGTCCTTTATTAAAATTCCCATGGGATAACCAACACAGATGTTCAATACAGCATCATATATTTGCTACATTTTTATGGTGCTCCTAATTGGCCATATGGAAAGGTGTTGCTTTTCGTTTATTTTTATTTTTTTAAAAAAATCCTGAAATTATAGATCGTAACTAAATCACAGTTGGATGGTATTTAAACTTAGGTGCATTAATCTATGCAAAATGCTGATCTACAACGTATTTTGCCATGTAACAGGCTGCACTGGTGATCTCCAGTGTTAGCCAAACTGCGAGTTGATTGGTTGAAATCAATGGACTTAAATGCATTGATTGAAATGGGTCTAATCCCAGTATGACTGAGTTGGACACCACTCATTTCTTTTCTGATTTCATGGCAAATGGCCTTGGAATGCCGGGAGTTGTAGCCCAATAGCATCTGAAAGATCATAGGTTCTCCCACTGCTGCCATGGCAAATGAAATTGAACAGGGACATGGGCAAATGAGGCCAGGGACTGGAAGGGCAAAGCAGGAGAAGGGAAACACCATTCAGAAGAATGGCACGCCAGCAGTACAAATGTGTTTGCAAGGACCCCAAAAACCCTGCTGAAATTGGGCGATGCTTTTTGATCTTCTGGAAAAGAATGGGACAGGTAGGTTTGTCTCAGCCATATGGTATACCTAAGACAGGTTTTGAGAACAGGCTTCTCTCCTGACATTCTTAAAAAGAATTATAATTTATGCAGACATGGTGTAATCAGGAGAAACGTTTCCCAGCTACAAGTTTAGTCACAGATTGGTTACAATCAGCTCTCTTTGTTGTTTCTCTGAGCATTTTACGCTTGCTCCGTTTCATATGAGATATAACATTTGTTCGCAGCATTTGGGAGATGATCTACGTTTAATAGAGCATAAGGTTCCAGTTTTCGGCTAACAGGGCTTCCTATGGATAGTATTACATGTAATGTCCTATCAGCTTTTTATATTGCATTTTACTGTAACGGCAGGATGTCGGTGAAAATTCCAGCTCTGCCATATACAGTTGCACATATATTGCAGTTACAGATATTCTTTTCATACAGTAGATCCAATTCCTAGCTAATTCTTTATTATTCCACACTAGATATACGGCCCGCTCCATGTTTGCCTTTACTCTCTTTTTGTTTGCATTCTCCACTTTGCAGCAGTAAATCTCATATTACCCAGATCTCTTAATGTTAACTAACATTAAGGTTAACTGAGCCATTTTAATGATTCGATGTATTTCTGACATATTTTTTTTTTGTTGGGTGTGTGTAATTCATCTTGCAAATTTACCTTTTAACCCGAATATGACCCATTCTAGCTATGAACTCTCTCTTTCCGGTGGCGATTTCCCTTAACGTGATCCTCCTCCACCTCATTATCATAACTCAAAACAAAAGTCTCAGCAGTACTCCAGATAAAAACTTGGTATCATTGGAAGATGCCCACTCTCTTTTCTATGCCCTTTGGTTGAAGCCATTTGTGGCACCTTATAAGGGAGAACCATAAAACATCTGAGGAATAACAGGCAAGGAATGGTAATATAAATTAAGCAGTGGTTTTATCTTTGTCAAAACCATTATCTTATATCAGCACATAAGGAGAACCATAGGACTGAATAAGAAAGAGGATGCAGAAAAAGTGAAAGTCCTGATCAACCTCAAGGCAGTTTTGAGTGCATCAAATCACCATCAATGAGACTTAACTTAGGTTAACACTTTCAATGGGATGTTCAGCCCCATCCTATGCGTGTTCAAGATTCCATCAATGGTGTCTTCAAGATTTTTTACATATCACTTGGCAAGACCGGCAAACTAACTTCAGTGTACTGGAAGAAGCAAAGATCACCACTGTCAAAGCAATGATTCTTCAACATCAACTTCGTTGGACTGGTCATGTTGTTTGGATGCCTGATCATCGTCTTCCAAAGCAGCTACTCTATTCCCAACTTAAGAATGGAAAGGAAATACTGGTGGACAACAAAAGAGGTTTAAAGACACTCTCAAGGAAAATCTAAAAAAAAAAAAAAAGGGCAGTATAAGAACCAGTTATTGGGAAACAGTAGCCAGCAAGTACTCCAATTGGAGAGTAGCATCTACCAAAGTTGTAATGGTTTTTGAAGAAGCACAAATTCTGGATGAAAGGGAGAAAGGGTGCTAAGAGGAAGGCACATTTGGCAAATCCTCACCGTGATCAACTCCCACCTGGAAACCTATGTCCCCCCGTGGAAGGATATGTGGATCCAGAACTGGCCTCCACACATCGCTTAGACTGTGTTCATGGAAGACAATCTTACTCAGCCACGAGTGATCGCCAGTGGATGTGTGTCCACTTTGAAGTGGGTTCCAGTGAGAATAATGGGAGTCATTCTTGAGTCAGCATACATGGGATTACAACCTCTACTTACAACCATAATCCGTTCTAGAGGTCCGGTCATAACTAGAAACGTACATAAGTGGAGGTGCACTTTCCCATAGAAAGTAATGGAAAAGTGAATTGATCCGTTCTAGATAATGAAAAGCACCCCCTAAAACAGCAATTTAACCCGGATTTTACTGTCTAACGAGACCATAGATCCATAAAATGAAGGCAATAATCAATGTACTGTACTATAAAATAAATAAGACAGTATTGTAGATGGGAAAAAAAATATTTTTTCCCCCCTTATGTGCACTGAGGGTGGGTGAGCTTACCTGGCTACAAGCTGGTGGTGGGGCAAGGGTCAGTAAAGAGCTGATTCACTTCGGCCAGGATCACTTTTTTTTCTTGCCAGGCCAGGTTCTTCTCTGGACTTCCTCAGGTTAGCGCCTTGGCGGGGTTTGGGGCTGCAGTGGCCCTGCTGTGTCTCTTGCAGGTGGCACCTCTTCCACAGCTTTGGGGGTGGGATGGGGGCCCTTTCCCTGGCAGCAGAGGCCTCAGCGCTGCTCTGCAGCCAGCAGGGTGAGCTCCGGGCTGCTGGCAAGGCCTCTGTTCATATCTAGAGGAAAGTTCATAAGTCGAAGCACCTAATGAAGGTCATAACTGGAATCGTACGTAAGTAGAGACGTAGGTAAGTCGAGGTTGCACTGTACAAGTCTACTCAAAAATAGCATTGACTTCAGAGGACCTTAGTCCTAGGAAATGCGGTAGCTGATTTCTGCCTTCGTCATGATGCTTCATTTCTGCTGGATCAGGGTCAAAGTCTTTATGAATTCGTGGGAAGCTATTTCAATAAAATATCAGATTCTTTCTACGGAGGTAGGTTTTCTTTTTTTAAGGACTTATGCCAACATACCTTTGAACCATAAATCTAGATGTTCAAAGAAGGTATCAAAGCAGGACCTGCGCCTATCTTTTTTGAGTAGGCTATCTGCTTTATGAAGGATCACTAAGGGAAGAATTTAACTTCTTATTCAAAATTATTCCAGATCATATCTGAAAACTGGATAAATGGTGAAAGATGGGGATGAGCGTCTTTGAGAATAAAAAGAATGGCAGAATAAAATGAAATACTGTGCAGGAGCTGACAGAGAATGGCAACCTTACAGTTGCATCAAACTATATTGTTCGGCTAGTAGAATAACCTGGATCATTGGCTGGTTTAATGATACTATCCTCCTTCACTCCCACTGTGGAGGAATATAGAGGAAGCATATAGTAAAACCCTCTTTACAAAGAATTTCTATAGCTGGAAAAGTAGAGAAGGCAATTGAAACATGAGATAACTTTTTTATATTCTTTCACCCCTTTAAGATACAAAATCTTGCAAGGAGCTGGAACATTGCCAATCGCATTAGTAGTGTCACTTTAAGAAAGGCTTACTGACATTGATAACTGGGAATAACATAAAATATGAAGATATGTAGATCTAGTTAAAAAATAATTGGAGTATTTACTGATGTAGAAAGGCACTGTAAGAAAAATGGTGGTAGATTCATCCCCACCAGTATTTTCACATTTAAGGCATTTTTTGTACATTGCTTCTAGAAATGTAAAGAAATTGAATTCTGATCTGGTTGTTTTTTTTAAGAGTAGCAACTAATGACAAGGGTTAGGAGTCTAGAATCTGTAAATTACAACCAGCTTGGTTGCCCTGTCTCCTGGGTCTCTGAACCTGCCAGGCAACGCCTCCCCCCGAAATCACTTCATATTCAGGATTAAATGAAAGAGCACCTTACAAAATGAGACCAATGTGATGGAATGGGGTGGAGAAACAGGGACATCTGTGGCATAGCAGAATTTCATTCGCAGCCAACTATTTGTCATTTTATTTGTTTATTTTAAAAGCTTTTAGACTATGCTTCAGGCAGAGTTGCCCCTCAAAGTGGTTTTCAACCAAGTGCAAATATAAATTCATGAAACCCAACAGTAAAACTAGTAAAAACAATGAGAAAATCCAGAAGCAGCTTGCTCAGTGGGGCAGAGATGCAATGTGAGTTTTTCAGCAGCAGGGTCACCCAACTTGCTTCATTTCAGAAGTGTACTTTTTTTCAAGGACAGGGGGCTGCCAGGAATCATTTTGTTGCCACCGTGGTTAAGAAACTGGGAATTGGAAAACCTTAAGGTAAAGGTAAAGGGACCCCTGACCATTAGGTCCAGAGTCGTGGCCGACTCTGGGGTTGCGGCGCTCATCTCACTTTATTGGCCGAGGGAGCCGGCGTACAGCTTCCAGGTCATGTGGCCAGCATGACTAAGCCGCTTCTGGCGAACCAGAGCAGCGCACAGAAATGCTGTTTACCTTCCCGACGGAGTGGTACCTATTTATCTACTTGCACCTTGACGTGCTTTCGAACTGCTAGGTTGGCAGGAGCAGGGATCGAGCAACGGGAGCTCACCCCGTTGCAGGGATTCGAACCGCTGACCTTCTGATCGGCAAGTCCTAGGCTCTGTGGTTTAACCCACAGCACCACCTGCGTCCCTTGCTGACCTGCAAATCACCTGGATATCTAGCAGTAGCTACTGATCTATGGCCCACCCCAATACAGAATATTTGCAGAAATGCAGGAAGGGAATGACCTCTGCTTTCCCCTAATCATTATGACTTAAGCTTTCTGCATGCATGTCCTCCAAGATCTACATAAGCAGAGGGTGATGTGCAGGGGCTTGCCATGGTCTGAATAGTTGTCATTGTGATTCAGGAAGGTGTGGCAATGTTCTGTGTTCTCCTGCTTCCAAGGCCTATGGTGCAAATCCCCTCAGTTGCTTGGGGTTGAAAGAACTGGAGGGGCCACAGACAATAGCTTTGCATTTTCCTCTTTGACTGCTCAGTTGTGGCTGGGGAAAGGAAGTAGCTGGCTAATGAAGGATGGCAATCAGGTTACCTGCCTGTACAGAAGCATCTTTCAACCATTGGCTGCTTCTTTCCCCCAACCTAGCCCCAACAGAAGAGATAAAGCCAGAAGGTGTGGGAAGAACGTGGGGAGAAAAGATACATGTGGAAGTATTTCCTACTAACTGCTACAAGACTCTAATTTCCATTGCACTCAGTCTCAGCATCTCAGCACCAAAGGGTGGTTGGTTGCCTCCTCTGTTCCAGGTACCTCCTGTCTTGAGTTGGGAGCTGAGCCTTGCCAACATTCTTATATGCCAGGGTTGTGCCACTGTTAGTGAAGGGCGAACTTCCCTTAGCTTCACTCAGGATTGGCTTGGTATGACTGTTTATGAGTTTTGTTGGCAAGAGTTCAGAACAAGCTCACCCATTCCCCAAGTGTTCTTTCCCAGCTTGTAATGTTGGCACTTGTGTGCAGGTGTTGTTGTGCACCTATGTGGTCTTGCATCGGTTTGTTGCTGTGGCAAGAAACCATCAAGAGACGTGATTGACACAGGAAGAGAGGGGACTTGCCAAGCAACTTGAGGGGGTAGGGCTGGGTCACATAGCTATACAGAAATCTATGAACGTTTCATCAAGGATAAGGGATTCACATCAAAGAGCTGTGCATGTTTCCACATAGCAGCTGACTTCGGGCAAATGATTTGCAGATTCTAGGGGTGTGAACCAACCACAAGAGTTAGTTCAAAGACCACTTTGGTGCTTTGATTTTTTTAAAATATTTTTTTTTTGCTTGGATGAATTCAAAGACTGCCCAATTCAACTTGAATGTCTGAGGCAATTTGCTTTCTTGCCCCACATTCACTATTGGGAAATTTTTTTAAAAAATGGCTATCACCTTTCCCCACTTTTGACCAAAGTACATGAAATTTACAGGCATTTACCCCTCCAGAGTGGATAAAAGTCGTCAAATTTCAGGCAAACAGGTCCAGGGGATTTTGTGGTGGACACCTCTAAAATATGACCCACCCACACCTGCAAAGAATAATCTCAAAACATAATAATTTTTGGTTAGCATCAGATGAAATTTGCAGGCAAGCTCATCTCTTCTGAGAGCATGAATCCTGCCAAATTTCAGGATAGCTTTGGTGATTTTCTTGCATGAGAAGCTATTGTTGTTGTAAGGTCAGTGCAACAGGGATAATTTAATCTCTGCTAGTGTTTTGTGGACAATTCCTTGACAGCCATATTCTCTACTAAATTTCCATCTTCAATGGTAGGCCCACATGCAATGCATTACAGTATCCAGTTAAGAGGATACTGGAGCAAAGATTACTGCAACGTTATCTTTGTCCAGGCACAGCCATAGAAGGAAAATGAGTTGAAGGTAGTATAAATAATGAGGCCACCTGGGGCTCCAGTGACAATGCTGGATGCTAAGTCCCAGATATGGAGCCACTCACCCACTGTGCTTGTCAGAATTTAGGCTCCTTGGCCCGTACCCAGCCCATTACTGAATCCAGGCATGTGCACAGCTTCACCTGACTGATGGTATGAAGGACTAGAGCTGGGTGTCTTCAGCAAACAGATGACACTTCATTCCAAACTCTGTGATGATGACCTCACCCCACAGATTCACGTAGATATTAAGGAGCATGAGGTACTGGAAGGAGCCTTGCAGGATACCACAGCACAATCACCAGGGATATAAGCAGATACCTCCAACCCAATGCTTCTCCGTGACCCTAACAATGCAGGTAGAAGTGGAACCCCTATATCACTGTGCCCCCAACGCCCATCCTACAGAGCCGATCCAGTCTGAACCCACACAGGACTGGATCTAGCTAATTCACTTTATCCTGAATGTAATTACCCTCTCTCTTAATCACCTTGACCCCATAGGGTATATTAGTGACTGGGTGACAGTTATTACAATCTTCTGCTCCAAAGAGAGCTTCTTAAGGAGTGGCCACACAACCGACTTTCTTAAGACGGTTGACATCACACCCTCTTGCAAAGGAGCACCCAGCACCTATTGGACCCACCAAATCAATCCCCTCTGGCTCTTTCTTAATAACCAAGATGTGCAAAGCCAAGCATACAAGTAGTTGTCCAAGCTCCTTCCGGAACTGGTGCTTGATCCAGAACATAGCTGAGCATTACAAACCAGGAAATTAGGAATTTTGGTGACATCAGCAGCCAAGTCCAATAATTAAACTAGATTTTTAGACACAAATATTGTTCCTTGCATAAATATTTTGTGTGTGTGTGTGTTTGAGGTGCTATATACATCAATGAAATGTATTTTTTTAAAAAAAAATCAATAAGCAACACAAATGGTTGAATATGATTTTGAAAGTTAGAGTTTATAGAACTTCACATATGACAAAGTGCTGCAGTTTCCCAGTGTCTGGATTCTGTGATGTAAATGTTTGTGGAAAAAATGGTTTCACATTGAAGGGCAAAGCTACCACTGCTGCATTCTGGTGGAATCGTATAAAAGGGTGATCATTCCATTTTTCAAGAAAGCCTTGGTACGTGGTTTTGCTACCTTAAAAATATATAACTATTGTACAGTGCAAAATAAATAAGAACCTTAAGGGAAAACAATGTAGAAGCATGTGGCTGTTTTTGTTTATGTGAAAACCACTATCTTACTACAGTGGTACCTCTGGTTACGTACTTAATTCGTTCCAGAGGTCTGATCTTAACCTGAAACTGTTCTTAACCTGAGGTACCACTTTAGCTAATGGGGCCTCCCGCTGCTGCTGCGCTGCTGCTGTACGATTTCTGTTCTCATCCTGAAGCAAAGTTCTTAACCCAAGGTGATATTTCTGGGTTAGCGGAGTCTGTAACCTGAAGCCTGAAACAGTGACACAGGTGTGAGGTGGGCAGTATGAATAGCAGACAGGAGAAGGTCTAAAGTGATTGGTTTGGGGGCAAGCTGTAGGAGCAGAGGTGGTGGTGATCTGGGTGAGCTGTAAGGTTTGGGTGAGAGGTAAGTAGTGGTTTGGGCAAGGTGTAAGGGAAGGGGGTGGTTTGGGTGAGCTCAAAGTGGGGTTGGCAAGGTCTAAAGGTTGGGTGTGCAGCCCCTAAGATATACATATTTGATTGGAAATGACAGAAGTGACTGAAATGACAGGGGAAAAGGAGGACTATTAATCCAAAGGTCAGTGCAATTATACCCAGATTTCTTGAGTAGATTCTTTCTTTCTTTCTTTCTTTCTTTCTTTCTTTCTTTCTTTCTTTCTTTCTTTCTGGAGGAGATAAATTTCTATTCTATGGAAGCTCCCTTGCCCTTTAATGGGAAATATTTATCCAGTATAATACAGCCATGTTTAAAGATCATCCAGAACGACAGGTGTCCCCTTTTACCTAATGGAAAATGCATTCCTCCTGTTGTTTATGCCTTGATCGCCAAACCTCAAGGTAAATGAACAAATTACTTCTCCACTTCCGTGTGAAGTGTGGGGAGTTATGGAAACAACATACAGAGTCTTATTGTTGCTTTGGGCTTCATACCACCTATTGAGTTGCTCAAGTCTGCTGATTTTCCACACTTGTTACTTAGATAAATAGATGATTTGAAGAAAAACAACAAACCATCAGGCAGCAATACGCAAAGAAACTCCGACAGTAAAACAAGTCTGTTGATCTACAGGCCCGTGTGACCTTTTGTATTTGCTGAAACAGCCTGTTTTAATTACTAATGGATACGGTTGCACTCCGATAAACATTACTGACGATTGAAAACAGCACCTTTATAAGCAAAGGATTTGTAGAAATTTAATCTCTGCAGCTTGAACTCAACTCGGAGTATTATAGCAAGAACAAAGTAACCCCTTGAAGAAGTTAATGGACAACTAAGTGGAATGGCTACATGTGTCATACACTGAGTAAAGAGGGACTGACAAAAACCCATTAGTGCCTGAAGGGGAAAAGCAAAGGCAGAAATTCTATCACTTCCAGATGAGCCCTCCTTGCATCTCCCCAAACTCTCTATTAGAATGACAGGGAAGAGGGAGGGCTATTAATCCAAAGGTCAGTGCAATTATACCCAGATTTCTTTTATTGAAAAGGCGCTGGAAATTATCTACAATGTGAGTGTTCCGAAAGGAAGAATTGATACTTTTAAAAATCCCATTTCAGTGGCTTGGTACTGAAAGTAACAATTCTACCTGTCATATGAAAGATGGGGAGGGGAGAGGGCAAGAAGTAACTTTCCAGTCTAGACTCTGGTTGAACCGCAACGTAAAAAGGAAAAGCACTTGATTTTCCGTCCCTCGGCACACTTTGGGAAAACGTTTCACTTATATTGCCCTCCATATGAATTGCTCTTCCTTATCTTGAGTGATGACGTCATTAGTTAGCCAAATTGGGATTGGCTGTGTGGGATTGTGACATCATCCCCTTCAGTGCATGGTCTCTGGTTGTTTTTGAGAATCCCACCTAACTAATGCAGGAAGTGGCAGCCAGTTACCAAGATTGGTAACACCAACTGTTGTTGTTGTTGTTAATTTCATTTCCATACTGCTTTATATTTTTAAAAGGGAGGAATCTCAAAGCGGTTTACAACCTACATTAAAACATCAACGAAAACAATCCAGAACAAAACATTACTCAAGAAAGTCAAATATAAGGTATACATTCAAAGCAACATAATTAACAGTTAGGGTTAAGTGATGATGCTTAAAGGGTGGTTCTTTGTGTGAGCATTTCTACCTACCAAAATGAGAAGCTGCTAACCCAATATTGAGCTTGGAGACTATTCAGTACAGCTCTAGACTGAATCTGGACCGTTCAGACAGTGAGATAGATCACGTCATTGTATGAATGGTGAGAAAACCAGGAGTTCCCAATTGAAGACCCATAGGATCAGAGTCATCTCAGCAACACAATTTGATTCAAGAGCGTTTGTATGGTTTGTTCTCCTTCTGTCTCCTGCTTCATCTCTCTTAGTCTTTTAATCCTGTGGGACAGTTTCTCTTTGCTTGATCTGAGAACACTGCCACTTGGGGACCTATTCCCAGTGCATGAAAGCACCATAGCTTCTCCCACCCACCACTTCACCACAAGAGGAGTAGCCAATGTGATATCTTCCCATAGTTGTTGGACCACGTCCCATCAGCACCAATCAGTTTGGCCAATGGTCAGGGATATGGAAGTTATAGTCTATGGGTAGGCAAACTAAGGTCCGGGGGCCGGATCTGGCCCAATTGCCTTCTAAATCTAGCTCGCGGGCGGTCCGGGAATCAGCGTGTTTTACATGAGTAGAATGTGTGCTTTTATTTAAAATGCATCTCTGGGTTATTTGTGGGGCATAGGAATTCGTTCTCCCCCCCCAATATAGTCTGGCCCCCCACAGGGACAGTGGACCGGCCCCCTGCTGAAAAGGTTTGCTGACCCCTGCTGTAGTCCATTGACCAAACTGCGGGAGGTAGTGCAAGACAGGAGTGCCTGGCGTGCTCTGGTCCATGGGGTCACGAAGAGTCAGACACGACTAAATGACTAAACAACAATGTTGTAGTCCAACAACTTGAGAGGGCACAACAATGGTTCCCCCTGCACGACAACCTTCTTTTTAGGGGAAGGTCTTGGTGTTGGTAGCTTTAGTCTGCATTTGGTTGCTGGGATCTTCCCGGGGGCTGCCAGTGAGGCTTTAGACCCAGTCATGGCACTGAGGGCAACCTTGGGGTTTTGGCAAACAACCATTGCCCAGAAATCAGGGCTTAATTTGAGATGATGTTGATGTGATGTCGTCTAAACGGTCTCGGTCCAGTATATCTGAAGGAGTGTCTCCACCCCCACCGTTCTAACCAGACACTGAGGTCCAGCTCTGAGGACCTTCTAGTGGTTCCCTCACTGCAAGAAGTGAGGTTACAGTGAACCAGGCAGAGGGCCTTCTCAGTAGTGGCGCCCACCCTGTGGAACACCCTGCCATCAGAGGTCAAGGAAATAAACAACTATCTGACTTTTAGAAGACATCTGAAGGCAGCCCTGTATAGGGAAGTTTTTAATGTTTGATCTTTTATCGTGTTTTTAATATCCTGTTGGGAGCTGCCCAGAGTGGCTGGGGAAACCCAGCCAGATGGGTGGGGTATAAATAAATATTATTATTATTATTATTATTATTATTATTATTATTATTATTATTATTTCTTACAGAACTCACTGACTTTCAGTGCAGTGTATCCCCATGCAGCTGAGCAAGCTTTGAAAACCTAACCTGCCCGAAAGAAGCAAACCTCTTGTATTCCCTTGTGATGCCAATAGATCTGCATTCCATTTCATACAATACGGTGGTTTCAAGAAGAAAGGATCCTAATAGATTTTTGCAATTTTAAAAAGGCCCTCATGATTTTGCTTTTAAAGTTCCATGTTCTGAAAACAGGGTTTGGTTTTCAATATGAAGACTTCCCCCCCACTTCCCCCATCCTTTTGGCAGGAATCATGAAAAGACAATTTTGTATAGATAGAGCATATTTTCCTCAAATGGCACTGTTGTTGCTTTATGTGGCCTCTGGCAGCTTCTGACCTGGCACTAAGCCTTTCCCCCGCACAAATCAGTGGAGCATAGTGTTTCCTCCAACTTATTATGGGACAACAGAATTAGCTGCAATCGGGACACTTCTTATCTTGAATTCCAAGGACAACAGGATCATTTCAGGGCAAGGGCACAACCCATTACTCAGTAATTTTCCTGATTGCAACCATACCAAATAAATAAATACATCTTCGAAACTGTGTTCATTATTAACACACAGTTGCTGCTACTGAACCCCACTCCTTGTATATTCTGGGCCCTGGTCTGCCGTCACATTTGTTGAGTAGTGTGAGAACCACTGCTGAGGTTGGATAGCCATCCATCATGGATGGTTTAGTTGAGATTCCTGCATTGCAGGGAATTGGACTAGATGATGCTCAGGATCCCTTCCAACGCTACAATTCTATGATTCTATAAAATACACAATAAAAAACAACTAATTCAAAAACGAAAGGCAAAATGTTAGCTAGTTAACAACTGATGGCAATCAGTGTGGGGTATAGATGAAACTCCCTTGTTCCAGAGTCTGGGCACAGTTACAGAGAAGACCTGTTCTATCACAATCAATTAAAAGTATTTTTTTGTGTTCTGTGTTAAAAATGCAATCTTTCCCCTCTTTTTTTGGAGAGAGGCGTGCTGTAAAATATGCAAATCTGTTCTAGGAAATGAGTGATTGCTTACTGTGCGTAATAGATACCTAATTGCCGAGTGCTCTAGCTCAGTGGTTCTCAAACTTTGTCTTCGTGAGCTTTCCACAATAAACTTGTTGAAGATTCCTCAGGGATAATAAGAGGGCCGATGAACCATTATGCTAAGTACTCAACAGGACAGTGCTCTTCTCCACCTGATATTCCTGCTACGCTGTCATTATCTGCGAACTTTTCAGTGTGAAAAGCGTGCCTGTTTTGTTCCCTGCACTTTTCTCTACAACAAAGGCTCCTTCCGCCTGAGGACTTTCATTCTGATGACCAGGAACTCTCTCTTAGGCCTGTGAATTCCTGCATGCCCAATGAACAGATTGTGTTGGACCAATGTTAGACCACTTTTAAATAGCTGGCTTCCCATACTTGTCAAAAAAGAAAGGCAAATATAAGAGTGCAGTGGAAGGCAGCGTCACTGCCATTTACCAACACGGAAACATATAGGGATCTGTTTATTTATATATCCTCCCTGTTTTCATAGGAACCTGATATTCTATAGGTCTACTTCAGCTTTCCCCAACCTGGTGAAATCCAGAGATTTTGAAATTCTAGTTCCATCTGTTAGAATTCCTGATCTATGACTGCAGTCATGGGATTTTTGTCTATCACATGACGGTATATGTTTTGACTCCACAGAGTGGGAAGTGACGGAGACAGGATGTTTGTGTCACTGTGTTCCGTGAAGTGGGACTATTGTCCTTTGTTCTTTTTCTCTTTGCTGTCTGATGCTAGAGAGAGAGGGAGCCATGTTGCAGTGCTCCATGTGTGTTTATATGTAAATAAAGTAGATTAGCCAAAATGCTGAGTTGCTGAGGTCTGTTGCGCAACTGCGAAAACTCTGCAGATCCCTAAGTGTGCCGGTGTCGGTCGCTGTGATGTTTGGCCAGAATAAAGCTTTTGAAGCTCCCAAACGATTAACCAGGAGGGAGGGAGCATGCCAGTTGGGCATGTGTCTCTGCCAGGGTCCTACTCGAGTGTAGGCTGAGCTCCTGACACCATCATCCCTGACAAATAGCCATGTAATCTGGGGCTGATGGGAATTGCAGTCCAGAACACCTGAAAGGCACCAGATTGGGGAGGCTGGTCTATGTTGTCCGGGGCTGCTGGGATCTGTGGACAGCTGTTCCAGGTGTTAAACCACTGAACTGAAGGTGGCAGCTTCTTGGTAAGGTGTCCTCAGGCCCTACCACCCCAACTGGCCACAAGAGGAAAGTTTAGAATACAGCTTCCTCTCCCAGTGAAGTCTTGCTTGAGCAAAGTTGTCCTCCAGTTCTGATCCCAACTCCCAGCTTTGTCCCATGTCTCCTGGTTTTTGGCTCACCTCAGACTGCTACCTGCAGCCTCTCATACACTGTCACTTCTACAACCTGTGCCCAACTACAGTTTAGCATAGGTGCTAAGCATCCTTTAGTAAAATTCTCTACCCCTCCCTGCTGCAGTTGCTAACTGCCCCAGACACCAGTGGTATGCGGTGAGATTTTTCGCAGGGGAACAGTCCAGAGACGCCAGCTTGTGAGAGTGATGGAAAGGGCGACGTTGTAACATCCCGACATCAAGAGCATCGCGCCTCCTTCCCTAAGCCAGGCAGAAGCTTCCTGGGCTTTGGGAAGGAGTTGCCAGGCCTGTGACAGGACGCTGGAGCCCTCCTGCCTTCCTCCCAAAGCTGGGTGGGCTTTGGGAAGGTGTGGGGAAGGGCTCTTGGACCCTTTAGGGGACTAGCCTAGTCCCCGTGCTCCACTGACTGCACAGTGGGTGGAAAGAAGACACTTAAAAAATAAATCTAGCAATGTTTGTCTATCTGACAGGCAGCTGCTTTCTAAGGGGGTCTTTCCTAGCCCTGTTTTTAAATGGAGATGACTTTACCTGTGAATGCAGGGACCTAACAATTATAACCATACCCCAAAGCATATGCTTTGCCACTGAGTAATGGGCCTTCTCAGTATCAGCCCAAAAGCATAATTTAAAACTTAACTAAGAAGTGGTTTGAGTTGTGTTTTTTTTTTTTTTGGGGGGGGGTGTTTTGTATGTTAAGAACCACAACTTTCTCAACAAATTGATTTTTGCAACTTGTGTGCAAAAAACTCGAGGACTGCTCTTATTTAATTTCACTTTGCTTTTGGGGGAAAAAAAAGATTTAAAAAATGAGAATTTGAGTCTTTTTTTCTTTTTCTTTTTCTTTTTGGCTGCAAGGGTTACAACAAAAGACATTGATTTTGGCACCATAATGGCAGCAGGCCCTTTTAAAATTTCAAAATAGGATAGAAAGGAGAAATTAGTACTATTTCTTCAGATGTCAGATATACCAAGGCAGGAAAGAACACCGGACACTGATTTTATTTTGCTACAATCTGTCACATGCCTTTAAGTACAAGCGGAAAATGGAGACAATTGAAATGGGTTTTCACCTCTCTTAAATGTTCTATTTATGTCATTTGTTGACCACCTGTCTCCCCACAACATGTTGTGGCATAAGTCAACTTGACTGCACAATGTCACTAGCATGGCACGTGCACTACTGGCCATTTTAATGGGTTCCTCCCCCCTTAGACTAGGGTGGGGGTAGTCCTCCCGTCTAAACCTGCAGTTCTTAGTGGAGGTACTTGCTCAAAAACAAGTCAAAGCTTCTTAAAAAAGAACCACCCAAACAAGTAGTCCTCAAACTTTTCCCACCCAGTGGACTATGTGAAAATTGCTGAGAGTCTTGGTGGGCCACCTAAAGATTTCTCTACCTTTTGTAGCAATTGTAAAGTGCTGTGCTAGATTGCTGTATGATTTTGAATTGCATTTTTACAGACAGGGCCGTCTTACCCATAGGTGCTAGGGGTGCCGGGCCCGGGAGTTGAGTCCGCCCATTGGTCAGAGCGCTGCAGCGGGCTCTTCTGCTGCAGGCAGCTCTGCGCTCTGAGTTGAGGGGCAACCAAGCCAGCGAGATGCTGAGGCAGCCAGCTGGCTCCGCCCTCCTGCGCGTCTGGGACTGGGCAACCTGGGGGAGGGGCACCGGGTGGATCTTTGCACCCCGGCGCTGCATATGCTTAAGACAGCCCTGTTTACAGACATGCCCTGGATCACCTGAACGAAGCATGTGGACCACAGGCTGGGAACCCCTAACACGAACTTTGAATTTTAAGATAACAGCACAAATACACAGGTGTCTATATTTTCATGCATAAAATATTATGTGAATATTGCTTTGTGAAGTTATGCTGATTTGGTGGGAGTAGGGTATATTATTTTAATAGAACTAGAAAAATATTAACCTAAGATGTGTGTATGTGTGTGCACACTCTTTAATACAAAGTTATTCAAAACAGATATTCATGTTCTTAACTGGCACAGTGGTCACGCGCACACACACACACACACACACACACACCACCTAGCACTATGCTGTTCTGTGAATTTTCCTAATATGCTTCTTAAACATTCCTGTAATGTGCTTATAGGAAAAGTTTGAGCAGTCTGTAGGGACAAACAATTTGAGTCTGAAGAACATTATGGAATAAAGGGGGAAATTAACTTGGGAAAGTAGGAAGCCATCTTGAACCAAGTGAGACCATTGATCTATCTAGCTCAGGCATGGTGAACCTTGGGCCCTTCTGATGTTGCTAAATGATAACTCCCATCATCCCTGGCCGTTGGCCATGCTTGCTGGGGCTGATGGTAATGGTGGATGTGGGTACCCTGGTGTCTTGCGCAATGCCAAAATTTGGCACCCTCTTCCCCCCTCACTGACTTTCCAAAGTCATCTATCCCAGATACCAGGCTTTGGGATGGCGGTGCAAGGGCTCTGGCAGGGTCCTCGAGCCCTACCACCTCCTTCCTAAACCTGGGAAAATGCTAACTGGGTTTTGGCAAGGACTGAGAACTCTAGGACCCTGCCAGAGCCTCACAGCTCATTCCCAAAGCCCAGTGCCTCACTTACCGGGCTTTGAGATGCCCCCCACCTTCAGCTCAGTGCCCAATCACACACCACTCTGCTCCTGCTGATGGGAGCTGTAGTTCTGCTATATTTGGAGGGCAAATGTCCCTCATACCTGAGCTAGCTGAACAGTGCCTATTCTGTTTGGCGGGGTATGCTTCTCAAGGATTTCTATTCCAAGAGTGGAGACAGTAATGATAGGGCTGGGCAAACTGCACTAACTGGAAAGCTGACCCAGCAAAGGCAAGGGATGGAGCCAGTGTGATGTAGTGGTTAAGAGTGATAGACTCATAATCTGGTCAGCTGGGTTTGTGTCCCTGCTCCTCCACATGCAGCTGCTGGGTGACCTTGGGCCAGTCTCACTTCTTTGAAGTCTCTCAGCCCCACTCACCTCACAGAGTGTTTGTTGTGGGGGAGGAAGGGAAAGGAGAATGTTAGCTGCTTTGAGACTCCTTTGGGTAGTGATAAAGCGGGATATCAAATCCAAACTCTTCTTCTCTTCTTCTTCTCCTTCATGTGTATACCCAGTCCATTAAGGGAGAAAGCAAGTCCACATCTTCTTCCCATGTCCACATGTTCAACAGAACATATGGAAAGAGAAGCCTATGTCTATAGAGGTGCCTGCAGGGTTGGGAACCGTGATCAGCTGGGATTCCTGATCACATGAGATCCTATGTGTATTGATTTTCTTTTCCAGACATTGTGTCGATTGTGCAGATGTCTGTAAGGGGGTGGTGGGAAGGTGTTGGCGGTAGGCTTGGAGGCATGACTCCACTTTCTCTTCCATGTCCTGAAAATACATATGGATGGAGATCAACCTAAAGGATTGCAGAAGATCTGAGAGGGGTTTTGGAATGTGTTTGCATTCAAATTTTTGTTTGTTCCTTCATTCTCCTGCTCTTCCCTTTTACTCTCTTCCGGGGCCTTTCTGGAAGACGGTTAAATTGTGCAAGGAATTCATTCTCTTAACTTGTTGTTCAGTTGTTATGGACAACTCAACACTTCTCCCCCCCTCCCAAGTACGATTGTGTATAAATCCTATGACAATTTGAGCCAAGTGACACACAAATCTTCTGTGAACAGCTCCTCAACTTCTTGTCACTTAAATTTTTTTTTATTGCTAATGGATTTTTAAATATTCCATTTTCTACACATTTTTATTTGGTAGAATTAAACAGCGTGCACGAAGTACTTTAACTTGACTTTGATGTACACCATTTATCTGAATGAAAGATCAAGCCTTTTATTTACATGTTATGGATCAATTGCCTTTTAAAAATCTAACCCATTAATATTTCTTTCTTTTTAAAAAAATCAAAAAAATCAATCACTGCGCTCAGTCAGAGAAAGAAAGACATTCTAGAAGGGATCAATTTAAAATAAAATTGCATCGTCCAGACACAACCGATGTGGGGAGAAAGCAATATGATCTGTTCAAGTGTGAATAGGTACATATAGAAGGCCATATGAAAAACCAAAATTGCAACAGAACACTTAGCCTTTCAGGGTTACCCAGTTTCATCTAACTTTCTCCCATTGTTTCTTTCTTTCCTTTAATGAAAAGCAGCCATGGAAGGCTGCACTCAGGAGCAGAGGATGGGGATGGAGGCTTGCATGACTTTCCCCCTATCAGCTGCTTTCCTCTATTAGAACCTATTTTCCTGTGAGATACGAGAGAGAAGTAGTTGGGGCAGGAATGGCCCTGCCTCACACTTTTCTTGGGTGTTCTTGTCTGGCTGGAGTATGTCCCTGGACTCGGACGATGCTGCTTACTTGCCTGAATTGCAAATTGCAAATATAAAGGAACCAGACTTCTGTACAGAGATGTTGCTCTGACCCCTTTTTCCTTTTGCTTTGCCCACCATTGGCAAGTGGCTCCCAGAATGTTTCCCAGAATGCAATGTGGTCGTTGTGTTGAAAATGAGTCCTCAGCCCAGAGCTACGGGGGTGATTCCGATTTGGAAAACCAATATTCCAAACAGCATTGTGTACCACACCAGGAATAGCATGTGCCCATTTTGGCAATACATTTTTGATATTTTTTTTTACGGTTCTCTAACAAAAAGGCCTTGCTGGAGGAGTGGGGGGGGGAGTAGATTGACGACAGCTTAATGAATTAAATATGTACCAATTTTTAAGCACAGCACAGTTTCCAAACTGTTGGCTCAGGTAAGTTTCTCATTAGCAGACATTTGATGATTACATGCCTAGGATGAAATAACCACTTTTTGAAAAAACATCCCAAAACAGACTCTAATATCTTATGTGAAGGTCAAGCTCATAGATTCGAGTCCTTAATATTCTATCTGACATTCTCATTTTCTGAAGTTTGAGTCTTTAGATACATAAGTCGTAGATACTGTAGTATTGTGAAGGTTTCTATGAGCAGCATTGCAATTAGGTATATCGAAAATCCCCTTGCCGTGATACAGATGTGAAAAGTGGACCAAAGTTACTTACTACACTCATGTTCTTGTAGTAGCATTGTCTATTTCCAGGAAAGG
Organism: Podarcis vaucheri; assembly: GCF_965113315.1. Taxonomy (NCBI): domain Eukaryota; kingdom Metazoa; phylum Chordata; class Lepidosauria; order Squamata; family Lacertidae; genus Podarcis; species Podarcis vaucheri. Next base: position 34,813,684 of record NC_138764.1, read on the forward strand.
ACATTGTCTGTTTCCAGGGAACAAGCATTTTTAGATTAGAAACGAAACAATCACACTAATGCGAGGCTTCTGACATGTGATTGAATATGAATTGTGTCGTAATCCAATGTATTAGCAAAACAGAGGCTATGGACTCCTTCTAAAAGGCTTAATCTTACCTATTGGCTTATTTTGTTGACTTCTTTGAAACTATTGCTTCAAAATGGAGGAAATGCAACTGTTAGGCCTAACTATGTCAAATGAGTTGATTAAACAGAATAAAAAGAAGAGAAAAGCCCCTTCATAACTTATTTTCTTTGGGAAAAAACCCTCTGTAAAACAGCTTCTTTTGCATTTTCCTATTCAAAAATGTCTTCTAATAAAAGTTTGAAGTCTTCAAATATATTTGCCCCTCGAGCAAACTTTTTTCATTTAATATTGTGTCTGTTAATTAGTGTTTCAAATTTGCAAATTCTTTATTGGTTTATATCAATGTAATACCCAAAGCTCATCTCATTGCCAGATTTGAATGAAATATGATCCTGTTTATTCTATTAAAATGAAGGCTGGAAACTGTTACCCAAATGCCACAGGAATTCTTGCCATTTTCTCATCAAATTCCTCATCAGATTCCACCCCCCTTTTTTTGTTAAAGTCACATTGTTTTAGATTTTTGCGCCTTGGCATTTAAATGAAATTCAATGGGCCCCACTGGAGAAAAACATCTGCAGGGACATATTGTACATAATCTCCATTCCAATCAAGCAGGAGTGTACTAGTGTAATGGAAAAGATGCTTGTTCTTACTCCACTTAGATTTACTGTGATGTGGCTATTGAGTCAATCTGTGTGAAAGAACATCTAGCAAATTAAAGTTAGAAGAACGGGGGGGGAGGGCGAAAAAGTATTTCCCACCCCTAAATAATCAGCTTCTTACTTCATAAATAGTATTAATCTAAGACTATGACTTTGAAGCAATATGAAATTGAGGAATGTGTCTCGAGTAACCTAAAGGGACTTCACTGGGACTTACTTTAGAGTAAACTTGTAGAGAATTGCACCTTAAATCATTGATGCTGGAGTAGTCTCATGGAAATGCACGACACTCTTTTGGAGCAAGGCTTGAAGCACATGTTTAGAAATATCACATGGCACAGTCATCCTGGGAAAGTGCTACTTGATATTGCATCTGGAGGGTTGTATTTTAACATTCTCCCCTACATTAAAAAAAGTCTCTGTATGTAGAAAAGTTAGGAAATCAGTCTGATCTAGGTAGGATCCCAGTTGAATTTATTATAATCAGGGAAGCATTCAAAAATGCTATTTCCTCCCACTGCAGGAGAGCTGGACCATGTGATTTTCTCCACTCCCGAGTATACTTATTAGTTCTCATTGGGTGACAAAATTCAGCTTTAAGAGTTCAATCCACAAGCCACTTAACTTGGCTATTGGCACTAAGCCTCGTCCTATAAACTCTGGCAATGAATCAGGAAAGAAGCACACAGGAAGTAATTAGTGGGGAGCCAGGATCAGGCTCCTATTGAGATAGACAGCAAGGAAAGGGATCCTATGGCCATCCAAAAGTTGCTGGATTCCAACTCACATCAGCCCCAACCAACACGGCCAATGATTAGGAAAGACGGCCTACAGTTTCCCTACCCCTGATTTACAGAATAATCTTAGACTCCATTGAGCTAGAACTCTGCTGTCTCTGCCTCAGAGGAGGTAAGTTTGAGTCAGGTGTTCCTGGCTGGAAGAAGAAGACTGCTCTGGTAGAGTGCCCTGTCTCTACCGCCAAGGGATTAGATTAGCAAAAGTGCAGCAGCTGATCCCCAGCTGTTGAAACAGCACCAGGAAAAATATGAAGCTCCAGGATCAACCAAGGCTCAAAAGTGCATTGATCACAATCAACACATGGAACTGCGCCTCCAATCAGATAATCTAGTGGGGAACAGGTGCTACGTGGCCTTCACAGCTGCTTTCACTAACCAGAAACAGTTGCATTATGTATGCTGTGTGCAATGCACATCAAAGGTAATCCTATATAGCAGCACCTTATTAGAGTAATGAGCCTTATTCTCTTCCCCTAGCAGCTTTGGGGAGAGAAGTTCATGGAAATCTTATCCCAGGTTCGTCTCCTGGTCCCTCTATTCCAGTATCGTGTAACAACAACAGGCAGCCACAGATGTTGCCGAAGAAGATACAAGGACCTAAAGATAATCTACCTCCATGTGAAGACCTCATCCTCTAACCACTAGCAGGAGAGGGACAATTTAGAACAGAAGCAGGAGATTCAGACTTTGCTCGATATATTTTTACTGGTGAGGAAGTTGCAAAGCCCACATAAAATTACTGAGTGGAGGCCCAGCTTCTGATGCCCTGTGATCATACTCACAATGCCATCCTAAATATGTATACCGTAGAGGCCCCTTTGAGAGCTGGAGTTGTGTAATAGTCAACGAACACAGGAGGGGAACCTTAGGGCTAGTAGTCCTGAATCCAGCTCTTCAGGTTCTCAGGACTCACTGCAGGTCATACTAGCAGAATTAAAAGGGAAAATCCTTGTGAAAATTTGTCAGAATTTTGGTGTAATGTTGTCCACATAAACACATTTTTCTATGCAGTTTTTACAAATATAGTACAGTGGTACCTCAGGTTACATACGCTTCAGGTTACATACGCTTCAGGTTACAGACGCCGCTAACCCAGAAATAGTACCTCAGGTTAAGAACTTTGCTTCAGGATGAGAACAGAAATCGGGCTCCGGCGGCGTGGCAGTAGCAGGAGGCCCCATTAGCTAAAGTGGTGCTTCAGGTTAAGTACAGTTTCAGGTTAAGAACGGACCTCCGTAACGAATTAAGTACCGGTACTTAACCCGAGGTACCAGTGTACACACATTTCTGGAAGCAAGTTCCCCTTATTGAATGAATTTTTGTATGCTGTTTTTACTGCTGTATGCGTATATATGCACAATCAAGTACAATATATACATTTTTGTACACATTTCTTGACTGGCAAACTGCGATGCAAAATTCAGAAATGTGTGATTTTCAAAGGACGGAGATATTTGGGTCCGCACATTGTTTCAGAGTGCAAATTTCTCCACCAACCCACCCAACACTGGCATTTCCCCTGCCCCTCAATAAGAACATTGGGCTAGGACTGGAGAGACGGTGGTCCAAATTCTCACTCAGCCCACTAGGTGAGGCTGGGGCAGCTACTCTTAGCCTAACCAATCTCATGAGGTGGTTGTGAGGATAAATGTGTAGAAAGGGAACTATGAGTACCCCCTTCAGATCCTTGGAGAAAAGGGTTTGGGCACGCCTCTGTACCAGTGCCTTGTGTTTGCAGCGTTAAGCAGAGCTCTATTAAGTAGAAAAGAGCTCTATTAAGTAGAAAAGGGATGCGGGTGGCGCTGTGGGTTAAACCACAGAGCCTAGGACTTGCCGATCAGAAGGTCGGCAGTTTGAATCCCTGTGACGGGGTGAGCTCCTGTTGCTCGGCCCCTGTTCCTGCCAACCTAGCAGTTCAAAAGCATGTCAAAGTGCAAGTGGATAAATAGGTACCACTCCAGCGGGAAGGTAAACAGCGTTTCGGTGTGCTGCTCTGGTTCGCCAGAAGTGGCTTAGTCATGCTGGCCACATGACCCGGAAGCTGTACGCTGGCTCCCTCGGCCAATAAAGCGAGATGAGCACCGCAAACCCAGAGTTGGTCAAGACTGGACCTAATGGTCAGGGGTCCCTTTACCCTTTACCTTTACCTATTAAGTAGGGTGTCTTCCCCAGGACCAAACATCCTTGACCCTTGATCACCGGGTTAGTCCGTGTTGCTGGTGCCACCACTGGGGGCTGCCCAGTGTGATCTGTGTGAGGACCTAGTCAGTGGTGCCCCCCTGGTTGTGGAATGCCCTCTCTAGTCAGATGTGCCTGTCTCCATCACTAACAACTTTCAGGAGGACTTTGAAAACATCCCTATTACCCAGGCATTTGGTGGCTGGATAACACTGTTCCTTTTAGAATATTTTAAACCATAACTGCTTTTAGATGTTTTTACAAATAATTGTTTTTAGGAGCTGCTTTTGCTTTGTTTTCATTTTTAAATTGCAGATCTGTTTGCCGTCCTGGGCTCCTTGGAGAGAAAGGGTGGGTCATAAACCCAATAACTAAATTTGAACCGGATCAGCTCAAAATTCCCTAACCTAGGATGGGAATTCATATTATTGCACAGCATACCCAGGGCTGTCAGTGTCTTCAATGGGCAACATGCCTCCAAAAGGAATCAGTTCTATAGGGGCTCACCCTCAATATTTGCATCTCGGAGGATGAACAGCTGAGACTGCATAGAATGCATTCTGTAAATTACTGATTGAAGCTGAATTTCTGGTATCTTCTTAGAAGCAGTTGCACCAGATTAAGAAGGGGAAAAAAATCCTACTCCATTGTCTCTCACCAGATCAAACAACTGCTGAAACTATGGCAGCCAATGAACACAGATCAATGGTATCTGCAGCCACCACGTTTGTGTAGATTTAATCCATTTATGTGGAAATCAAGTTACAGCTTGTCTGGATGGATATTTTTTATTTTTCTTTACTGGAAACAATTGATAACATTACTTCAGAAGAAATTAATCCAGGGAATTAATTAGCAAAGTCTAATATCCAATAAAGGTAGCTCGGAGAAAGATTCCATTGGTGGTCAATTGTGACATTAAATGGATGGGAGGAGAAGAAAACTCTGAGACGCTCTTTCCATATAGAAGCTGTGGAGATATAAAAGGAAAGGGCCCCAATAACATTGTGAGTAAATAAAAAATGAAGGAGGCTGTCTGTGCTCGTATTATTCTCCTTGATCATGTAAGGCGGCCATGTGGAAAACAGGCCAGGGCTTTTGCACTGCTAAATTTTGAATAGAGGATAGGCTACACCTTATAAAGGTCCAAGGGTGCTCTACTGTTTTGCATCTGGCCATGTTCCAACAACTGCACCTTTAAAGATTGTATTTTCCAGACTGGGAGACCGGAGCTGACATCCTATGCCCACTTACCTGGGGAGTAAGATCCATTGAGCTCAATTGGACTAGATATGGACTAGATATATATGGGTAGGATATCTGCTTAAAAAGCAGAGACATCACCTTGCCAACAAGGGCCCTTTCAGTTAAAGCCATGGTTTTCCCAGTAGTGATGTATGGAAGTGAGAGCTGGACCATAAAGAAGGCTGATCGCCGAAGAATTGATGCTTTTGAATTATGGTGCTGGAGGAGACTCTTGAGAGTCCCATGGACTGCAAGATCAGACCTATCCATTCTTAAGGAAATCGGCCCTGAGTGCTCACTGGAAGGACAGATCCTGAAGCTGAGACTCCAATACTTTGGCCACCTCATGAGAAGAGAAGACTCCCTGGGAAAGACCCTGATGTTGGGCAAGATGGAAGGCAGAAGGAGAAGGGGATGACAGAGGACAAGATGGTTGGACAGTGTTCTCAAAGCTACATACATGAGTCTGACCAAACTGCGGGAGGCAGTGGAAGACAGGAGTGCCTGGCGTGCTCTGGTCCATGGGGTCACGAAGAGTCGGACACGACTAAACGACTAAACAACAACAATGGATAGGATTGGACTGTAAGATATGGTTTCAAGCCCAAGTAGTCTTCAAACTTTTTCTGTTTTGGATTATAAATAAATCAATAAACTTCGGTCCCACCATTCCTCTCAAAAGAGCTCAGGGCAGCGTACAACAAGGTAGTGAAACCCTACAATTAAAAACAAAACAGATTGATAAACAGTTTGAAAAATTAAGAACATCTAAAAACATTTAATAGCAGTCACATTTCCCCACAGCTAATACTTTCAAGGTTTCCAGGAACAGTATCTTTTGGCTGGAGTGCATATTCTTCCTGAATGTTAATAAGTGAGGGCGACAGATGCATTTTGCTAGGGAGGGAAACACCCCTGAGAAGTTGCTGTCATAGATCAGCATGAACCAGGAGTATTGTTTTCATAAAAACATGGAGTTGGAAGGGACCACATGGTCATCTAGTCCAACCCTCCTAAATACATGAATCTTTTTGCCCAATGTGGGGCTTGGACCCACAACCTGGAGTACCACGCTCCACCACCTGAGCTATTGGGAAGTACAAATTATAGATTCACTTTAAAATGTGAACCAAATGTGGGAGGTAGTCTAAAAACAGTCAGAGGGAAGATTTCAAGGTTGTTGTTTTGTATGTCTACTGTCTAGCTTTGTTTGTTTGTTTTGTCAATTCTATACTGACACAAGGGGACAAGATAACCTCTAGGATCATCATAATGGAAGGGCAGAGTGGGAAAGTAAAATGCTATGAGCTGTGAGGAACAGTACAGTCAAAGTAGCTGTCATGCAAACTACACCTGCTGGAAGACTAAGGCCTTAAATGACAATTTTAGGTTACATTTTAGAGATTAAGATTTAATCTATACAGTGGTACCTCGGGTTAGGTACTTAATTCGGTCCGGAGGTCCATTCTTAACCTGAAACTGTTCTTAACCTGAAGCACCACTTTAGCTAATGGGGCTTCCTGCTGCTGCCACGCCGCCGGAGCACGATTTCTGTTCTCATCCTGAGAACAAACCCGAGGTACTATTTCTGGGTTAGTGGAGTCTGTAACCTGAAGCGTATGTAACCTGAAGCGTATGTAACCCGAGGTACCACTGTATAACTGTTGTTATATCTGTATTGTCCCTGTTATACCCAATTGCAAATTGAAATGTATCCCTATCATGTTTAGGACTTCCCTGATATTGTATGTGAGCTGGAGCTGGTCTGTGACCAAAATAATAAATTTGTTTGTTTTTTTAATTAATTATCGCTATTCTTCCAAACCATGAAAGCTTAGTTTTCTTATATTCCTGCACCTGCTGGAACAGCTTCTTTTACACAACTATTGAAGGTTCAGGAGCCCTGTCCTCTCCCTTCCACCCCCACCAGGAGGCAGCTGCAAAGGGAGCAACAATGAGGATTAGGGGCAGCAGTGGCAGTGAGTATTGGGCATGGGCTTGGGCAGATAGCCAATGATGCTGACCCCTAGCACCAACCCCAAAAGATGCAAAAGAAGCTGAAGCCTTGCAAGGGACTAAGTTTGGATTGAGCTGCTAATCACTTGCAACATTGACTCTTATTTATCAACCAAAGGGTGTGTGTGTGTGTGCTACTGCTGCTTCCATTACTAATATCATCACCTAGATCTGATGCAGCCCATGCAACAGGCTGTTGTAGATAAAGGAAACTAAACCTCCACACACCTCCAGCTTGCCTGAAGGTTGGGATCTCCTTCCTCATGTCAAACAAATGATCAATACTCTAATGGAACTGACTGCTTGGTGCGGGGAGAGGCTTGAGGGGAGAACGAATTAATCCAGTCATCTCATTTCTACAAAAGGGGTATCTTGTCACTGTCACCATCAGGTGTATCAGTGCGGAAAGAGGTGGTAGATTTTGAAATACAGCAGCCCACGGCCTTTTGAATGAGGATATTTGAATTAAGGCCTGTACGTATATTTTAATTTTTTTTTTGGGGGGGGTTAATAAGCAATTTGCCCCTATGGGGCAGAATGGGGGAAAGTCTCCCAGGTTGATGGAAATAAGCCTTTTGAAATTAAGTGTGAAATTTGGACCAGATGGATTTTTCTGGTGTGGTCTCACAAGCAGGTATGTCACTACTGTAACTGTCCTCTAAAGCATCGCCAAAGCAGCAAGTACAGTGGTACCTCTGGTTGCGAACGGGATCTGTTCCGGAGGCCCGTTCACAACACGAAAAGAGCGCAACCTGCAGCGGCGCGTCTGCACACAAGTGGGTTGCAATTCGCCGCTTCTGTGCATGTGCCTGACCCGGAACTTCCGGGTCGCTGCGGGACGTAACCTGAAAGAATCACGATTGTGACAATAAAATATCGGAGGATTTATTTCCCCCTTTCCTTCCGCATCTTTCAATATATTGTTCATAGTAATAAAATTAGGATTTAGGAGGTTCACGCCCCCCCAAATATAAGCAAGCTGAGTGTCTTTACGTGAATGGCTCTCCCTCTCTCTTTCTCTCTCTCTCTCTCTCCCCCCCCCCCACCAGAAAAGCACCTTGAGGCATGTGTAAAACTAGTAGCTACATAAAGCAGAAGAATCAGATGTCTGCTGGGCAAATTGACAGAACTCATTAATCTTAGATGGAGAGTTCTATAGAGTCTGTCCTTTCATGCACCTGCCCGTGCCTTAAGTAATTACATGATGGCACTATTAATACTGAGAAGCTTGGGTAGGGATAGGGTTATCTCCCCTTCTTAGGAATTGATTGCTAGCTGATTAGTGGACAACATTTCTCTTGCCGTATAATTGCCTTTGTGCTATTGTAGTCTTTCTAACCGGGGGGTTAGGGCATCTTGCTGGTTCCGAGGCCTTGACAATAGCATCATGGCCCTCAAAGTAATGAACTGGAACTCAATCACTGCAGATTCCCCAAGCAGTAGATGCCTTGTTTAAATGTATCGCAAAATAGAAGCTCCCTCACACAACAACCAAATTAATAGAGGCTTTGTTGGCTATTTCCCCTTACTCTTTGTTTGTGATGTAAAACGCCACATTTCTAAAATGGCAAAATGGGCATGGAATATAATATAATTAATCTGCTTCCAGTTATTAAGATGTAAGATGTCAGGTAACATGACAAAGATGTGGAGGAAAGTTTGGTGGCTGTCACAAGGCTCTTCCCCACTATAACTTTAAAGCACAGTGGAAGCACATTTCCTCAAAGAATTGTGGGCATTGTAGTTTGTTAAGGGTTGCTGGGAATTCTAACTTTGTGAAGGGTAAACTTCAGTGCCCAGAATTCTTTGAGGGAAAGACTGTGCTTTAGATGTGCTTTAAAGGTACTGGGTAAACACAGTCTTAGGGAAGGCATGGGATGGTCCTTTCTTGTTTTTCTCTTAAATCTCTGTGCTTGATTATGACAGAGTTGAACAGGCATGACATATCTAATTCTCATGTGACATGACCTTCCCTATAGACCCTCTCAGGCATTAAGATTAGCAGGGTGGCAGTCCAGAAGAGGAGTAGAGGCCTGACTACCTTGCGTATGTTTTATGCAATTCATAACAAAATATATATTTCATGTTAAATGCTCTCACATTTCTGAATAACGGTTTGTGAACTTGTGCCGCGAACCAAGCATTTCTGAGAATTTCCAGCTCTATGTGAACATTCACTTCTGTACTCGGACAGTATGACAGTGCAGTCTCATCCTATTATACATAGTCGCCTTGTATGTTTTCATATGAACACTATGTGAATATAACAAAATATAACAAAATGTGTGATACACGTTATGTTGTGTTGCACATACAAGTGTAAAGTGTAGGGTTAGTCCAACTACGATTGTGTGGGTGTTTATATTATTGATATTAGTCATGAGGATCTGAATATTTTTCACAGGAATGGATATTATCTTATTATTAACATTAAAAAAAATTGTTTTACACGCCGCATAGAGATTTTTAGCTGATCTGTCTTTGCTCAGTGGCCCTGGCAGAGGGTGCCCTATTGATAGTTCTGCCACCCTTGGAAACATGGGGGTTGGTGGTCTGGCAGGAGAGAGCATTCTCTGGTAGCTCCCAAAATGTACATGTACAACTCTCTACCCATAGAGGTGAGTTAAGCATCCTCATATAGTTTTTTGTCATTTGTTGAAGACACATCTCTTAACCATGGCCTTGACCACCTCTTAAGATTTTGGGTGGTTCGGGTGGACCACCTCTGTTGTTTGATGTAAATCCTTTGGTTTGTTTTATTGGGTTTCAACGTTATACAGTGGTATCTCAGGTTATGAACAGTCCTGCTTACGAACACTTCGGGTTACGAACTCCACAAACCCGGAAGTAGGTGTCCCTGGTTGCGAACTTTGCCCCAGGATATGAACGCAATCTGCTTCCAGGGCTGCTAGAGGCCTATATAAGGAATGCACACCTCAGGTTAAGAAGGCTTCAAGTTAAGAACGGACTTCCAGAACGGATTAAGTTCGTAACCCGGGGTACCTCTGTATAACCATATGATTATATAAAACCCAACCAGGGACCTTATGGTGAAGACCAGCTAAGAAATTTCTTAAAGAAGGAAAGAAATAGAATAGAATAGAATAGAATAGAGAACATTATATTTGATTGGCAAGGTATTTGCCACCTAAACCCCTAGATATTGATGGACTACCTCATTATATAATACTTTGAGACTGGCACTAAGTCCCACTGAACTCAAGGAGACTTACTTCTGCGTAGGCATGCACATGATTTCATTGTTAGGCAATGATCAGGATGCTCAGATGCCAAGGAAGGCAGAACTGGCCCTAGACATTTTAAAAATGCAGTTTCCCCTGCACTCCTGCCTTTCAGTTGGTGACTCTACAAAATCCTACAGTGGTCTGACTTTAATTTTAGATTTATGGATGCAGTCGGTGCTCAAAGGTTCTGATTGCATTTTAAAATGCATAATAAATAATTGACAGGGTGGAGGGGGGTGATATTAAAAGACAAGAGTCAAACCAAGCCATAACAAATTGAAAGCACAGGGATCTATTATGAATGGGCCTGCCAATTCCTTTCTTGAAAGAAGCCTTTAAAGATTTCATCACTGAGAGAAGCTCAGCAGGTGTTGTGGTTTGTTTTGTGACACCCTTGTAGCTCGGTTGCACTATACCAGGGGTTTTCAGACTTTCTACGCCCAGAGCCTACTTAAGGGAGCTGAAAATTGTCGAGACCAACCAGTCACAAAATGGCAGCAGGGCAATTGCTGATGTCATTTTCTAGTGATATCCAGTCCATTTTCCGAAATGGCTAAATTCTTTGCCACAGTGTTTTCCTCATGACAAAGAATTCCATAGCTCGGCTTTCCTCAAGCTAAGTGGAGACATTTGGTCTGGATGTATTGTGAGTCAACCTCCACATTTTAGGCAGAATTTGCCAATTCAGGGGCTCTAAGTGGAAAAGGCCTTTCCCTTCCTGAACTGACATGCTGCTCATAGTATTTTCATCCATCTCCTGTAATCCTTTCACATTCAGCTTGCGCCGTACTTGCACCCCACCCCAGCAAATTGCCAGTTTCTTCCACCTTTCTTCCCTGGTCCTTAGGGATGATAGCAGGTGTGGGGACCACCTGGTCCTGAATGGGATAACTGTGCCCCTATTGTTCAACCTTCAATAGACATCTAAAGGCAACCCTGTATTGGGAAGATTTTAACGTGTGATGTTCCATTGTGTGTTTTTTTTATATTCTGTTGGAAGCTTCCCAAAGTGGCTGGGACAACCCAGTAGGATGGGCAGAGTACAAAAATATCATCATCATCATCATTGTTTCCATTGTTTCCATTGCCCAATAAAATAATCTCTTCCACTGAACTGTTAAAGGTATAAAAGGGTTCCCTCCATCCTGCCTTTATCTTTACCACAGCAAGTTCCCACAGGAAGTCCTGGGATGTATTGCATAATGTGGCCATTTTCGTGGCTAAGAACTGTCAACTGTCAGAAATTTAAAGACTACTTGCAGAAATACTGTAAAATTAATGAATGTTAAAGGGATGTTGGATTGAAAATAAGTGGTATTGGTAAAAAGATTAAAAAGAATATGTGAATATGGATTGATAATAGTTTAAAATATATAGTTATAATAGGTTAAGATATTGAGTAAAGATAAATGATAGAGGGTAAGGATTTGCTGAATTAACTATGTGAATTGGAATACAAAAAAGGGGTGTGTGAGGAGGTCAGGAAACAAGTAAATGAAATATAAGACATGAAAATATTGATTTCTTTTTAATTTTTTCTTACTTTTTATGTGTTTTGTCTTTGTATTTTTGTATCTCTTTTTTATTATTATTGTTGTTCTTTTTTATTTCTTATTTTTAATCTTGTAACCTTTTATTGTCTGTAAAATTTCAATAAATATCATTAAAAAAAAAGAACTGTCAGCTTCCAGCTCACTTACTATGGTGCCTACCTCAGGCCCTTCATGTGTTGCTGGACTACAACTCCCATCACACCCTGACTATTGACCATACTAGCTGGGGCTAATGGGGATTGGAGTCCAGCAATATAAGAAGAGCCCTCCTGGATCAGGCCAATGGTCTATCTTGTCCAGCATCCTATTCTCACAGTGGCCAACCCATGGGGCACTGGCAAGCAGGATCTGAGCACAACAGCCCTCTCCCCTCCTGCAGCACATCAGCTACCCTTGGTGTGATGACCTGGGATTCGGACTCGGAGGCTGAACCTGAGGAATCCCAGCCTGCACAGGAGTCCCCGCCTCCAGAACCAGCTGAGCCGGGGCTGGGGCCTGAGCCTGAAGGGTCCTCACCTGTGCTGGATCCGCAGGTGCAGGCAACCAGCTGAGTCTGCTCTGGCGCCTGAGGTGATGGAGGACCCATTGCCTGCAGGTGCTCCACTCTCAGCCCCGTCAGGGGAAGCTGAGGTTGCCTGTGGGTCCGGTAACCCTCCAGCCTCTCCTGAGTTGCAGAGGCTCAGGGCAGAGAGGCGGAGGGAACTAAGTTCCCGCAGGAGGAGTGCTCATCTCCAGGCCAGGAGAGGCGAGTCACCTGTGGACCAGGACTGCCCTATGCCTCGGGGCAGATAAAAGCCAGCCAGCCCCAGTCCCAAGTTGTGGGAGCAACATTGTTGGTTGCTAGTTCCTGCCTGAACCCTGTCCTGCTTTTCTGTCTGAGCTCCTGACCCGCCCTAGCTCCCTGCTTGCATGCCTGTTCCTGACTTCACCCAAGCTACTACGGACGGCCTCCACGTTGCACCTTTGACCATGGACCGGACTTGGACCTCAACTCTTGGGTAACCCACGGGGCCAGCACACTTGGTCTATGTCATGGTTTCTCAAACTTGGGTCTCCAGTTGCTTTTGGACTACAACGCCCATCATCCCTAGCTAGTGGGAGCAGTGGTCAGAGATGATGGGAACTGTAGTTCAAAAACAGCTGGAGACCCATGTTTGGGAAACCCTGGTCAATGCAAACAGCATAGGAGCCAACTCCTAGGGGTCGAGGTGCCTTAGGCCCCCCATAAAATATTTGAGAGGGCCAGACATTGATGGACATTGCCATTCAAATGGTGTGGGTGTGTGCCATGTCTTACGATCGATTGTGCGGGGTATGGCTTACCTGGCCCCCTAATATTTTATTCAAGTTGGCACCCCTGGTGAACAGGTCCCTCTTGCAAAACAACAACAACAACAACAGCCTCAAGTGGAACCAAACGTGAGGTTTGAACCAGTTCTAGGATAGTTATTTTATCAGTTTAAATAGGTTCGTTTTGAAATATGGAAAAGTCCCGTTATTGAGGTATTGAGGCTCTGCAGCAATGGCCGTTTAAATCAGTGACTAGAGTGCCCAGTGAAACAAGGGGGCATAGTTCCTGCACCTTTAATAGTTTGTGTGACAGAGGGAACGTCACTGACATCTGCCGAAATGGCTTCTTCTGCGGCACTTTCAAAAGTGCGGGTCCCCTGCTGGCATTTGCATCTGACCACCCAAACTAATTATCCCTTTAATCAACTTATAATGGCAAACTGTTGACACTCCCAGTATATTTTCACATGTGTAAAACTACATCTGTGTACAGATAATATTTAGATCTGTCTTTGTTATGTTGTCCTTTGCTGTCATGTTTCTTGTGTTAAAGCCTTTGAAGAGCGAGTCTGAAAATAACAGGCTGAGCTCATTAGTAGATTAGGTGCGGCAGTGAATCCAAGTGTTCACGATCAGTTCTCTTTCTCCCAGCCCGATATGGTTTCCTCTTTGAGAGCAATTACATCTGATTGACATGTTTTCATGTGCCTCCAGCCTTGGCTTTTCCTTACTGAACAGCTCCAGATCAAGGACAGAGACTCCCCCCGTCTTCCCCTTACCGCTATTAACTAAAATCAGGATCCCAGCGAAAAAGTTAAATACCTTTTTAAGATGCGACTTGAAACAAATTTATAAAATATGTATAAAGGAGAACATTGTATGTGTGTGTGTGTGTGTTCGTGCGTTGGGTGCGGCGAGTTCATGGAGTGAAGTTGTTGAAAGTCAAGTAGAAAATATGGCTTAAGACACAGGTTTGAATGAACAATTAAAGTAGGATTTAGGTGCCGTTCTGCTGTTTGCTGCTAAAGGAGGCTGTTAAATCAAGGGCAAAATGATAGTTTCAGAGAGTAAAAACATCCCACTCAATGTCTGCTTTCCAAGAGCTGACTTCGCACTGAGCGGCATTCCTCCAAGGTGGGTTGATCCAGTGGTGAGTTTATGTCTGTGATTACCAAGTAACCACTTTGCCCCATGGCCAAAGAATCCCTTTTCAGCTTGATGGCTGCATTGCATTCTGGGTAACCTCCAAGGGCCACATGCCAGAGGCAAAAGAGGGCAGAGCTACAAATGTAAATTCCACATTTGTACGGTAGTTTCTATACCCTGCTCTAACCTCCGAACAGATAAGAGGCACCATCAGAGTTGAAGGACACATTCTAACCAGCAAAAAATGCTCAAGGTGTCTGATCAGTGGATATTTGGCTGAACAATGGTAAAAAAAAGAAATACCCGAGGAAGTGAGAAATGTGGCCTAGAAATAATTCCAAGGGCAATGCCATATTTAAGGTGCGGGTGACTCCTCTGCATAGGCCGCTGAGTCAAGTGAGCACAAAATGGAGAAGATCCATAATTGAGAAGATCACAGGAGTGTGCAGTGAAACTTTTCATAGGCCCTTCTTCACGTGTCTCCTCCATAAGAAGTCCGGAGGATGGCAACACAAGAACTGGCCATTTCTGCAGTGGCTTCCTGGAGCCTGACACTGTAGATACTACACTACTACTACTACTACTACTACTACTACTACTACTAATTTATTTATACCCCACCCATCTGGCTGGGTTTTTCCAGCTACTCTGGGTGGCTCCTATAATGGGTTGGGAGTTACTCGTGCGTAATCCTGCTCCGTTTGAGCATTAGATTGCCTGGTTAAACCCTTCGGACTGCACAGCCCATCTCAGCGTGGCTGCCCTTAGTCACTCGTAGAATCTGTCTGTGGGCGTTTCTTAAAGCGTTGCCAACATAAGAGTTGTTTGACGCCCAGTCGTCTCTGCCTCTCACTGCGTGGGAATCTCCTGTGCAGGGTGGGCGTGGGCAGCGGGGTGCTTGGGCTCTCCTCACTAACTTCCAACGAAGAGTCCTGGAGCCCCTGCACCTCCCTGTCCCGTTGCTCTCCTGGATCCCTGGTGTTACACTCATTCTCTTCCCTTTCTTCCCAGCTGAGTCTCCCTCTAGCGCTGGGACCTTCCCCTGCAGAATCAGAGACCCTCTCCTCCCGTGCCTCTGATGGCAGTTCCCTGACAGCTCCCAACAAAATATTGATAAAAAAGCGATAAAACTTTGAACATTAAAAACTTCCCTAAACAGGGCTGCCTTCAGATGTTCTGTAAAAGTCAGATAGTTGTTTATTTCCCTGACATCTGATGGGAGGGTGTTCCACGGGGGGGGGCACTACAGAGAAGGCCCTCTGCCTGGTTCCCTGTAATTTCACTTCTCTCAGTGAGGGAACTGCCAGAAGGCCCTCGACGCTGGACCTCAGTGTCCGGGCAGAATGATGGGGGTGGAGACGCTCCTTCAGTTATACTGGGCTGAGGCCACTTAGGGCTTTAAAGGTCAGCACCAACACTAACTCTCAGTAATAACCCCAGTTGAGATGTTCAAGTTGAATGTTGGGTCAGATTTTCAGAGCAAAAATTAAAACGATATATTTTAGAAGTTTGTCACTTTTAAAACTTGAAGAATTGATATTCAAATTGTCTGCTACATATTTATGTGCAGTATTCTGCCCTTTCATTTTGATGGTGTACGTCTTTGCATAGCCCTGCAGTTGTGCATGTAATCCGGTGGTGTTCAAAGCATACTCTCCTTCTTTCTTTAGTTTCATTGTGATACTTAACTAGCATCCTGGTTTACTACCTAGTTGATGTCACTTTGAAAGTAACCTTCCTTTCAGCATTTCCCCCACTGCGGTGCTTCGTAGCAGCCATTTACACAATGGCTTCTCGCTAGTATCCTTGAGAACTGAACTGGGAAGCCTGATGCAGATGAAGCGCTATCAGCCTCCTTGATGGGCTATTGTTTTTGGTTCAGAACCAAAGCAAAGCATAATTAAATCAAGCTCAAGTGCCCATTGCCAGATTGCATATGAACATTTTAATTATTCTCACTTTCCAAAGGGAGGTGCGAATGGGGAGAAGAGGAGGGCAGCAATAACGAAGAGAAAATGAACTCGGCTGGCACAGATATGAAGGGAGCACACAATGTGACCAGATCTATTGCCTGATTGGGGATCATCTCAAAGGAAGTGTTCGTCGGCAATTATCTGGCTAAACTGAAGTCACTCTTCTCCTTCATCGCTGTGCAGGGTGCTGAGGACCAGGAAGCAATGGGTGCTGTTTTTCCATACTTGCCTTCGATGAGAATAACGGCGTGGTTTATATTCTGCATTCAAAACATACAAAAACAAAGACAGGGAAGGAAAGCATCTTCCTGCTGAGCCCAAAAGCACCATCAAACAAAAGCCTTCTTCACACTTAAGGCTCCTCTTTGATCTTCCCATCAACAACAATTAATGCCAGAGGGTTGTTTTAAGGAATTATTTTCCGGCTAAAGTGGAAAGAGCTATGATGTGATTTGTTTTTGTTTTTAAAAAGAGTATTTGCATGCCATGAAAGTGAAAATTTGTTCCTTGTTTAATGGGGGGGGGGGATACACACACACACAAAAAAAAAACCAACAACAACAACAAAACATTACACTAGGTATCCTTTAATGTAGCTCATTTTGATGCATTGTAGCAGCACATGTAGCATAGGCTTTACTTGGGAGAAAGAATTTCTGCCAGCCTAAGGTTCTCTTCAAAGATCAAGGGAGCGCCTGAATTCTTTTGACATTACCTATTCTATATTAGTATGGCATGATAATCACTAGTAATATTTTCTTAGCAGTCTGTGTATAGAGCATGACAATCAAAACAGATCTATCAGCAGCAATGGGTTCAGTATGTGGTATAGCTTTAATTGCACTTAAGAGAACCCATTTGCTTTTACCACTCAGAAAACCCCAAGCCCTAATTATTTCCATTGGGGTAGTTAGAATAGCATGCTTTGGCAGTAGCCTCCAGTCAGATTAAATGTTATTTATTTCCTTAGTGCTGGTTCTTCAATTGATTGCTACATTCAAAACGTAAGGAGGAGGGTTGATTGTCTCCTACTGGGTCAATCTGGAAGAGGACAAGGAAAGAAGCCACTTTATGAAAGAAACCATTGTCCTTTGAAGTTTGCTCCACTACAGGAGATAGTTATATAAATCTCCGCTCCCCTCATATGCTCAATATTTCTTTATAGAAATCCATGCCGATCCAAGCTTTTGAGTAAAGCCAATGGGCAGCTCATGGTAGAGGAAAGTCGTATCCCACTATGCATTAAACTACTGGAACTGGCAACTTTAATCAAGATTACCAGGATTTCATGGGTCCAACAGGGGATGGGGGTGGGGAAGAATAGATTCAAACAGGAATGGGAAATTTTGGAATGTCAAGAAGATAGTGACTCATTACAACTCCTTTCTGACTTATGAGAATAGTCAACAAAAGTCTTCCTTGAGTCACAAATAGAATATATACATTTAATAAGGCTATTTAAATATTTTCCACCTTCTAATTATAATTATTTTACTTGTATTTCCCCCCACTTCTTTTATTTAACAGTTAATTGTTCGACAGCGTTAATTGTTTAAATGCTTAATCACTCAAGTGCACAGTTTACCTGTGCTTTGTTGCTGCTGGCAGTGATGTTTGTTTTGCTGTCCTTTGTCTTTGTTTTTTCCCCAAATAAAATAAACACCATCACTTCCTGCTTCACACCTGGGGACATACGATTATTTTGAAAGGGCTCTGGCTGCCTTTCTGTGGAAAAGAGCAGATCAAGAAACTAAGCGTGGTTACATATTTTCTATGTTAAAATCTTAACTGGGGAAGGGGCATTAAAAGAATCAGAGGCACTTCAGTGGGTGGATTACAGAGCTGTAATTGAGAGAAAGATTTGGTGGGACGGATGCCAAAAATATCTGATTGCCGATGAGTGGCAGGAAGGTTTTCTTTTTCTTTTTCAAAGCACCCAAATCTAGAACATGTAAAGAATGAGGCCTGGTGACCTGTTTGCAGCTTGAATGTGTTTAGGTGATTTCAACATCTTGTAAGCATAATGTAATCAGAGCTTTCAGGTATTCTTGAATTTGGCACCTTGCTGCATAATCTGTTAGGGCGTGTTTCAATTTCATTTTTCATCTTGATGCGATAACTACACAAAGCTCTCTCTTCAAACCCAGTTGCACAATGTTCTATTTGGTTATAAAACGGTATAAGCTCTGGAAAAGGACTCACTAAAGAGAGCTAGGCTCGCAACTGCATTTTCATCCAATACTGGTGTTGTTGTCAATAGCACCATCCTCTCTGTATGTCTAAAACACTTTCTCCCCTTTATAGCAAAGGCGGAAGTAACTTAGAGAAGGGTCTCGGCAAATATTTTTCTATCTTAATAATACTAATATATCCAAAACATATAATACACATTCAAAATTAAATAGGAATCCATTATATGCATATTTCAAATGTGGAAAGTTTTTTTAAAATGCATTATCTGTTGTCTGAGTCTTATTGCTCCAATAATTAATAAACGGTGTCATTTTTGAAAGAAATAATTATATTGTTGCTTCCTGCCTTTATCTCTTATATAACTAGCGAATTTTGCCACGATGAAACAGCCTGGGTTTTGTTTTCCCACTCTATAATCATTGGGTTATCAAATTGCTTTCCATAATTGCCCTAACACACGCTAGTGGTTGTCATCATATATAAGACTCATTTCTCAAGACATCTAGGAATTGTTTTAGAATAGTTTTAACACAATAGTCATGGATCTAAGTCTAATTTCTCATGCTTTATCTGCTCCATTCTAATGCTCTGTTCCCAAATAATTTTGCTTGTTTATATGTCTACCATATATGAAGATATTTTATAGATCTTTGCTTTAACACAAAGGTGGATCTAAGAGAGCATGGCCAGTGCAATTGCACTATGACACCCAATGGAAGGTGAGGGAAGAGGGCAGATTTTGGTGCTGTACAGGGTGCCACTGAAATTTGAGATGTTTAACATTTCCAGCAATTTGCTCACTTATCTTCCTTATCTTTTTAAAAATTAATTTTATTTAAGTTTTTATCTCTACAAAATAACAGAAAGAAAGAAACGTTTACACATATGTACATGTTAGTAACACAAAGCATCCCACCACCTCACCTCACCCCACCACCACCACCATTGGTTCGACATAACTCAAAATGTGAGTTAAAATCTGATTTCCATCCATCGTTGCGTGACCTTAATTCTATAACTTATCTTTACAGTTGTGTTGTTATATTGTATTTGACAAATATTCTGATTTTACTTGCATTTGTAACCCTTTCCCCTTACAAACTTTGTTCTTTACATATCAATATTTCCGTACCGGAGCGGTGTTTTTTCGTATATTCATTCACGCACCTCTATTCTTTTATTAAATTCTGATTTGTTTGACCTTTGATAGCTGCCGTCATTTTGACCAATTCAACAAATTCAATAAGTTTGATTTGCCAGTCTAGTATCTTCTTTCTTTCCTTCTACTATATATTTTGGAAAGTGGTTGGTCCATTTGTTTGCTATGCATTCAAAGGTTTCTAGATATAGCATCACCAAATACAGCAAGGCGATTCCTGAGATGGAGAAACCTGTTTTCATCTACATTTGATACTGTCAGACGGCATTTTGACTCAAGATGGGGGGACTGAAATGTTCCAAAATGCACCAATTTTGACATCTCTGAATATATCACCACCCTATTAAGCACGGTGGTTCCTGAGACCGAAAAGGAAGTGTTGGTCTATATTTGGATATCATTGGATGCCAGCTAGAATCAAGATGGTGGCCTGATCTTTTTAAACCTGCACTGATTTTAACCAAATGTCAGGGACTGGGCAGAGGAGGAATGGTGGAGACCGCCTCCCCAGCCTGATCCTCCCAGAGAAGAAGAAGGCAGTTCAGAATTACAACAGGGGTTTGAGGGAGATCACAGCTTAGAGGCAGATGAGGGAAAAAGCTGGGAAATAATGGGAGAGGAGGAGGAGGAAGAAGCACCAGAGGGAAGGATAGCTGACGGACATAGTGTCTTAGAAAGCATTCCAGACCCCCCATCTCCCAGAACCTGGTGAGCATTGAAAGTAGGAGAGCAGAGAGCTCAGAGGCAAAAGGCACTGCTCAGCAACTGTAGTGATAATGCATGAAGGGGTGTGTGTGGAGACTCACTTGGAGCAATGCCATTATTCCAAGAGACAGCATCTCTGTGAATATTGAATACAGTGATACCTCTGGTTACGTACTTAATTCGTTCCGGAGGTCCATTCTTAACCTGAAACTGTTCTTAACCTGAAGCACCACTTTAGCTAATGGGGCCTCCCGCTGCTGCCGCACCACCACCACGCGATTTCTGTTCTCATCCTGAAGCAAAGTTCTTAACCCGAGGTACTATTTCTGGGTTAGTGGAGTCTGTAACCTGAAGCATATGCAACCTGAAGCGTATGTAACCCAAGGTACCATTGTAAAAAGCAGTTGGTAAGAACTTTTCATTGTCTTATCAATTCCTGGTGACCTGCCGTGGGGGTTGGATCCACAGCCGCCTGACACCAAATTTGGCATGAAACTAACAGGACTTCTTACACCATAGGGATTATGTTCCACAGTCATTTGGCTGGCCTTAATTTCTTTATATTGGCATAGCCTCAGTGTCTGACAAGCAGCTGAAACAACGATCATCAATACCCATGCTTTTGAGAGCAGCTATCATTTATAACAGGGATGGAGAAACTGTGGCCCTCAATATGTTTTTGGATTACGGCCCCCATCATCCCTGATCATTGGCCATGCTGTCTGAAGCCGATGGGACTCTTAAGCCCAACAATACCTGGAGGGGCGAGGTCCCATATCCCCCATTTCACTGCAAGGATGGTGTGGCGATCACACAGGGTCCCCGGACGTTGGACGGTCTATTGATCCCTGTGCCACCACTGTGATTGCCTCTTCGCTGCCACCAACCCGTTTCCCTCGGGTACACACGGAGTCCAGACAGTTGTTAACATTAACAAATAATCAAGTTTATTTTTATAAGCATGAACAAGCTTATAGTTTCAGTTAATTTTTCTTGTCAGTTTCTTAATCTTAGTTCCTTAACTGTCCTATATGTTCCTAACAATGTCAAACTGATTATCCCAACTATCTATCTGACTCCACCTAACAATTCCTCTCACTCTCTCACCACACAACTCCACCAACCCACAGATTTATCCTCCCTCTTCCTTCTCCAACTCCCAACTCTCAACTGACTTCCACACACTCCAACCCCAACTCTAACTCCCCCTATCTGTTTCCACTGGCCAATCACATCACACTCATTTAACCCTTTCCTTATGACCCACCTAGGAGGCAAACACCACAGATGGTGACAGGGAACCTTTATGCTAAGTAATTAAGAGTCATTGTAAGGGTTATGAATCATAGACCTGCGAGCAGGGTTGCGACAAACAAGCTTCACACCCTTTTTTCTGGTTGCGCTCCTGTGTTTTGAAATAAGTGGCTTGATAAGCAGAAGGTCAACCGGTGAAGTGTTTCCTATACTAGAGATGTTATAGCTCAGTGGCAGAGCATCTGCTTCCCATTCAGAGGGTTCCAAGTTCAATCCCTGTCATGTCCAGGTAGGCCTAGATAAGCCAAGGGAAGATAGCTTCCTGTGGGGGGGGGGAGGAGGACAGTGTGGTGTAGTGGCCAATGCTTTGAACTAAAAACCAGGAGACCAGGAGTCCAAATCTTCACTCAGCCATGATGCTCACTAAATTGTCTCTCAGCTTAATCTACTTCACAGGTCTTCAGTGAGAATGAATTAGCAGGGGTGAGAGAACTACATATAATAACAACAATAATAGTAATAGTTGTAGTAGTAATAATAATAATAATAATAATAATAATTTATTATTTATATCCCACCCATTTGGCTGGGTTTCCCTAGCCACTCTGGGTGGCTCCCAAAAGAATTAACGATGATGATGATGATGATAATAATAATAATAATAATAATAATAATAATGCGATAAAACATCAAACATTAAAAGCTTCCCCAAACAGGGCTGCCTTCAGATGTCTTCTAAAAGTCTGGTAGTTGTTTTTCTCTTTAACATCTGGTGGGAGGGCGTTCCACAGAGCGGGTGCCACTACCGAGAAGGCTCTCTGTCTGGTTCCCTGTCTTGCAATGAGGGAACCGCCAGAAGGCCCTCGGCGCTGGACCTCAGTGTCCGGGCTGAACGATGGGGGTGAAGATGCTCCTTCAGGTATACTGGGCCGAAGCCATTTAGGGCTTTAAAGATCAGCACCAACACTTTGAGTTGTGCTCGGAAATGTACTGGGAGCCAATGTAGGTCTTTCAAGACCGGTGTTATGTGGTCTCGGCGGCCGCCCCCAGTCACCAGTCTAGCTGCCACATTCTGGATTAGTTGCAGTTTCTGGGTCACCTTCAAAAGTAGCCCCACGTAGAGCACATTGCAGTAGTCCAAGCAGGAGATAACCAGAGCACGTTGCTTTGAGCTCCTTGGAGGAAAAGCCGGATATAAATGTCATAAATAAAATTAAATTATAGACCTGCTGACTTTTTTTCCTTATCACAGAACTATTAAATTCACCACAGGCTTCCAGGAGAAGGGCGTGCTTGTGTGAATGCCAACCATAGCTGCCAAGATTCCTCATACATTTTGTTTTATTTTGGATTTCCCCACATCTGAAACTGGTTATCAAATTACTTCTGAATACTGTATCAGCATATCTCAACATTACTGGTGGTCCCTCTTGAAGCTGGAACGAAAAGGGCTGCCAGCACCTGCTTAGAATGTCCCCAGGTAACACCTCCTCAGTCAAATATCCTTTGTCCATTGTTGTTTCTCTGGGAAAACATGGCTGGAGAAAATATTGATCTAGCAGGAAAAAGTACACCTGGCAGTCTCCTGGGAATATAGATTGCTCTTTTCTGCAGCATAAGCCCAGGCAGAGGTCATTGGAGGGAGGTGGAATTCAGGAAAGCAGAAACTCAGGGAATCCTTCACTCAAATATGTATAAAAAGTGACTTTCTCAGTAGGAGGGTAATGGCAAACAGATTTGCAAAGTGTCTTAACGTTGTTCAATCCTGGACACACTTGAAAGTAAAGCTTTCAAAGTTCAGTGAAGCTTACTCCCAGGTATGTGTGCAAAGGATGGCAGCCCAGAAGTGGCTGGTGTTTGCATATTCACCCCAGGTCTGGAACGGAAATCAATGTGGCTAATTTGGTTGGTATTCACTGTTGTTGTTGTTGTTGTTTTCAGTTCACAAGTGATACGTAATGATACATAATTAAAGCCTTCCTCCCCGGTTTGCATCTCATAATTAGTAATGTAAATGATTTTGTAGCATTTCAGCATTGTAGACAATGAGATAAATAAAGTAGCTTTGTTGGAAGCCAAACTGCAGCGGAATGGAAACAGCACTGCTTATATTATATATGGGGCGGAACAGAAATCAGTGCTTTCTTAAATCCCTATAATATATACTTACAATTTGTCGTTAGAAGTATATACTACACATATATAATTACAATAAAACAAATGTAAGGTTTATGTTATGTTTATACCAGAAAGATATGGATGGCTCGTACACCCCAGGTAGTGTGGTTGCTGACCTTGAGCCAGACATCCTGGAGAGTGAAGTCAAATGGGCCTTAGAATGCACTGCAAATAACAAGGCCAGTGGAAGTGATGGTATTCCAGCTGAACTATTTAAAATTTTAAAAGATGATGCTGTTAAGGTGCTACACTCAATATGCCAGCAAGTTTTGAAAACTCAGCAGTGGCCAGAGGATTGGAGAAGATCAGTCTACATCCCAATCCCAAAGAAGGGCAGTGCCAAAGAATGCTCCAACTACCGCACAATTGCACTCATTTCACACGCTAGCAATGTTATGCTAAAAATTCTACAAGGAAGGCTCAAGCAGTATGTGGACCGAGAACTCCCAGAAGTGCAAGCTGGATTTCGAAGGGGCAGAGGAACCAGAGACCAAATTGCAAACATGCGCTGGATTATGGAGAAAGCTAGAGAGTTCCAGAAAGACATCTACCTCTGCTTCATTGACTATGCAAAAGCCTTTGACTGTGTCGACCACAGCAAACTATGGCATGTTCTTAAAGAAATGGGAGTGCCTGATCACCTCATCTGTCTCCTGAGAAATCTCTATGTGGGACAAGAAGCTACAGTTAGAACTGGATATGGAACAACTGATTGGTTCAAAATTGGAAAGGAGTATGGCAAGGCTGTATATTGTCTCCCTGCTTATTTAACTTATATGCAGAATTCATCATGCGAAAGGCTGGGCTGGATGAATCCCAAGCCGGAATTAACATCGCCGGAAGAAATATCAACAACCTCAGATATGCAGATGACACAACCTTGATGGCAGAAAGTGAGGAGGAATTAAAGAACCCTTTAATGAGGGTGAAAGAGGAGAGCTCAAAATATGGTCTGAAGCTCAACATCAAAAAAACGAAGATCATGGCCACTGGTCCCATCACCTCCTGGCAAATAGAAGGGGAAGAAATGGAGGCAGTGAGAGATTTTACTTTCTTGGGCTCCATGATCACTGCAGATGGCGACAGCAGCCACAAAATTAAAAGACGCCTGCTTCTTGGGAGAAAAGCAATGACAAACCTAGACAGCATCTTAAAAAGCAGAGACATCACCTTGCCAACAAAGGTCCGTATAGTAAAAACTATGGTTTTCCCAGTAGTGATGTATGGAAGTGAAAGCTGGACCATAAAGAAGGCTGATCGCCGAAGAATTGATGCTTTTGAATTATGGTGCTGGAGGAGACTCTTGAGAGTCCCATGGACTGCAAGAAGATCCAACCTCTCCATTCTGAAGGAAATCAGCCCTGAGTGCTCACTGGAAGGACAGATCCTGAAGCTGAGACTCCAATACTTTGGCCACCTCATGAGAAGAGAAGACTCCCTGGAAAAGACCCTGATGTTGGGAAAGGAGAAGGGGATGACAGAGGACGAGATGGTTGGATAGTGTCTTCAAAGCTACCAGCATGAGCTTGACCAAACTGCGGGAGGCAGTGGAAGACAGAAGTGACTGCCGTTCTCTGGTCCATGGGGTCACGAAGAGTCAGACACGACTAAACGACTAAACAACAACAAAGGTTTATGTTACCTTGAAATTGGCATGCCAAATAAAGTCCATTGCTCTAAAAATGCATTTGACTGATCATCAACTGTTCTTTTGTAACATGTTAACTTAGACATGATTACAATAGTTCATATTCTGTTAAATCATTTTGAAATGGATGGAACAGATTTTGTTTGTATGATATTTAAAATGTACCACTAAGTAATAGTGTGACAGTACACTAGCAGGCCTGTTGTTTTTGTCCATGGAGTTTTCTTGGCAGGGATACTGGAGCAGGCATGCTTTCTTAGAAGGAAGCTCCACTGTGTTCATTGAGACTTACTTCTAGAGAAGTCCAGCAAGGATCTGATCTTTATCCCCCACTTGTTTGACATACCGGTATTTGGGAGAAAGAGTTATGGAGGGAGTCCTGCAGGCCAGCTCCTGACCACTGGACATCAACTACACTTCTAAGATTTCACAGGGCTGTTAATTTCAATGTATATTTTATATTTTATGTAAACTGGTTAGAGGTGTCTTTAATTAAGCAGTAGGCAACTTCTCTCAAATATTTATTTTTTAAATCTTTGTAGTCCTATGGTCTGGAAACTTTTTCTCTTCATTTTTTCCAGAGACAGAGAGACACACAGAGAGGAACGATGGATCTCAGGAAGTCGACATTTTCCTGTCCAGTATTAAACTCTGCACCTTTTATTGTCTTCCCACAGAATCACAGCAACACAAGTCCCTTGTTCAATGTAGATTTGCATCTAATAGAGTATGGTTTTCTTACTGCAGTGGTGGGAATTGGTGATTTCACCCATGGGCTTTGTCCACCATGCCTTTTATGCGGTCCCCGACAAAGTACTCGCATGAGAATGTGGTTTTCAATTTTCCCGTTTTCTCTTTTCCTAGGATTCTTTGGATTTTGCTTTCTAAGATAAAGTGTCACTCCTGCTGTGAGCAGAAAAGGCTAGAAGGACCTTCTATTTTCACACAGCCTTTATGATCTTCACTACTTGCCTTTCACATTTGAATAAATTCAGAAATAGCAAGCCAACGCTTAGGTCTTTCTCTCTCTTTCTGAGATATAATGGCTGTCCTTATTACACATCACAGAACTGAATATTTTAAGGTCATCCAAAGTCTGGAGCAGACAGACCTCTCCAAACTAAGCAGAAGGCTCGACTCCCCACCCCCCAGTAGCAGAGATTTTAACTAGTGCCAAAAGAAAGAAAGAAAAGGAAGCCCATTGGAACGTTCCCCTCTGCTGAGTATTATTGCTGCTGTAAAGATAATATTAATATACATTTGCAGTGCTTTGTGGATCATTATCTGGCCAGCGACCAAACACAGGCATAAAACATTAACAGCTAAAAAGGGAGTTATGGATTCCTTTGGGTTTATAATTTGTTGTTCATTACAACCAGCCACCGAAGTAGTCCTGAGCTGATTCATAGAGAATAAAATAGATTTGGTTTAATAATATCTCCAGGTCTTTGAATAAATTATGAATGCATCTTGACTGCAAGAAGGAGACAGTGACATTATGAAACGGTAATGAACAGATCTTCAAGAGGAAAACAACCTCGGATGATCATCACCCCATTCAAAACCTATTAAGCTCTGATGAAATGAAAAGAGGTTTCTCTCTCCCCCCTCCTTCCCCTGTGTAGATGTGCAACAAGTCGTAAGTTGTGGACTTTAATAATATATTTTCTTCACAAGCAATAACACAGCAATTAGGAAGTGCTCAGTGAGGTAGAAATAATGGTAACTGCGGTGCAGATTAGCTATGCTGAAGGGAGTTCGCAGACGTACAGTAAAACAACATATCCCAGGCTTTTCCTGTTGTATAATTTCTCCTTTTATTTACTTATCATCTCACTTAAAGAGGACTCCTGGCAGTAATGAGGCTACATAAATGCACACCCAATCCCTAGCAAGGTGCTGCAAATGATATCAAAGATAAATCTAATGATTACCTATTATAATGACAGTGCAATCTTGTCGTCACTCATGGGGAAATTGTGCTGTGGTGAGAAGCCCAAAGCTGGCGAGAGATTGCCGTTGCACAAATGTGTATTCATTATTTCTGAACCTACTTTGCCTTCGCCTGGCTGTTGATAGAAGATGGGTAATTTGGTTGAACAGGCGCCACTTAGACGGGAGTTCACAAACCTTTCGGCTCGGACAGTGATACACATAAGCAACGTGGCAAATAAGAAAATAATGAGCTTGAAAACATGTGGGCCTTTTTCTTCCTTGGAAATTCTCCAGTATGGGCTTTAACTGCATACTTTTCTCTCTCTCTCTCTCTCTCTTTTAAAAGAGAAAGCTCCATAATCTCGGCTGCCACATCACATCTCAAGCAGTGTAATTGCTTCCTAAGTAAGCATCCATAAACAGCGTCCTAATGCAAGTTTCCGTACAAGAAGGTGTTTTTCATTCCATCAGCCCTAACACAGGGAAATGGGTTTCGAAGACTACAGTCCCCCCAAAGAGCTTTAGGTTGCAGTTCTACATGCAAGGGGCAGCCAATAAGATACGCTCGGGATGTTATTGGGCTCCATCTCCCATCAGCCCCAGCCGGCAGGGCTAACAGTTTGGGATGATGGGTGTTATCATCCAACAGCACTTGGGGAGGGGGCACCTTGTTGGCTATCCCTGCTATGTGTATTTACCTTAGTAAGTCCCACTGAACATAGTGGGACTTCTGGAGAAACATGTATAGGATTGTGTAGTTAATGATGAAGACATGGCTTTCCAGAAGTAGCAAAACTTGCATTGACTTCGTTCGGAGCAGGGCCGAAGCTGCATCAGTGGTAAAGTAATCTTAAATCTTAAAAAGCCAGTGTGGTGTAGTGGTTAAGAGCAGCAGACTCATAATCTGGTGAACCAGGTTCGCTTCCCCGCTCCTCCACATGCAGCTGCTGGGTGACCTTGGGCCAGTCACACTTCTCTGAAGTCTCTCAGCCCCACTCACCTCACAGAGTGTTTGTTGGGGGGGAGGAAGGGAAAGGGGAATGTTAGCCACTTTGAGACTCCTTCGGGTAGTTATAAAGTGGGATATCAAATCCAAACTCCTCCTCCTCCTCCTCCTCCTCCTCCTCCTCCTCCTCCTCCTCCTCCTCCTCCTTCTTCAATTCTGGACTTAGTGTTCTTGCACTACCACACATACCCCTTTGGATGATAATGTGCATTAGTTCAAAATGTGCTAAGCCAGCTTTGCTGCATTTGGGGGCCCACCTGCTCATTCTGCTGAGCAGAAGCCTCCACCTCTGCCCCAAATTCCTACCCTGCGCTGCATCAAGAGTGCCCACATCCTGCAAATAGGATATTATCTCTGAACTGGTTTATAATTTCCGATTGTTTGCTTATTGTAATCTGTTGTGATGTCAAGAAACCAGCTAATGGCTTGGATCCCAAGATACGTCAAGGAAGTTCATGGAAGGCAAGGCTTATTTAGGCTATATATCACTTTCCACTAAAAGAATAAATAAATCCCCCAAGCAGTTTATATCCACAGTAAAAAACAAACAATAAAATGACATTATTAAAAACAGATCTAACTGTACACTATCATATAACTGCTGCTGCCCGAATGTCCAGGAAATCAAAACATATTTAGTAAAAGGTAAAGGGACCCCTGACCATTAGGTCCAGTCGTGACCGACTCTGGGGTTGCGGCGCTCATCTTGCTTTACTGGCCAAGGGAGCCAGCGTACAGCTTCTGGGTCATGTGGCCAGCATGACTAAGCCGCTTCTGGTGAACCAGAGCAGCGCACGGAAACGCCGTTTACCTTCCCGGCGGAGCGGTACCTATTTATCTACTTGCACTTTGACATGCTTTGAACTGCTAGGTTGGCAGGAGCAGGGACAGAGCAACGGGAGCTCACCCCATTGTGGGAATTCGAACTGCCGACCTTCTGATAGGCAAGTCCTAGGCTCTGTGGTTTAACCCCCAGCGCCACCCGCGTCCCATAAAACATATTTAAAGGTAAAGGTAAAGGTACCCCTGCCCGAACGGGCCAGTCTTGACAGACTCTGGGGTTTGTGCGCCCATCTCACATCTATTGGCCGGGGGCCAGCGCTGTCCGAAGACACTTCCGGGTCACGTGGCCAGCGTGACAACGCTGCTCTGGCGAGCCAGAGCCGCACACGGAACGCCGTTTACCTTCCCGCTGGTAAGCGGTACCTATTTATCTACTTGCCCCCGGGGGTGCTTTCGAACTGCTAGGTGGGCAGGCGCTGGGACCGAGCAGCGGGAGCGCACCCCGCCGCGGGGATTCGAACCGCCGACCTTTCGAACGGCAAGCCCTAGGCGCTGAGGCTTTAGCCCACAGCGCCACCCGCGTCCCTAAAACATATTTACCTTGTGCCAAAATGATGACAAGGTTGGTGCCAGGTGGACTTCTCTGGGGGGGGGGGGAGAACTCCTGCCTTTTCTGTCTGCTGCAACAAAAAACCGGCCATAAAACATGGTAGAATAAAGAGTAAAGACCTGATCCCAGGTTGGCAAAAACATGTATACGAAATCTTGTTCTAGGCCAACACACCTTTTGAACGCTGGACTAGTAAGACCTTTGGTTTGATCTTTCAGGCAATTCTTAGATTCTTAATGGAGCAAAAAAATGATCAGCTGTTGAAATAAAACATAAAAGATCATTCAACGGGCCCATGAAAGATCAGTCACTTGAGTCCAACACTATACTACCTGTCATGTAAAGCTGATATAACATAGAAGAATACAAATCTTATTAATAGAAGGGAAGATGTTTTCCAAAATGTCTTTGCAAAATACACAGAGCATTAAAATCCCAGCATATGAATAAGCTATATTCTACAATACAAATTTTATAGGTACTTAACTTCACTGTAGCTTATCCCACTGTAACCATTCCAGACTTAAATAATTATTAATTTTAACAAATGTATCACATTTAATGCTCGTTAAATTCTGCTTTGCTGAGGAGAGACAGGTTGATTTGCTGCTGATAGGAGAGTGAATCTTCCTTTAGCTGTTTTGACTCTGATGATAGTACCTATAATTAAATTAATATCATTACTACTGAACCTCTCCTATCTCTCATCCTGCTTCATAGTAAGCTAGATATCTACAGTGGTACCTCGGGTTACATACACTTCAGGTTACGGACGCTTTGGGTTACAGACTCCGCTAACCCAGAAATAGTAGAATCATAGAATCATAGAATCATAGAATCATAGAATCATAGAGTTGGAAGAGACCACAAGGGCCATCGAGTCCAACCCCCTGCCAAGCAGGAAACACCATCAGAGCACTCCTGACATATGGTTGTCAAGCCTCTGCTTAAAGACCTCCAAAGTAGGAGACTCCACCACACTCCTTGGCAGCAAATTCCACTGTCGAACAGCTCTTACTGTCAGGAAGTTCTTCCTAATGTTTAGGTGGAATCTTCTTTCTTGTAGTTTGGATCCATTGCTCCGTGTCCGCTTCTCCGGAGCAGCAGAAAACAACCTTTCTCCCTCCTCTATGTGACATCCTTTTATATATTTGAACATGGCTATCATATCACCCCTTAACCTCCTCTTCTCCAGGCTAAACATGCCCAGCTCCCTTAGCCGTTCCTCATAAGGCATCGTTTCCAGGCCTTTGACCATTTTGGTTGCCCTCCTCTGGACACGTTCCAGTTTGTCAGTGTCCTTCTTGAATTGTGGTGCCCAGAACTGGACACAGTACTCCAGGTGAGGTCTGACCAGAGCAGAATACAGTGGCACTATTACTTCCCTTGATCTAGATGCTATACTCCTATTGATGCAGCCCAGAATTGCATTGGCTTTTTTAGCTGCCGCGTCACACTGTTGGCTCATGTCAAGTTTGTGGTCAACCAAGACTCCTAGATCCTTTTCACATGTACTGCTCTCAAGCCAGGTGTCACCCATCTTGTATTTGTGCCTCTCATTTTTTTTGCCCAAGTGCAATACTTTACATTTCTCCCTGTTAAAATTCATCTTGTTTATTTTTGCCCAGTTCTCTAATCTGTCAAGGTCGTTTTGAAGTGTGATCCTGTCCTCTGGGGTGTTAGCCACCCCTCCCAGTTTGGTGTCATCTGCAAATTTGATCAGGATGCCCTTGAGTCCATCATCCAAGTCGTTGATAAAGATGTTGAATAAGACCGGGCCCAAGACAGAACCCTGTGGCACCCCACTAGTCACTCTTCTCCAGGATGAAGAGGAACCATTGATGAGCACCCTTTGGGTTCGGTCAGTCAGCCAGTTACAAATCCACTGAGTGGTAGCATAGTCAAGACCGCATTTTACCAGCTTCTTTACAAGAATATCATGGGGCACCTTGTCAAATGCCTTGCTGAAATCAAGGTAGGCTACATCCACTGCGTTCCCTTCATCTACCAGGCTTGTAATTCTGTCAAAAAACGAGATCAGGTTAGTCTGACATGACTTATTTTTCAGAAATCCATGCTGACTATTGGTGATCACAGCATTCCTTTCTAGGTGCTCACAGACTGTTTGCTTAATGATCTGCTCCAGAATCTTCCCTGCTATTGATGTCAGACTGACTGGGCGGTAATTATTTGGGTCCTCTCTTTTCCCCTTTTTGAAAATAGGGACAACATTTGCCCTCCTCCAGTCTGCCGGGACTTCGCCTGTTCTCCAGGAATTCTCAAAGATGACTGCCAGTGGTTCTGAGATCACATCTGCCAGTTCTTTTAATACTCTTGGATGCAGTTCATCTGGCCCTGGAGACTTGAATACATCTAAACTAGCCAAATATTCTTGTACTATCTCCTTAGTTATTCTGGGCTGTGTTTCCTTTGCTGAATCATTTGCTCCAAATTCTTCAGGTCGGGCATTGTTTTCTTTATCGGAGAAGACTGAGGCAAAGAAGGCATTGAGTAGTTCAGCCCTTTCTGTGTCCCCTGTTTGCATTTCACCATCTTCTCCTCTGAGTGACCCCCCAGTTTCTTTGTTCTTCCTTTTGCTACGAACATACCAATAGAAGCCTTTTTTGTTGCTTTTAACCTCTCTAGCAAGCCTGAGTTCATTCTGTGCTTTAGCTTTTCTGACTTTGTGTCTACATGTGCTGGCTATTTGTTTGAATTCCTCTTTGGTGGTTTCCCCCCTTTTCCATTTTTTGTACACATCCTTTTTTAATCTTAATTCAGTTAAAAGTTCTTTAGATAGCCACCCTGGCTTCTTTAGGCACCTTCCATGTTTCCGTCTCATTGGTATTGCCTGACGTTGTGCTTTTAGTATCTCCCTCTTAACAAACTCCCAGCCATCATGAACTCCCTTTCCTTTTAGTATTGTTGTCCATGGGATCTCACCCAGCACTTCCCTAAGTTTTATGAAGTCGGCTTTCTTAAAGTCAAGAAATTGAGTCCTAGTATGCTTGGCTGCTCCTTTCCGCTGTATAGTAAACTTCAGAAGAGCATGATCACTCGCGCCTAATGATCCTTCCACTTCTACCCCACTAACCAGGTCATCAACATTGGTTAGGACCAGATCTAAAATGGCTGTTCCTCTTGTTGCTTCTCCCACTTTCTGGACAATGAGTTGTCTGCAAGGCCAGTGAGGAATCTGTTTGACCTTATGCTCTTGGCTGAGTTTGACATCCAACAAATATCCGGGTAATTGAAGTCCCCCATTACTACTATCTCCCTTCCTTTTGCATGCTTGGCCATCTGTTCCAGGAAGGCATCATCTATGTCCTCCGTTTGGCTTGGGGATCTATAGTAAACTCCCACAATGAGGTCTCTGTTATTCTTCTCTCCCTTAATTTTGACCCAAATGCTCTCACTTTGGCTTTGAGGATCTAAATCTTGGATCTCTTCACAGGTATACACATCCCTGACATATAACGCCACTCCTCCTCCTTTCTTGTCTGGTCTGTTTCTCTGAAATAGATTGTATCCCCCCATTATTACATTCCAATCGTGGGACTTATCCCACCAGGTTTCAGTGATGCCTATTATGTCATATTTAGTTTGCTGTACCAAGAGCTCAAGCTCATCTTGTTTATTTCCCATGCTTTGCGCATTAGTGTACAGACATTGAAGTCCATTAATCATTCCCCCGTGTCTCTTATTTAAGGATTTTTTCCTCCCACCACTAGGTCCGTGTGCTGTTTTCTCCATTTGGTCTATGACATTTGGATGATCATCTTCATTAATTGATAGGCTCCTACCTTCAGGAGCACTGTCTCCCTCCCCCACATTAGTCAGTTTAAAGCCCTCCTGATGAGGTTTCTGAGATTTTTGGCAAAAACATTTCTCCCAACCGTTGTGAGGTGCAGCCCATCACTTGCCAGAAGTCCATCTTCAAGAAACTGTAGTCCGTGATCTAAGAATCCAAACCGTTCCTGTTTACACCATTTGCGAAGCCAGGGTTAAGAACTTTGCTTCAGATTGAGAACAGAAATCGTGCTCCGGTGGCGCAGCAGCAGCAGGAGGCCCCATTAGCTAAAGTGGTGCTTCAGGTTAAGAACAGTTTCAGGTTAAGAACGGACCTCCAGAACGAATTAAGTACGTAACCTGAGGTACCACTGTATTGCAGGACTGAATAGAAATGGCCCCTCTCAACTTCCTCCTCCCCACATTGCAATTTTCATAGTTGTAGAGATGGGTCAGTGACTGCGAAGTTTCCCCCCTTGTGGTGTAGACAATACTGAGATACCTTAGACAAGTGGCCCACCTTGGTATATGGTAAAAGGCAACTGATTATTATTTTCTGAATGCCCAGTTGAAGCTGAAAGTGAAACTGCCGAAGAACCACAAATAGCCTATTGCTTTTTCACTTTAAGGATCTCTGTGTTGACAATTTTTAACATTGGGTACTTATATAACCACCACCAGCAAATAGCATTAGTCCAAAAGGTCTAAGGCACACTAATAAAAATAAAAATTAAGGTAGGAAAGTCCAGGAAAATAAAAAGTTCTTCACCTAGTATCAAAAAGACCAACACCTGGATAACAGGTAAGTCCCTCTTGGGAGGGCATAACACATTACTAGAAAAGCTCTCTCTTAAGGAATTGTTTTATATAGTTATAGAAAAGACGAGTCCTTATCTACAGAGTATTGTCTTTCTGGAGCTCTGTAGTAGTGAATGACATTTCCCAAAATGTCCAATAGCAAATTTCATATAATTTTTAGTTTGGCAGTCACAATACTGTACAACATCTCTCTTAAGATAACCGTGGATTGTTTTGTTACCCTCTCTTGCATCGCGTGACTTGACTGGCTTGATTGAGCCATCTAGAACTCTATGCTCTATGGGTGCTTTACCTGTGGAGAAGGCTCCCTGAGGGCGAATGCCCCCCTTTGGCAGTCCACACCTGCCTTCCTGCCTTCCTTCTTCCAAATGGCACTGCCTGTTGACATCCTCCTCCTCCGACTCAGGAGTACCCTTGTTGGACTCGACAGGGAGGAAGGTGGGGACAGAGTGAGACTGAGTTGACTCTGCCTATCGTTAGCTCTGGCTCCCCCTGCTGTGGGCCTCCCTCCCTGCACTGTTTTTTTTCCTATTGACACACAATGGCCTTTCTTGCAGGAAGTGCTTGTGTGTGTATGTGTGGCCTAGCCTTGTGGCAAGGAGTCAGACTTCCTGGCCTCTTAATGCTTTTCAGATTTGTCATTTTATGGTTCATCACCCCTCAGAAGTGGGGCTAGATATCCTCATGCCCCACTTCTGTCTCTCTTGCCATTTGGATAAATGGCATTTTGGACTGCATCGCAACTAGATCAACAGCTTTGCAAGCTGCTTAATCTTGGCAACAGCCCAGCATTGGAAGAGGAAGGGGACCGATGACCTTGCAAGTCATCTCTGTCTGTAATTTGTTCCTCTGGAGAGACAGAGATTCGTGTAGATTTCATGCATCTTCTGCGGATGGAATTATTTGCTCATTTGATCTTTTTTTTTAAAAAAAGAAATTGCACTGTCTTTTCCTTTTCTTTTCAAAATTAACCGTAAGTCTTCAGGCACCACTTGATGTATCAACTGCATGACTCTAAACATTCGTTTTAAGGAAAGAAAACAGCAATTATTAAAATCCTCTTCCAACATATAAATCACTCTGGGTAGTTATTACACAGAAAGTGTTCCATTATACTTCTTTTAATATTAATTCTTAATTGCTTTGATTCCTCCCCCACCCCCGGTCTGAAGATATAATTGGAAACAATATTTTCCCCTCTTGTTCTAATTAAAATATTTTAATAAATGTTTATTTAGATACTATGTCATGGAAGGTTGAAGCCCTGGCTGCCTAATGTAATGTAAAATCAATTAGGGACAGAAAAATATCTATTTTTAATTTGCCAGTGTTGGATATATGGTTGATACCATTTCGGGGTGGGGGTGGGGAGAGAGAGAAAGGCAGGAGGCAGGCTTTCTGCATAAATCTTTCTGTAAAAAAAATTATAATGATTTTTATTAATTTCCAACATACTGCACCACTTGCCTATTCATATGTTCTAAGGTAATCTATTTTTCCTTCAAGGCTGCTTGCGAGTTTCCATGTTGCCCTTCCCTTTTGCTGCTGTATCTCCTACGGATGGCTGGAAGGAAATTTGTAACATGCACCAGGCATTCTCTGCTCATTTCTCTCATGCAATGACCAGCGTGCAAACATTGCAGCATGTTTAGGCTGCATACGTATGTAAGACATGGAACTAATCGCACACAGAAACAATGCAAAGAATTGAATATTGTGTGGCAATTAATAACGTTTCTGCCAGCGTAAATACAGCCCCCCCTCCATAAATCATTTCCAGCCTGTCAAAATGGATCTGCGCTGGCAAAGAAACAAGGGTAACATTTTAATTTTCCCCATCTGGCAAGATATTTTGCTGTTGGATTCTCTCCCCCTCCCCTCCTCCCTTCTCTGGTTATTGAATTTATATGAGCCCCTACATATTGTAGAACTAATAGAAAAAGATGTGGGTGAAGACGAGAACAATGCTTAAGTGTTACAGAAAGCAGCTTCTGAATGACTTTTGAGTAGCGTATGATATGTGGGATAGATTTTTGTCAAATTTGCACATGTGTGAGAGAAGTGAACGTCGAAGCCGTATGTGTTTCCAGTGCCAAAAAGCATTAAGACAGTGGTTGGATGGAAGTATGAATATGCCCCATACTTCCTGAGGGATTGTGCTGTTATTTTGCTCCACCACAGATGCCAGTTTTCCTCAGTCTTGTCTCTTTGTCACACTTTGCCGTGACCAAGGAATGTAGCTCAGGATGGGGCTCAATGAATTGAAGAGACTAGGTTGTCTAGACCTACTCTGTTCTTTGTGGCTCCCAATGAATTTTGTAGAGCTGCAATATGGGACAAAGTTTGAGGGCAAATTTCACCCACCTCCAAATTACTGTGAAGGATCTTAGTAATAGAAGGCCCTTGATTTCTGTCCTGGGAATTTTACTAGTGCTATGGATTTCTCAGTTTA
Source organism: Podarcis vaucheri (assembly GCF_965113315.1). NCBI lineage: Eukaryota > Metazoa > Chordata > Lepidosauria > Squamata > Lacertidae > Podarcis > Podarcis vaucheri. The sequence goes on from NC_138764.1 coordinate 34,850,452, forward strand.
TGTTTCAGCTGGGGGAAAATGAACTGAACTGGGAAAATTCATTTTCTCTATGATTGAGTCTACCTCTCTAATTTTTTTTATAATCCAATATAGATATAGATATAGGTAGATGTATGCTCTTCAGTCCTTAAACTCCAGCATGATGGCAATTGCTGTGTTTATAAGAACCACATTGTGCCTTCATGATGACAGAAAACAGATTCAAAGCTCGTGGACAGTAACCAAACTTGGCTTTGAATACGCAGGAAAATTACAATGGCACTGCCATAGTGAGGATGCTGACCTTCTCGTCATGGCACCTTTCCCATGGCTATCGTTTATGGTGCAATCCTATGGTTCCTGAGAGGACATCCCAGGAGCTACAGGATAGACTAGGTTGATATATTGTTGCAGATAGAACTCTGATGTCAGAGAGAGAAGTCTAATGTTGGAGCCTCCTTCCCTGCTGCTGACTCCTCCAATTCCTCGAACTAACCAACAACGAAACTCTGTTTGAACCCTGGTGCACCTCTGTCTCATTTGCTCCTCTTGTCTCCTCTTTTGGATGTGAGTAGAGAAGACGAGGAGTGTTCATTTCCCATTTTCAACAAATCATAGTTTCTTGTTGCCTCTCAACAATATGACCATGGCATGTTCCCACCAGTGGTGGAGCTTCATGCTCAGGCGCCGGGGGCGGAGGGTGGGCAGGGCTGGCACATGTCCTGGGGGCGTGGTCACTGCCTGTGGGGGCGTGGCACCCAGTGCAGGCTGGGTGGCAGGAGCGATGGCACCCTACTGGGATTGCATTGCCAGGGTGGTGCGCTCGTCCGGCACTTCTCGTCCTCTGCCAGTGGTTCCCATTGGAGTTAAAATAAACCACAGTTTTCTGTGTTCTCTGAGTTCCAGTGTAATGGGAAACTGTGGTTTGTTTTTCATCAGAAGTGAGAGCTTCTATTGTTCTCCTCTGGTGCATGAAAGAAGAGAATGCAGAGGGAAACACAAAAACAACTGTTAACATGGTTAGTAACTGTTAAATCATGGTTTCCTGCTACATCTAAACAAGAGCAATATTTTGATAATAGAAAACATTGACCCAGTTCACATGTAACAGTAAGCCAAACATGGTTACAGCTCATGGTTTGTTTGGTGTGAGACCAACTGCAAGCCCATTTGCAGACAACATGCTAAGCCAGAACATGGCTTGTCTCACAAGCAGTGTTGCAGAACCAGATGAGCAATGAAGTTGCAATCTCTCTCTGAACCCACACACTCATAGCCATAGTTTGATGTAGTATTACTTGCAAACTGATTAAGATTGCTGTAGATATCAAATATGCAGTTTTTAAACACCAGCATATGTGTGCTAGGGAACCCTAGCTGAAACTGGTTGCAGAGATGTAGGCACATGATAGTTACAAGATCAGTGTATGGCTTGTGTGATGTACACAATTTGCTATAAGAAACACCATTGTTTCATGCAGCAATCATAATGCGTGGAGCTGCTCCCGTTGTAGCCGACCTTATAAATTTGCATTTATTTATTTTATGCAAACTATTTACATTCCACCTTTCAAGGCAAACCCCATCCTAGGCAGCTTACAAACAATAATCAAAACTGTAAAGCAGCTTTTAAAGTATTAGTGAAACAACCCAGTTGCAAGAACTAAAAACACCAGCAGTTTGGAACAGCTTAAAATCCAGCTCACAACAATTTAACAACATGTAGATGGAAAGAAACAAGTCTTTAGAAGTCTGGTCCAAAACTAAGAAGGATGAGGCCAAATTCTTATTTGGGGAAAGAGTTCTAAAGATATGGGGCCACTACTGAAGAGGCTCTGTCACTAATCCCATTGTCTGATGGGTCGAAAAAGTGGACCTGTAAGAAGGACTTCAGAGACTGATCCTGAAGTATGGAAGGGTGCAGGTGGTCCTTCAAATAATCTGGTTTTAAAGGTCAGCCCTGGCACTTTAAATTAAGCCTGGGAATAAATAGGATTATTGAGCTAATGCATGTGAGATGCTTTGAACACTTGAAAATGTTACATAAATGTTAAGTTGTACAAACATTTTTAGGGCACTTTTCAAATGAGATTTCTCCTACTTCAGTAAATGGGACGTCTGTTCTAAGGCAATATTAGATCTGGCTGATTTGCTTTAACTTGTATGTTCTTAGCTCTAATATGGATGAGGTTATTGCAATTCCTGTATTCAAATTCTTAAAGCAAATTTCAAACAAAGGCAAATTTGACCAACAGAGCCACGAACTTGACAGCGTAGGGGTTGTATAAGAATCATCCTAACCAACCTTTAGCAAAACTCCAATTGAGGTTGTTATATAAAAGAAGGATTTTTGTTTGTTTGTTGTTACATGTCCTGAACTTTAGTTCCACATCTTGAACTTTATTCAAACTACTCAGAGTTTTAATTTAGTCAAATTCAGTAAAATGTCAAGCCAGTGCTGTTTATCCTGTGGATTACATTTATTGCTCACTGCAGAATTAGCTTAACATTTTGATTTCTATTTTTTCCCCTTTTGTTTATCCATGTGGCAAGATGCTTTGCTTGTTATCCTCTGACCAACAACCAGTTGGAAATTCAGTTTCTAATTTTCATAAGCATTTGGGAAAAAGGAAAAAGAGAGTTCTGTGTGCATGCGTCGTATCTCCGAGTGCCTTTTGTATTTCTCTTTGTGGAGGAGAGGGTTTGGTGTAAAAGAGCCAGATAAGTGTGTGAGCTGTGATCAGAGCTGGTTGTCCCATGAGGCATGGCGGCACAGTGCCTCAGGTGGCAGAAGCTGGGATGCGTCAGTGGACATCTGTGGCAGCTCCTTGGCTATGCCCCTGCGCTGGAGGACAGAGCTGCACATGGCCTGTGGCCTTCTCCCTAAATTAGCTGCCTGCCCTGAGGTGTCACATCACTTGTGTTGTAAGGCTCGACTACCATTCCACTCATCTTCTGTCTGTCCAATGTGGGAAGGGTGGCGCCATCTTGTCCTTTACCACAGGCAGCAAAATGTCTTCAACTGCCCCTTGCTGTGAGCCCTGAGGCAGGAAGTTTCTGGTTCAAACATCACAGGAACTCACCAAATGGCTTCAGCCGACCGTCTGGGAATATGGAGGGTAACAATATTTCACAGTATTGTTTTAAGGTTTACTAAAAATGTATGTGAAGAACATTTGAAACACTATGGAAATGCTGCTGGCTTTCCGGTCCCTGTGTTTATAGACCTTTCTTACAAGGCCTGTTTCCATCATATTTTAAAGGCTAAGAAGAATTCAGGTTGACTTTGGTTCCTTGTTCCTCCATGAACAGCGTGTGGGTGACACTTAGGTTCATATGAGGGAGTACGGTCGTTCAGCTAGATCCAGGCTACATGTAAGACCACAAGCTCTCTTCTGGGGATGCCCTTCTCTCATTCCCACCACTGTGACAGGCACTCTTAGTAGGGACACAGGAGAGGGTCTTCTCAGTGGCTGCTCTCAGAGATGTTAGACTAGCTCCCTCCTTACTGTCCTTCCGCTTTTGGAAACTGACTGCATTTGAGGAAAGGGCGGGTGCTGTGGTTTATTTATTTATTTATTATTGTTATGGTCTGTGCGGAATGATGTTTTTAAAATATTTAATTTTATTAGTGTTAAATTCCTTTTTAAAATTGTTTTTATTACAAAAGAAACACAAAAGTAATTACAAAAGCAATCACCTCTGTTTTCAGATCATAAAGTCCTTTCTACAGATTAGTTCTATTGGATGTGAGATGGTGATGTTGTACATAGTGTAAGGTTGGGGGGGGGAGTGAGGTGGGGAGAGAGAGCGGGGAGGGAGAGAAGCGAGGTAGTAAACTTGTATTCTTTTATGTAGTATATTTGCAAGTTTTTTTGTGTTAGCATCACTTGGGTAGCTTCTCTTTCTACTGTATTCATTTATTAGTTTGCATTGGCAGTGAGAGGAGTTGGGGGTGTCCAGAGCTTGGTTGATTGCCTATAGTTGACTGCTGTGAGTTTTAATGACTGTATTTTCTAACTTTCTAGCTTGTTCTATTTTCTCTCTGTAAGTTGTCCTGAGTCCTGGACTTGGGAAAGACTGGATAACAACAACAACAACAACAACAACAACAGAAACTTCAAGTGGTCAGCCAAAATTGCCAACTCTTGAAAAACAAACAAAGCAGCAAACTCTGGTAACTGGGAAAGGACTATGGACAGAAACAAGGTGTATCTAGGAGGCCTTAAAAGGGAACACTGTTGGAAGGTGTCACTGGAGGAACAAGCGGCTCAGTTTGTTCTCCAGCACCAAGGCAAAAGAGCAAGGTGCTAGATGGATGCATGCAGCAGCACTCATGCTGAAATCATCCTTCATGCCCCTTTCGCCCTGAACCTGTGGGCTTTGGATGGGGAGCAGTGGGATGCATACCTCCATAAACACAAATTGCCACATAGTCACCCAGCAGTAGTTTGTGTGGTTGGAGATTGCAAAGGTAACGTAAATGCAGAAAAGGCAGCAAGTTCGAATAGCTCGAGAAACACTCTGCTTCATCTCTTTTCTCTAGACCTTTGCTGTGGACAAGCAAGGCACATTTCTGTCGCCCTCATTTTATGCGTGCATGGAATGGGTGGTGGCCTATTCGTGGATTTTCCCTGTGATCAGGTCAGTTTTAAAACAGGTGCAAAAGTCCTTTTGCTCCTCTTGGAATAACAGCATCGCGTTCTCTTAAAACTCTTCCAGCAGTTTTTTTTGTTAAGGTTTTGCATTTGCTGTGCTATGATTTGTACTCCTGTGCTAAGTTATAATATGCTTCTTATCAGCGTTGCTGCTAACACAGTACAAGATTTGTTAATGTAGTACATTTCAGCATCAGCAGATGGGGCCCTTGTTTCCCTTGAAGAATGGTACGGAGGCCTATGTATTTATATCCTCTCTGTCAAGAGCGGTATGTGTGTGGTGTTTTACATATTACAACTTATTAAATTAATACTCTGTTTGTAACAGATATAGATCCAGGAGCAATCAGAGCACCCTGAACTGTAGTTGCCTAGGTTCTGAAGTCCAGCATCCAGCTGTGTGGCTCAAGTCTTCTCTGAACATCTTTTGAAAACTTTATATAGTTACAAGGATGAGTCATGGAAGAAATCAGGTGCTATTATTTTAGGTTTGCCAGGTTGCCATCTGGGAAACAGTCTTGTTATACCTTTAACTTTCTGGATGCAGCAAGCGGCAAAGCATCAACTGCTTCCAAGTCCTTTCGCGTGCTCCTTCCCCTGAACCACAGCAGAGGGGTAGAGAACAGGACTGAGGGTGAAGCAAGTGGACAGACGATTGTAGGTTACACCACTTCTGTGGATATGGACTTTTTCAGGGTTGGTACCTGCGCACCCTATGATATTCAGAAGAAGGATCTACTGGCACGTTCCAAACTACCAGCCTGAGATGCTGTCCAATTTCAGGCTCTTCTTAGAAACTCATGGATCGGTGTCAAAAGTTGTGTCGTGTGGTGGCCCATGAACAGGATGCAGTAAATAGCACCAGAGTCCATGGAATGGGCTTTGTGGTGGTGTCTCCACAGCCATGGAACGCCCTCCCCACTGTGGTGCATTTTCTTTTAGGAAACTGGAGAAGATGCATTTCTTCTGGCAGGCCTTTGAATAAGTGCAGCAGTGACTGGAATAATTTGTGAATAATTTGATGCTGCTTATTATGAACTGCTGTGCGCATACATTCTGTCGATCAGAATTAAATTACTGTGATGTTCCGTGTCCTTTTGACAAAGGGCAGTCAAATTTTTTTCTTAAACAGATAAACAAAAATAACAATTAGAGGTTAGGTGGCCCCAGTGTGTAGATCAGGGACGGGAAAACTGTGGCTCCGCAGATGCCGTTCCTATCAGCCCTGACTAGCATGGCCAAAGATGAAAGCTGAAGGAGCTGCACAGGCTGCCAACTGGGAGCAGTTCAGGGTCCTGTTTTTAGCATTTAAAGTCCTAAGCAACTTGGGACCACGATATCAAAGGAACTATCTTGTGCACTGCATCCCTGCCTGGCAACCCTGCTCCTCAGATGGGGGACTGCTGAGACTACCATTTGTCTCAGAGGCATACTTAGCTTGTACTAGAGACCAGGCTTTTCTGGAATCAATTATCAGCCAAAATCAGACAGGTGCATAGCCTGATGATGTTTAGGCAGCTACTGAAGACATTTTTGTTTAGGAAGGCTTTCCCTAAGGTGTGATGTAGTCATATATAGAAGATCAATTTTATATTTGATGAAATCTTCTCATTGTTTTTGGAGTTTGGGTGGAAGGCTTTATTGCTTTAGCATTTGTTGAACTGGCTTTATTGTTCTTAGAGTTTGTGCTTCTGTTCTTTATTCTGTTTCTCCCCGGAACGCCACTTCGATACCTTCATGCTGTGAAGTAGTCTATTAATTTGTTTGTATAATTATGATGATGATGATACAGAGGCCACTGTTTGCATTGAATTTTGTATATGTCTGTTTGCCCCTTCTCAGGCAGGTGGGTTTGCAGGTGGGATCTGGGCCTCTTTGTTAACTGGTGAATGGCCGGCTGGATCGTCTCCCTGCTGCCAAATCAGCCAATGGTGGCAGGAATTGGAGGGCATTCCCCTGGGTGCGGGACCCAATGGTGGCCCTTGGCCCTGCTCCCAGGGTCAGGATAAATTGCAGACCTACCTGGCCATTCAGCTTCTGTATGTATGGGCAGGGCTCACCCATCCATGAGGCAAAGTGAGGACATCACCTCAGGCAGCAGAATTCAGAGGGGCAGCAGATCCGGCTTTCAAAGGATGCATCCTCTGCCACCACTGCCGCAGTAAAAACAATGAATGTGGTGTAATCCTTGAAAGCTGAATCTGTTGCTTCCTTGGCAGCCCCTTCCTCAATACTGCCTCTACAGTGGCCTCTTGGCAAGTAGGGGGCACCGCTAGCCTGTTCCCACCCCTCAGGAGGAAATGGTGGGGGTTTCCTGATGGGGTCCCCTGGACTCTGCCTGGCATGATTCAGAGCAGGCGTCTCCCCAACGATGGCCTTTGATTCCTAATTCAACCATCAGGTAAGGTTAATCTGATCCCCCTCCTTTCCCTCCTGATCTAGATCTTTACCCGCCCTTATTCCTGATGTAGAGCTTCACTCACCCCTTCTTCCCTGGCTGTGTGTGTGTGTGCACGTGCCAATTTGTGGTTCACTCTGGTGCCAAAATGTATTGCTTATATGGGGAGGTAGCTAAGTCCAGGATGCGGGTGGCGCTGTGGGTTAAACCACAGAGCCTAGGACTTGCCGATCATAAGGTCGGCGGTTTGAATCCCCACAACGGGGTGAGCTCCAGTTGCTTGGTCCCAGCTCCTGCCCACCTAGCAGTTCGAAAGCACGTCAAAGTGCAAGTAGATAAATAGGTACCACTCTGGCGGGAAGGTAAATGGCACTTCCGTGCACTGCTCTGGTTCGCCAGAAGCGGCTTAGTCATGCTGGCCACATGACCCAGAAGCTATATGCTGGCTCCTTCGGCCAATAAAGTGAGATGAGCACTGCAACCCCAGAGTCGGTCACTACTGGACCTAATTGCTAGGGGTCCCTTTACCTTTACCTTAGCTAAGTCCAAGGCTTTCTCCTGCAACCTACATGTGACTTATATTGGAAAGGTGAGGCAAGGTATTCTAATTATTTGACTTGACCTTAAAGATTATAGACACAATACACTACTTGATATACGCTCCTTGTGCTTCCTTTATTAGCTATGGCAGAGAATGCTCCACCAGCATATGGAGCGATTTCCTATTCCTTAGCCAGAAACAGGGAAGCTGGATTTTTGGCTTGACTATTTCTGCAGCCTGATGTTTAATTTTGCAGATGATGCTGATGCTGATTTACTTCTAAAGTGCCAGCAATCCATCTGGTGCTGTGGAAACTCGAAATTAAAAACAGGTTCCTCCTTGAAAGGGTCTCATGATCTGGAATAGACAAAGGAAAGGCGGGAGGTAAACAAAAGGAGGGTCTGTGGGGAAGAGGTAGAGGTCAACAGCACATTTATAAATAAGGTAGGAGAAAAATCTGGAACTATGAAGAAAGCTAAAAAGAAGAGAAATGATTAGGAAACGGAAGAATGTTCCTGAAGACAGTCACAACTATTGCAGGCAGGAAAGAAAGAAAGAAAGAAAGAAAGAAAGAAAGAAAGAAAGAAAGAAGTGGTCCTAGGGTGAGGAAAGGCCATAGAAACTGAAGATGAGAAAAAGGAGGATGGAAAGTAACTTAGTGATGAGTGACAGGCAGGGGTGAGAGCATGGAGCTTTTTGCAAGTAAAACAAGAAGCTTATAGAATCATAGAATCATAGAGTTGGAAGAGACCACAAGGGCCATCGAGTCCAACCCCCTGCCAAGCAGGAAACACCATCAGAGCACTCCTGACATATGGTTGTCAAGCCTCTGCTTAAAGACCTCCAAAGTAGGAGACTCCACCACACTCCTTGGCAGCAAATTCCACTGTCGAACAGCTCTTACTGTCAGGAAGTTCTTCCGAATGTTTAGGTGGAATCTTCTTTCTTGTAGTTTGGATCCATTGCTCCGTGTCCGCTTCTCTGGAGCAGCAGAAAACAACATTTCTCCCTCCTCTATGTGACATCCTTTTGTATATTTGAACATGGCTATCATATCACCCCTTAACCTCCTCTTCTCCAGGCTAAACATGCCCAGCTCCCTTAGCCGTTCCTCATAAGGCATCGTTTCCAGGCCTTTGACCATTTTGGTTGCCCTCCTCTGGACACGTTCCAGTTTGTCAGTGTCCTTCTTGAATTGTGGTGCCCAGAACTGGACACAGTACTCCAGGTGTGGTCTGACCAGAGCAGAATACAGTGGCACTATTACTTCCCTTGATCTAGATGCTATACTCCTATTGATGCAGCCCAGAATTGCATTGGCTTTTTTAGCTGCCGCGTCACACTGTTGGCTCATGTCAAGTTTGTGGTCAACCAAGACTCCTAGATCCTTTTCACATGTACTGCTCTCAAGCCAGGTGTCACCCATCTTGTATTTGTGCCTCTCATTTTTTTTGCCCAAGTGCAATACTTTACATTTCTCCCTGTTAAAATTCATCTTGTTTGTTTTTGCCCAGTTCTCTAATCTGTCAAGGTCGTTTTGAAGTGTGATCCTGTCCTCTGGGGTGTTAGCCACCCCTCCCAGTTTGGTGTCATCTGCAAATTTGATCAGGATGCCCTTGAGTCCATCATCCAAGTTGTTGATAAAGATGTTGAATAAGACCGGGCCCAAGACAGAACCCTGTGGCACCCCACTAGTCACTCTTCTCCAGGATGAAGAGGAACCATTGATGAGCACCCTTTGGTGGTTATGACAGGTACAAAGTGGAATCAGAAGGCAAGGCAAGGAACTGAGGGCCAAGCAACACATTTTATTAATCACATGGTTATAACCCGTATGAGTGGGATTTTGCTTTCGCAAAGAGCCAGCGCAATGATGGCCCAATCTGGACTGTGAACTTGGCATACAGAAGTGGCCCCAATTCTTATCAGTCTCCACATGCTTGCCAGTGACATGGGGCGAAAACTCCCATTGATCCCAATGCTTCATACAGATATTAGTTGTTACCTCCCCCACCCAAAATATGTCTTTTGAAACACAAGGGGGTAAAGCCCCCTTCCTTCCAGACTTGGGTCCAGATCGGGCCCCCACACCAGCTATTTGTGAAAGAAAAAACCCTGCATTTAAGGGCAAGCCACGAGATCGATGTAACGTAGTTTGATCTTCAAAACTGCCCCAACACTATGAAAACAGTTGGCAAGTTTGATAATTGCCATGGTATATATGATGCTGCTTTGTATCATTCCTGGTATATATGGAGCTGCCATTGTTGGTCTAGTTAGTCCAGGGTGGCCTACTGTGACTGGTTGCTGTGGCTCCAGGGTTTCAGGTAGCTGTGTCTCCCATCACTGGCTACCTGGCCTTAAAAACAACAACACAAGAAACAAAACCTATCAATGCCAAGCGTTGAACCTGTGACCTTCTGCATGCAGCTAGTGAGCTCAACCAGTGGGCTACAAAGCAGGAAAGTTGCGAGGCCACATGCAAGTTGCTCTTGGAGGAAGAGTGGGTGAATAAGTAGAATAAATAAATAATATTTTTCGAGAAGATGGGAATGAGGAAGGCTGGTGTGAGAAAGTACACAATAATAAAAGCAGGGGGAAAGATGAATATTTGATCATTTGGAATGGCTTCCCTGGAACTGCCACTTTGTATTGAATGAACTTGTTATTTGCGTACACCCTGTAGAGAGGATTTTGACACAGTGCCTCATAAACCATAAATATTGTTATGAAACGGATAGATCAAAACGGATCTTTCCATCCCATTCTAATATGTCATGCCCACAGTATTGCTTCCTGGATAGGTGAAATACTGTATGTAAGATAAAAATATGCATGGAGGCATATATTGCCCATTTGTTATGGCTAACTTTAAAAGGTTGGTATACCAGGATGTTATTTAAAGTAATACCATCTAGCATATTAGGAAATTAGACATCATTACAAATATGAGGAATCACTTATTGAAAGTGACACTTTTGCCAATCTGATTATTTGGTATAAAATATGACGCCTTGGGCGTGCAGAAAGCATTGCAGTTAATAAATTCCTTAACATCCAGCTGGTCTCACAAGCTTTCTTCACACAAGCTTTCTTCTGTAGAATATGTTTTAGTTAATAAGAGTTCTTGTATATGAAATTTTGGCATATGCAAGCATATTTACCAACCCTATCCATTATTTGGATTTGCTGACAAGTACATAAAAGCAGGAAAGTTCTATTGGGTCAGACCAAATGTTCATCTAGATGAATAGATTCTAGCACATTATCCCATAGCGAATGGCATACCTCACCAGTTCTAGTAAGACATCTCACAGTGAACTAGAACTAATTCTAGTACAATATAAGGTAGTTCTGGTAAGGTGTACCATGCCTATTTAATCAACTTACAGGTACTGTTTTTACTTGTGGTTTTTGCTCGTATTAAACACCATTTTCTTTTGATCCATGGATTGTTTGGTTGATTTTCTGTAAGCTGCTTTGTGATCTATGGTGAAAAGCAGTCTATAAATATTGGAAATAAAGCGCCGAGCAGCCAACCAGATGCTAATGTGAAGCCCACAAACAGCGCAAGAAGGCCACAGCCATCTCTTGATGTTTTGTGACAGAATTCAAGAGCCATTTATCATAGCTTATCATGGCCATTGATAGATCTATTGTCCTCCCTTTTAAAAGCTACCTTAATCAGTGACCATTGTGGCAGTGAATTCAACAAGTTAATTGTGCACTGTGTTTCTGGCTCTGTTCTGAATTCGCTGCCAACCAATTTTGTTGGGTATCCCTAAATTCTAGGACTATGAAGGATGTTACAAAATACTTTCAAGCAACCAACACTCTCCATCCAATTCAGTTTCCTAAACTTCCATCATGTCCCATCCTCTCCAGTCATCTTTTCTCCTCTCCCCACAGGATAACTAACATAGGATTGGATCCAAACTAACAGAGCCATCCTATCAAGACAAGAGAAAGAGAAGTTGAGGCAGATGAACTGCCAAATCCAAAGCAGAGGTGGGATCATGCTATTCCCTCTGAGGAAGCCACCGGAGTGGAATTTATTGTATTTTTAGCAACCAGCCACCGTAAGATTTCAGTTAAAGAAATCCCTCTAACTATTAAGTTTCATATTGAACATTAGCCCACAAAATAAAATTGTACACACTAAAAGCAAAACAAAATGGTTATACAAAAAGGTAAATACCAACAAATCTAATGGATCCAGCTGGTTTGCACTTGCTCCAGGTAATGTACAACGAGGAAAAGAAATTCCTAGGCAGAAATTTCACAAGTACCTCTCTTACCTGGATCCATTAAATGTTGAGTGCCTTTTCAAAGCTGCTGCAAGAAATGTTGCTGTTTTGAATGTGAACAGCATGTGACTGAACTGTAAATACATGAATTTCTCGTGGTTGGATTTCCTCCTGAATATTGACAATAATGGTAAAATATATTCATCTCATAGTTCTATGTACAGGGTGGGCAAGGGGCACATGGCACAGCCCCTCCTCCAACCTGGGAAATTGCGGTTGTCCTATCAGCTGGTCCTCGGGTCTGTGGTTGCTGTTGCTGAATGCCAGGTCGGCTCTGAGTATGATGTCCCTCAATGATGATCTGATGGATGAGGAGGCTGATCTGGTCTGTATCACCAAGACCTAGGTAGGTGGACAGGGTGGAGTTGGTCTCACCCAGCTGTGCCCACTTGGGTACTCAGTGCAACATCCAGGCAGACTTGAGGTTTTGGGAGGGGGAGATGTTGTAGTGTTTGGTTTTCTATCTTTTTCTCCAGGCTCTCTGTCCAGTTAATAGGGGGATTCTAGAGTATGAGTTCCTGACATTGGGCTATCAGAACAGATTCAGGATTCTGCTGGTTTACCAACTCTCTTATTGCCCAACAGTCTCCCTGCCTAAGCTGACAAGAGCTGGTCTCAGTGGCAGAGTGGAGGACTCCTAGACTGTTGGTTCTGGGGAACTTCAACATCTATGCTGAGGTGACTAGCTCTGGGGCAGCTCAAGACTTCTTGGCTGCAATGACTACCATAGGGCTGTCTCAACATGTCACCAGTCCACACTCTGGACCTTGTTTTTCAAGACAGGCCACACTCTGGACCTTGTTTTCAAGAGATTAGCAGAAGCACCCGAGGATAACACTCTGGTCCACATCTGACCACATGTTGCTGCTGGACTGATTAAAGGTTCATGAATCAGACTGGGTATCAGACACACTTAAATATTTGGACTACATAGTCCAAAATAAAGCAATGATATAGAGGTGAACACCCTGTTCTGAAACCAGCCTGCTCTAGGGTGAAGGGTCTGTAAAAATCAACCCACCATTTTGATTTGTCACACAGGTGATAGGTGTATAATTTACCAGGTATGACTGAACAATAGTGCAAGATCAGGTGAAGCCAGGGCCTATTTTGAACAAACAGTGGATCTCATAGTTGTATTCTTCCCATTACATTCACCCACTTCTAAGCCACATTTCTGTAACTGTTTCCACCATTTGGTGGGCATCGTGCTAGCATTTCTGTGATTCCCAAGAAATCATAATTTTTAATGAGACACACACTGGAGAAATGACTCCATCATGTAAAACTCCCTGGATTTATTATGTATGTAATGTATTCCATTGGTGGCAAGGCCGGTCCAACACATTTTGCCGCCTGAGAGAGAGCGTCTTTCCTTCCAAGTCAGGATGAATAGTATCCAGGGCCAGCCAAGTTATTTTGGCACCTGTGGCAGTTATTCCCACAAGCACTTCTCTCCCTTTCTGGCAGTCAAATTACAACAACAATAATGTATTAAATAATTGTCACTTTGCTGCCTTTTCATCACAGCTGCCTGAGGCAGTCACCCCACTCTGTCTTATGGTAGGGCTGACCATATGTAGTGGTGATGGAATGACTGTGCTCCAGTTACCACAACTGTATTGGGAAATACCAGGGTCCTCTTCAATGCTACTAAGTTCAGCTTTTTTGCCAAATGAAGAAGGGGCAATCTGCTTCTTCATCTGCAGTGCAATGTGAATGTCTGTAAAATCATGCAGCTTATTTTTCATGCTGGGATTTTTTATTTTTTTATTTTTAACGTTTCTTTGATTCCCTCTCATGGAGACAATAAAGCGTGTCATATGGTCAGTTTCTGCTTTCGAAGATAATTAATCTCAGGAAAGCTCAAGCAATTATTTAGGGTTGTTCCCTGTGACATAGTTGCAGGAGAATAAGGGGGTGAGTAGGGAACGAATGAAGCAATTACATTGCAAGTGCATAAAAGAAAATGAGTGAATTTCTAGTACTGATATGTCGCTGGCTGGTTGCTAGCCAGGGTTGCATGAGCATTGGGGAGAATCAACCTACAAACACATCATACATTTAATACACAATAGGAGTCAACTCCTAGGGACTGAGGTCCCTTTGCCCACCCCAATAAAATATTTAAGGGGGACGAGCTCCCTCAGAGTTGATGGGCATTGCCATTCAAATGGTGTGCGTGTGCCACATCTTGTGTGATGGATTATGTGGGGCAGGGCTTACCTGCCAAATTTCCCCCCCCCCAATATTTTATTCAAGTTGGCACCCCTGAAATACACATTTCACCCTCAAAGAATCTTGGGAACTGTGCTATACCCTTCACAAAGCTACAATTCCCAACACTATTAACAAATTGCATTTCCCAGGATTCTTTGCTGGGGGTGCTTTAAATGTATGGTTTGTACATGCAGTTACAGTACAGTCATAACTCGGGTTGCGAACGCTGTGGGTTATGCATTTTCAGGTTACGGACTGCACCGATCCCGGAAGTACTGGAACGGGTTACTTCCTGGTTTCGGCGTATGCACAGAAGCGCTAAATCATGCTTTGTGCATGCGCAGAAGACCAAATTGCTTCAAGCACATGCGCAGACGCAGCACTGCAGGTTGCGAACGCCGTGGCTTGCGAACGTGCCTCCTGCATGGATCATGTTCGCAACCCAAGGTATGACTGTACTCATGAATCTGTTCTCTTTCTGCTACTCAACCTGCAATTAAAATGGGGGGGGGGAATCCACATGGAAATTGGAATTTAAATTTGCTCTCACTGCCTGGAGCTGGTGCAGGGATCAGGCCCAATCTGCATACCTCCCCACCTTCTGTTTCTGCTGCCACAAGCAATTGAGCTGCGGATGTGGCCATGGATCTGTGGTTCCCCAGAGCCCTGGCAGTGACAATGGGGGAGTTAGGATGGCTCTGCTAGTCAAACTGAGAGTGCACCCGCTGAAATCAGTGGGAAGGTCTATTCATTTCAGTGGGTCTACTTGGAGTGGGACTGATGTTGGCAGTCTCACCAGTAGGAAACTTTGTCCACTCGTAGTTGACACCCATAAGGCTGTGTTTCTGGGTCACAGTCTCTGTGTTGCATCATACAGTTCCGAAATCCCGACTCAAAAGATGTTATTTTTTCCAACCCTAGCTGCAAAAGTTCTGAATGAGTAATGCTCAGTGCTCTATAATGTTGTTTTAAATTAATAGATATCTATTTACATCCTTAACTCTATCTTAATGAGGATTTTTGTCTGGGAATACAAACAGCTGTTGGAAATACTCTTCCATCTATCATTTTAAATCTTTTATTAAATTTGCACCTGGCAGTGCAGTTATATTGAAGAGTCTGTTCATTATGAGACCCATATTTGGGCAGCTTATAACTATCATTTTCAATCTTATCAGGCTGAAACTCTGCCAGCACACTTTTTGTTTGTTTGTTAAATCAAAGTGAACAATATTAAACTTTCTTTTTCCCTTCTCCCCAGCAATAATAAACACTTCTGCTGCATAAAAATTAAGGAGATGTATAGAAAAGATTATTGTTGGGGTTTTTTAAAAAAAGAAGTAAACAAGTAGTTGACTATTACTCTGCAGCAGTGATTGTCAAAAATGGCTTAGGCTTTGTAAATAGCTTTCTAGATAACTTTTTGGTTGGATCACCAGCTTTCTGGAAGTGGGGACAGAGATCAAGTAGCCTCCCTGATCTAATGAGACAGGCGGCTAGCATGTCAGGAAGGGAATCGGGGGGCTAAATCCTAAGTAAAGTTCATTGATGTGTCTCCTTACAATGGTATAACAAGGCACACAATATAATGAGACTTGGGCCATATTCACACCAGATATTTAAAGTGCTATGACACTACTTTAAACAGCCATGGCTTCCCCCAAAGAATCTTGGGAGCTGTAGTTTGCTGAAAATTGTTGTTGTTGTTTAGTTGTGTCCAACTCTTCATGACCCCATGGACCAAAGCATGCCAGGCACTCCTGTCTTTCACTGCCTCCTGCAGTTTGGTTAAACTCATGCTGGTAGCTTCGAGAACACTATCCAACCATCTCATCCTCTGTCGTCCCCTTTGTGCCCTCCATCTTTCCCAGCATCAGGGTTTTTCCCAGGGAGTCTTCTCTTCTCATGAGGTGGCCAAAGTATTGGAGTCTCAGCTTCAGGATCTGTCCTTCCAGTGAGCACTCAGGGCTGATTTCCTTAAGAATGGATAGGTTTGATCTTCTTGCAGTCCATGGGACTCTCAAGAGTCTCCTCCAGCACCATAATTCAAAAGCATCAATTCTTTGGCGATCAGCCTTCTTTATGGTCCAGCTTTCACTTCCATACATCACTACTGGGAAAACCATAGCTTTTACTATACGGACCTTTGTTGGCAAGGTGATGCCTCTGCTTTTTAAGATGCTGTCTAGGTTTGTCATTGCCTTTCTCCCAAGAAGCAGGCGTCTTTTAATTTTGTGACTGCTGTCACCATCTGCAGTGATCATGGAGCCCAAGAAAGTAAAATCTCTCATTGCCTCTATTTCTTCCCCTTCTATTTGCCAGGCTGAGAATTGTTAGTAAGCCCCTATTCCAAACACGGAGCTAAAATTCTCAGAGTTCCCCATGAAGAAGGATTGACTGTTAATGGGAGTGGAATTTTTCACTCTTCTGCTCTTGTGCATGAAGACAGAGGAGAGGAGAAAACAGAGAACAAGTTAATAAGTAAAAGGAGGAAAAAGTGAACAAGAAAGGGTGCCTCTACTCATATTTGTCTTTGTTCTCACCCTGCTTGGGCGTTGCCCCCATTTGTTGCAGGTATATACCCCCTAACCACTTTCCTCTGTGAGAAATAAGCCTTTGACCATGAAAAGTTAATCAAACTAATAATCACTTGAGTTTGTAGTCTTCAAGTGATGAACATGCATGTGGGAACCTGCCCTAAAGGGCTAATCTATGAAGTCAGCCCTTGTAGGCTTCAGCTACATGGTGAACCAAATCACACATGGATTTCCCCATAGTTGTGCAAGTGTGGTAAGGCTTGGATCACTGTGCGGCCACAGTCTGCACAAACTGGCAAGCTATGTGGGTTTAGAGATCTATGTGCGATATTTTGAACCACACATTACAACATCCTTAGTGTGAACAGCACAGAAGAACTCTGCTGGATCAGATGAAAAACCTATCTAGTTCAGCATTCTGGGCAACCTGATGCCCATAGGAAGCCCATCAGTTGGGCATGGGCACAATAACGCTCTCTCACTCATTATTCCCAGAAACTGATACTGGGAGGCATATTGCCTCTGACATTGGAGTTAGAACATAGTCATAATGGCTGGTAGCCTCACCTTCCAAGAATCCCCCTTTAAAGCTGTTCCATGGTGTTGGCCATCACTTCATGTTAAGTTAGCAAATCCCATAGTTTAACTATGCACTGTGCAAAGAAGTACTTCCTGGGTTTCCTGTGGAAGATCAAGAATTATATGGTATTCAAGTGGCATTGGACACTGAAGGAACAGTTTTTGTATGAACATGGCCAAAGTAGTTATCATTTGAAGCCAGATGCACAGCTCCATTCCCAAACAGCGATACCTCACTACCAGGGGATAAAGCAAGGAATAATGACTGTGTGGTACAGAGTTGGACCATATTTTGGTATTCATTTAGATCAGGGTGGCCCAACCCACAGCCTGTGGGCCACACATGGCCAGCGAGGCCTTTTTTTGGTGGCCTTTGGAAGCCATTTGGAAGAGAAGGAGCTGTGAGGCATGAGCAAAAGTCCCTGCCTTCTCAAACAACCAAATGCCTCTGCTGTCCCATCTTTCATTTCCCCCCTCAACTTGCCACCTCAACATTCCACATGTTCTGGAAGTTCACAGGTTCTTGTCAGGTCTTTTTAATAAAAATGTATTTTATTATTATTATTCATAAGCATTCAGACTTCTGCACACCTATGAAGTCCTATGAATACATAGAAACCATTATCTTATTTTCAGGCAGCTAGTTCCCTTCCAAAACTGGTAGGCATTCAACCATCTGAGTTAGCTATTAGAAAGAATGATCAGGAGAAAAGATAATTGTGAGAGGAAATGAATACTCCATTTCAAGAGAACTTTTTTTAAAAAAATAAGTTTTGAAAGTAAAGTAAAGACTAACAGCTTCATAATACGCGTGTTCACTTTAGACCCCATTCACTGGGGCTTACTAACTAGTCAGTGAATAGGAACAGACTGGGTAGTATCAACCACATATCATTATGTAATGATTATGATGGGAAAGGAAGCATGAAAGACTTGAGCTTCCTATTCTTGAAGGCTCTTTGTAACATCTGAAGTAGAGATTTCTCATGCCTTTCTGCAGTGAGATAGAAAGCTTATGTATTCCAGTACATCAGAAACTTCCATATTCCATTGTGTTGAGAGATACTAAAGTTCCATCAAGATGTTGCAAAGAAGCATAGTGAACAGGAAGCACATGTTAGAGTTGTTCAGAGGAATCCCTGATCAGGACCTTGTGTAGAAATAAATTAGCTTTCCACCCCAATAATGGGTTTCAAGGCTTTGCTGCAGAACAGACTTAAATCTAGTTAGAAGAGCAAAATACAAACATAACACACTGCACTCAAGCACTGTGGTTCAGTCCTTTAAGTCCTTTATGCAGTTCTGTAAACTTTCCCCTCTCTGATCCCAGAGAGAGATCCTAAGCTGGCTCATCATTGCAGAGCTTCTTTGCAACATCTGCTGCTACTGCTAGCCATCACTGACTTCTTATGTTCCCTTTCCTGCTGTGAGAGTTGCAGCTTAGGTTTCTGGTGATGAGTCAACAGGTAGTTTGACGCACTGAAATGAAAAACAACACCACCTAGCCTTCTGCTTTCACTCAGAGTAGAAGCTCTCACTTAAGGTAAACTTCTCTTCAGAGCATCCCAAATACAACACATTCAAATACAGCATTTTATGAACATTAAACTTAGAACTTTAACAGCACTGATCTGTTTACCCCCCACAATCTTTCAGTGGAATCAAAGGAAATTCCTAGAACACCACAAATGACAGAACCGTGTCTCCAGATTAGCAGGCTATTCAGCAAAGCAGGGGTAGGGAACATTTGCCCCTCCAGATGTTGCTGAACTCTCATCAGTCCTAGGAAGCCTGGCCAATGACCAGGGATGATGTGAGTTGTAGTTCAACATCTGGATGACCCACAGGTGTTCCCCACACCTGCGGCAGAGCTTTGCACAACATGTTTGAATCCATAGTCTAGGTCTCTTATTTCAACAACTCAACTCACTTGCTTTTTTTTTTAAAGCATTTATGCTACACATCTCTCTCTCTCTCTCTCTCTCTCTCTCTCTCTCTCTCTCTCTCTCAGTTTATGACTACCAGAGACACTTTCAATGTTTTGTCCGTGTGAACATTTCATTATAGTTGCTTTTACTTTTCATGTGAAATCTGTAAACGGTCCTGGAGGGAAGTTTATGGTTTGGATGAAAAGTCATGGATGTACATAATGGCAGCATTCAGTGATATCCAGCCAAGAATGATTGACAGTGCCTGTAACTACTTATTATGTCAAGGTTTCAGCACACCGATTGATGGGAAATGATGTATAATAAATTAGAATGATCACACATCATTTCCCATCGATTGAAATGCCAAATTCTTTGATGGAGTAATGAGTTATGGCCAATACCACTCACTGTCTTAGAGGGAGATTGATTGCTTATCCTTTCATCAATGTGATCAAACTAAAGAAGCCAAGAAGTGGGTGCATTGTCATAAGTAACACTCTATCCTCAAAGTAGGACAGAGATGAAGTAGCACTACATAAACAGGGCTGTTTCTACAACAGTTTCACCCAGACCACGATCCATGCACACTCCTGTCAATTCATCCCATTCACTATGACTTCCCTCTCTGTGAACTCATCTCTCCAGCTTCCTTCCACTTAGAAGCTATCTGCTCATTGGTCCCAGGAAGACTAAAACTGAAGACAAATTCATCACCCATACCATAGATGATTCAGCTTTGGTTGCCACCCATAGTATGTGAGACAGACCACAGGATGTGAAGAATTCACATAAATATAAGTCTACAAGAAAAGCGCTCAATATGATCAAGTGAAGAGGATGGGTGGCTGAATGTGATATGCTCATGTTCTATCCTTATTCCCTTGAAAGCTTAAGAGTTTGCATCATCATCAATCAGGTCAACATGGGTGGGGAATGAATGAATGAATAAATAAATATATATATATATATATATATATATATATATATATATATATATATATATATCGTACCGAGCCACCAAGTCAGTTTCAGTGTCAAACAGAGGCCTTAAACTCCATGGAAATAGATTCAGAAAACCAGCCTCATCCAAGAGTGTCAGAATCTGGTTAGCAACCACCCATTCAAGAATCTTGCCCAAGAAGGGGGCAATTGCCACTGTTATATAATTGTTCTGGTCTTCTGTGTTTAAGGATTCCCCCCCCCCCCAGGTGTGATCACACAGGTGCCTCTTTTAGGTGGCTGAGAACGAGTATGAGGGAGCCAGGCAAAGAGAACATCAGGGCCTGCTGTGGTCAGACTGTCTCCTCCCATCACCCCAC
The DNA here is from genome assembly GCF_965113315.1 of Podarcis vaucheri. Classification (NCBI taxonomy): domain Eukaryota; kingdom Metazoa; phylum Chordata; class Lepidosauria; order Squamata; family Lacertidae; genus Podarcis; species Podarcis vaucheri. The sequence goes on from NC_138764.1 coordinate 34,870,921, forward strand.
ACAGCCAGCTTCACATTTTATATTCTTTATGAGTTGGGGGATTTGTTAGGCTGCATATGGAGACCCTTCTAATCCTCAGCAAGTGTTAAAATTTAATCAAGACTTCAAATTCTTTGAATAACCAGCCTAGCCTCCTGGCGAGGTGATAGCCTGGGTGATGAGCCATTAAGGAGAACAAGGGAAGGGGCTCTGTGGGAGATGGTGAATGGGTGGGGTGGGGTCCTTCCTCAACTTGTCAGAAGGACAAAATGAGAGTTGAGAGCAGAGAGTGAAGGTGTGAAGGCCTGGGAATCAGATTCAGAGGCTGAACCTGAGGATTCCCAGCCTGCACAGGAGTCCCCGCCTCCAGGGCCGGCTGAGCCGGGGCTGGGGCTTGAACCTGAAGGGCCCTCACCTGTGCTGGATCCTCAGGAACAAACACCAGCTGAATCCGCTCTGGCTCCAGAGGTGATCGAGGACCCATTGCCTGCAGGTGCGCCTCTCTCAGCCCTGTCAGGGGAAGGTGAGGTTGCCTCTGGGTCCAGTAACCCTCCAGCCTCTCCGGAGCTGCAGAGGCTCAGGGTAGAAAGGCGGAGGGAACTAAGTTCTCACAGGAGGAGTGCTCGCCTTAAGGCCAGTAGAGGCGGGTCACCTGTGGGCTGGGACTGCCCTAGGTCTCAGAAGAGATAAAGGCCAGGCAGCCCAGTCCCTGGTTGCGGGAGCAACATTGTTGGAAACCTGTTCCTGCCAGCATCCTGACCTGCTCTCCTAGAGTTCCTGACCATGCCTGGCCCCTTGCCTTGGACCCCGCTTCACCCTCAATGGACAGCCTCCAGACCCAGGACCCAGGACCGGACTCAGACCACGCCGCACAGTAACCCCCCCCCCGGGACCAGCACAGAAGTGATGTGAGCTAGAAGCAAAACAGCAAGCTAGAGAGAGTCAGAGTGATGGTTAATTTCTGTTTGAATACAAGGATGCAGCTGTGGGCGGGATCAAGGTCCCCTGGGGTGATGCTGTGAACACCTCCATTGTAGGCTCAGGTTGTATATATGTGTAAGTAAACCATATATCATAAAGACGCCACAGTCTCTGCTATCCCTCATTCCAAAGGAAACACAAACCCTGTGTAAGTGCCCAGAAAATGCAGAGAGATGGGGAGGGGGGAAGAGGTGTGCAATAGTATTTTAGAATTGTCAAGGCAGAATATAAATTCAATAAATGAACTCATGGATCTCCCTTGTGGAGGGACCTAGCAGCTCCCAGAAGACTTGTAGGGTCTCCCTACAGTACCCTCTTAAGGTACTAAAGCACCTTCTGATCAGCAAGCCCAAGAGGCTCAGAGGTTTAGACCACAGTGCCACCCGCTCCCCTGGGTATTATAGTAATTGCAAGGAGTAAATAAAGCTGACCCTCATCATATCCCTTTTGGGTTTCACCAATCTCGCTCTGTGGGTTATATGGGCCGAGCATGGTCTGCCATTCAATGCTTGCTCATCTTCGACACCACAATATTAAGTGCTGACTTGCTCACACAAATGATGGCTGACACCGTTATGACGCTCAGTGTGCAGCTCAGTGCATTAACCCGAGGTTACGGTATTGTGCGTTTCCAGTGCAATTCTAGGAACTAGAATTTGGCTTCAGATGTTTATTGTGGCTATCAGCCTGAACACAGCACACATCTAAATCTACTTGTAACACTATGAGGTAATTTCTATAAAAAGTGAATTTTGGGGCCAAGGATAGTAAATTGTAACAGCTTCTTATTCTGACCCTCTTAAAATAAATACATAATTTATCACAAGCACTGTACTCAATACCACCCTTCTGAAGTATGGTGGAGAGGCAGTTACTTACTCTGCATATGCAATAGGTGGATTTTAAATATTTTAAAACCATATCAGTACTTTTACCTTCCCCCATAAATATGGAGAAGTTACATACACTCTGCAGCCCGTTATCATTTGACAATTTTCATAATTTGTATTAATTCAGATGCTTTCAGGGACCTGAAATTAACAAACATTTATTTTAATGTTTTTGTTTAATTTGAGAGGTGGAAAGAGTTATAGAGGTGCGAATATCTGTGCTGTAGTCCGGTAAGAAATTTTCATTGTGTTTTGTGGTTGATGTTTAAATAAATTCAGAACTTTTAATGGGTTCTTGCATACATGAATATAAAGGCTGGGTTATTCTAGCAAGCAAATTGCCTTCATGCTAATCACTAGTATAGGTGAGGACAATGAGTTTTGGGAAGCTTCAAGGACTGCAGTGTGTGTCTTCAACTTTTACTTGCACCAGGGATTGTTAATTTATCTGGGCTTGGGGACACTTTTGGAATTTTGAAAGCAATCAATGGGTATTAACCCCCCCCCCAGTTGCTTTTCTCCTCTTCACTCTGCGTCAAGATCCCCCTGGCAGAGAGAAAGCACACGCACGCACACACACACACACACACACACACACACACAGACACACACACAGCTTTTCAGTGGGATCTGAGTAAATCTTGGATCCAGTAGGATATAGGATTTTACACGGGGTCCACAAAAAACACAATGAAGCTTTCTTTCTTTTTAAAAAATATATTTATTAACTTTTCAAAGTTTATACAAAAAAGACAAAAAAACAAAAATACAAAAAATTAAAAACACATATAATCTCACTCACTTGTTTTCTTTTAACTTATTTCTCAGACCTCCTCATACCTCCCCTTTTTGTATTCCAATTCAAATTATTCCTTCAGCAAATCCTCTCCCTTAATTTTCACTTAATTTTACACCTTTCTTTCTTCTCCCCCCCCAATTATCTTAATCATTACAGCTAGTAACCACTTAAATTCAGCCCAACATCAATCTAACATTCACTAATTTTATAATATTTCCCAAGATAGTCCTTAAATTTCTTCCAATCTTCTTCCGCCATCTCTCTCCCCTGGTTTCGGATTCTGCCAGTCATTTCTGCCAGTCCCATGTAGTCTATCACCTTCATCTGCCATTCTTCCAAGGTGGGTAGATCTTGTGTCTTCCAATACTTTGCTATAAGTATTCTTGATGCTGTTGTTGTGTACATAAAAAAAGTTCTGTCTTTCTTTGACACCAATTGGCCGACTATGCCCAGGAGGAAGGCCTCTGGTTTCTTCAGGAAGGTATATTTAAATACCTTTTTCAATTCATTATATATCATTTCCCAGAAAGCCTTAATCATTGGGCACGTCCACCAAAGGTGAAAGAATGTACCTTCAGTTTCTTTACATTTCCAACATTTATTATCGGGCAAATGATAGATTTTTGCAAGCTTGACTGGGGTCATGTACCACCTATATATCATTTTCATAATGTTCTCCTTCAAGGCATTACATGCCGTAAATTTCATACCGGTGGTCCACAACTGTTCCCAGTCAGCAAACATGATATTATGTCCAACATCTTGTGCCCACACAATGAAGCTTTCAGTGGCACAGTAAACAAATAACTCAATCTGCTTCTTGCTATCATAAAAGATCCTTGACACAGATCTTCATGGAACGCCATGGTTTTTATACAGGATGTCAACAAAGCTACCAACAAATTGTAACAGACACCCGTGGACCCCAAAGATGATTGTTTGGTGCAGATCCCTCCCAAATGTATAAGGTCTCAAAGGTCCTGTGTGCTTTGGATCCATGTTTCTGCACTGTGGCAGTGCTGGAAAATGACAAGTCCAGTGAGGCTGGCGTAGTTCAGGCACCACACTGCCCCGCCCTCTCAAAATCCTGAGTGATGTGGCAGTGATGCTGCTGTTGGGAGGCCAGACTCATGGAGGTCCCCCTCTCTGTTGGCTGTGGCTGCATCTCATTGGATTGTAAACCAATTTTTATTCTTCCTTAGCCCATTAACGAGACAAAGGCTCAGGACCTATCTCTCAGTATGCTGACTACCACTAGCCCTTCATATTTACAATATACATAATTGGCATAAAGTGATTTTAGGGGAGAGAGGGTGGTTTTTTTTTTTAAAAAAGTGCAAAGTCATTATTCCATCTAGTGAAGCTTTTAAAATTACACATAAGCGAAGCATCTTTATTTTATTTTATTTTTTTGCTTCTGATTTGGAAACAAAAACTTCTGGGATTGCTCGAAATGAGTTTGTTCTCCCTCAGGCATTGTCTTTATTAGGAGCTTAAGTGTATATTTAGTCTCGTCATATGTGAAATCTTCTCTATTCTTCAAATTAGTATGGGATAAAATGTCTTCATTTTTGTTTTTACAGTGGTGTTCCTTCAACACAAACACACACGAGAGAGAGAGAGAGAGAGAGAGAGAGAGAGAGAAAGAAAGAAAGAAAGAAAGAAAGAAAGAAAGAAAGAAGCTGTTTTGGATACAGACTTGCTTCACTGTTTTTATTTATTTTATTCAGGTTTTTTCCTTGGTTTTGTTGAGCTCGAAGAAAGGTTCGCAGTTCAGTTTCAACTTTCTCAGCTTATTCCTTGCTGTATAGCAATGCATTATGCAGGTTCCAAATGCTATTCATTGGGGCTTCATCTGAACAAATATACCCGAGGGCTGTAAGTAATATTGACCAATGACACAGAAGTCAGGAACACATCAAAAGTGAGAATATACAATCTACACATTTTGGGGGGGGAATATGTACAGTGCTAAACTTTTGCATCCTCCAGAAATCTTTCAGTTGGAAATATACTAAAGATTTTTTTCAGAACATAGGAAACTGTTTTAGAACAAGTCAAAGGTGCCAGCTTGTGAAGGTGATTTGGGGGGGGGGACATAATGTGCGTGATGTCACAACATCATGATGTCACACGCTTGATGTCAGAACAATGTGAGGAGCTGGGGGCAGAGCCAAACATGGTGGCCGTGCAGTTCAATGGCTGGTGGCTCCTCGTCCTCTTGGCATCGCCATTAGCGGGAGGCTGCTTTGATTCTCCTTTTCCTCTGTGGCATACCACACTCAGAGCTACTCTCCAACTTTGCACTTTGGGGACATGGGGGGGCACTGGCCCCCACCACTAAAATATGGGGGGACCCAAAAGGGCTTTGGCTCTAGAAGCCGGCAGCCCTGCTCCTATCCACACTGCTTTCAGAGGCTATCCAGTGTTTCAGTCAAAGGTCTCTCCCAGACTTACCTGGAGATACCTGGGCTTGAAACTGAGACCTTCTGCATGCAAAGGGATGTTCTGCTATTGGTTCACATGGCTGAAAATGGGCCTTAAGATAATTTGGTCTCAGGCTGCTGAGGGCTTTAAATGGAACCTCGAAACAAATATGTAACTATCAGTGTGAAATGTTCTGATTGCTGTTCCAATCGTAGCAGCCACATTATGTACCAACTGTAGTTTCTGAAAGCAGCCCCATGTTGACACCAGCACACACCCTGTACCAACACATGCACACATCACATGTGAAGATGCCATAGCCCTCCCTTCCGTTAGCCCCAGTGGCACAGGCAACAGCAATCCTGCTACTGTCCGTTCCCAGGAATCCCTATAGTCAGATCCATGTGGCTGGCATTTGTTTGGCAGGAGGGTTGTCCAAGGCAGGAACCAGCACTAATGGGGTCTTGTCAGCAGCCGCAGGATGCCAGTTGCCCACATCTGGTTGGGCTTGGCAACATAGTGCCTACATTTCATCCTTCAGACTGGAACAAAGGTAGAATTCTGCTCCAGCTACCTTCCAGTTAAACACAGAGATCTTAAGTTTGGGAAAGGGTTCTATACAGTTTGCAACAATATTTGTCATATACTTCTCTCCCATTCCCTCCCTCCCTCCCTCCATTTTATTCTTGTTCTAAATTACTTGTTGTTATTCAGGTTGGGGTTGATGGCAGTTGGAGTCCAGCAACCTCTGAAGGGTTACAGGTTCCCCCATCCCTGAATTAAAGTCACACCATTATGTTTGGCACTTTTCGTATTCTGTTCGAACATTGCAATACTCACGAACATCCATCCATTAAGGTTTAGAAGAGGGGGGGAAATCAACTTCCATTGATTTTTGTCTTAAGCCAAATCCTATCATGCTTTAATACTTGGGTGTGCACTCATGAAATATCATGCCTATAAAGACTATTAATATTCATCGGAAGCCTGAAATAATTCATGACATTCTTAAGTAATGTTCGCTGGCGTAAGGTGGTAAACAATGCCATTTACACTGAGTCCAAAAAACCCACAAAAATTTACAAAGGCAAGTTCTTACACGCTGACTAAACCTTGTATTTGTCGTTACAATTTCTTGGCTTATCCTTTTAGTAGATTTCCAATGAACTGGATGGAATTCAGAGTAATTATTCATTTTATTATAGTCAGTTTAGATATGGTAAAGATTAGGAGAGTAAAACAAATCATTTTCATGACAGAGGCTAGCGATACATTATTGTTGTTCTCCTTGTTTCGCCTCCTGCATAAATATGATATACAGCAACCTTAAAAATAATAATTCATGACTGGCTCTTGGGGCTGTGTGTGTGTGTTTGTGTACTCTCCCTCTCTTGTTATTCTCCTTGCAGCAGAAGATGCGCCATATTGTTGGAGGCAACATGCGTATGAATACCAGTCGCTGGGAATGGAGGAGGGTGGAGCAAGTTCTAGCGCCCTTAGGTCCTGCTTGCAGCCTTCTCATTGACTTCTAGTTGGCCACTGTGAGAAATTACATGGGCCTTTGGCCTGATCCAGCAAGCCCTTCTTGGGTTCATACATGTTGCCCTATTTATTTACTCTAGAATGCTGCGATATGATTGTTATATCTATATATAGAAAGAGAGAGAGAGAGCTGTAGGTGTAAGACTTGATCTGTGATGTCATATCTTCCAATGTTTCTTCCATGAAAATAGGGTCTTCTATTATTATTATTATTATTATTATTATTATTATTATTATTATTATGCTTATACAGTGGTACCTCAGGTTAAGTACTTAATTCGTTCCGGAGGTCCATTCTTAACCTGAAACTGTTCTTAACCTGAAGCACCACTTTAGCTAATGGGGCCTCCTGCTGCCGCCGTGCTGCTGGAGCACGATTTCTGTTCTTATTCTGAAGCAAAGTTCTTAACCTGAAGCACTATTTCTGGGTTAGCGGAGTCTGTAACCTGAAGCGTATGTAACCCGAGGTACCACTGTACCCTGCTCATCTGATTGGGTTGCCCCAGCCACTCTTATATAAAAACATAAGAAAACATTAAACACTAAAAAAACCTTCCCTATACAGGGCTGTCTTCAGATGTCTTCTAAAGGTTGTATAGTTACTTAATTCCTTGGCTCGGGGGTTACCTAACTCTATACCCTCCAACATTTCTTCAGTGAAAATAGGGACATCCTATTCCATATCCTCCAACATTACTACGATAAAAATAGAGACGTCCTAAGGAAAAGCCAGGATAAAATCAGAAACTGGGGTGGCTCCTGTAAATCCGGGACTGTCCTTGGAAAACAGGGACTCTAGGAGGGTCTGTGATGTAATACCTTTGATGGACTATTCATACATGCAAGTTAGTAGCTGATGCTGCAGTCATCAAGTGATGTGTGGACCAGCTGTAGGGGTACAGCAGTTTAGTAACCCAAAGTCACTCCGGTGTGGTTAAGGGAAACAGTACTCGATCCTCCAAGGAAGATTATAATCATGCGATGGGAGGAGGTCAGTCAAGGATTGGCTATTCCTAAAAGCAGTTGTCACTTCCAGGCATTCTTGCAGCATATTAGTGGGTGAGGCATAGCTATCAGGGCAGCTATAGTTTATGCAATACTTATGAATATTCAGTGCTATCAGAGTTCTTCTGATGCAATGCCTGATGATCCCATGGTTGCCCCAGCAGTGAATCAGAGTGAAAATGAGCAAATTAGCTGATGACTCCTCTTCCGAAAAGACAGATCAAAAGATATTACTCGTATAAAAGAAGGGTGCCATTAATGACACTGATAAATTATAGCTCACTAATGTTTGCTATGTAGCACATGAACCTGGGAGCAATCCTAATGGATGACTGTCAGGGGTTGAATCTCTTCCATAAGCACAGCTAAACAAGCAAAAGATTCCACAGTCTGCTTCACCCATGTCTTTTGCGAGGTAAAGTAAAATAATTAACTTTCCTTTTCAAGATTTTTCTGAGTTGTTTTTTTAAAGCTTGCATGGCCGTTCTGTGAGAGACTGTGACATGGAGATGCTCTCATCACAATGTTCCCACCGACACATTGTAACAAGAGTTAATGTGTTAATTCAGCAATCAGGGGTTTGATAAGGACAAAGATGTCCTCAGACCTCATTATAAATTATCATTTACCGAGCTTTTAAAAAAATATATTATTAAAAATGCTTTTCTTTTAATTATGGGGTCACCAGAAGCCATTCTCGGTAAGGCAAAATTAATTTCTAAAAGCTTTTCTGACAGAAAACTCAAATCCACGTAAATGGCTTTGGGGCTTGGGGTTTTTATTTTTTTTACTTTATGTCAGGTTTTCTACACGAATTGGGGATTTGCATTCTGTGGTGCTGTGTGCTCCTAAAAAAAACCACGGAATGCGGGGCTATGTTTGAATTTCCTTAGATAATAGAACTGTACTAGAAACATGAGATATATAATTGGGCACAAGATGAAGAGCATGTCAGAAATAGCATGCTAGTTTAAAGTTATCAATGGTCATCACGAGGACAAGGCCTGCTGAAAATAGTGTCTTGGGGAAAGCCAGAGAACCGGGTAATATTTTGCAAATTTGGAGATAAATTCATCTACCAGCAGCAGTGGTGTGCAGTCAGTAGACTAGGAGCAGTGGCAGAGCTTCATGCTCTGGCACTGTGGGGTGGAGAGCAGGCGGGGTGAGGCTGGTGCGTGTACTGGGGGCAGTGCGCACCGCCTGTGGGGGCGGGGCGCCCAGCTTGGGCAGGGGGGCAGCCGCGATGGCACCCTGCCGGGATCACGCTGCCGGGGGCCGTGCGCTCCCCCCGCACTCCTCTTCCACCGCCAGTGACTAGGGAGACTAGTAAAGGTAAAGGGGCTCCTGACCATTAGGTCCAGTCGTGACCGACTCTGGGGTTGCAGAGCTCATCTTGCTTTACTGGCCGAGGGAGCTGGCGTACAGCTTCCGGGTCATGTGGCCAGCATGACTAAGCCGCTTCTGGCGAACCAGAGCAGCGGGCGGAAACGCTGTTTACCTTCCCGCCAGAGTGGTACCTATTTATCTACTTGCACTTTGACATGCTTTTGAACTGCTAAGTTGGCAGGAGCAGGGACCGAACAACGGGAGCTCGCCCCATTGCGGGGATTCGAACTGCCGACCTTCTGATTGGCAAGTCCTAGGCTCTGTGGTTTAACCCACAGTGCCACCCGTGTCCGTAAAGGGAGACTAGACTAGTCCCCTAAATGTTCCTGGTAAATTAGTGTATTAAAGTATTGAAGTCTGCTACCTACTTTCCAAAGCCCAGGAAGCTTCTCCCCGGCTTAGGGAGGGAGGCATGATGCTCATGCACACAACATCACATGCTCAATGTTGCCGGCCCCATCACTCTTGCAAGCTGGCACCTCTGGCCCTAACTGTATGAAAACATTCACTGCATGCCACTGACCAGCAGGTACTTCCAACTAGCCAATCCAATGTCTGCTTCTCAGTGGCCAACACCATAGTCCTTGCCACCATATGTCCTGTCATTTTGTAGAGAGATTGTAGGGGAAGAAGATGGCTGCCTCCACTGTCCAGACGGTCTGATCATTGCGCTATTGCTAGACCCTTAAATCTTCTGCTGCCTTCCAGTGGCGTAGAGTAGGGGGTGCAGGGGGGCCCGGCCGCACCGGGCGCAACATCGGGGGGGGGCGCGCTCGCACTCGCAGTGCTAAAATCAGTGCTAAAATCCACGGGTTGGGGGCGCAAATTACTTGCCTTGCCCCAGGTGCTGACAACCCACGCTACGCCACTGCTGCCTTCTCTTAATGGTAAGCCTCCCCTGCCCACAGCAAAAATTATTAGGATTTGGTGCCCTCCAAATCCCCCCCCCAACTTGTGTAGGAAACAAATGGTATCAGAAAAGTGGGGAGCTGGGGTATTTTCAGCCTTGATTGAATTACACGTCACCATGAGAGCTTGGGCTAATTGACAGGCTTAAGTACTCTAAATAAATAAGTAGATAGAAAAAGAAATGTATCTTAATCATAATATGTTGTGTCTTTCCCCCGACCTGACAATAAGATTTTCTGATTCTGCTTTAGCAAAAGCAAAAAACCCAAAGCATTTACGAGGCCTTCTGGGTCTTGTAACAGTTTTGTTTCATTTTTCTCAACTCCTGATATTTATTGTATAGTCAGGCGAACTTAGACGAAAGACAATCAGCTGTATTTTTGGCAAGTTACTCCCCATCTCCTCCAAAATATCCAAGCATTGGAAGCTGGTTATTTTGTGGAACTGTTAACAGGCTTAATGCCTGGTGCAAATATAGTCATCCTCTCCCTTCCTCACAATGCATACGAAGGGTTAAAACAGCTTTGCGTAAATTATGCAATTGTGGGTGCTAATTCTGTAGTGTTTATAATCACCTTTCTGATTGCAGCAAATAAAGACCTGGCATCAAAAATAGCAATGTGTAGATTTTTCTGAGTTTTGCTGCCATGTGTGAAGGTTGACTTCTTCAACCAGTAATAAAATTAGGCTATGGCAAGGGGAAAGGTACTCCTTAAGCTGATTTTTTAATAAAAAAAATAAAAAGGCACACCCCTCCCCAAATATTTTGTAACAGACTTCTAGCTTTTCAATGGGACAAAAGAAAATCCCTATGGTGATTCTTTGTAGCAGGGTGGTAGAGCTAAAATGTATCATGGAATAAAAAACGTCTTTCTGAGAACTGGGTGATGCTTCTAGAATTTTCCTCAAGTCATGGTTTAGTTAGATTCTGAAAACGAGAATCTGTTTGTCATGAAATGCAAAGGTAACAAAATGCAAACCAACTGGCTTCAACTATGTTTCCAGATCTAATTCAGGATGCTGGTTTTGAACTATAAAGCTCTAAATGATCTGGGTGTGTAATATTCCAGAGGATACTTTCCCCACATGATCTCTCCCTTCCCCATTTATTCACAGGTTTGAGGTCTGCCAGAGAGGCCTTGCTTAGAATTCCATCTTTTTATTGTTATCATACTGGTTGCCCCTAGGAGCAGGGCCTTCTTAGCAGTTGCCCCAACAAGGTAAAATGCCATTCGGCCCCTTAATGTCTGCTTCCAAACCTAAAAACATACTGGTTTGATCTTGCCTTTGAGCCCATTTCATAATATGCTGCTGAACCGAGTTTTTTCCCCTTTGTATGAACTATTAATTCTGCTTTCTATTTTTTTTGTTTCGTTGGGATGGTGCATTGCCCATCTGTGATATAAGGTTTCTCCAGGATATACAGTCAAACGCATGAACACAGAGACTACCTGACCGACATGCTTACAATATTCCCTGTCCAGTATTTGCAGTGTTTCCATGATTGGTTATTCATTGGAACACGAATGTGCTAGGATAAATTGATCTCAAAGGTGCAAACCTGGCCAGATAGGAAAAACAATTAAACATACAAGTGGCTGCTAGGAATCCAGTAGCACCCTTTGAAAATAAATTAACCCAATATGCCAGTTTGTTAAGTGGGCTGTCCTACAGTAATCAAGACACTGCAAGATCGAGCTACCGGATTTCTATTTTGATATCAATGAATGAGATATTAAATAGCTACAGGGGGAAAAAAGGCATTCTCTACCATATAGAGCCATGACTTCTAGTTTGCTAGAATATGTTCATTGTTACAGAGATGCCATTTGCCATTTGCAGAGCTTGATGTAATTTGGATGCAACGCTGTAAGAAGTGCATTCAAATAACCCTGCTGTTCAAGTTAAGTTGCCTTCAGTATACAAAAGACTGCATTGTTTTTGTGTTATGCTCCAGTTCAATAAGATTGTAAAATACGTGTTGAATCCATTCCAACGAGAGTTTCTTTATGACTCACATTATACAGCATTTTACTGATCTTTGTTGAGTCTATTAGCCCTGTTGCACCTCTTGTTTACGAGACCCTCCAGTGCTGTTTGCTGTTGTGAAGCTTCATTCTGCGTTTTTCTTTTTTTGGTACTCTTTTGTGGACGGCAGTTTCACTGGTGAAAAGGAGCCCCTGTAGTATGAGGTGGAAAATAAGGTGAAATGGAAGTTTAATGAAAATAATCAATGGAAACTTGTGCCTTAGTCAATAAAAGGCAGTTAGTAGTAGCGTTGTTGTTGGGATCAGTCTTGAATATACTGGAACTCAATTATTTTTTAGGTATGCAGGGAGCTATGGACTATCATGTGCGTAACCAACATGGTGTCCTTGGGTGGCTGAACTACAACTCTCATCAGCCCCAGCATGGCTAATGGTCAAGGACAATGAAAGTTGTCGCGCCATATTTGGAGGACATCATGTTGGCTACCTCTGTCCAATTTCTATGACAACTTCAGTTATTCAGAAGCAAGTTGCACAATGTTTATTGATGCTTAATCCCAGGCATTTAACCCTATCCTTAAACTAAATTAGAGTCATCCCAGTTAATACGATGGATCTTTTGCTTAGGAAATAGTTCAAGTTTATAAGCAAAGACCCCAGTGCCCAAGCTTAAGAATGGGCTTGCTGGATTATTCTAGTAGGTTCTTCGTATGCTTCTATCAAGTGTCTGACAGATGCTTTTGGGAATTCAGAAGAAAGCTATGAATCTAATGGTAATTCTCCAGCATCTGATATACATTTTTTAAAAGGTAAAGGACCCCTGGACAGTTAAGTCCAGTCAAAGGCAACCATGGGGTGCAGCGCTCATCTTGCCTTTCAGGCCGAGGGAGCAGGCGTTTGTCCACAGACAGCTTTCTGGGTCATGTGGCCAGCATGACTAAACCACTTCTGGCACAATGGGACATCACGATGTGTGCCAGAGCACACAGAAACGCCGTTTACCTTCCCTCTGCATTAGTACCTATTTATCTACTTGCACTTATGTGCTTTTGAGCTGCTAGGTTGGCAGGAGCTGGGACAGAGCAATGGGAGCGCACTCCGTCTCAGGGATTCAAACTGCAGACCTTCCGATTGGCAAGCTCAAGAGGCTCAGTGATTTAGACCACAGCGCCACCTGTGTCCAATCTGATATACATAGGTATACTGCCTCTCACCATGAAGCTATCACGATCCTTCCTCCATGAATGTGTCCATCCCTTTCAAAGAACAATCTAAGAGTAATGGTTACCATCACATTGCGGGGCAGTGAATTCCATAAGTTATTGGTTTATTTATTGCAGTTATTTATACCCTGCCTTTCAGAATGTAAACTAATTTTTCCAAGGTGGCTTGCGAGTAATGCTAATGAACTTACATAAAAAGCTGTGGGTGATCTTCCCATAGTGCAGTTGGTGGTCAATGGCTCTAGGGGAGAAGGGTGAACATCTCACTTGAGCAGACTCTGCGGTGGTCTTGGTCTACCTCTCTTTCCCTCCTTGAATCCTTTCCACAGTGGAGCAGGTGGTGGAAGGCAGCAGCTGCTGGTGGGGAGGGGTGACAGCATTCACCTCATCCCCTGTCAGGTGTGTCACTATGCTTAGTGGGAGGGAGAGGGTTGGCAGGGTGGTTGACTTGGTGCGAGCCCAGTGGCAGAACAAATCGAGTGCTCCTGCCGCTGCGTCCATACTGTGCTGGCATCTTCACTGCTTCTTTCCCTCCCGGTAACCACAGCAACACAACTAAAGGGAAACTTTAGTGGATCCATCCATTGGTCAAGCTATTCTAATGGCAGGCAGGAAGGAGTCTAGGGAGACCAGGCTCTGATATACTGTTTTCCTGGCTGCCTGTTGCTCTCCTAGTCCTGGAACTATGTACAGTGGTACCTCGGGATAAGTACTTAATTCGGTCTGGAGGTCCGTTCTTAACCTGAAACTGTTCTTAACCTGAAGCACCACTTTAGCTAATGGGGCCTCCTGCTGCCGCCGCGCTGCCAGAGCACGATTTCTGTTCTCATCCTGAAGCAAAGTTCTTAACCCGAGGTACTATTTCTGGGTTAGCGGAGTCTGTAACCTGAAGTGTATGTAACCTGACGCGTATGTAACCCGAGGCACCACTGTATTGGCAAGGCTGGCCCAAAATGTTTTGCTGTCTGAAGTGAAGGACAAGATGGCGCCCACTCCCATCCCATATACAGAAACTGAACAGACTGCTAACTGTGTTTTACTTCAACACTGGTGAAGGGGCAGCGTCTTCTAATGCACCTGAGGACAGCAGGCCATCTTAAGGAAATGTAGGGTGAGCATACCATCCACAGCTCTATTCTCCAACACCTTGTGGCTTCCCCCAATCCCCATGGCCTTTGCCACCTAGGGCAGCCTCCACACTTTGCCTAATGCATACTAGTTTAGGAGGGCGTGCGTGCCTTTTTTTATTTCAAACTGCTCCTTAAAACTCAAGGACTTTCCTTTGCATTACATAAAATCTATCCTTTAATTTCACATCGCATATATCTCGGAGTCGGCTAATATTACTTGACTAAATACAAGTCAGCAGCGAGCCAATTCTATATTTCAACAAAAGTGCTGCAGAAAATATATTTCTCTTCAAATTTCTGCTATTCTCTCAAATGGCAGTTTGCAGAGTGCATCTGGGTGTACGGCTAATGACCCGTGAGCAATAAGCAACTGTTTAAGTAAAATGCACTATGAAAAAGCTTTTACCAAACAGCATTTTAATATTTTAAATAGATTTTCCATTGCAGGCCCTTTGTAACTGGATTAGTTCTCTGATGTGTTCTGACAGAGCTGTTGTTAGGGATACTCCATTAACTTTGTCTGTCATCTTATTTTCCCCAGTATCTAGCATAACACCCTTATATTTCATAATTTGTATTGCTATCAATGCTGATTTGTAAATGTGCAAATTATAATTAACAACGGCCACTACTTCTATTAAATATTAAATCATTCTTGCAGCTTAGATTTTCCACAGCAGATGGAGCCCTGCAGTATGCAAATAGACTTTTCCTTAAGTCGTCAGCAGTTTTAACCTCAAATTTTGGCTCTCGTTCTCTCCCCCCCCCCATTTCCTTTATGTCTCCTATAGCGTTTGTGTTAATATTTATTCACTGCAGATTCTCTTTTGCCCAATAAGAATTTTACGGGCGATTGCATTCTTGCATTGTAGTTTTGTCCCACTTCATTAACAGCATCTTCTTCATGTAGCCGGCTTGTAAAGTCACAAATACTTTTTGTTTCTACCTATGCGGCAGTATTTTCCGAAGAGCTGTTTCCCCGTTACATTTTAATATGTACAGCAGAAGCAAAAGTGGAGGGGGGGAGGGAGAAGAGGGAGAAATTGCCGGTACGCCTACATAGTTTTTAATTTGGAAACCAATCTAGGCACACAATTTTACCCTCAGACTAAGCAAAAAGCATTAAGGTTTTATACTGTGTCTTAAACATTCTATTAAATGTCATCAGCTGATTCAGGGAAATCTATTGCGAAAATATTAGAGATGTGTAAAATGTATCAATGTAATGGATAATCGCTACATAGGGATGGATGTGAAATCCCTCCATTTATCAGGTGACTATAAAGCAGTAAGGGGGAAAAATTTGATGGAATATTGTTATTATTTTCTTCCTGATGGATGCCATCGTAAGAATGAAACTCTTATTTCTGCTGTTGCAGTCACAAACACACAATCTAGCATTAGCACCACCATCTGGAAAAGAAGTAATGGAAGTCTTATAGCCCTATCAAATGCTATTTAGCCGATGCAATGGATTATGCCAAAGCTGTGGTGTTCAGTGGTGCCAGCAGGGCAGGATTTGGAGGCAGAGGTCCAGGGTCCTACTCTGCTTAATGAGCAGGAGGGCTCCCAAACACAGCAGAGCTGGCTTCTCATGTTCTGAAGCAGTTAAAGTAATAAATTGCCACTCAAAGCAAGCCTCCCACTAGGTCTTCAAGTCACATGCATGGATAATTGTATTTGTATGCTGCCTTTCCACACTTCAAACCATGCCCAAGGCGGCATACAACATGAAAATAATACGTAGTTACAATCACATCAAAGAACATCAAAGAAACGCAACCAAATTGAACAATTTCCACACAAATCATAATAAGATCTAAAATAAGCAAACAAAAAAATAATATCGATAGCAGCAACAACCCCTCAACAACCCCCCACTAAACAATACCATACCCTCCAACATTTCTCCGATGAAAATAGGGGGATCCTATTCCATACCCTGCAACATTTTCCCAATGAAAATATGGACGCCCTATTCCATACCCTCCAATATTTCTCTAATGAAAATAGGGACATCCTATTTCAAAACCTCCGACATTTCTCCGATGAAAATAGGGATGTTCTACCATACCATCCAACATCTCTTCAATGAAAATAGGAATGTCTGAAGGAAAAGCAGGACATTCACTTCAGACTGTGGCCCTTAGATGACGTGAGATGACCCAGCCTGGATCCAGACCCTGAACCTATCTGGCGGCCTGGTTTAAAACCCTAATTAAACTGGCTGTCGGGGGGGGGGAGGGGCGGAGATCCATGCAGGCTGCTTCTTCTCACTGCCAGACACCACACCCTTTGACAACCCTGGATTGCTCCAAGTGGACCTGATCTGACCTGGGGCAATCTGGGGCTACCTCAACCCACTGGCTAAATCCTGGGTCAACCCAAATCAGCCCAAACCTGCTTTCGATCCAGGATGCAGCTGGAGCCAGTGCATAGCCCTATTTATTATGTTCTGAAACTGTAAACCAGGTCAGTTCGTGGAAAAAGGAGGACTGAATGGAACCGCCACCTAGCCCTAAAAGTAAATTACCGACCTATCTATCTATCGGCTGATGGGTATCTCCCAGATGTAAGTCTGCACTGCATTCCAATCAAATTACTAGAGATACCATATTAATAAAATGTACTCATTTTATTAATTTGTGCCAAATATCTGGGAGTTGAGCCTAAGTATCTATTTACCCAAATTCTTTCTCTTCGTTTTTCCCTAAAGTGCACTTCCTACGCCGGGAAGAATTAACTTCCTGCAAAGAGGCAGAATAAAAGTGAGATTCGTGCTTGCGTCTAAGTAGCAGTATTTTTTTATTGCATTCAGTGAATACAATGTTTTGGGGTGTGCAAGTACTTGCAGACGATTTAGAGGGTGCGTGAAGTCATAGACAGAACCACTTAGCCTCAAGCAGATGAAGCCTGTTAGGAACTGAGGTGAAGAAAGGAAAAGCAGGAAACTAGAAGTGTAAAAGGCAGCTTCCAGAGAGTGATGAGAGGGAGCTGGAGGAGTCTGCTGAGAGTGCAAGGGGAGGACTGGGGAGATTTCATGAACATCTCGTGCTCACGAAACAATGTCCTAGTTCAGATGTAACAGGGCATCCTTAGCGCACCAAGGTTGCTGGAGTGTGAATGAGCCTTAAACCTGGGTCACATACGCCACACATTTAAAGGAGTCTTAAATTTAAAATAGATTGATGGCTAATTGACCTTATTCTGCAGCATTTCTTTTAAATTCATAGGCTTTTTATTGGGGTGTGCATGGGTGCTAAGTATCTATGTGGTGAGCCAGTGTGGTGTAGTGGTTAAGAGCGGTAGTCACGTAATCTGGGGAACCGGGTTCGCGTCTCCGCTCCTCCACATGCAGCTGCTGGGTGACCTTGGGCCAGTCACACTTCTCTGAAGTCTCTCAGCCCCACTCACCTCACAGAGTGTTTGTTGTGGGGGAGGAAGGGAAAGGAGATTGTTAGCCGCTTTGAGACTCCTTCTATGAGGGTTTGAGACTTCTTCTATGAGGGTTTTTTTTTTTACCCCAATGTTTCTGAGTCACTCAGTGCTCTCTTTATACACACTGTATAAATTGAACCTCTGTGTTCCTTTTTCATTTTAAAGAGGAATTGAAAAACAGCTATAATTTACCCACCTGTTAGCCAAAGTTGATGAAATTTGCCAGCACAGGAGCCCTGATAAGTGTCAATACACCTGTACTAATCCAGACCCAGGACTTTTGCACCTCAAGCCAATGATATAGACAAATGCAATATAGAAAGAGAACGCATAATGAGTGCCTCCACCATGGTTTGAGTCCAACTTTGCTATTTGAGTGACAGAAGCAGATGTACAGTCCAGCAAAATGAACACTACTTCAGCAATCCATCTCACTCTCTTTCCCATGTCAACAAGCAGCCTGCCTTTTTAATTTTTAAAGAACTGTCACATGCGTATATCTATGCATTTATCATCCTTTGGCCTTATCAAAGAAATGGTTTTTAAAAGTGCAGATCTACAGCGATGGAGGGGTAGGTAGCCTTCTTGTTGACACCACAGGCATAGGCCAACTAGTTCTGTCCTCACCTGGCTTCATCTGTCCTGCAGAACTGTGTCCTCTCTACTCAAGTTTGACCTTGGTAAATAGAAGCACATCCTAACAGAATGCAGCGAGGGTGCTGTGAAGTTGGCCACAACTTGTCTAAAAGTATTACAACCCTCTGGAAATTGGGATAAAAAGCTCTCCTGCTCAAAAATATTCTTAAGGAAGAAAGACCCCCCCCCTCGCCCCACCCCTTGTGAATGGTGGCACTAGAAGATTCACCCAATGATGAAGGTACCTCTGTCTGTCGGATATTAAATGGCTGTGGAGACACAGAACGCAGAAGAATTTACTGCCAAATTAAGCAATGAGTAATGAAAACTACTTTGTGTTTCAGATCATCATTCATTGAACTGTGATAGCTTCAATAGCACAAAATTGAATTCTAACAAGTTAGGGTCTTGACTTTGTGCATGTTTGCAGAGTGGGTGGGGGAGTGTGAACATGTTAAACACTAGTAAGTGCCAGATCCAAATGCCACAGAGTACACAGTGTAATCATATGCTACTATCTTGGGCTCCCATATCACTCCTGCTTCAACACTATGATTTTTTTTTAAAATGTGCTTTTCTTTTCTTTGAGTCAGTGAAAGCATTGTGAGCTTTGTCCTTTCCGTATCTGTAACATGTTATATGGGTTAGCAATCACACCGTCTTATCCTAGACTCGTAAGCCTTATGCTCATGGTGCCTCATGTTGTGCTGAGGAACATCTGGTTTGGAGCACAAATATGGCAGCTTGGCCTCTCTGTAGGGCCTTTGGGCATTTTCCTTGGCTATTCCCTCTCTTCCCCTCACCAGCTTTGCTCCATGTCTCCTTCAAGTGCTTTGGCTTGGCTGGAATGTATTCTTCTGATAATGCCTCTTGCTTACCCGGGTAGAAAAGGTGGCGGTCTTTGACTTTTTCATGGCTGGAATATAGCTTGATATACAAAGGGAAGGGTACGTTTCTGAGCACAATTCAAAGTGTTGGTGCTGACCTTTAAAGCCCTAAATGGCCTTTACCTGAAGGAGCGTCTCCACCGTCATCGTTCTGCCCAGACACTGAGGTCCAGCGCTGAGGGCCTTCTGGTGGTTCCCTCATTGCGAGAAGTGAGGTTACAGGGAACCAGGCAGAGGGCCTTCTCGGTGGTGGCACCCACCCTGTGGAATACCCTCCCAACAGATGTCAAAGAGAACAACAACTACCAGACTTTTAGAAGACATCTGAAGGCAGCCCTGTTTAGGGAAGCTTTTAATGTTTAATAGACTATTGTATTTTAATATTTTGTTGGAAGCCACAAAGAGTGGCTGGGGAAACCCAGCCAGTTGGGCGTGGTATTATTATTATTATTATTATTATTATTATTATTATTATTATTATGAAGATACCTCCCTTGCTCCAACCATTTCCCCCTCCCTCAGACTCCACCCACCACTTGCCATGTGGCCCTTCAGCAGTTGCTGCAGTGGGAATGTGGTTTGCAAAAGATTCCCCGTCCCTGCTCTAATAACAGGTTGTTGTCTGGTGCGTTCTTATGTGGGACAGATGTATTTTGTGGGTGGGTACGTAGATGCTATCCCTCCCCTCCCTTGCCACCCACCATGTGCATTTCCTACCGAGCCGGGCTTTTTAAAGCAAGTACCAAGAGGAGGTGGAGAAAGAGTTGAGCATTTCAGCAGGCTGAGGTCACCGAGAAAAGAACAAGCATTAAAGAGATTGCAACTGATGAGGCAATCATACCAAAAATAAGCAGAGAGTGCATGCCATTTTATCAGTCTGAGTTGGAAGCATGACTGATGTCTAATGTAGAGGAACCCATGCTTTGAATTCTGAGCAGATCAAACCATCTGTGGAACTGTTTGGAACAAGTCCCACTGCACTCCAATTGTTATATCAGCCCCGGAGAGCCTGGAGAATTTGAGAGAGAGTGTGAAATTATTCAATCAAAAAGGCTTATATCTTTTTAAAAAGAATCCAGTGCTCAGTATTCAAAGGGAGAAAGTGTACTTCAAGTCCTTTTTTTGTTGGTTGGTTTCAGTTTATAATAAGTTAAAGAGATCTATAGCAGAAGAAAATTTGGTGAAGCCTGAAGCATGCCAGATGCAAAGAATAAATCTCCCGCAGTGTTTCCCAAACATCTGATCACTGAGACTGGGGAAGGGCCACAGCTCAGTGACAGAACATCTGCTTAGTATGAAGAAAGTACCAAGTTCCGTCCCTAGCATCTCTTGATAAGGCTTGGAAAGATCACCTACCTGACACCCTGGACAGCTGCTATCAGTCACTATAGACAATACTGAGAAAGATGGATCAATGGTCCGACTCGGCAAAGGTAGCTTCTTATCTCAAAGGTAATCTAGTCCAGAGCCTGCTGATGCAGGAAACCAATGACTACAGCATTTCCTGAGAAGTGGCCACCTAGCCTCTGGCTATGCACACACTATACATATGGGACGCAGGTGGTGGTCCCATATGTGGTCTAAACCACGGGGTGAGCTCCCGTTTCTCTGTTCCAGCTCCTTCCAACCTAGCAGTTTGAAAGCACACCAGTGCAAGTAGATAAATAGGTACTGCTGCTGAGGGAAGGTAAACGGCATTTCCGTGCACTCTGGTTTCTGTCACAGTGTCCAGTTGCGCCAGAAGCGGTTTAGTCATGCTGGCCACATGACCCAGAAGAGCTGTCTGTGGACAAACGTCTGCTCCCTCGGTCTGAAAGTGAGATGCAACCCCGTAGTTGCCTTTGACTGGACTTAACCATCCAGGGGTCCTTTACCTTACACACACACACACACACACACACACACACACACACAACATATATGAAACACTTTCTGTCCCTCAAAGATTTTTGGGTACTGTAGTTAATCTTCAGAGAGTTACAATTCTCAGCAACCCATAACAAACTACAGTGCCCAGAATTCTTTGAGGGGGGAAATGGACTTCCAATATGCTTCAAAGATTATAGTGTGCACGCAGCCTATTCCTTATGAAGAAGAGCACCAAGGCTTCTGAGGCAGCCTTTTCAGCTATTCAATAGCTCATGCTGTCAAGAAGTTCTTCCTGGTGTTTAGGTGAAATCTCCTTCCCTGTAATCAGAACTTGATGGTTTAGATCCTACCCCCTGGAGCGAGAGAAAACAAATTTGTTCCATCACCTGTGTGACAATCCTTCAGATATTTGAAGATGGCTATCATGTCACCTCTTAATTGTTTCTTCTCCGGGCTAAACACTGTTCGTCAATGGACTTTATCTTCAGACCCCTCACCATCTTTGCCGCTCTCCTCTGGACATGTTCCAGATCACAGCATTGTGTGTGCATGTGTTTCTCTCTCTTGTGTTAACCCCCTTTCCCATGTGGTACCATCCTGATTGTCAACCAAATCTCCCACAGCTTCTATTTAGCTCGCAAAAACTAGACACGCTAATTGCATTAGTGCCCTGTCAAGGTTGTTCATTGTTAATTGTTTATTACATTTATGTCCTGCTTTCCCTCCAAGGAACTCAAAGTGGCATACAACATGATTCTCTGCTCATTCTTTTTATCCTCATAAGTTCTGTGAGGTAGGTTGGGCTCTGAGGCAGTGATTGGCTCAGGGCCACCCAGCAAGTCTCATGGCTGAGGGAGAACTGAGCTCTGGCCTCTGAGTCTCAGTCCAACATTCTAACTGCTACCCTGCACTGGAAGGAAGGAAGCTAATCCAGGGTATTGTGGGAGCCCAGTTAAGCCCCACCCTGCATAATCAATCACATGATGCAGCGCATGCTCACCATTTGAATGGGAATGCCCATCAACTTTGTGGGGGCCCCTCCCCTCAAATATTTTATTGTGGGGTCTGAAGCCCCCATGGCTCCTAGGAGTTGGCTCCTGTGATGAAGACTTATGTGTGGATATTATTATTATTATTATTATTATTATTATTATTATTATTATTATTATACCATCCTATACCCGGGGGGTCCTCAGGATGATTCACAGAATAAAATCAAGCTATAAAACCACAAAATACCTAATAAAAATAAAAACAACAATCCAACAGTCCCCCCATACATTTTTAAAAGGGCATAGGATCAACCAAAGGCCTGGTTTAAAAGGGACATCTTTTCCTGGCACCTAAAGATGTATAATGAAGGCGTTAGGCGAACTTCCCTGGGGAGAGCATTCCACAGATGAGGAGATACTGCAGAGAAGGCTCGTTCTCATGTTGCCACCTTCCAGACCTCTTGAGGAGGAGGCCCATGAAGGAGGGCCTCAGAAGATGATCTCAGGGTCCGGGTATTTTCATATGGAAACAGTGAGGTATTGTGGATATGCAACGGGTGTCTCTCCTCTGTCAATTTTACTGCCTTCTCTGCATTCAGAGTGATTAATCTACAGTACAGAGGCATGCTAAAATGGCCCCCCACTAAAGGAGACTAACTGGAAGGAGAAAAGGCTACAGCAGTAAGCGATTAGGAATGCCACAGTGAGTCTTATTGGTACGTGGGTGCTTTGAGCTTACAGAAGTCTTTGATTAGTTATAAGTTCAGGATTTTGGAGTGGTGGTACGGGGTAGCATTCCATGGCTAATGGTTCAAGATTCCTATGACTCAATGAAAACAAGAAAAGGACAGCAAACATACATTAGAGATGGTGCTGTGATGGGGATATCAATTTCATCTGGCTGTAGCAGAGCCAAATGGAAAGAAAGAGTGGATTCAAATTATTATTTTACTACACATTTGTTTTGTGCCTAATGTGTAATTTTAAAATCCTTACTATGTAAGCAGGAGAGCATGGGTGACTGAGAATCTCTGGAGTGAGGGAGCTCAGCTGGGGTTGGTTATCTGTATGAGATCAGCACTCAAACTCAGCTGGATCTGTAACAGTTCTATTTTGGTTCCAGTGGTTTCTGTTCTGTGCTACAGTAGACTTAGCCATTCACGCACAGGGTCTTTAGTGCTGACATGACTTGATGACATAATTGCATCATGTCCAAAGGCTTTCTGTACCAGCACCACATATCATGGTTCTGTAATGGCACAGGATGCTTGCATGATGAGGATGATGCTATTGCAGAAGCTCTTGGAAGCAGGGGAACTCTCTGCAAAGTCTGGGGCAAAAACAGAATACGAAATGGAAAGGTCAGATTGGTGGATGATGGGATGAAAAACCTGAATGTGTTACACCTTTCTTGATGGTTCTCTAGCTTTAATCAATCAATTGGTATAGCCAATGGAGTTCCTTCTAGGTGTTGCTAGACTACAATTCCCATCATCCCTTGTTATTGGCTGTTTGGCTGATAGAACTGGAGTCCAATGACACGACTTTGGCTCCCCTTGGTGTAACCTATACCACTGTCATGTGGAATTGTTTCTTGAATAGTCATATTAGACTCCCAAAGCGTCTTTGATTCAGCAAAAGAGGTCAAGAGAAATGGATATTGGCAATATCAGTGCCTCATGAAAAGGCATTCAGCCCTGATTGTCACTAAGCCAGGCACAATTCTTGACTCTGCCAGTGTTAACAAACAGAATTTAAAGTCATGGTGGAAGAACACTGGCTGACTGGTGGAGCTGAGCTCTCCTACTGTCAGCGTATGTTGTCTTAGAAATCAGAAGCCAGTCAGAGAAAATGCCCTATCAGCCTCATCAGGAGACTGAGGAGAAAAAGGATTGCTTTCTACTCTCTAAACTGTGGGAAACGACCTTCATTTTTTAAAAACCTAACTTCTCAAATGGCTTTCAGATTTATTACTATTATTAAAAACACACACACATTTCACATTTTTTAAAAATGTGTAATTTGTTAAAAGCCAGTTTGTTAACTGGCTGAAAAAAATAAATAAAATGTTTTGTTGGCTGGTAGCCCTGAAAGAGATTAACCTTTTGCAAGGCAGTCTGTTTCAAAGGGTGAAAATATGGAAGGGAAATACAATCTCTCTTTGATTTCGGTAATACCATCAACATTCATTTACGGGTTACAACATTACAAAGTATTATCTAGTGATGGTATTTTAGTAGTTAGGTGGATATGAAAAGCACTGCTGGGCCAGGTAAAAGGCCTATCTAGTCCAACGTACTATTTTCACAATGGTCAGCCAGATGTCTCTGGAAAGCCTGCAAGCAAGCCATGGTCACGTTCCCTGTCTCTGCGCCCTTTCTCTGGTACTGAAGATAGTACACAGCCATCCTGTGTTTTGCTTTGCATTTGTAGGAAAGAATGCAATGCCTTCTAAAAGCTTATGTTCACTTACCACACTATTAAGTGATTTGCTTGGGGTATTAGACCTTAAAAAGTAAGTGAGGCAAAGAAACTAGATATTCACCTTGACATGTGATTCATGTTGTTTATTTTTTTGACATCTGATGGGAGGGCGTTCCACAGGGCGGGTGCCACTACCGAGAAGGCCCTCTGCCTGGTTCCCTGTAGCCTCGCAATGAGGGAACCGCCAGAAGGCCCTCGGAGCTGGATCTCTGTCCAGGCTGGATGGGAAGAAGAAGAAGAGTTTGGATTTGATATCCCGCCTTTCACTCCCCTTCAGGAGTCTCAAAGTGGCTAACAATCTCCTTTCTCTTCCTCTCCCACAACAAACACTCTGTGAGGTGAGTGGGGCTGAGAGACTTCACAGAAGTGTGACTGGCCCAAGGTCACCCAGCAGCTGCATGTGGAGGAGCGGAGACGTGAACCCGGTTCCCCAGATTACAAGACTACCGCTCTTAACCACTACACCACACTGGCTCTCAGTGTGGGAGTGGAGATGCAGGGCCAAAGTCATCCACATGGCATGCTATATCTCCACGATAAATGGGACTTCATGAAATGGCCATCATCTGATAGACACAATTGTCATAGGCTCAATATAGTCCTTTGATTTTAGAGGAGTCATGACACTGGATGTATGACTTCATGTGAACAATATCTTATGTGTAACTTGTGCTATTATTTTCTTTGGTAGAAACCAAAATATTACCAATAGAAACGGTATGCAAGTACCACATGGCAAATGCGCAATTCTTTTCTGCGCGAAGGATGCAGTTGCCTCTGATCAGTTTCTTTGAGTTCATCCACTCATTTCCACAGGCAGATTGACACACCTGTCATTTATTTGCCTTAAATTGTTTTGGAAGCGCGACATTTCTGCCGCGTGTGCAATTCTCCTTTGCAAATGGGAGCTACCTAACAAGTCTGGGTGGCAAGATGGTTTTGCCACAACTTTAATACATTTGGCTGCCATGGGAATTAGAAACAATCAGGCAAAGTGTGTGTTCTTGTCCAACCAGGAAAGGAAACTAGGTAGGAGGAGAGGTCTGAGCTCTCTTTCGAAACTGTGAAGTCAAACCAGAAAGAGATTGTCTTTTTTTTTTTAAAAAAAAAGATATTTATTAAGATTTTCTAAATATTACAAAATGAAAAAATAAAAAATAAAAATAAAAAATAAAAAAACAGTTAAAAACAACTCAATCTTTCCATTACTTATTTTTCATTAGCTTGTTTCCCGGACCTCCTAACGCCTCCCTTTTTTGTATTCCAGTTCAATTTGTTAGTTCAGCAAATCCTTCCCCTCTTTATTTATCCTAATCTTTAATCTTAAAATATTGTAACATTAAATTTTTACCTATTAGTAATCCATTTTTCATATTCCCTTATAGTGTTACAGCTAAAAACCATTTAATTTCTATCCAGCATCATTCTAACATTCATTAATTTTACAATATTTCTGTAAATAGTCTTTAAACTTTTTCCAATCTTCTTCCACCGACTCTTCTCCCTGGTCTCGGATTCTGCCAGTCATTTCCGACAATTCCATATAGTCCATCACCTTCATCTGCCATTCTTCCAGAGTGGGTAAATCTTGTGTCTTCCAGTACTTTGCTATAAGTATTCTTGCTGCTGTTGTGGTGTACATAAAAAAAGTTCTATCCTTCTTTAACACCAATTGGCCGACTATGCCCAGGAGAAAGGCCTCTGGTTTCTTCAGGAAGGTATATTTAAATACCTTTTTCATTTCATTATAAATCATCTCCCAGAAAGCCTTAATCCTTGGGCACGTCCACCAAAGGTGAAAGAATGTACCTTCAGTTTCTTTACATTTCCAACATTTATTGTCGGGCAAGTGATAAATTTTTGCAAGCTTGACTGGGGTCATGTACCACCTGTATATCATTTTCATAATATGAGACTTAAGGCATTACATGCCGTGAACTTCATACCTGTGGTCCATAACTGTTCCCAGTCAGCCATCATAATGTTATGTCCAACATCTTGTGCCCATTTAATCATAGCAGATTTCACAGTTTCATCCTGGGTGTTCCATTTCAACAGCAAGTTATACATCCTTGACAAAATCTTTGTTTTAGGTTCTAACAGTTCTGCTTCCAATTTTGATTTTTCCACCTGGAATCCAATTTTCTTGTCCAAATTGTATGCCTCCATTATTTGATAATAATGAAGCCAGTCTCGCACTTTGTTTTTTAATTTTTCAAAACTCTGCAATTTCAATTTGTCTCCCTCTTGTTCCAAAATTTCCCAATATTTTGGCCATTTGGCCTCCATATTGAGCTTTTTCTGAGCCTTCGCTTCCGTCAGTGACAACCACCTTGGGGTTTTATTTTCAGAAAGAGATTGTCATTGGTGTCACTAAATAATGCTATGGGAAGCAGCCTTCATTTTGACAGTGTATTTTTGCGTTACAGTTTACTGAGAACCACTGTATTGAAGATTTGTCCCTCTAAACCAGAGCATGACACGAGATTTGCTTGGGATGACTTTGTCAGGGCTCTAAGGAGTTTTCAGTATCCAGGTTTTCTGCTTTTGATATCTTGGTAAAACTATCTTTGTGTCCATATTCTAGTCTAGGGTCTGAAGGGACATGGCAGTGCTACCTTCTAAAGCTAAGAAGTTGAAGACTGATTTTCATAGAAGTGTGGGGTTAATGTGAGTTTAGCTGACTGGATAGATAACGTAAGGTGTGATGAGTCCAGAACAATCATGGCAGGGGGTAGAACTCCTTGCCACATACAGAGGTATTGATTCTGATTTTAATATCAGATACTGGGAACTGTGGGAGGTGAGAGTGTTGGGTTCACATCCTGCTTGGTCATCTGGTTGGCCACTGTGAGAACAGGATAATGGACTCATTGGGCCACTGGCCTGATCCAATGGATTCTACATATGATCTTATTCCCTCCCTCCAGACAAGTGCTATCTAGAAAGGGAGGAGCCAAATCAAAATTTCAAAGAGAGATTTTAGAAAATAATATTAAATTATTGTTGAAAATGTATAATTTGCTCCTGGAATGGGATACCAAAGATGAACAGGTCAAATCTGCGATGATACAATGGGCCAAAGATATGGGACATAATATACAAATGACAGACTGGGAGAGGCTATGGAAAACAGATCTGAAATTTACGGCATGTTCTTTATTGAAAGAAAATTATATGAAAATGATGTACCGGTGATATTTGACCGTGGTAAAACTAGCAAAAATGTATAGAACAAGTACTAATATATGCTGGAAAGGTAAAGAAAAAGAAGGTACCTTTTGTCATATGTGGTGGACCTGTAAGATAACTAAAAAAAAAGGGGGGGGATGACATATAATGAAATGGAAAAAATGTTTAAAATACCTTTTGTTAAAAAACCAGAAGCCTTTTTATTAGGAATTATAGGTACCAAGATTCCAAAGGACTAGAGGAAACTGTTTATGTATGCTACAACGGCCGCTCGGATGTTACTAGCTCAGAGATGGAAGGAAGAGACAGCCCCGACCAGAGAAGAATGGCAAACCAAGTTGATGGATTATGCCAAAATGGCAAAATTAACTGGGAAGCTGAGGAATCAAGAAGACAAGAAATTTAAAAAAGAATGGAAAATGTTCATAATGTATATACAAATTCATTGTCAAACAGGTCAAAACATTAGCAGGACTTTAAGTACACTTGTAATGTAATAAATAAAGGGACACGGGTGCTGCTGTGGGTTAAACCACAGAGCCTAGGACTTGCCGATCAGAAGGTCAGCGGATCGAATACTCACGATGGGGTGAGCTCCCGTTGCTCGGTCCCAGCTCTTGCCAACCTAGCAGTTCGAAAGCACGTCAAAGTGCAAGTAGATAAATAGGTACCGCTCTGGCGGGAAGGTAAACGGCATTTCTATGCGCTGCTCTGGTGCGCCAGAAGTGGCTTAGTCATGCTGGCCACATGACCTGAAATCTGTACGCCGGCTCCTTCGGCCAATAAAGCGGGATGAGGCCGCAACCCCAGAGTTGGTCATGACTGGACCTAATGGTTTACCTTTACCTTTAATGTAATAAAATGTATAGATAACTTAGGAAAATGAAAAATTGGAGAAGTACTGATATGCAGTTGAAAATAGAATCCAAAGGACCCATGGAAGGGATGGGTGTAAGTCAGTAGATTCAGTAATCTCGATATTTGGATTTTGTACTGTTTTAGATTGCATGTTTATCTATTTGAAAACCAATAAAAGAACAGAAAGGAAGGAGGAATGGTAACATTAAATACAATGGCACATTTAACATCACATCTAGTTTGGTACTCTAATACTCTTTATCATCTTGATAAAGTGGGATATCATATGGTAAGGTAAAACAGTCCAAGGCCACAAGCCTGTATCCATGAGTGAGTGGATTAGGGTCTGAATGGCCACATGAAATAATATAAGAAGGGTCCTGCTTTATCAGGCCAATGGCCCATCTCCACCAATGTGCTGTCCTCACAGTGGCCAATCAGATGCCACGAGCAGGATCTGTGCATCAGTATCCTTGTGATTCCCAGCAGCTGGTATTCAGAGGCATATTGCCGCCAGTGGCTAGTAGCCATTGAAAAAAGCCATCCTTTCTTATTTATTGTGCGAACCCATCCAAGCTCCTGGCATGTTCATAGCTCGTAATTTATTTATTTTTTAATGGGAAGGCTGCCATTTCTGAGGCCATCAGGAGTCAAAGGCATAATTTGAAATGATAAACATCTCCATTTCAAGGCACAAGTTACTTTGCATAGTTAATATCACTATAATTAGTCATAGTTCTTGTAATTTATTGGAAAGGATGCTCAGCCCCTCTAGTGTACTACAGTGATGAATGTCGGTAGTGCAACTTTGGAAGCTGGAATCAAGAAAATTAGTAACAGTTGGAGAATTAGCATGTAAATCAATAATATCCTTTCTCTAGCATCTTGAGAAGCTGGGGGTATAGATCATATGCTGCAAAACGAAAAGGAACATGAAAAGTTACAATCATAGTCTGCTCTGAACGATTATGGCTGCTTTTGCAGAAAGCTTTATTTTCCTTTTTTTAAAAAATAAAAAAGAGAAAACCTTTAGCAAATATTTAAACTATGTATAACTAGTCGCAAATAAATTAAGCTGGTTTTATGCATTCTCTCTAATGAGAAGGGCACCACATTTATTGAAAATGTGATTAGTATTATTCATTAAGCAACAACAACGAAAACCCTCATTTGTATCTTATTATCACTATTCTGCATAAACTAACACAATTTGTCACGAACTCCCTCATTTGCTGTATCCTCAAAAAAGCAGATTATGCTTATTTTTCATTTGGACAGTGGAAAATCAAGCCAGGTGTTTGGCAGCACCAGAGTGTTCAGGTGTAACTGTGCCAGTGATGGTACATTACTAGCAGCGTGGATGAAGAATGAGGCATGGAGAATCATGGGACTGAGGTGCCTGGAGGCCCTTCCCTTCAGAGTGGTCCTGCTGATGAGACAGGTGTTCCTGTAAAAAAAGAGAGAGAGAGAGAGAAACTTTGGGTTTTTTTTTGTAAAGTCAGCCTTTCACCTTCAACTAGAAAGCAAAAGTGCTAATGACTGAGCTGATGGGTCTCTGTTGTTGTTATTATTCTGCTTTTAAATTCAAACATCTTCAGCAGGCTAATATATAATACATGCTACCTGTGGTGATTAGGAACAATACAGATGAGGGCCCACCTATTCCTTGCCAGTGCTTAGAGTGGGGTAGGATGCTACCCCACATCTTTTCAGGCTAGGGCCTTCTCTCTGCTTCTCAGGTGAGGATAACTCCAGACCCTCCAAGTGTCCCTGTTTTCCAGGGATAGTCCTGGATTTACAGATGCCATCCCAGTTTCTTATTCGATCCTGGAATGTCCCACTTTTCCTTAGGACATACGGTACCTATTTTCCTCAGAGAAATGTTGGAGGGTATGTAACTCTATCGTCACAATCTCACTTCCATTTCTTTCACCCTTTGAAACCACCCCACTTCTTTCCCCCTTCCTCTTTCACTTTCAGGCATTGATAGTTATATCATTTGCTTTTGTGTGTTCAGACCCAGAGACCTCCCCCCTAAATAAATTCACACATGACTCAAATTTTAGTTTTGGTTTTCGGCAGAATTTAGGCCACAACTTTATTGATTACAGAAAGTGAGAGGTTGCATAGGCTCCGGTTCGACTAGCTCCCTCCACTCTTGCAGGCAGCGCTGACCCAGGGCACCAGCATAGGTCAGCCAAGGGTGAACACCTGGGAAGGTGAAAAGCTGGGCAGACTCTGTTCACCACCCAGATGCCCCCCTGGACTCAGGTATGGGCACAACCCCCTCTCAGGGGTTGACCAAACCAGTTGAGTCCCTGGATTCCTTTAATGGAATACCCTTCACATAGGGGTGGCGAGACCGCTCCCCCATCCCTGTCACCTGAACCAGTGCCTATCCACAACCTTATTAAGTTGTGGCGATTTGCTACGCAGCAGGAGAAACCCAAATGGCAACAGCCAATCAGCCAAGTGGGGAAATTCCTACTGTACCCCTGTCCCAACAACAGACAACAGACGACGGCATAGCAAGGTCAATTGCATGAATCCCTAAAATTAGGGAGAGGTGGACAGGTGTTCCGAATGCACGAGCCAAAAGAGGAAGCTCTGGGTCACGTGCATGGGTATAAATAGGTCCTTCAATCCATTTGGACTGTGCCCCATTGGTCAGATTGAACCCAACATTGAGAAACCTACCAATCTTGTGTTGTGGCAAACCAATCCAACCCACCCCACCCACAACACAGGAGGTCAGTCTCCAGGTCTCTCATCACAACACATGCCCTCTTTTAGGGAGGGCACGATCTCTCTTGCAGTACCAAGCTTGGGAAGTAATGTGGCCAGGCGTCTTGCTGTACAGAGGACTGTCCTCTATTAGATGAACTTTCAGAGCACAGCCCTTTATTTTCAGGAATCTTCTGTCTGAAGGACTGCCTGGTCCAAGTCTGGTTAAAAGAGGGAGAAAAAAACAAGGAAAACAGAGATTGGAAGCCTTGAAGTTGCCCGTCAACACTTAGCATCTGGATAGTAGTCCAACTAGCCATCTCCAGTGCATGCAGATGTTAGTCAAATCTATGATTACTTTTGCTCTCATTTGTGTGTGTGTGATACATCTTTTCTGGTGATGCATAAGCGGCCATTTTAGTGGGAGGATTTGTGCTCTCAGTGACCCGCTCTTAATTATTGAGCAGTGAGGATGAAGACATAGTGCCAACTCACAGCATTTGAGTGGTAAATAGCAGGCCACAATTTTATTAAAGGCTTGGACATACAAGTTTACCTTGCAGCAGGTCTCCTTGCAGAAGAAAGAGATGCAATTGTCACCACTGTGCAACATCAAAGCCTTTCACCCTCCCTGTTGAACGGCTGATAGAGGAACCCAGAGGAGCATATAAACTCTAGCAGTGAGTTGCCTCTAGCCTGTGGACCGAAGTTCCCCATCCCTGCCCTAAGGCATGGTGAGCCCTAACATTTGCTGTGTGTGACAGTTGGATCTAGGACATGGACTTGATTGTTTTTAATTATGATTAATGGAGTTGCTTAATGACATTACTTGGTGTTTGTTTTAATAGCAGTGCTGTCATTGTGATACGAAAATGCAACATAGCAGTCTGCTGAATTAGGAGTGAAACTTGCGCATATACTATGGACCAAAGTAAACAGATGTTGTGGAAACTATGAACTATTTAAAGGTTTTCTCATTCTTGAATGTCTAAGATAACGGGGCTGAGGGCTGGAAAAGGTTTAAGGAGGAAATGCAGCTGTTTCTGATAGCCATTCAGACAGTTGATACTCTAGATCAGCAGAAGATAGCCATTTCCCCTCTGAATCTTGTTAGAGCCCAGGCATTAAGTGCTTACAATTCATTGGAGCTGTCTTCTGAGGGGAGAGTCAGTTATGATTTTGGTGATGCAAAATATGAGGAGTATTGCCTAATGAAACCATTGGAAAGCCATCTCTTTTGTTCTCAAGATCAGGAAGGAAGCCTGCTGTAGTCTTGTCAGATTGGAAAGCTAAATAAATGTCTGGACATGCAACTTAGGAGAGTTAAGGAACTCTTCTAAGAGATCAGATTGGGCACCAGCTATTCATAGGCCTGGTTTGCATAACATGGTGAGTCAAGCTATGGCTTACTGGGAGCACGTGAACATGCACACTCATGGAGAGGAGCATGCTTTGATCCTCCTTGGGCCTTTTTACCATCAAACCACATTGAGTTAAAGCAAGGTTTGGCTTAATGTCTCATCCAGACCTGGGTTTGTGGTTAAGCTGTCTCCTTACTAACCTCAAGCTGTAGACACTAACAGACCTTGGCTGTAGTTCATAGCTGATGAAGAGAGAGCTTAACCATGAGTCCCAGTCTGAATGACACATTAAGTCGATCCTTGGTTTAGCTCCATGAATTTTGGGAGCAAAAAGGACTGGGGATAGCAGCCGTGAGCAACTCTGCAGGAGCCCACATGTTTACTTGGCCTCAATAAGCCATAGTTTAGTTTACCATGTGGCACAAACCAGGCCATAGGCTGCTACCAGAGGAACCTAATTTGGGTCTTTTGGCTTGTAGACAAGGATGAGATGGGACTCTCTGTGGAGGAGACTAACCACAGTAAAGGTGAAAGAGTCAAAGAGAAGAAGGAAAGGGTCTGTTGTCCTGCATCTGAAGACAAAGGCTTAAACATGTCTCCCCTCACACTCCAGTGCTGACCCAGATTTCTCCCTTCCCCACAGCTGCTATTTGGGAAAGAAAGAAAGAAAGAAAGAAAGAAAGAAAGAAAGAAAGAAAGAAAGAAAGAAAGACACAAGTTGAACTAGAAGATCCCTTCCAACTCAACAATTCTGTTTCTATGATTCTATGAAGTTACTTGATGAGCATCATGTCTGTCTTGGCTCTAGGCCTGTCAAGATTCCAGGAGTGCATACCAGAGAGACTAGACTAAACTAGAGCAGTTCATAATTTGCAGAAGTTCTTTAGCACCTGAGCTTTATGTTTGCTGTTCTATAGTGCTTGTAAACAGCTACCTAAAGCAGAAGATGTGATGCTATTAGTTAGTGTTGCTCAAGAGATTAGAATCTTGATGAGTTTTGATTATAATTGCTGCATGTGATGATGGCGAATCATTGAATCATAAAGCTGGAAGGGACCTCAAAAGTAACATAGTCCAACTCTCTGCTGATGCAGGAAATCGAGTACCACTTTGTTTATATAGTGTATTTATATACCCTTTATTTATACAGCAGCACCATTGGTGTGTATGGAGCTTTACTGGGCATTCTGTGGAACTTTCACTCAAGACTTGGGGTCTGTGTAACTCTGACTTCATAAAGTTACTTCATAGTTACTGCAATGGTACAGAGGTATAACATAACAGTGCGCAGTGCTCCACCAGATGCAGTGGTGCCATTATGGAGCCCCCATACAAAATCATTTCATAGTGAGTGATAACCCCGCATAGAAGGTTCATAGGCTTTCCTGTGGTTGCCATCACACTCGTTTTGGAGGAGACTGAGCCAGGTAGGCTCAAAGTCTTCACTTAATTCAGAGACAGGGAACCTGTGGCTCTCTAGATACTGCTGGATGGCAACTCACATCCTCCATCACCTTTGGTCATGCAGACTGGAAGCTGATGGAAGGTAGAGTTCCAATAACTTCTGGAGGGTCTCAAATTATCATCTCTGATCTAATTCATCACAACACCTGTCCAGCATGTTCCTCTTCCCTCTCTGATGCCTGTGTCCCAGGCTGCAGCCTGTTTACTTCCCTGCCACGCAGATCAATGGAAGCCACTGGAGATGTAGTTTTG
The DNA here is from genome assembly GCF_965113315.1 of Podarcis vaucheri. Lineage (NCBI taxonomy): Eukaryota > Metazoa > Chordata > Lepidosauria > Squamata > Lacertidae > Podarcis > Podarcis vaucheri. The sequence continues at coordinate 34,905,337 of NC_138764.1, forward strand.
ATCTCCATGTGCATAGCTCAAACCTGTGTTTCCATCCTTGGTCATGCCACCTGTAATAAAATCTCAAGAGTAGGAAACAAAATGGTGGCGACTGGCTTACGCAGCTAGCTCACTGGAAATAATTTGTTATGGTAGGTTGTTTGTTTTTAATCAATTCCTTGCAGTAAAGGCCAGTGATATGCAGATGGGGACATGGAAGGTGTGTCATTGCTCCCTTATGATTGGTAACAGCGGGTAAGAGCCAATTAGTTTGGTTTCCTTAAAAAAATAATAATCTAGCAATTTTAATTAGAGTCTATCCCTCCCCCCACCTTCTGAGATGCCAGACCCTTAATGGGGGAGAAGGAAAACTTCTGTTACCTCTGCAGTCATTAGACTTGGAAATAGAGAGTCACTTTTCTAGCCTGGAGCCAGAAGGTGGGCTATCTCGAAGGCAGGGTTGATCGCTTTTGAATACCGCATGAAATCTATAGATACAAGGCTGGTGTCATATGACAAGGAGCCTTAAGCAGATGGATGACAGTGTGTGCACTATAGGCTGCTGTTAATTTACTAGCTAGAGATAATGCATCTTTAAAATTAAAAAAAAAAATGAGTCACTGCAAAACAGACTGAGGCTATAGCTTGCAGATTGTAGAACTTAGATGGGGGGGTTGTGATAGAGGTCGCATGTGTAGTTATGAAAGTTACATTAAAAATAAAGTAAAATGAAGGGCACTATAATTTTTTCATAGTTTGAGCTTTTGTGGATTAAGTCAAAATGTGAACTTTGCTTAAAGAAAGGTTCAGAAAGTGGTGTGTGTGTGTTTTTTAAAAATGTGTGCCAATTACTGTGGAGCTAAAACGACACAGACTTGTTAGTTTTTACTTACCAGGTTTAAAGGAAATTAATAAAAGAAGCTGGCTTAACAGCGTAACTGAATGATATAATTTCTGTTTAGTTAGGCTGCCTCTGCTCAGAAATGCTTGAAGAAGTTGATCTTTTGCAAATTCCTGAATGTTCCGACACAGTTCTTGGCTAAAACACACATACATACGAAATAAATTTTAAATTGCTTATTTGGAGAGAGAAACTAGGTCTAGAAATGCATATTGTGAGAGAAAATATATTGAGGCACGTGCATATTAAGTGAAAATATTGCTTTTCCATGGAAATTTTCATTTGGATGGAAACAGCGGTTCTGAACACAGATAGTGGGGTTCTTGGATAGCTGTCAAGCTCAGTAGCGATGGTCTCTCCTGTCACTATTCCAAGCACTTGACATTGGAGAGAACCATTTGAATTTCTCACAAAGGCCCTGATATAGCTTCACTGTACAATTGGTGTCACCAGTGTGGTACCCAGAAGGCAAGGCAGCCAGTACTGCTGCTTTGCTTTCCAGCAAGCCTTGTCAAGCTGACTGTTGTTGTTAAGAAAGGAAGCTGGTGGGGAAGAAAGGGGTCTTGTTGCTATCTGGTCAGTCTCAAGGTGGTAGTGGGGCACTGGGGAGTGCTACCCATTTTAATTTTGGGTGCATGCGATTTTGTGGGTTTTGCGTGTGGATTGGGTATGCGGTTGTCGCACACCACCCCAATCTCTGAACCGTGTGAGATTCCAGGGCGCTTACCCAAGATTTGGCTTCCTTGAAATGAGCGACCGTGGAGACCGAGATGTCTTTAGGACATATGGTTTATTTACATCTAACGCAACCTGTTTTGAATTATGGTGCTGGAGGAGACTCTTGAGAGTCCCATGGACTGCAAGAAGATCAAACCTCTCCATTCTGAAGGAAATCAGCCCTGAGTGCTCACTGGAAGGACAGATCGTGAAGCTGAGGCTCCAATACTTTGGCCACCTCATGAGAAGAGAAGACTCCCTGGGAAAGACCCTGATGTTGAGAAAGTTGGAGGGCACAAGGAGAAGGGGATGACAGAGGACGAGATGGCTGGATAGTGTTCTCGAAGCTACCAGCATGAGTTTGACCAAACTGCGGGACGCAGTGGGAGATAGGATTGCCTGGCGTTCTCTGGTCCAGGGGGTCACGAAGAGTTAGACCCGACTAAACGACTAAACAACAACGCAACCTGAGCATGTGGTGGAGTGGCTCACAGCGTTAACACCCCAAGGTGGTCTTGCTTCCCCCACAGCTACTGTAATGAGCACCGTGAGGTTTGAGGGAACCAGGGCCTGGTCGTGCTCACCTTGGGGGAATCGGGTGCAGGCTGGCAAGCACAGTCACATGAGGAGATGCTCTGCAGCTGGGGGCAAGCTCACTTAGTCTATATAAGGCCATGGTTCCCAATGAGAGACAATTTGATTTTTAAGGGGGATAATTTGAGAATGAGTTAATAACAGTGAATGGCCTTTTAGGCTTTCTCCATGTGAATAGGAGTTCGCTTTCTGAATAATAAGAATTATATGTCACGGGGGGCGGGGAGGCATCAGGATTTCATAGATGCTTAGGTGGGGCATGGCCAAAAAAAGGTTGGGAACCACTGGTATAAGGCCTGCATTTTGCCCTTGGTCTTTGCCATAGCAACATGGTCTTATGTCAAGCTGTAGCCTGCTTCTGCTCCGGCATCCTGACCTCCTCTGTTCCTGACCATGGATCCACCAGTTGGACTGCCTCTGCTACCTGCGCCACTGCCTGTACCTCAGTTTTGGTGTGCCAGCCCCGAACTCTTGCTGCTCACACCTCGGATCGTGACAGCTGCAGCCTCGGATTCCAGCAGAAATCAAGCACGTCTCTCCCTCACAGACTTCAGCCTGCTTCTAACTTCTAGCTTACTCACATAGCACTGGCCTTTGTCCTTCTCGCCAACAGCCAGTTGACTAGGGGCACCCATTTGTCCTCTGTGTCAAGTGCTGTTGTGGTTGCTTGAGAGCAAACAGGCAAGACTCCAACCTGTCTTTTTCAGGCTTTATTATCTGTACAAACTATTTACAGTGCAGTGCGTCGCAAGTCCATGTCTGCTCAGTCGCTAGCAGAATCTGGGAGTGGGCGGTCCTTATACCTTCCCCAGCATAACAGCCGTGTGACCCCAAACCTTCTCTTCCCCTCTCTGCGCTGAAGACTCCTGTGCAGAATGGGTGCTGGCAAAGGGGGACTTGCCTCCCCTCCGCTTAGCTCAGGCTCAGTGTTGAGGCTCTCCCTAGCATCTCCTGGCCCTTGCACCCTCTCCCCACTGGAGGTGGGGCTTTCCTCCTAGCCCAAGGAAGAACTGCTTCGCAAGATCTTCGGAGGCTCCCTGTAACACAACTGCCCTTCCACCTCTTGCTTCTGAGCTGTTGGCAGTTCCCTGACACTCTGATATGGAGTCACTTCCTTTGTGACCTCAAGAACCCATGCTCAGGCCACTACTAAGAAGCTGGCCTGGCTATTCCAGCAATCAAATCCTTGTGGGATCCAGGAATCGGAAGGGACTCAGGCACACAGCCTAACCACCACCACTCCCCAGACTCACAACCCCATTTCCCCCAGGGTGTGTCTGTTTAGGGTTTTTTGAGTAGCGGTGGAGGAGAATGCTGCCTGACTAGGTTTGTTGCGGGCAGTTTACTTTTTCTGAAAGGGAGGGGTGTGTATGCCCGTGAGTTTTTCAGAATTTTGAAATGGGTTGATGGTTGCTAAATACTAGGGTATTGTGGGAAATCAAAATGCCCCCTACAGTGGAGTCAAAATCAGCATAGTTTGAGGGCCTATCAGAGCAATGGGAAGAGTGCCAACCACAATCAGTTTCAGATTTTGATTCATGGTAGCCTATAATTTAGTGTATATAACACAACACATGGCACAACATAAAATGATCAAAAATACAGAAGCTCCTTTGTATTGATTGGTTTACTTAATTTTTATATAATAAAAGAAGGTAATCATTTAAAAATGCAGATGTTGCTGTCCCAAGGAGCTCACAGTTGAATTGTCCAGAGCAAGAAAGGCCGTGAGTGGACAGAAATGAGAAAGGAATAGAGAGGCCAGGGTGAAGAATGAATGAGAGTAAGAAAAAGCAGTCAGATTGTTTGCCATCTGATCTATACTTCAGTTGAGGCAAAGCTGGTTGATTTCATCTCATCGAAGCACATGGGATTGATTTGGTTCAAAGGCAGTTATTTTTTTCTGAACTGGGCCCACCCCGTTAAGTTTAACTGTAAACTTGTTGACAAGAATGAGACTACATCAGCATAAATCAGTGCTTGAGCTTAGCTAGGTCATAGATCACGTTGTAAAGCAATTATATTCATACAGGATTAGATACTTAGAAGATGCTCATTCTTTTCCTCATCCACTAAAAAAACCCCAACAACTCCCAAACTCAAGAAATTCTTGTATGGTACTTTTTTTTTAATGACGTTTTAAGCTACGGTGAATGCAGCTGGTTAAGGTCATGATTTCATAGACAACCTTGATTTTGATTTGCAGTTGTAGCTTTTAAACAATGCAATTTAAAGCTTTAAAAAATTATGGCATTTTACCTTCAATGTAGAATTTTCCTGGCTCTGAAGCGTTTTGCAATCATGTGTAGTTTAGAGCTGGTATTGAAAATACTGTGCATCAGCAACGGAATCATTGTTGCATTTTGATATCCTACTTTTCTCGTGCAATATTCAAGATGACATTAATTCTGAGCGTATAACTTCAAATGTCACGCTAAAAAATTTAATGCCTGCATAAGGTCAGTAATTTAAACAAAAGGAAATGTGCTTTTTGCTGTATCTACCAAACATAGAGGTCAGCACAAGATCCACTAGATCAAGTAAATAGAACTTACTGATGTAGTATTACAAATTAACTTAAGAACTAGAGGAACGAATGGTTGCCTCTTTTCCTTTTTGCAACTGCTGCCATGCTCATCTCTTTCTTTGTTTCTTTTTAATTTGTGGGTGAATTGAGTGCTCATTAAAAGAAAGGGCTGGATTGTAGCGATAACCAGGAACTTGTGCTATGACTCTTCAGACACTTCAGTCATATTTATGCATTCATGGGAGCAATAGTGTCGAAATGCTGGAATATTTGTAGAGCTTCTTTTTATGGGCGCGTGATCCTATTATGGAATGGAAGGCATTTTTTGTAACCCGTAAGAAATGAGCCCACAATGATCGTATTAATCCCATTTCTTGATGGCGCAAGCTATTCTTATATTTTCTAAAGTTAATTAGTTCTTCTTTATGGGAACGCTTGTGATGCAGCTGTACTGTGATCAATAAAAGGCCATGGAAGTGAGCAACAGTGCACCCATAGAAGATACCTGGAACACCCATTTCTAACAATTGTAGCACTGAAAGCTAGCAAAGTAATGATTGCCTTCAGATAATGGTTTTGTTTCCACTTTCATTGTTATCAGAACCATCAGTGGGATACACTCAGTGATTTACCAACTTCACAAAGTCTACATGATTCCTTTTATAAGATACAGCAGGTTGGAGTGGTGAAGTTGGATGTGGAAGACTTTGGATTAATAAACACTTTAGCCAGCGATGAGCAATAGTGCAAAGTAATGGTTTAGAAGAGTAGGCACTCTTCATGCATGGATTTTCGGCATGGGTTCTTTGCTTCTGCAACTCTATATAAAATTCTCTAGGATTCCCCAGTACAATTAAAATTTTGCCTAAGCCTTTTCTGTGACTGCCATTAATTCCAACTTGTCTCTTAACCACTTTTTACTGCACCTGGTTGTGGGATACAGACACTGGATGCACAGACTTGCAGACTTGTTCCAAACAAATATGTGATAATTTATTAAAGCTAATATGTAATACAATACATTTATTAAATTTGTGTCCTGCTCTTCCTCCCTGAAGGAATATTTACTTTCAGGCTGGTTATTTAATAATACTTGGTTTGACAAAGCGTGTTCTCCATCAAATGAGAGCACGTGTTGCGGTTGGGAGAATACAAGCCACCCTGTTGTTGCTAGGCAGGTTTGGATAAAGTTGAACCCCCTTTAAAGGGTTAATTGGGTTACTGGGGAGTTTAGTATGTTGCCAATTATAGAGGAAGGGGCAGAGGCTATAAATACAGGTTACTCACGTGGGAGCGTCCTCTTGGCCTCTGCATCGGATCACGGAGCAGGTCGTCTAGTGCTGGTGGCTGAGTATAAGGAATTGTATTGCCGTTGATTTTCTTTGGACCTTTTGCCTTTTGTTCCTCTCCCTTTACTAATCTCCTTCCCGTTTTCCCTTCCTTCTCTTTCGTCTAAATCTGTCCTTTTTGTTTATTTATTAGTTAACTTAATTTGGCTTCTTTAGTTAATTATAGTCAGCGGTTTTTGTTGCGAGCGGGGGTGCCCCCCCCTAGTCGGGGGAGGTTTCCTCCCGTGTGCCGGGGAAGCGCCCGTGCCCTCGCAGGGCCGCGGCCCGCCCTTCCCCCATCCATAGCGCCGTAGCGAGGAGCGCCTTACGACCCCCCCCGCCCTTCTCGCGGCTCCGGTGCACCTGGGCTTACCTGGGGCCGCGGCGGGCGGCGGGACTCAGGCCCAATTACCAAGGTTGCTGCCGCGTCGGTGGCGCCCCGTTCTCCGGGGCTGTGTCCGGCGGCCGCGCGGCGGCGGCGGCGGCGCGCCCCGTCGGGGGATCTCCAACAGGCCCCATTCTTGAGCCAGCGGGCCCTCCCGCCTCGCGTGGGCGTGCGGGGAGGGCAGATACAGGCCCGTCGCGTCAGCGCTCTGGCCTGGGCGCGCTCGCGGCCTAGTTGCTTTGCCGAGTCATCCTGGTGGGCTCCGCCATTGTGGGGCATCGTTTTGCTGACGGAGGCTCCCCCTGGTGGCTCTGAGAGGCACTGCGCCTCAGTTGTTTTGTGTGGGACTGGGCCTCACCCCTTCCTTCCCTTGCCCCTGCTGGCTGCTAAGGCATTACACTGTTGCTAAATAAGTGACTTGATTGGGAAAATATTTGTTTGTTGCTGCGTGGTAGTAATTTCTTGGCGTCTGGGCCTGCTGGGGCCTCTTAGGTTGGCACCTGTGCTCACGACTGCATCTTTGCTTTATCTGATAGATAGATAGATAGATAGATAGATAGATAGATAGATAGACAGATAGTTATTTTAATAGTTGAATATACCGGGCCATTGCATTGGCCAAGAGACAGTCGTTATTCCAAGCTGCGGCCTAGAATTCTTTGAGGTGATCTAGCAACAGCTGGTGGAAGGCCCAGCGGGGCTTATTGTCTGGAGGTTGCTAGCCTTATTTTGCTGAGGCGATCGGTAATTTAACTGGTTTGATTTTATCTTCTGCTAGCAGGTATGGCTCCAAAGAAAGCTGCTTCGCGCTCCAGCTCTGTCATCACGTCAAAACGGCCTATTAGAGGTCCATCCCAAGCGCTCCGCTCTCCCCCCACCAATCAACCGGTGGGGCGAGTACAATCGCTGGTGGCAGGCATGGCAGGTGACCCTGCGGCGCTATCTCGCTTCGCAGCTGACTTGGACCTTTTCCTGCAACATCGTTCTGCTCAACCGTCTACGTCTGGGGGGCCGCCCTCTACAGCAGTGGTGCCGCCTCCGGCTTCATCGTCGTCTAGCGAGGATGAGGGAGAGGGTTCATCATCACAAGGTTTAATTCGGAACCCACAGTTACCCCAGTCTCCTGGCTTACCTGTAATACAGAACCGGCCTCGGCGGTCAGGCCGCCTCTCCAGGCGGGCCTCGGGAAAGAGTGCACCGTTGGCTGTGTCCACTCGCCGGCGCACACCTGCTCGGTCCTCACCGGTTGTGGCATCCGGTTCTGGTATCTCACATGTTGTCTCTATGCAGTCTGTTTCAGTTCCGTCTCAGCAGGACCCTGATTCGGAGTCCTCTGTCGAAGACAGTCTCCCGGTTCCCGCCAGGAGGTCCATGGGAGGGAAGCGTCGCCACAAGAGGGCGTCTCGGAAACGTGCAAAGCGCAGGAAGGATGACTCCACTACCTCCACCTCGGGTACGTCTTCCTCTAGCTCTGACGATGAGGGTACTCACTTGGATCTTTATTGGGGTTTTGGTGAATCGGCTTCGGGGCTTCCTAGGTGGGCTTGGGAGCGCAGGTCCAACGCTCATCGGGCAAGGTATGGAGCTGTTCAAGAATGCAGGGATGGTGTGTTGGTTCCCGACGTTAAAGTCTCGACCAATTCAGCCAGGGATATTATCCCAGGCTCACACTTGTCATCGAAACTGCGGGCCAGGATTTTAAATGGCCGCTACGTAGACATTTTCAAGTTAGCCCCGCCTTCTGAAGAGCAGGAAAAAGGAAGCGCTTCCACTAAGAAGCGCGCAGGGGTTTCCGCGGCGGGCAGGACCTTCGAACAATGGCTTGACTGTTTTCAAGTCTTCGCCGGTATAGTCATGGCAGCTTACCCACGTAGGTCCCTTCATTTGTTGGTTTATCTATCGATTGTGCGCTCTGCCTTTACCAAGGCTGGCGATAAAGCCGCAATTAAATATGATGAGAACTTTAGGCGTCGTGCGGCCAAGATTCCGTCTGCACGCTGGGATCGGAAGGATCTCGACGTGTGGACTACTTATGTTGCTCCACTCATTGATAAAAAGGTACCGGAGCAGCAGAAACTGGGTGTCTCTGCCTTCAGACCTGGCCGTCGATTGCCGTGTTGGGATTTTAACAGGACTTCCTGTCAGCGTTCAACTTGTAGATTTGCGCACACCTGTGAGAAATGCAGTGGTTTGCATCCGGCTTCCTCTTGTTTTAGTGGGCGGCGGCCCTTTCGTGGAGGAAAAGGGGGCCCTCAACAGCCCCCCAAAGCAGCCCCCCCCACACCCTCTACCTCAGGAACAGCAAAATAAGGTGCTGACTTCCTTGGCCCAGACTCCTATTCGTCTGCCGGCCCTTCAAAAATGGCTCAAGTTTTACCCAGATAGGGAGGCCGCTCGTTACCTGAGCGATGGTTTTTCGGCTGGTTTTCGGATTCCGGTAGCCAAGCCTCCCGTGACTCGGAACTCGTCTAATCAGAAATCAGTTCGTGAATTGCCAGAAATTGCCCGAAGGAAGATCTCGAAGGAGGTGGCTATGCATCGAATGGCTGGCCCCTTTTGTGCCCCTCCATTTCCTAATTTGCATGTTTCCCCACTGGGTATAGTGCCAAAGAAGGCCCCAGGTGAATTCCGTCTGATCCATAATTTATCACATCCTAAGGGTACTTCAGTTAATGACGTGATTCCTCCAGAGCTCTGCTCAGTCAGGTATGCCTCTCTTGATCATGCGATCAAGATGATCCGGAAGTTTGGACCGGCCGCGTTATTGGCAAAATGCGACATAGAGTCTGCATTCCGTTTGCTGCCAATTCACCCGGAGGATTTCTGGCTGCTCGGTTTCCAGTTTGAGGGTAAATACTATTTTGACAAGGCCATGCCCATGGGCTGTTCTATAGCATGTGCTGCTTTTGAATCCTTCAGCACCTTTCTGGAGTGGGCCCTCAAGCTGAAAACTGGGTTGGACGGGGTTACTCATTACTTGGATGATTTTTTATTGGCTTCTGATTGCAAATCTGACAATTGCTCAGTCCTGTTGCGTGCTCTAGCTGCCCTTACTGAGGAATTAGGGGTCCCGTTAGCGGCGGAGAAGACTGAGGGTCCCTCGACTCAGCTTACGTATTTGGGTATCCTGTTGGATACGATGTCTCAAACTTCCAGCTTGCCAAAGGTTAAGCTGGTGGCTTTGAGAAAGGTTATAGAGGAATTGCTTCCCTTGAAGAAGGTGTCCCTGCTGCAAATCCAATCGCTGCTAGGTCACCTGAATTTTGCCTGTAGGGTGGTGGCCCCTGGTCGCCCCTTTTGCTCTCGTTTGGCTCGCCTCACGGTGGGCTTGAAGGCCCCGCATCATCGTGTTCGTCTTTCTAGGGAGGTGAGGGCTGATCTCAGCATATGGCTTGAATTTTTGGAGGAATTCAATGGGGTATCGTTATGGCAAGACACTTTGAACTTGCAGAACGATTTTCAGGTGCACTCAGATGCTGCAGGGTCCCAAGGTTTTGGCCTATATTGGATGGGCAGGTGGTGTGCCAAGCGCTGGCCTCTTGATTGGCAGGGAACAGCTGTTACGCGGGACCTAACTTTTCTTGAGTTCTTTCCCATTGCAGTGGCAGTGCACTTGTGGGTCGAAGAGTTCAGAGACCGACGTGTCTGCTTTTGGACCGATAACCAGGCGGTGGTGGACGTGCTGGCCAAGCTGTCGTCCCGCTCTCCTAGGGTGTCGGCCCTGTTGCGGGTTTTTGTTTTACATTGTTTACGTTATAACATAGTGTTTTCTGCTCGTTTTGTTCCGGGGGTGTCTAACGAAATTGCCGATGCTCTGTCCCGTTTTCAGATGGAGCGGTTCAGACTTCTGGTTCCAGAGGCTCGGAAACGTCCGGAATGTTTCCCGGATCATCTCTGGAGCCTTGGCAGGAGCTAGTTTTTCAGGGAGTAATGGCTTCTATTTCCCCTTCTACTCTCAGGTCTTACACCAAAGCATGGTCTGATTTTTTGTCCTTTACTTATCAGTCAGCCGGGGAGCAGAGGGGGGCTTCCCCCTCTACTTCTCAGGTGCTAAGATATTTGGCGCACCTGTTTCAGCTAGGACGGGCAGCTAAGACGCTAAAAATCCAGGCAGCTGCCATTGCCTTTTTCTGCAAGGCTTATTTCGACAAAGATCCTTGCGCTAAGTTTGCCGTGCGCAAGGCCCTTGAGGGATGGGGTAGGCTTTGTCCTTCCCAGCCAGCTACTAGGCACCCTATCTCATATGATTTGCTGTGCAAGATGCGCAAAGTGTTGAGGAAGGTTTGCTGGTCGAGGTATGAGGCTCGCCTTTTTTCTGCAGCCTTTTCTATTGCCTTCTTCGGAGCATTAAGGGTAGGTGAGCTCGTATGGGAAGACCACAATAATGGCCGTTCTAGGGGACTATTGCTTCAGGATGCACAGCTATCTCCGGATGAGCTGAGACTTCTTATTAGGAACTCAAAAACGGACCAGGGTGGAAGGGGAGCCCTCATTCGTCTCCCGGCCACAAGGGAAGTGGGTCCGTGTCCGGTCAAAGATGTTAGAAGGTACTTGTCCATACGGGCCCCGGGGGAAGGTCCACTGTTGCAGCACGAAGATGGGTCGCCTCTGTCCAGGCGACAGTTTGCAAGGGTGATGCGGAAGGCCATTGCGGCTTGTGGTGATTCTGCTAGTGATTTTGCCCCACATTCTTTCAGGATTGGGGCCGCCACGACGGCAGCCCATTGGGGCCTGTCTGCAGGCAGAATAAAGAATTTGGGTCGCTGGAAGTCGAACGCGTTTAGAGGCTATGTTCACTAACATGAGGTTTTCATATTTTCTTTCTCTATACCAGGTTTAGCAGCCGTACGCGTATGGATGGTGGGGCACAGTATCGTACATTGGGCCGGTGTTGGAGCCAGGCAACTCGGATTGGGACCAGGTCTCGGCCTTCCTCCTCACGTGCGTGTATCTTGGCTGGCCAGAAGGGGAATGTCCTGGACTGAGTTTCTGCCACTGATTCGTAGGCAGCTGGCTGAGGAAGGGCCGCCCATGGCCATCGTGGTGCAGTTGGGTGAAAACGACCTGGTTTCTATGGACTGTGCTTCATTACGTGCTGCTATCCTGGGTGATCTTGAAGTGCTGCGAGCAATGGTGCCGGCAACAAAAATTTTCTGGTCAAAGTTTTTGCAAAGGCGAATATTAACTGATGCAAAGGAGAGAGGGGGGTTTGCCCTGCCGGACTTAAGGTTATACTACGAAGCTGCGGCCTTCTGCTGGATGAAAGATTGGATTTTATTGGAAAACACTGATGTCCTAGATCTGGAAGGCTTCAACAATTCGCTAGGTTGGCATGCGTATTTGTGGTATGACAAGGGGAAAACACATGGAATGTTCAAAAACCATATTGTCAGGAAAGCAATATACATGGTCTGGAAAAAATACAAAGACTTATTGGAAAGTAAAACTCCGAGGTGGATTTCACCAATAGAGGCCAAAGCTCGGAAAACATCCAATATGGAGGCATATTGGCCGAAATATTGGGAAATAATAGAGAATATTGGAGGTAATTGGAGATTGCAGAGCTTTGAAAAACTAAAAGATAAGGTGCAAAATTGGCTACACTATGCCCAAATTAATGAGGTTTTCAAGCTAGATAAAAAAATAGGATTCCAGGTGGAAAAATCGAAACTTGAGACAGAGCTGTTAGAACCAAAGACCAAGGTAATATCGAGAATGTACAACTTGCTGCTTAAATGGAACACTCAGGATGAGACAGTTAAATCAGCCATGATAAAATGGGCTCAAGACATTGGTTATAACATCATGTCAGAAGACTGGGAAAAGTTATGGACCACCGGTATGAAGTTCACGGCATGTAATGCCTTGAAAGAAAATATTATGAAAATGGTGTACAGGTGGTACATGACCCCAGTCAAACTTGCTAAGATATACCATTTGTCTGACAATAAATGTTGGAAATGCAAGGAGGCTGAAGGGACATTCTTCCACCTCTGGTGGACGTGCCCAAGATTGAAGGCCTTTTGGGAAATGATCTATAATGAGTTAAAGAAGGTGTTTAAGTACACCTTTCCCAAGAAACCAGAGGCCTTTCTTCTGGGCATTGTCGGCCAGAAGGTGTTAAAAAAGGACAGAACTTTCTTTATGTACGCTACAACTGCAGCAAGAATCCTTATCGCCAAATACTGGAAGACCCAAGATTTGCCCACACTGGAGGAGTGGCAGACGCAACTGATGAACTATATGGAACTGGTTGAGATGACTGCAAGAATCCGGGACCTGGGAGAAGAGGCAATGGAGGAGGACTGGAAAAAATTTAAAGACTATTTGCAAAAGTATTATAAGTTGTATGAAACATAAGATGACGTATGATTCAGAACGCTAGCCCCAGCAACGAAATTTAATTATTTATGAAATTGTTAATATTTGTGAAAGAACCAAAGTTTAAATGGGTTAAAATGATATCAGGTTATATTTTTAGAGTAAATGGAGAACAAGAGATTTAAACTTAAATTGCAATTGAAAATATAAAGAAATATATGAAATAAGGGTATAATTTGCTGATGATTTTATTATCAAGAATGCATTATCCGGGGGATGTGGGGAAGTCCAATGGAAATTTGAAAAAAAGTTATTGAAATGGAATCCTTTGTTTTCTTTTCTTATCTTTTCTTTTGTTCTGTTTTTTTTTCTGTTTTACTTGTAATTTGGAAAAATGCAATAAAATTATTATAAAAAAAAAAAAGTTTTTGCAAAGGCGCAGTTGGAGAGGCAGTCGTTGCCCAACTGCCACCGAGAGGGCTAGGAAGCGGATCAATTCGGCGGTCTCGAAAAAGGTTTTCGAGTTGGGAGGTGACGTGATTTCCCATCCCGAGATTCTGGCTAGGGATGAATCTCTTTTCAGGGATGACGGGGTGCATCTTTCGGCCTTAGGGAATAAGGCGTGGTTGGGTGCGGTGGTAGCTAAGCTAAGGTCTTGGCTGGGTTCGTGAGTGGTTTGGCGGCGAGCTTAAGGCTCCAGTGGCGGTTAGGCATTGGTTAAAATTGGTTGGGAGGGGTAAGTGCCTACCCCTCCAATGGTGGTGCGGAAAGGGAATTCCGTTAAAGGAATCCAGGGGCTTGCCATTCATTCGTCCTTGTCCCCGGAGTCGGACTTGGGCCGTGCAAGCCCCACAGGAACATGAGGGTGAGAGGTGTGGGACTGTTACCCAGCCTCACCTTCTCACCCAATACTTGTTTCCCAGGCTGGCTTCCGCTGGAATCCGGAAGTCCAGCCCTGTCCCTGGGCAAGGACAGATAGTCATAACCAATGCCTAAGCAACCACTCACGTATATTGTATTTGAATAAAGTTGTGGCCAAAATCATGCCAAAAACCTTAAACAAAATTAACGTGTGAAGAGTGAATTATTTGGTGAGGGTGGCTTGTGGGACTCAACACGCAAAGCGTGTTCTCCATCAAATGAGAGCACGTGTTGCGGTTGGGAGAATACAAGCCACCCTGTTGTTGCTAGGCAGGTTTGGATAAAGTTGAACCCCCTTTAAAGGGTTAATTGGGTTACTGGGGAGTTTAGTATGTTGCCAATTATAGAGGAAGGGGCAGAGGCTATAAATACAGGTTACTCACGTGGGAGCGTCCTCTTGGCCTCTGCATCGGATCACCCGCCCACCCTCCCTCTTATAGGGGGGTTTCTGGTTATTTGACCTTGCTATGCCTGTCATGGGGTCGTCCGCCTTGGTGCGGGGGCCTGGTAGGAATTTACCATTTGGCTGATTGGCTGGTGCCATTTGGGTTTCGCCTACTGCGTAGCAAATAAGTCACAACTTGTAAGGTTGGCGGTTAGGCATTGGTTAAAATTGGTTGGGAGGGGTAAGTGCCTACCCCTCCAATGGTGGTGCGGAAAGGGAATTCCGTTAAAGGAATCCAGGGGCTTGCCATTCATTCGTCCTTGTCCCCGGAGTCGGACTTGGGCCGTGCAAGCCCCACAGGAACATGAGGGTGAGAGGTGTGGGACTGTTACCCAGCCTCACCTTCTCACCCAATACTTGTTTCCCAGGCTGGCTTCCGCTGGAATCCGGAAGTCCAGCCCTGTCCCTGGGCAAGGACAGATAGTCATAACCAATGCCTAAGCAACCACTCACGTATATTGTATTTGAATAAAGTTGTGGCCAAAATCATGCCAAAAACCTTAAACAAAATTAACGTGTGAAGAGTGAATTATTTGGTGAGGGTGGCTTGTGGGACTCAACACGCAATAGCCGTTACTGCTTGAAAGATGTCGCTGTTGCTCAGCCGTCGCCCACGCTAGACTCCCCCTTCTGAAACTGCTGTTTTCTCTCCAGAAGTCTTCCTTCAGGGAAGTCCACCAATATCTGAAGGGTCACATGTTCTCTATCGCTGATGTAGATGGTGGGAGACAAATTACTTTGTTCTTATTGTTCTCCTTCAGCTACGAATTTATCCAGCAATCTTTTCTTCTTTTTTCTCTTTTTAAGTGTTGGGGTTGTTGTTCCAAAGGAAAGGAATTTACATAGTTTCAAAATGACACAGAAGTGGTTTTACATGTCCTAAACAAGGCCGCGCAGCTCAAAGGAAAAGAGTTGGCAAGTTATCACACGCCACTCCGAAGTCTCTGTATCTCAGCCCCAGCACCAGGGCATTTCAGCATGTCAGCCTTAGGTTATCAGAGGAAAAAGTCACCGGAGAAAAAAGAAAAAAAACACACGACCCATCTGGCTAGAAAAAACAATCCCTCGAGTGCTGTATGCCCTTTGATATGGAAGCCAAAAACTACACACAGGAGTTTGCTTGATTTGACACAAGTGGTTGTGATAAATTCTTAATTATGTGGTTGGATAAAAGGCCTCCGCAGCAGAGCCGAAACAAAAATGAGCCAATTTAGATTGCGGATCTTAATCTAGGGGTATGATAGGGTCAAAAAGTCCCCCGACACTCCTTCTTATCTTGTTTTGAATGCTTACCTCCTTTTCTGTGAAACTGGATTCTACCGTTCCGCTGCAGCGGGCGGTGTTTTCACAAGATGTCAAGATCCATATTGGTGACCAGCCTTCCCCCCACCCCCAATTCATGCCACATTTCCTACAACAGGATCTGAGCCTCTGCAACTGCAGTCATATATTCACCTTGAAGGAACTCCCATTGAACTCAGTGGAGCTTAGTTCTAAGCAGACATGCATATAGGATGATACTGGAAATAGGGGTGTCACAGAATTCCATCCAAATTGATGGTGTTTGCTTACTCAACCCATGTCCAAAATTAACCCAGGAGATAGAAATTGTTGCTGCTTTCAGTCCACAAGTGATTCATAATCAGTTGCGTTCCTGTCCCTCGTTTGCACTGCATTTCCTTTGCGTTGAAATGAATGAGGCGGGATAACGTAATGACAACATGACTGTGAAATTAATCACAAAAATTATATAAGATATATAATTTTGTCACAACAGGTAGTGGGATGAAGAACATAGTTTTTGACAGAAGGTGAGCTGCAGCAGAAGAGAAACAGCTCTGCATGCAAAGAACACAGGGCAGAGCACAAAACAAAGCCTTTTTACATCCCGAAATGTAATTGCGGGATTTTTAAGCAATTGAGTTGTAGCCAGCTAGCGAGCCTATTGTGCTTTGTCACCCCAAAAGACAAGATGCACACCACAAATGAGGACACTATTTCTCATAAAATAGACATGTAGCCAGGGCCGGATTTAGGTTTGATGAGGCCCTAAGCTACTGAAGGTAATGGGGCCCTTTATATGTCCAGCTGTCCTTTGTCAACAACAAATTCTCGCTGTTTTCGTGTGTGTTGAATATATGCTATATGGTAATTTAGAGACCTAATAGGTATCTAAAGCCATTTGCACATGCAGAATGTAGGCACCCTATATATAGAAATGAGCAAACCAGTGATATTTTAAGGAGCAGGCTAGCAGGCAGGTCCCATTACTTACATCATAGGAACCTACACAATACAAAACACTGTTGCTGCATGTAGGTTTTATTTTATTTGTTTTTTATCTTATATTTTGGAAATGTACACTCAGTTTTTCCCCCTTTAATTTTTTTGGGGGCCCCCAAGAGAGTGGGGCCCTAAGCTTGTTTAGCTTATATGTAAATCCAGCACTGCACATACCAGTGCATGTGTATGGATGCACATTTTTTAAAAATTGCTATAATTTAAATATAATACATCTCACCACAGAGAAGATGATAACCAGGTCATCTGCTGCCGAGGTGCTAGCTGTTGATGGAGAAGTTCAAGGCCCCCTTCTGTCCCTTCATGTGCTTCTTTATCTTCAAACCAGACATAGAGTGCTGACAGCCCTTCAAACAGAAGGCTGCTCTCTGTGGAAGCAGGGCACATGATCACCCCACAGTGCATTACTGTTCACAAAGCGGTTCCTTCCCTTCCCTTTGCAGTGCCATGGCCCCAAAGAGGAGGCTTGAGAAAGAGTTCAGGCTCCTTTCCTGTGTGGGAACTGTCCAATCCCCTCCAACATTTCTCCAGTGAAAATACGGACATTCTATTCTACATCAGGAAGATTCTCCCACGTTTTATCTCACTGCACACACAGATGTGTCATATCTGCACCTGTCACCTTGAGCCAGTTGACAACCTCTCCACCTCACCTACCTCACACAGGATTGTTTTTAAGAAGAAGTGTGCAAGGGAAGGGAACATATACAAGACCTTTCACAGATAAATGGAATGAAATAATATTTTATCTGTAAGCTGCCTTGAGTCCCTATGGGGTGGGGAGCAAGATATAACAACCACAGCAGCAGCAGCAGCAACAACAACAACAACAGGAACGGTGAGAATGATCAGGAACATACCAGACGGTAAATTCCATTGAACTCAGTTGTGAGTAAAAATGCCTAGGATTACAGTGTAAGGCTGCCCAGTCTTTATGCAGTTACCTGGGAGTAAGCTCTACTGCATAAAGCAGGAGTTACTTCTGAGGAGACAGGGTAAGGACCCATTTACAATAAAGGAATCAACACTCCACGTGTTTCCTAAAAATAAATTGCTGGCAGCCAAATTATGGAAATAATTTTTTTTTAAGTGGATCGGCGACGTTTTCCTTCAACATTTTAGGAAGGGCTTTATATGCCAGCTTCACAATTTCCTTCATTTGGTGCAGGTATTATATCTTCAGTAGAAACTAGGACTTCAAGGACAATTGTGACTTTAAGGAAGAATGGGAACTTTTTACAAATTATCTAAAAAGACAACAAAATGAACCGGACTCCTTGGCAGGTTTTGAATAAACATACACAAATTTATTGGTTGATAACATGATAGATAGATAGATAAGGCAAGGATATGTATAATTTTATAACATACAGAGAATAATATGTGCAGAGAAATCAGAGAGAGGAGCTGAGGGAAGTCCCTGGTGGGGGGGGGAGGGAGGGATGGAAGGGGCGGAAATAATGTATGTGATTATATGGTTTGATAATTTGTTATGTTGAAATTGCTTAATAAAACTTTTTTTTAAAAAAAATGAAACTGGGATGGCTTCTGTAATTCTGGGGCTGTCCCTGGAAAATCAGGACACATGGAGAATATACTGTCCCACTCTACAGTTCTCCATCTTCCGAAGAGACTGCCAGAGGATCAACTGTATACAGTGGCAGGCGGTGGACACCTCACGCCCATTTCCTGACTGCAGCTGTAATTCTGTTGCATTGCATATATTTTTCACTGCTAGATTAGCTTTGACTTGCGGACAGAGAATTGTGGCAGGGTAATGGGTTCAGAGCCCCCTAGTCACCACTGATTTGCCTTCTCTTATTTATAACCCCTTGGCTGGCTATTGCTGCTCTTAGCTCGAAAGGTACTAGATGCTGTAAGAGAAGTGACCAGCTACGGCAAGACAGATACATTTAATCTAAATACTTAAATGTGATTCTTCTCCTAAGATGAGCAAACTGAATTAGGGCCGGGGGTGGTGGTGGGGGAAAGCCTGATGAGAAAAGAAACCTAACATGATGAATGGGCAAATTTTAAAAGCCTATTAAACTGGAGAAAAATCAAATGACTGCCAAATGGACTTTCATTCCTCTTTTTATTTATAAACATTCATGTGAAATTGCAAGGGGAAGGAGGGGGGTGGGTGGAGAAAGCCCTTGAACTCCCCTGAAAGACATTTTGTATTGCGATATGTTGCCTTAACTGCTAAATGGTCATCTGCTTTCTGTAGGCTCTTTCTGGGGTCTTTGTACAATACATCTTAATGTCAGCACCGCTGCGATGCAATTCTAATGTGGATTCACGCACATAATCACCAAGCTCAGCGATAGAACACATGCTTTGTAAAAGCCCCCAAGGTTCAAACTCTGGCATATCCTGGTAGAACTAGGAAAGACATCTCTCAGAAGGAGTGGGGAGCTGCTGCCAGGGATAGGGAACCTGCGCCCCCTCCTAGATGTTACTGGACTCCAACTCCCATCAGCCCTGAGCCCCCCAGCCAATGGTCAATAATGATGATAGCCTATATAAAAAGGATTTTCCTTATGCGAAGTCCAAAGCGGGGTTTGGTGTGTAAGAAACATATTAGAGAGGATGCAATTAGATAAGACAGAACCTTGTAGTTCGAGGACCCGAACCCCGCGCAGTGGAATGAAACACAAGGACAGGTGATATAAGGTTAATGGGCAAGAAAAGGCCACAACTTTATTGATTACAGCAAGTGAAAAGGTATTGGCTTAGGCATTGGATTACGTCAGCTGACCCCACCCACTCGGAGAGGGGTGAGTCTAAAAAACAAACAAACAAACAAAGGGGGTTTATTCACCAGTAGGTGGAGCCTGTTGATGCTCATCCAACTATAGGCTCTCCCCTGATGTCACTGAGGGTCGTGCCATGGCCTCTCGCCAAGCAGGCATTGGACAGAATACACGACCGCTGGATTCCTTTAACGGAATACCCAAAAATTGAAGGCGCAGGCGATGGCCTCACCTAGCCCTTCGACACACCACAACACATTATTCCAATGCCTAACTGCCACCCGAGCCGCGACGGGACGACAAAAGTGAGGGCTGGAGGCTGGCGCCGCAGCAATTCAGGCTGCTGTACACGCCCCCTTGAAGGCACCTGGTTGAGTGCCTGACCGAGGGCGTGGGCGCCAGCCAGGTGAGTGGGAGGCAGGAGGCAAACGCCCCCTGCTTGAGGCGGAGTCCGGCTCCCGGCCACAACCACTCCCCTCTCTTGCAGGGAGGAGAGTCTTTAAAACACAATTGCATGCAATTTGAGCTATAAACATCGATGTTGGGTGAGCGGGAAGTCACTAGTTTTGTTGAATTAGAATTTAATTTTTGACTTACAAATGTAACTTTCTATACGAAAAAAAAGAATAAAATATTATTACATTTAAAAAGAATGATGGACCAGCAACACCTGGAAGACCACAGCTTCCTCACCCCTCGTGTAGACAGCCCTGAGATAGATGGACTAATCAGGATCAGAACTGATAAAAGAAAGCTTAGTATGTTACTCTTAATAGTTAAATCTGCATTTTAGATAAAGCTGTTCTGAATTCAGTTTTGAAATTTTCCATCAAAAAAAGCTGCTGTTTTGTTACAGTTCAAGTGGTTTTTTTAAATCAGATCTGCCAGCAAGCTGCACGAAAAATCGATTTGTTTAAAGTAATTTAGTGCCATTATTTTTCAATGCCACTTCTGTCTCCTTTGGCAACGACTTCTTTCAATAAGATCTCCTGGGTCTACACTACCAGATCCCATGCCGCAAAGGAACGATGTTATGCAGTGATTCATGGCGCAATGATGTTGCCCAATTTCAGCAAATAAAATTGTGTAAATAAAATACCCATAAAGAAAACCAGCACAGCCTTTCATATTTATGGACTCATCTTAGGTAGTCCAAAACTACTGAGGGTGGGAAACACACAATTCAAAATACAGTGGTGCCCCGCAAGACGAATGCCTCGCAAGACAAAAAACCCCGCTAGACAAAAGGGTTTTCCGTTTTTGCGTTGCTTCGCTAGACGAATTTCCCTATGGGCTTGCTTCGCAAGACGAAAAAGTCTTGCGAGTCTTGCCATTTTTTTCCGCTTCCCCCCTTTTTCTAAGCCGCTAAGCCGCTAATAGCCTTTTAGCCGCTAAGCCGCTAATAGCGCTAATCCGCTAAGCCGCTAATAGGGTTGCTTCGCAAGACGAAAAAACCGCTAGATGAAGAGACCCGCGGAACGGATTATTTTCGTCTTGCGAGGCACCACTGTATGGATGAAAGCGAAGACCCAATTCCAAGATTTATTTATTTTTTTATGGAAGAAGAGATGATTAACCATTTTTATTTAATTATGAAAATAAAGGCAGCTAAACAAATCATTTCACACATAAAAATTACATATTCTTATCAACCATATTCAAAAGTAATAATAATAATAATAATAATAATAATAATAATAATAATAATATATTATTTACACCTCGCCCACCTGGTTGGGTTTCCCCAGCCACCATGGGCTGCTTCCAACAAAATATTAAAATACAATGGTCTGTTAAACATTAAAAGCTTCCCTAAACAGGGTTGCCTTCAGATGTCTTCTAAAAGTCTGGTAGTTGTTGTTCTCTTTGACATCTGGTGGGAGGGCGTTCCACAAGGCAGGTGCCATTACTGAGAAGGCCCTCTGCCTGGTTCCCTGTAACTTGGCTTCTTGCAGTGAGGGAACCACCAGAAGGCCCTCAGCGCTGGACCTCAGTGTCCGGGCAGAACGATGGGGGTGGAGATGCTCCTTCAGGTATACGTGCCTGAAGCTGTTTAGGGCTTTAAAGGCCAGCACCAACACTATGAATTGCACTCAGAAACATACTGGGAGCTAAATCTACGTAGATATCCGGTGTTACATGGTCCAGTGGCTTCTCCCAGTCACCAGCCTGGCAGTTGTGCATGGATTCACTCTCGGCTCTGCAAACAGCTCTACACATGTCCACTGGTGCATGAGTAGAGTTTTTTCTGAAGAGCTCTGAATGAATGTGGGTGATAGCCCACAAGGCTCCATCATCCCTTTCAACCCATGAGAGGGGTCATCGTAGGAACTGTCTGTTTCCATGGAACTGTCTTGCCCACAGCCCAATCCAAGAGATATATTTTAGCAAATAAGTGCCCTTGATTTTAATGAGGCTTACTTTCAGGCAATGGTGTTTTGGATTCCTGCAGTGAGTGTTTAGTCAAAAGCTGTGCTGAAAAACAAAGCCATTCAAAGGATGAGAAGTGGGTGGTTTCACTGTCCATCATTCTAGTAGATGCCGCACTTTTATTACTGTGAGCTTAAGTGGCACATAGCAGTAGATGTTCATTTTGGCATCTTTCTGGTTTGATTTTCCTTGCCCACCGCAAGTGCTTCCAAGGGAGCTAAAGAGGCTGACATTGTTATTGTATCCAGGTGCATCTTTCTGAAGTGCTGAATTCTGGGCATCTCTAGGCATGATAATATTACCTCTTGAGAATGTCTGTTGTTTTTTTTTAAAGTAATTTGCATTACAGTGGTACCTCGGGTTACATAAGCTTCAGGTTACATACGCTTCGGGTTACAGACTCTGCTAACCCAGAAATAGTGCTTCAGGTTAAGAACTTTGCTTCAGGATGAGAACAGAAATTGTGTGGTGGCAGCTGGAGGCCCCATTATCTAAAGTGGTGCTTCAGGTTAAGAACAGTTTCAGGTTAAGTACGGACCTCCAGAACGAATTAAGTACTTAACCCGAGGTACCACTGTACTTATTTGTTAATACGGACCATAGCAAGGAAAGCCAATGTATACACAAGAGAAGACGAGAGAAGAAAGCATAGACACAAAATTCCTATTTGAGGACAGAAGCTGCATTCCATTCCATGTGCACATAGAGCAGGTGTGGAGAACCTTTGACACCCCAGATGTTGCTGAACTGCAGCTCCCATCAGTCCCAGCAAGCATCGCCAATAGCCAGGGATAACGGAAGTTGTGGTTCAGCTGCATCTGGAGTGTTTTAGGGTTCTTGACCACAAGAAAGCTTTGAGGGATTTTAGGCCTTCCCAATAAACATGGAAAGGTTGGGGTGGAGGCCCATCCCCACAGTAGACAAGCCCTTAGCTGATTTGTGCTCTCATGCTTCCAGGCTTAATACCCGAATAGTTGTCCATTCCTATCTAGTTTGGCCCTTAGAACTTAGGGCTTTTGATCTCTCCACTGCTTATATTGCCTTTGCACTTCTCTGGACAAGCCACTGCAAATATTTGAAGCCTGTGAGAAGGTAAAGGTAAAGGGACCCCTGATCATTAGGTCCAGTCGTGGCCGACTCTGGGGTTGCGGCGCTCATCTCGCTTTATTGGCCGAGGGAGCCGGCGTACAGCTTCCAGGTCATGTGGCCAGCATGACTAAGCCGCTTCTGGCGAACCAGAGCAGTGCACGGAAACGCTGTTTACCTTCCCGCTGGAGCGGTACCTATTTATCTACTCACACTTTGATGTGCTTTGGAACTGCTAGGTTGGCAGGAGCAGGGACTGAGCAATGGGAGCTCACTCCGTCACAGGGATTTGAACCGCTGACCTTCTGATCGGCAAGTCCTAGGCTCTGTGGTTTAACCCACAGCACCACCCGCGTCCCTGCTGTGAGAAGGTAGTGGAGCCCTTAATGAAATTCATAGGCCTCGCTCCTGGCTCCTTCCATCATCATCATCATCATCATCATTATTATTATTATTATTATTATTATTATTATTATTATTATTATTATTATTATTATTCCAAATCTTGCTTCCCCATAGCTTCCTAGGGATTAAGGGGGCCATAACAGGCATAAACCAAGCACTGATTTTAAGGCTGTTGCACACATACAAGTCTTCTAGTATCATTCAGAAATGAAACCTTAAAGGTCTCATCAGCAAAAAGAGGTTAAAAACAGGGGGAGGGACAAGAGAGAGCGAGAGACCCAGCTCTGAGACTAAAGAATTCCTGCCCACTTATCCCAGGGGGCAGACTAGTAAACTCCAGCATAAATCTGATGTGTGTGAATAAAACGCCATAAAAAACAAGAAGCATGGAAGGAAAAGATAATGAAACCAAATGTGCTGTAAGCAATGTAACCTAAAATCTCACAGAATATTACCTGGCTCCTGTGTGCTTGCAGACACAGTACAATAAAGGATGATAGTGTAAGTGTGATATGGGAATAGTGGACATAATCCTGTAATGTGCTATGTCTGGGAACTGTAGATGCAGCTGAGCAGAGCTGAAAGCAAAACAGATTGCTATTACATAAAAGTCAAGCGAAATAGCAAATATCTAGTCAAGTGTCTCCCCACCTCCCACCTTGCCGGGAGGCAGGAGATAATATCCATCTCTCTATATATATATCTAAAGAGAGAACATCTGGTAATCAAATTAGAAGGGAGGAGGGCAGAGGGGACCCAGTCCACTTACTTTAGACCCTGTTTTTAGAAGGCTGCAAAGATGGCATGATTGCCTAAATTAAAGCGGGGTCAGGAGTGGGGCTTGCAGATTTCGTTTGGGGCTCTGCAATCTCCCCACACCCCTGACATAGTTCAAGAACTGAGCGCATTGAAATTATATGCCCAAGTACCACTAGAATAGGTGGGAAGTTCGTGGTCCTCCAGACTCCAACCTCCATCATTCTTGACCACTGCCTATGCTTGCTGGAGGTAATAAGAGCTGGAGTCCAAAAACACCTGAAGGAGTACAGGTTCCCTACCCCTGTAATTTTGTTGTTGGTATCCATCTGTCTCAGCAAACAATGGAGGAGAGTGCCTTTGGAGGTGAAGTCAAATGGCTGGAAGGTTACAGCGGCTGCTGTGGCTGTAAAGACGGATGTGGGAGAGACATATTTTGTTGAAGCTGGGGCAGATGAAGATGTGCTGCTGCAGAGGCACCACGGTGTTTCTACAATCTGCACTCCTCCCAGTGGTCATTCTTCCTCTGGTGGCTGCTGTGGATACATGGCCTGATGGATCTGTTTCCAGGTACTGCCGTCATCTGCAAGGGATTCCCACTGGGTGAGGTTGATGTTGCCAGATATCACGTCATGTTTGTAGACATCTTTGTAACACAGAGCTGGTCTGCCAACGGGCCTGGAGCTTGAAGGCAGCTCTCTGTAGAGCACGTCCTTGGGTGTCCTGCCATCTTCCATTCTGTGGAACATGGGATTAGTAGGGTTGCCATATTCTGAAGTGCAAAAAAGAGGACACTTTGATGACTCTTCTATAGCCCTACTATATGTAGACTATAGAAGCTGTGATCTATTGCAGAGGGAAGCAGGTAAAGAGAAGAGGAAAGCAAGTCTTCAACTACCAGTTATGTCTATGTTTCATCCAGAAAGTATAGCCCATGGGTAGGCAAACTAAGGCCCAGGGGCCAAATCTGGCCCAATCACCTTCTGAATCCGGCCCACGGACGGTCTGGGAATCAGCATGTTTTTACATGAGTAGAACGTGTCCTTTTATTTAAAATGCAATTCTGGGTTATTTGTGGGGCACAGGAATTCGTTCCTCCCAAATATATATATATAGTCCGGCCCCCCACAAGGTCTGAGGGACAGTGGACTGGCCCCCCTGCTGAAAAGGTTTGCTGACCCCTGGTATAGCCAGAGACATTTCGGCAAATTTAAGAAATCCACCTGGACAGAAATTTCACCCCAGAAAAAGAGGATGTGTCCTGGAAAAAGAGGACACATGGCAACCCTACATTACAGTAATGGCTGGTGTGGGGTAGGTGGAAATATTAAGATGCGCGGGATAGTTCATTATGGCTGTCCCTTATCCATATATTCTTGTGACTGAAATGTGAATGGAATGAGTGCATCCACCATCTATATTAGGCCAGACAAGTCCCTTTGAGTAAGTTGTACCCTGTGCTTTATCAAGGTACCAATTGTGTATACAAAGCCTATGTTGTACACATTGTACGCATTGTACACATGTAGGTTCTGTGCCAGTCTTCCGAATAATATACATTGGGGGAAAGGGACCTCCGGCCCTCTGATATTGTTGGATTCCACTTCCCATAAACCTCGGCCAACATGGCCAATAGTCAAGCATGATGGGTGTTGGAGTCTAACAACATTTGGAGGGCCACGGGTTCCCTATCCCTGATACAGCAGCCACAATCCTGTTAGCCGATTCTCCGTCTAACTGTTGTCTAAACAGAATGGCTATAGCATGTGCTATGGAAAATACTCAATTATTCATTCAAAACAACTTTGAACAAGAACAGTTAGAAGCAATAGCTTGCTCTGGTAGTAGAGTAGACACAGGTAAGCAAAAAATAAAATAAAATAAAATCCTAGACTTTTCGTAATTAGCTGTGAGAACCGAGGACCATTCAGAGCAGATCGTTTCCTCCAAAGTATTCAGCATAAATGACTCTCAATCCCATTACAGACTCATACAAAAATGATCAGCAAGATTTGCAGATTATGTGAAATTACATGTTTATTAATTGCTGCGTGCTCTTCAGGCTCAGAGAAGCAAATCTAAGACTTATGGATATGATTTTAAACTTCCTGATTGCTTCCATGTGGATTTTGATATATATCATGGCATTTGGATTTTAATTATTTTATCATATATATTCTGAATCTATTGATCTATTGATCAATCTACCTTCCCACCTACCTACCTACCTACCTACCTACCTGTTAATCTGTTTTTAAAATGACAATTGTTTTTGCAGAATCTGGCCCAGATAATGATGGCTTTCACACTGTGCTCAACTTGATACTGATACCTTAGAAGGCAATGGCTATAGAAACAGCCCAGGAGGTCTCTGAATCATTAGAGCCAAAAGACTGGATATAAGCAGTAGTCAAAAAATTATTCCATGTTACGTTACTTGTGCAAATGCTTATGGCTTGTTAAGCGACAACAGTATGTTGAATCCCAGAAAATGCCCAATCAGCAATTTTTCCTGTATTTGAGCAAGGAGGATGTGTTGGGTATTCAGATAGTACACCATTTCCATGACAGTCGCAGGCTGCTGTTTTTTCATGTGTTGCAATCAGATGTTCCATTCTGTGCCGTTAAATGATACAAGCCCATGTGTTTCAGAGTGATATGTCAAGATATCATAATACAACATTGTGCTGATAGACATGCCATGCTGACACATTGCACAGATATATTTTCTTTGACTTTTTTATTTTTTAAGGGAAAGGAAATAAGCCAGGATATTGCGTTGACTCCAAATGTTGCGTGGATCTATCCGAAAAATGGACGCGGGTGGCGCTGTGGGTAAAAGCCTCAGCGCCTAGGGCTTGCCGATCGAAAGGTCGGCGGTTCGAATCCCCGCGGCGGGGTGCGCTCCCGTTGTTCGGTCCCAGCGCCTGCCAACCTAGCAGTTCGAAAGCACCCCCGGGTGCAAGTAGATAAATAGGTACCGCTTTATAGCGGGAAGATAAACGGCGTTTCCGTGTGCTGCGCTGGTGCCGGCTCGCCAGTGCAGTTTCGTCACGCTGGCCACGTGACCCGGAAGTGTCTCCGGACAGCGCTGGCCCCTGGCCTCTTGAGTGAGATGGGCGCACAACCCCAGAGTCTGTCAAGACTGGCCCGTACGGGCAGGGGTACCTTTACCTTTACCTTTATTGTGTTGACTCCAAATGTTGCGTGGATCTATCCAAAAAAGAAAATGGCTTCTAGATAATTTAATACCTCTTTAACAGGACATAATGTTGCTAATCCACCTGCTGATTTGTGAACAAATGAGGACTTGATGAGAGAGAGGAGGTCGAATTTGTCTGACTTTTTAATTCCTTCCCACTGGAAATGATGGAACTCAAAAGTGCTCAGTATTGGCTACATTGTGCCACATAAAAGTTTTCATTTCTCACATGTGTACTCATAGCGGTCTATCAAGGTCTCACTGAGCAAAACAAAATCATGGTAAAGTATGCCAGTCAGATGTTTCGGAAGGCAACTGGCCAGTGATGGAGCATCTGTATGGAATGCAGAAGGTGCCTGGTCCAATCTCTGGCTTCTTCAGGTAGGGAGAGAACCCAACCCGAAACCCTGGAAAGCCATTGCCAGTTTGTATAGACAATGAAATAGATGGACCATTGGTCTGACTCCATATAAGCAGTTTCTTGTGTTTCTGTGTTGGTGCAAATATGTATGGGGTGCGGGAAGACTTCTTTGAGGTGGGTGCCTAGTTCTCAGTGGTTCCCTTTTCATTTGCTCTCTTAGATGGCTCATGCCACAGAGCCATGACCCATTTTACAAGGGAAAATGGGAAAATATCATGGGACTAGAAATCCCTTCCTTGTCCCGAATATGTCAATCAGCTACAGTGGTACCTCAAGTTAAGAAATTAATTCGTTCCGGAGGTCTGTTCTTAACCTGAAACTGTTCTTAACCTGAGGTACCAGTTTAGCTAATGGGGCCTCCCGCTGCCGCCATCTCGCGATTTCTGTTCTCATCCTGAAGCAAAGTTCTTAACCCAAGGTACTATTTCTGGTTTAGTGGAGTCTGTAACCTGAAGCGTCTGTAACCCGAGGTACCACTGTACTAAGCTCTGAGCATGAATGCAAAATCCAGCGATGCGTTTCCTCTCCATTCCTAAGAAGAGCTTTCTTAGTTTTTAACACAAGATCTTCCAATCTGATATTTTATTTATGTTATTGACTTCTACTGTGCCTTTCCAGATGCTTGAGGCTGCTCCTAGCTCCGTAAAAGCAAGTGGCAATAAACCCCAAATGCTCTGCCCCCTGCAGCAAAGAGAGATATCGAAAGAGCTGCGAGAGAAGAAACCTCTTTCGATGCCAAATGCCAAATGTCCACTGCATAGGCTCCACGGTGTTGAGAGTTTGATGCAAACGCGACTTGCTTTAAGCAGTGCGCAGTTCTCTGCGGGGGCACATGAGGCCTACCCTACACTTTCCAGAGGTGAAAATCATTTCACATTTCTATAGCCAGGATGCAAATGTTTTATGCTAATCAGATGAGTTCCAAACAAACAAACAAGCCCAGGAAAGAAACCTAAAGCCAGCATCAAACCACAAAGTGCCCAGTGGCAAGTTCTGTTCCAGACTATGAGAAATTAAAGAGAGAGAGAGAGAGAGAGAGAGAGCGCACACCGGTGCATATCGGTTAGTCTAATTTATTCCGCCTCATTGCAATCTCGCAACCTCATGTTTGATTTTCTTATAAACTAGTAATTTCCTGAATGAACTTATATTGCCACAGTCACTACTAGCTCTGCCTTATAAAGAAGTGGGATGTGTGTGTGTGTGTGTTTATTGTCGTGTGTGCAACTAAATTGAAATATCTTTCACTTGAAATATTGACTTTAATATCTCATTTGAAAAATTCATGAAGCCTTTGATGTTAAATCCATACTCAATTTAGCCAAATGCCATTAGAATATGCAATATGCCCGAATACAGAAAGCATTATTGTCTGTGTGTTTCTAGAAGAATTACATTTTATGACTGTAGCGTCAGGATCCTTTTTTTGGACTTGGGCACAGGAGGAAAAGAAAAGGGGGAAAGGCAGCACATTAGAAAGAAAATGAAAAGTGGTATTGATTAGGGCTCCCACTTACCCTCTCTGTGCTTCAGTTCGTAAATGCATGGAAATCAGGGTTGTGCCACTGTGAGTAACAATGCTCTGTAATGAATGGAGCAATCGTTGGAAAATTAGTGTAAGCTAGGATGATGGTGCACAGATGTTGCTCCTAGTAACTGTCATGCATTTTCTTTTACAACTCCATTTCCATAAGTCTCTTTATTTCTTAATAGTATCATAATAGAAACATGGCAATAGTTAATGATTTCATAAAAACATATAATGTAAAGAGGTAGAATGTTAATTGAAACTGCAGCTAAGAGTACTTCAGAAGGTTCTTTCTCAATAAAACATCCCCCCTTTTTTACAAAATGGGAAAGAAAGAGGGGAAGGCGTAGGACAAAGGCAGTTTTAAGTGGGAGGACATGAACTTAGGCTTTCAGCAAATTAATATTTTTTTTTTGTAAAGTAAAATCTAGCACTGGGCAAATGTTGCAAAATCTCCTGAGTGCTAATAGAATGGTATTTGCCTTTAGTAATTTATGGGCACTTTCCCCCCAGCTATCGATCACATTTTTTTAAAAAAGCCAGCTCCATTAACATTTTAGACAATAATGGTTGGAGAGGGGAACAAAAAAATTCATTTTTATCACTCTTGAAACTGATGTCATGGTCCTAGCATATTTAGCTGAGACGTAAGAGGAGATACGTAGGGTGCCCTCTGCGTCTAATGTGCTTAGACAGGTAGCTGGGGACTAATCTGATGAACCAGGTGTAAAATAATAAAATAACAAAGCTTTGAGCTCATTTTGTTTATCTCAGAAATAGAAGGGAGCATGTTGGTGCCACTTAATAAGGTGACCCTTACCTGGCAATGTAATTGGGCTTCTAGGGGGTCGGGGGGGGGGGTCCAATGCGGATAAGATGATCAGTAAACAGATAAACAACAAATGCAGTCAGAAAGGAAAGCCTGCATTTCGTGGCTGCTCAGCAGCTCCATCTTCTGTCCAGCCTATGGGATACAAAAGTTTCCCCAGTCTCATTTCCAGGAAGAGGGAAACTGCCTGTTACCTTTTCCAGGAAGAAGACAGGGAGACTGAGGCTGTGATCCAAATCATGCTTACCAGGAAGGAAGTGGCTTATCACCCAACGCCAGAGCTTTGAAAACAGATCAGCCACATGGGTCCTTCTGGAACACCACCAGAAATCTTCACTTCTGCTGTACGTATCTTATCACCACCACCCAAATTATCCTTTATTATTGCTGAGGCATGTAACATGCACCGAAGCGTTGTGAAACTGTTGATACTGAAATTGTTGAAGTCTTTGTGCTGTTAAGGGCTAGATGATGAACAGAACACAAATTCCCTTGAACTGCAAAATAAAATGATAAAATAAAATACCCTGCCCATTTATTTCTTGCATCCATATGCTGCTGTAATATCACAACAGCCAAGTGGATTGTTTTGGGCCACCACCTCTGACTGTTCAAGGTTTGGCACTTTGATAAAAAGGGACAAATCTAATGGTTTGGACATTTCACTAAAGCGGCAGAGGCCCATAAAAGTAGCGCCAGGTACAGTGACTTGGGGCTATAAAATATTATCTTGCATCCTTCTTCCTGATTCAGCAATCTCCCAAACAACCATACAGTCTGTGGCCAAAAATTCCAGTTACCTTGTCACAGAGCTTGACTCAAGCCATTGCCCCTGTTGAGTTAACTCAGCATTTGGTTTCATTCTCTTTTCCCTTTCATCACACTGTTGGCGAGAACTTCTTTGCCTACCTAATCCCCAAGCCTGACTTAATTTAGACATAGCAGTCCAAGCCCTGTCACTGAACAACTTTGAATGAAGTCTGACTCAGCGCTGATTTACATGTGATGGCTGCCAAGTGGAGTCTGCAGAGAGGCAGTTGTCAGGACTGAAACTTGAGGCAGTGCATGTAACATTTAAAAGGCTTTCAGCCTGTGCACCACGCAACCCGCATGCTAGCCTTTAGATTATGCATCTTTAGGAGCTGCTTCTAGCAATGGTGCTAGGATATGTGTCACTTTTGCTTGTTTTTACCCATAGGTCTGTTCCATTTACCTGATTATTATTTTTAATGGCCACAATTGATTGTGGTCAACTAACTTATACTCAGAGTATAACTTACAGATAGGTAGCTGTGTTGGTCTGCCATAGTCAAAATAAAAAAATTCCTTCCAGTAGCACCTTAAAGACCAACTAAGTTAGTTCTTGGTATGAGCTTTCGTGTGCATGCACACTTCTTCAGAGTATAACTTATGAGTCAGTTATGGTCATTAATTTCAACGGGTCTTCTCTGAGAAAACATTCGTTGGCTGCAACCCATTTTTTTATATTTACACACACTTTAATACGTATTTCAATCTATATTTCCCTCCAAATGCACATTTAAATATGTTTAAACTGCTAAGAATTGTGTCACAACATTTGGAGGAGTACAATTCTCCTGCATAGCACATTAGTCCTGGTTAGAACTTAGCTATGCTATGATTCTGACTTAAGCCCTATTTAGGTGGCCTGAGGCTTAAACTGTTTATAGCACAAAAAATGTAGTTTTCCCTCACCTTGGAATTGTTCGTGCACATCCATAATATGTGGATTTCAATTTCTATTGATTCTAGATTCTGCTGCCCACCAGGGTGAATGTGAATACTTGTCATGCATTTGAGAACTTCCCCTTTGATTAGGCTATCCATGACTCTTCCTCCCTGCAAATACCCCTGGGGAAACAAACCAGGACTGCTCCAAGAAAACCCAAGTGGAAAAAAGGAGCACTAGGCCCCCTTATCTTGGCCAAGCGGATTTTTAAAAAAATGTTTTTTTCCTCTTCACTTGTCACTTCCCTAGGTGGCCCCCTAGCCTTGTGCTATGACCCCCATTTATGTGATTTTCAGCTGTGGCCCCCTCAGAATATCCTGGGGGGCATATGGCCCCTGGTTGGGAAACACACCCTTAGAACAACCTTCACTGAATTTTGCAATGCAGTTCTAAAGCCATCAAAATGGCTACAAAAATGCATAAAAGTAAAGCGGGCACAAAACTGCATATATTGGAGAAAAGAACATGCAAACATACACTATATTTGGAGAAGTTGTTTTACAAAAGTGTGTGAGAAGCAAAATTGCATACAAGCGTTTCTATTAGGAGAAATTCACACTGCAATGCTGATGAATTTTCGCAAGGACTTCAAAAACTGATGTGGACAACTGAACTCAAGAGTACAAAAATCAGGAACAGAGAGATAATGAAATAGCCATATTCTTCTATCCCTCCATCCCTGCTTAAATCCCACTTCTTCAGGGAGACTTTTTGCCACCCTTCTCTTTTCCCTCAGTTTTAAAACCATAACAAAAACACTCATCTAACTGCAGCCCAGGGTTAAATAATTGATTAAAATCGTATTTTGAATAACCCAAATGGTAATTTAAATCAAGTTTCTGACTTTCTACTTCATATATTTACTGAACAAACAGACATACTTAATTAGTCTAGCAACCAATGAAACATATCTCTTTGCAACTGAACAGAGACTCAAGAATATTGTCCAAAACCTCAGGCTATGCTCGCATTGTGCCTTTTATGCTATGGAGTTTGTATTTGCATTATAAGAACCATTGTGAACTTAAGGATTCCAGTTTGCCTCTCTCTGTATACACGACAAGTGAAGCGCATTAAGCAAGACCACCTATTTCAGGGGTGGGGAAGCAGCCTGAATGCAGCTCTCTGGACCTCTCCAGCTGGCATTTGGGCCTCTCCCCAGGCCACACCCTCTTCCCAGACACTTCCCCATCGTCCTGACTTTGCCCTGCCCTTGAATGTTGTAGTTTTGCCTGACTCGCATGTGTCTTTGAACTTGGATAATGCATCTCGTTTGCCCAAATGGAGATGAGAGAGGATTGTGTGAGGAGGCACAGAAACTAGCCTACTGTACAAAGCTAAAATGTACATTCTCTGCTCTGCTATTTTTGCCCTGCCACACTGAGATGTGGCCCCAGAAAGTTGCTCAGAAGGAAATGGGCCCTCAGCCTTAAAGAGTTCCTCATCCCAATTTACTTGAAGACTTAGGTTGCGGTCCTATACCTACTGTACTTAGAGTGGCCTCACCTTGTGACAACTACCTGACTTTTAGAAGACATCTGAAGGCAGCCCTCTTTAAGGAAGTTTTTAATGTTTGATGTTTTATTGTGCTATTAATATTCTGTTGGGAGCTGCCCAGAGTGGCTGGGGAAACCCATCTAGATGGGAGGGGTATAAATTATTATTATTATTATTATTATTATTATTATTATTATTATTATTATTATTATTCGTTCTGAGCAGGATTGCCCTGTTAACCAGTCACAAAAGTAAGAGTTTCCTTTTACTGACCAGAGCAATTTCCCTCTATAACATGGAAAATTAAATGTCCATGCTCTTTGGTAGTATTTGTAATTTTCACAATAATTACTACAATCTATGACTGAACGTGTCATATTTATTTTACTTGACCTCAAAAGTCAAAATATCTTTGTCTCTAGTTCATTGGTTTTCATAGAAAAACATGCTTTAACTCAGTGTGTATGACAGAGGGCACAGATTCATTTTAAAGAGATGATTAGTGTGGATATGGCTGTAGTACATCCAGACATTATTTTAAACCAGTTATTATACGGGATCCTGAATATAAATGAAATACTTAATAAACCAATTTCATTTTTTTTATTAAAAAAAAACCCTCTCCTTTTTTTAAAAAAACAACAACTAGAAGTCCATTTTTGTCCACACACTATTTATCCACTTGCAATTTCGTTTCATCAGATACTCTTTTCATTCTCTTCTGTTTCTACTGTGATTTCATCCCAGGGGCCTTATTACTTTGTTTTCTTTTGCTTTCGCTGCTGGGGACCTAAGATGGGAGGAAGTCCGCCACCCAGCATGCCATGCAGATGGGCAGAAGGTAGCTATAAGGACTCAGAACAGGGACTTTACATTTTGGAACACCTTCTTCTTACATATGAAGCACTTATATAGTCTCTATTGTATTTTTGGAGCCTACTGAAGGTCTTCCTTTTTCAAGCAGTTTTTTGAAGTGGAGGGTTTTTTAAGACTGTTGTTGCTATTGTTGTTCTTAATTATCCCAGTTTGCATTGGATTTGAAACTGTCCGTAGATATTTCATTATCTGATATATGTTTTTATTGTTGATGCTCTGATTGCTAAACCACTTCAAGGCCTTTCATAGGAAGTGGTCCATGAATGAAATGAAATAAATATAAAGAAGGTAGCCGGCAGCAGAAAGCAGCAGCTGGGACCATAGGAGAGTTGGTAAAGGATTGCTGAGGGAACAACAAGACCACAGATTCTAAGGCTACTTTGCTCCCGTAAGAGCCAGAGCTCAACTCCATCCTTATATAATGGTGCTGATGTGGAAACCAAACTCCCGCCCCCCTTGTTAAAGGAGGAATCTTTAAGAGTGTCTGTGCTCTGGGCTTCATTGGTATCTTCTGCGTGGCGGTTGCTCAAGGGGCTCCTGGCTGTTGCTTCCTTGAGTTTTTGCCAAGGCACCCACGGCAATTTGCTGAAGACAGATAAATTATGTAAAACATAATGAGGGAGGGCCCTCTCAGACCACCTGAAAGCTGATGGAACAAACTCCATGGGCCCAGGACTCCCTCTGTTCACACAGGTCATGCCATATGTTGAAAGCACTCTGGTGTGACTTTAGCAGACAAGGTTTCTCGAAAGAATGAAAGCTCCTGTAGTATATTAAGGGTGCTGGGAATCGTAGCTCCATGATGGGTCTCCTAACTGCTCCTAGCTCCATTCACAAACTACAGTTCCCAGGATTCTTTGGGGAAAGTCATGGCGCTTAAAAGTGGTATAACAGCATTTTACATATACGGTGCAGATGCGGCCATAGTCACAGAGGAACGAAGGTGGGCTGTGCCAGAAGTTTCCTCAGGCCACTGATGGTCCCTTTGGAGCTGGAGGCTCTGCACTTTCCTCAGGTCACACAGGTCTTTCTTAAGCCACCCCAAAGGACGTGGTGGGAGGGGCTGCCCCAACAGTTCTCTCAGGCCATTGATGGTTCTTATCAGATGATGAATGGTGGCTACCAGATGGACTTCCCTTGCATCTGCTGTCTTTTCTCACTTTAGCAGGTGGATCAAATCTGTTTTGCTAGATACAGTGGCACCTCTGGTTATGTACTTAATTTGTTCTGGAGGTTCATTCTTAACCTGAAACTGTTCTTAACCTGAAGCACCACTTTAGCTAATGGGGCCTCCCACTGCTGCCGCGCCGCTGCTGTGCGATTTCTGTTCTCATCCTGAAGCAAAGTTCTTAACCCGAGGTACTATTTCTGGGTTAGTGGAGTCTGTAACCTGAAGCGTATGTAACCTGAAGCGTATGTAATCCGAGGTACCACTGTATTGGATCTCTGTCTAGTAGTGCTGACTGCTCTTTGGTCAGGGCTGGCTCAAGCCATTAGGCAGGTTGAGACTGTTGCCACCCACTGCTGGCAGAGAAGTGGCAGTAGCAGCACTGATTCGGGACACCCCAAAAGTGGTTGAACTTTTTTAGGAAGACGCCAAAATTGTTGAGCTTTTTAAAAGGATTTTTTAAATTGACTTGCCCCTAAGATCCAGGACAAAGCAGCACATCGCAGAAATCCCACCCCAGACGTCATTTCTGCCTTTGAAATCCCGGTAATGTCTGGGAAAATCCAGATGTATGGCAGCCCTAATATCTAACAGGTTGGACCCAGGCTTGTGCGGGAAACTAAGTATAGTACCACCACTACTTCTGTTGATTGAAACATACAGCCCCCCCCAATAAGACAGGATACATGTGTCTTGATTTATACTCAATATGATACAAACTGAAAATAACAAAAACAACCGAACACTTCAGGCCAGCCTCATCCTTAAGTTTTTCAGGTATTTCACTTGCCACCCCTTCTTCTCAATCAGTGTCTGACTCATTGGATTTGGCCACATTATCTTTAATTTGAATGTTAGACTGATGATGGGTGTACAAATAATTAGTAGCGGCAGTATGCAAATCGTTGCTACAACACTGAGGATGGTTTTCAAGTTTGACATCTGAAAAAAAAATATATGAAGCAAACCAATGTACATATTCTATATATAGTTGCTATGAGCTGCTGAATCTGATGAATGACAACTTATTAGAGAAATACATTTTGCAATGCTTGGAGACTTTGCTTGGAAGTGCTTTGCATATCTTGTTATTCTGCTGTGAATTTGAGTTGAAAATCTGGAGAATATGCTAGATAATGAACAAGTGTGGAGAAGAATGCTAACACCCACATAAAAGAAGAGCAAAATCAAGTAACAAACATGCATTGGGGAGGGGACAATCATGTGACTACATGCTTTGTGCATGTATGTTTGCATAAAGCATCTCTGTTCGTATTGCCCTTTGGGAAATTCATTTCGATATTTAGCCATGACTGCTTTGACTTTCCTGAGGGTTGTTTTTGGGTTGGTTTGTTTCTTTGCATTTTAAAAGGGGTTGCCCCAGCATATCGGTCAGCGCAAGACAACCTGGTAAAATGGGATCATGTGTCCAGGACCATGTTATTAAAGAAATTGGTTTTCTTTCTTGATTTCATGTCATTGCAGCTCAGCCATTCATTTGTTCAATAAACAGTTTGGTATGTTCTGGGAAATAATGAATATTGATCAACCAATCGATTACTTATTAAGAAAGAGACTAAGGGAAATTGTTTATCCAATCAATTTTAATTTTTGATTTGTTATTTATATTTTCCAATTTAATCCACCCCTCCCTCAGGCTCCAAAACCACTAAGCAAATCAGGGGCGAGTGTACAGAGAGAGAGAAAGAAAGAGAGATTGTGTGCAACTTCAGGAGAAAGAAAGAGAAAAAAAAGCAGAAAAGCCAATATGCTCATTATAGATCATGCTGGTTGGTTGCAATAGGCCACATTAAGAAAAATTGTGACTGAGAAGCGTGGGCACATTGCCTCGTGCTCCTGTGGCTGTTGGATGAAAATGTTAACTTATTAATGGGATTTCTTAGGCTGTGTGATTACTGTTTCTTATATCACTCAGCCCTGACACTTAAACTACAGCCAAATGTCAGAGATACAAGCTCATCCATCAACCATGTGTCACACTTGTAACATGGCTTGCTCAGGATGCATCCGGATCAGATATGGAGCGAGGGAGTGAAGCAAAGAGATGGTGTGCTCTCAAACCAGTCAGATCAGAGCTCCGGTGGGACAGGAGCTGGCGTGAAGGCGGGGGTTAGCTGCCTTGTGCAAGGATGTTGGTGCAAAGATGTCAGGCGGTTAATAAAGAGCTGGGAGGGTGAACGCTTTCACAAGATCCGCAGCATGTGTGGGAAGTGAGTGGATGTGTGTAGTTTGTCTATTTTGAGATTTGCATGCAGCTCAGAACAGAAAAGAGCAACTTGGAAATGTTTGATCACATGTCATCACACGCATCTACTGGGGAATCCAGGGACAACCCAAGGTGGGTGAGGTTTCCTTATGGTGTCAAGCAGCA
Source organism: Podarcis vaucheri (assembly GCF_965113315.1). NCBI lineage: Eukaryota > Metazoa > Chordata > Lepidosauria > Squamata > Lacertidae > Podarcis > Podarcis vaucheri. The sequence continues at coordinate 34,942,852 of NC_138764.1, forward strand.
GTCCTTCAGAACCACCTTCTGGACAGAACCAAACGGAAAGGATCAGAACCAATATAATGCTTCCAAGGTCCAACCTGGGCAGGCAGTCCAGAAAGAAATTATAGCTGATTTATTTTATTTTATTTATTGAATTTATATACCGCCCTACACCCGGAGGTCTCAGGGCGGTTCACAAAAGAGATCACAGTATATAAAAGCAAAATAAAAGCAGTAACCCAATAATACACCCCCCCCAAGAGCCACATTTTAAAAGGGTACAGGATGTTAATCAGGTCAAGCAAAGACCTGGTTAAAAAAGAACGTATTTGCCTGATGCCTTAAGATGTATAATGAAGATGCCAGGTGAACTTTTCTGAGGAGAGCATTCCACAGATGGGGAGCCACTGCACAGGGAGCCCATCCTCATGTTGCCACCCTCCGGACCTCTGAAGGAGGAGGCACACGAAGGAGGGGCTCAGAAGATGATCTCAGGGTCTGGGTAGGTTCATATGGAAAGAGGCGGTCTTGAGGTACTGCGGTCCTGAGCCATTTAGTTGATGGTACTAAAGATATTCAAGAGATGGTACTAAAGATATTCAAGAGATGAATGGGGATATAATCCTCAAGTCCGGTGGCAGTATAATACAACAGTCAGGGCTGGATTTAGGTTTGATGAGGCCCTAAGCTGCTGAAGGTAATGGGGCCCTTTATGTGTCCAGCTGTCCTTTGTCAACAACAAATTGTCGCTGTTTTTTGTGTTGAATATATATATACTATATTGTAATTTATAGACCTAGTAGGTATCTAAAGCCATTTGCACATAACAAAATATGTATTTTATCTAATTACAGGTAGGTAGCCGTGTTGGTCTGCTGTAGTCGAAACAAAATACAAAAATTCCTTCCAGTAGCACCTTAGGTAAAGGTAAAGGGACCCCTGACCATTAGGTCCAGTCGTGACCGACTCTGGGGTTGCGACGCTCATCTCACTTTATTGGCCGAGGGAGCCAGCATTTGCCCACAGACAACTTCTGGGTCAGGTGGCCAGCATGACTAAGCCGCTTCTGACAAACCAGAGCAGTGCACGGAAATGCCGTTTACCTTCCTGCCATGTTGTTGTTTAGTCGTTTAGTCGTGTCCGACTCTTCGTGACCCCATGGACCAGAGCACGCCAGGCACTTCTGTCCTCCTTCCCGCCATAGTGGTACCTATTTATCTACTTGCACTTTGATGTGCTTTCGAACTGCTAGGTGGGCAGGAGCTGGGACCGAGCAACGGGAGCTCACCCCGTCGCGGGGATTGGAACTGCCAACCTTCTGATTGGCAAGTCCTAGGCTCTGTGGTTTAACCCACAGCGCCACCCGTGTCCCTCCAGTAGCACCTTAGGGACCAACTAAGTTTGTTATTGGTATGAGCTTTCGTGTGCATGAAGAAGTGTGCATGCACACGAAAGCTCATACCAATAACAATCAAAAGGTAGATGAAGAAAGAAAGCTAAGAGTCCGGCCCCTGCAGGTGCTACAAACAACACCCTCTCAAATTCACCACCCTGGCAATTGCCTTGTTTCCCCTCCATTTAAATACAGCTGAAAGGACATGGGTGGTGCTGTGGTTTAAACCACTGCGCTGCTTAGACTTGCCTATCGGAAGGTTGGCGGTTTGAGGCCCCATGATGGGGTGAGCTCCCATTGTTCGGTCCCAGCTCCTGACAACCTAGCAGTTCGAAAGCATGCAGTGCAGGTGGATAAATAGGTACTGCTCCGGCGGGAAGGTAAAAGGTGTTTCCGTCTTTGCCAGAAGCGGCTTAGTCATGACCCGGAAAAACTGTCTGCGGAAACGGACAAACACCAGCTCCCTCGGCCTGTAAAGCGAGATGAGCGCTGCAACCCCAGAGGCGTTCGCGACTGGACTTAACTGTCAGGGATACCTTTACCTTTTAAATACAGCTGAAAATAGAGAGAACGGCTGCACAAATTGATCCTTTTGTGAGAGAAAGGTGTCCTTCCTTTTGCCGTTTGACTGCAAAAGATAAAATGTTACAGGCTCCCCAGTGATTAATTATCTCTTACTCAGATTTCCATGCAAAATTTTGCAGCTTCCTTCTTATGGAGTTTCCTCTATATTGAGCAAAGAATGGGTAGCCTCTGTGAACAGCATTTCACTTCCTGTATTACTGAGTACACACTGTTTCTCTGTTGCAAGCAAGCAAAAGTTTTTCCTTCTACTTTGTGAGCGACATAAATATTTCTGAAATTTTCCCATTTTGCAATGCATAGAACTTGCGGGGACGGTGGGTTGCTACGACTGTTTGCCTTCCTGGTTGCACTTTTTATCTCTGGGTGCCGAAAGCCACACCTGCATCACATGTTGCGTTCTTCTGACACAAATTAATCTTCATATTGAAAAAGTCAGCAATGTCTATAATGCGGTGAGTTCTGGCACCTTTCTCCCTCTAGAAAAATAGCACTGGTTGTAGGTCAACAATACCTGGAGGGCTTTGGCTGTCCCTGGAATAGAGTGTCAGAGGCCCCTCAGAAGAACTGAGGAGACCCTGTTTCCAAATCCTCAGTGAAGCTCACTGAATATCAGGAACTGTCTTGTGTGGTGGAGCACTGAATTGCAAGTACTTAATATTTCAAAGACCTCTAGTGCTTCTCAAGCACCTTCAGGCCGTGGACCGATTTCACCCACCCAACCGGGCCATTGGATCTTCTTGGGCAAGAATGAGTACAAAGACAGCAAGGTCGTCCTGAGCTCTGTCTCGTTCTTATATTCTTAATTATTCTTCAAATCTGACTCCTAGCTGACCTTTCAGTCCCACCACCTGATCTGTCTACTGGTTCTGCCCTGCATCTTGACACTGGTTTCTCCTTCAAACCTGCTTTGCTGTTTGACCTTGACTTCTGGCTTGCTTTTTGACCCTGCCTCTTGATTTCCCTCAGGTCCCAACTACTGGTTGGTCCCATGGCTCCTGGCTCCAGGTGCTTGGCTCTTCCCATATTGCTGTCCATGCAGCCTGTAGACCAGTCACTATTTCTTCAGCTGACTTAACTCACAGAGTTACTGCCTCGAGCTCCTTGGAAAATAGGTGGGGTAGGAATGTCATGTAAAAACAAATGAACACATTCATTAGCATTGCAGAAATCTCTTTCAACCAGGTACCTAGAGAGGAAAGCCACTGCATACATCTGCTTCCTAAATCCTGTACCTGGAACATCAGTAAAGACATTCCATCATTCACAGATAGTCCAAACATGAAGTAGAAATGGTGCAAACATTAACAAGCCAGGTTTTAGGTCAGTGCAATGAATGCTAGTGAGGATAATTCTAGCTGTAAGTTTTATTTAAGTATACAGTGATGATTGCATAAACTTGGATTATAGACAAAATGTCCAATTTGTTATGCCTGTTTTATGTCTGTTTATTTGCAGTGAAATTATAGTGTCTTGGAGCATGATGCATGCAGCAAACGAGGCCTGTGCTGTTTTCTGGTCTTAAATCTGCTAAGAATCACTGTTTTATAAAGTAGTTTTCCCATATAAAAAGATTTCTGGTTCTCATGTAACTCGCAAAATGTTTAGGGTTAGGATCTAGAGCAGAAACCTAGGAACACGATCACTTACAGCAAATCAGAATGCACGCAATTTCTCTGAGAAGACCAAACCATGAGATTCCTGCAGACATTTCTTGTGTGGGCAATCCTAATTCATTTAGAACTTCGCTTTAAACAAAATACAGTAGCAGTTCTGCAGAGGTTTATACACTCACCTGCTCTCTGAAAAAAATCACTAACTTTATTGGAATCATTTTAGCTTCCCTCAAAACTCTTCCAGATGTTTCCTCCTGAGCAGGACCCTCCAAGTTTGCCTTGGATTCCACTTGAGGCAAAATTCAGTGGCAACCCTAACTTGGACCCAACAGTTACTGGCGTAGCACACAATCTTTCTTCAGCTTTTGAGGTCTGGAAAGTGCTGTGATATTAGTAATGCTAGCGGCTGATGGAATTTTCTTTTCTTTTAAACTGTATTTGTACAAGCTAATCTGTTCTTGATGACTGCACTCACATAAAGTTAATGGGAGTTCAGTCTGCACAGCCCTATGGGATGGCTGCCTTCCTCAAATGGGAGACATGACTTGGCTATTATTTCCTTGCTGCCTTTTCTATATTCTCATATTTCCCATAGCATTCTAATCTTCTCCAGATGAGTGGAATTGCATCCCTTTTTTGCTTGACAGCCAAAGACAAACACCAAGCTGTCCAGAAGATAGAGTGCCATTTTATTCCTCCGTTGAAATTCCTGATGAGATGGGCAAAACATCAGGAAACACTCAGGAGGAGACCCCCACAACCTTCCAATTATTCTTGTTGGCATCTTTAAATAGATAAGGTATTTAAACAATCTTTTTCTTGTTTCAGATTTTCAATAAAAAAATTATACACATGAAAATGCATTGGTGTGGAGGTGGTTGTGGTTTTTTTTTTTTTTTTTGGGGGGGTGCTAGTCAATTGGGTTATTCAATATTCCAATACTGTACAAATCTCTTTCCCTAAAACGCTGCCCTGTAAGTACCGTATTTTTCACCCCATAGGGCGCACCTAGTTTTTTTGGGGGGAAATAAAGAAAAAAAATTGTATTTCCCCCCCAGGCGCGGGGCTGGGGCGGGGGAAGCCCGAGCTTCCCCCAACCCCAGCCCCCAGAACAGGCTGCTATCCGCAAGCCTAGGGAGCCCGGCAGGAAGTCGCACCGGTCTCCCCAGGCTTGTGGATATCTGCCTGAAGCTGAGTGCGCCCCAGGCTTCAGGATGCAGGCAGCTCTCCGCAAGCCTTGGGAGAGCTGTGCGACTTCTGAGAATGTTTCGTCCCACTTTTCACTTGCTGATAATCCAAGTGCTTACAAATCGAAGTAAACAGCACTGTATCACAATATCAACATAACTGAATGACCGAAAGCAATAAAATAGCCTTTGGAGACGAAAACTGCATTTGGGGCACCAAACAGATAATCACGTACTCAGCATATCAGAATTGGGGGTGGAGGAGCCATTGGATGCCGTTTGCATTTCCAGGCGAACCCACCTAATTTGTACTTTCTGAAACAATATGTGAACCGAAACACAGACTTCCTTTGAAATTTGCACATCTCCAAATTTTATAATGTGTTTCTTCAGCCAAGTAATGTGCATGAAACTGCATATACTTGGGTCAAGTGTGCATAAGAATGCATATGTATTAGTGAAAATAATATACATGTGAGGCATCTTCAGCTCCTTGCAGGAAAGGGTGGGTGGGTGTATATAGATAGATAAATACATACATACATACATACATACATACATACATATATACATACATACAATGGCTTATGCTACAGAAACGTTAGTTTTTAAGATACCAACAAAACTCTGTTTTTTGTTTTTGTTTTTGCTACAACAGACTAACTTAGCTGTCCCTCTGGAATTTGTATTAGAATTGCTATAAAAAGTAGACTGCTTTTCTGGTTTTTATTTTTAAAAAATATTCTAAGGTGCATAATAATAATAATAATAATAATAATAATAATAATAATAATAATTTCAAACAATGTGAATACCACATAGCCACATAGTTTCCAAGTGGTGCACGGTGAAATTGCAAAAGAGATGCAAAGGGTAAAAACAGTTACGATTAATCAATTCAAATTAATATAAGATTAGGTTTTTTTTATTTAGCTACACAAAATCCACAAAATTGTGGGCATACTTCATTCTGGCAATTTACCAGGCTTCATAATGGAACCATCTATCCAGTCCCTTTTATACTTTTCTGGATGTTGTTCTGTCCCTGTTTCCTTAAAAGAAAAAAAGAGAAAAGCTTTTGAAAGATGAGGGAGATCTCCCCAAGGAACAGATGAAACCAGCTAGAACTGTGGTGACCTGGTAGCTTCATCAGTTGCCGTGGGAACAACTTGTGACCCTAACAATGCTATTCAAGTGGGAAGCCAGAGACCAGCAGGTTGAAAGGGGAAATATTTCGCTGCTCAGCTGATTGATGGGAAGCCGTGACTCTTTTCAAACTCTCCACAGCTTGCATTGGACCCTCCTAGAGTTTTTGATGGGATGCAGATGGCTTCCTTAGGGGTCAATATAGCTGTGGTTGTCAGTCCCCAAGGGCATATTCCATACCCACCCAACACTTTCAGGGCAATCTCTACCACATTAGACACAACCAGGAGTTGAAAGGGTAAAAACTTTAAGTGGAAGGAGAGCAGCTGGATGGCTGGTTGCAGTGGGGAAACTGCTGGTGGAGAAAAGTTTGAACATGTCTTCTCCTCCCAAGCCTATGGATCCCTCCCCAAAGCTGTTTTTGTCTGTGGAAACGAGCCAAATGAGACTCTTTATACATACATGTTTGAGTGTAACATGTAGTATTCTCTTGAAAATGGGGAGGCAAAGGAAAATCTAGCTATTGTGTTATGTACAGTGGTACCTCAGGTTAAGTACTTAATTTGTTCCTGAGGTCCGTACTTAACCTGAAACTGTTCTTAACCTGAAGCACCACTTTAGCTAATGGGGCCTCCCGCTGCTGCCACACCGTCAGAGCACGATTTCTGTTCTAATCCTGAAGCAAAGTTCTTAACCTGAAGCACTATTTCTGGGTTAGCGGAGTCTGTAACCTGAAGCGTATGTAACCTGAAGTGTATGTAACCTGAGGTACCACTGTGCTGAGTTGAATAGGATCCAAAATGCAGCAGTCTGATTGGTCCTAGAACAATAGGGTCCAGAATGCAGCAGTCTGATTGGTCCTAGAACAATGCAGCAGTATGACTGGTCCTCAGGAGCCACCCAATCCAGCTCCAGGTGGAAGTGAATCCGCAACCTGATTGGCCTACAGGAGAATCCCAGAATTAGCCAATCACGTGCGACCCATTGTGTAAATAATGTATATAAAGCAGATATTTTGGGGGAACTTTCATTCCTCACTACTATGAGCTGAATAAAGAGCATGAAATCCACACTCGACTCCGAGTATATTTCATATTGGCTGGGAAGGCACATTCATCTCCTTAACTTCTTCCAAAAACTATTTACATTCTGCTATTGCCTTCCCTGCTGCCCAAGATGTTTGGAGCAGTACTGTTGACTCTATAAGTATGAAGGAATGTGTTCTGCCCAGATCCGTTAACAGGGAGCATGCTTTAAAGTTAACACGGTTCATTTGGATAAAGTGAAGCTTGGGTTTATAGCAGCTACTGACAGAAGGGGCCCTCTGCTATGGCCATTTCAGGGTCAAACAAGCAAGCCAGCTCTGTGACAGTCAAAAGCTATACAGCACCAAATATTCGGCCCTTAGTGGCAGGCATTGTCTTAGCCTTTATTCGCCTACATATCTACAGGGTATGGGGTATTAATTCAGCTCTCAAACCAAGGTTGTGCAACCCTGATATTTCCACCAATACAGAACCTGACGGTGATGCTTTAGTGTTGGAAACATGGAAGCCCTGCAACGTTCTGTGGTGAGGCTGCTTCTCAATGTGGCCCTGCTGTTCATCGTTCCACCACTAGATCAACGCTAGCATTTTCTGTCCACAGGCTCTGTTTTAAAATCCCCCAGGAGAGCATTATGTGGCATCAAAACAATACATGACCAGTACTATGTATACCCCTAGCTTTCTTCTATTTCTCCAGCCCTTTCCTCTGGGCCCTCTTCTTTCAGCTTGTTGTCCCCTCCACCTGTTCTTCTCTTGGCCTGGTTTCTTCCATGCCTTCTTTCCCTTTGTCCCTTTGTTGCAGTGCCACAGAGAACGCCGAATGACCAATTTGCTCTGAGCCTCTGCCTCCCCCCGTCTCTCCTAGGCTCCACCTGCTTTGTCCTACATTCCCCAAAGGGCCAACCATCTGGCTTGAAGATGGGCACTTCTTTTGTGCTCTTTGACCTCCTCCCTAGTGCAAACTCTGTGCTGCTGAACAGGCAAGGCAAGTTGAGATGCACTTGGTACCTCAGGCCCAGGGGAAGGTCCCCTGTGTGGGCAGCAGCTCTCTTTCTGTCCAGGGGACTCTTGCCCGCTAGCCTTGACTTTAGTGGCTCCATGTTCACCATCTTCAGTCAGATACTTGGCCTGTCTCCTTACTGAGTGACTTCGCCTCTTGGGCTGTGTACATGTCATCTATTTAAAGCACCACCTCCATCCCAAGAAGCCTAGGAACTGTAGTTTGTTAAGAGTGCTTGGAATTCCAGCACTGTGAGTTTAAACTACAGTTCCCAGGATTCTTTGGAGGTGTGCTTTAAATGGACAGTGTGTGTGTGCAGCCTTGATCTCTGCTAGTCCGTAGGGTCATGACACCATGTTTCTGCTCTTTTTCTGAGGTTCTTTTGTTAATGTACAGTAAGCCCACGTTTTATGTGGGGGTTACGTTCTGAGGATTGTGCCTAAAGCCAAAATCGTGTCTAGTCAGAACCTGTGCTGTTTTTCTAGAAAAAGAGGTGCTAGAATGCTTCCCTTGCTCTCTTATAATTATATTCAGAGCCCTCTTGCCTGTTCTCCGGTCTCCACCACAATCTGCCTCTAACCGCCACCTTTAGATTTTTAGAATAGAACAGTAAAAGGTAAAGGTAAAGGACCCTGATAGTTAAGTCCAGTTGCAGATGACTTAGGTTACGACGCTCATCTCGCTTTACAGGCCAAGGAAGCCGGCATTTGTCCACAGACAGTTTTTCCGGGTCATGTGGCCAGCATGACTAAGCTGCTTCTGGTGCAATGGGACACCGAAACCAGAGCAGTGCATGGAAACGCCGTTTACCTTCCCGCCATAGCGGTACCTATTTATCTTTTTGGCATGCTTTCAAACTGCTAGGTTGGCAGGAGCTGGGACCAAGCAACGGGAGCTCACCCCATCACAGGGATTCGAACCGCTGACCTTCCGATTGGCAAGCCCAAGAGGCTCAGTGGTTTAGACCACAGCACCACCCACATCCCTTAGAATAGAACACTAGTTCACCCAACTGCTAGCAAGAGTTCACTGAATGGTGAGTAAATTCCAGTCTTTGCTTATCTTATAGGTTGTCCGCTTTGTCCCCCAAAGTTTAAGTTTCTGTCACTTTAGGTGAACTAGCAATCTACTACTTTTTTGGTAAATATATACATTCTGCATTTAATAGGAATTATTCGTATCTTCACTACCACGGTATGTGAGTTACAGATGTTTCCGCACAGAAACTTCATATTGGGTATTATAACAAAGACATTATGCTGTTGCTGTATACCTGTGGAAATATATGATTCCTTATGTGAGCTAAGCAAACTATATGGCACCCATTATTAAACGTGTAAAAACTATTAAAGATGGCTGTTCAAATATGCCTTTGAGAAAGTACAAAATTAAGAAATTCAGCTGGATTAATATAATAGGAAAGCTTTTGTTAAGACCAATAGTATTTTTAAAATGTGAACTGTTTGACTAAGGAAATTGTTACATTATCCAAAGCTGTAGTGCTTATGTCTCTAATTTCTACAGCTGTTGCCCCCTTTAAAAGAAAGCCAGAAGAGAATAATAAGTCATTGTTTTAAGGCTGGAAAGCCATTCCTGCCTCATTTCCAGTGGTCTGTCCAGATGGTCGTTTTCTATTACTTTGGTTTGATGCTAGACCATACAACCAATGACATGGAAAATGTTCCAAATTCCTCCAGAATTTCCCAACATGGTAGCTAGTTGGCCAGAATGTTACTTCCCAGTCAGGCTTTTACCCTCTTTTAACAGTTGCCATTGATGCAAACCGGTGTTTTGTATTTTCATTATTCATTGCCTATCTGGGCTGTAACTGAGCATTTGTGTACACTAGGTAGTTCTATACTCCTTGTATTTCTTGTATAACCATGCATACATAATAAATGCAAACACATGCATGTTGGCAGCCTGCCTTTCATAAGAGAAGCCCAGAGATGGCTAGATCCGACCCCGCTGTCTTGCAATCTTATGTTCACGGAGCCAAGAACATTGGAACCTCTTCTAGTTGCTGTGCAGACTCTGTACAGTTCCCATGCCAGGGCTGCCACATTTCAAAAAGTGAAAATCCAGACACAAAAGTTGTTGAACATGGGTTGCCATATGCCTGGGTTTCCCCAGACCTTTTTACAGATTTTTGAAAATTCCACCTGGACGCTATTTATATGGGAAATCCCAGACATATGGCAGCCCTGTCATGCATACTTTCCACAATTTTGTAGGCACCACATAGGACAGTTTTACAAGGACTAGAGTGGATCCCTTCCACAAGAAAAGGACAGCCAGAGTAGAAATTGGCAACTGTACCATCAATGGTCATGCATGAAGGAAGCCGGTCTGTGAAGATTTGCCTCAGCGGATGGGAAGTACCTGTCATGTGGGATTCAGGAGTTGTATTCTGGATTCCCAGGCTTTGAGGTGGGATAGGAGCTGCCTAGAGGATTCTTAAATATGAGGGTTGTGCATGCATGGGCAGAATAAGAAGGTGAATAAGATATGTTATATGTGGGGGTTTGTTCCTCCTCCCGAGTCAAACTCAGGGACCCAACAAAGCTTCTGTTTCTGTACCAGATACCTCTATATTTTCCTATATTTCTATGTTTCTCTATGTCCATGAACTTAGGACGAAGTGAGGGTGTCTAAAATGTCTACAGAGCACAGGGGGGGGGACTGTACCCATTTTTAGAATTCCCAGTTATGATGAATGGAGCAGACAGAGCTTTGTTTTATACAGAGTGGCTTGGAACCTGAATTACAAATTGATGCGGGGAAAGCACTGAGAAACTGAGAAGCAGATCAGAATTTTTAAAAATACACATATATACAGAAAGTGAAGCTTGCCCCCCCCTCACACACATAGTGTTTATTTCTATTAAAAATTGCCCGGTCTGTCTTGACACAGCTGAATATTAATGTTCTGCTTTTTTCCTGGTAAAGACTTCAGACAGATATGATTGGGAAATATTTGATATGAGGGGAGTCTGGACACATTGTGAATGGTCACTGTTCTCGTAGGTCAAAGGCAAGTCTTGGAGCCGTTTCACGCCCCTATTAAACATTGCACTGTTTACTGGAGCCCTTTGAAATCCCCTATCTTGTACTGTACAAAGACACTAGCTCTCCTTCGGAAACGGTGCGGTGTATCCCAATATTCTTTCAATTTATGGATCCCTGTTTAAAGTCGTGCAAATTATCCAGAGAGTCGTCCACTAATAGAGTGCAGAACTGAAGCATACTCTTCGGGATGCAGGAAGTCTGCATCTGTTGAGGGTGGGTTAGCAAGCTAATTGGGTAGAAATATTCCCTAGTGTAACAATTCGAGAGCAATTTAAAGTTTAGGGAGAATGGTGTGTGCCTGTTCGCATGCACAGTGACAAAAAAATGAATATGTGCCGTACACAGTTTGGAGCCTAATAAGTCCAACTCCCAATGAATTGGTTTTTGACAGTTATGAATGGTGGACCAGCTGCATTAAAGCAATGAGGGAACTAACAGCAGGGCTGAAACTGAGTTTGAATAAATCAGCCACCAAACACATAACTGCATTGTAACAGTAGGCCAGAACCTATATAGGCATGTGATTGCTTGTTGCCAAGAGACTCTGAATCTTGGGCATTTTTAAGGGGGGGGAGAGAGAAGAGAGTGTTGTGATGTATACTGGGCTCTTTTTTTAAAAAAAGAAAATAAATCAAAAGCATTGTGATGCATAAGCACTTCTGCCTACAAGTGTCAGCAGTGCTGGTGTAAAATAGCCCAAATGTGGGTGTTGTTGAGGCACAATTCCTTGCATGAGCATCGTACCCTGCCCAATGTGCATATTGCACAACACTAACTACATCAAACCTTCAGCAATGAGCAGGAAGGTCAGAGTGGAATCCATATATACAAGCAAAGTTTGCCCATTCTGTTCATTTGAAAGAGTTCTAAATGTGCAACAGCCAAGGAAATAACTGGGGGCAGGGGGCGGGGAGAGCAAAGGAGGCAATTTCATAATGGCCCCAATAGTCTGAAGGAAACACATGCTGGCTGCGGGAGGGTGACATTAGGGAGGTTGGGAGCACTGCAAGAGAATCTGTTGGCTTGACCCTATGAGCAGTGGAGCTGATAAACAAAGCTTCTACTGTTTTTTTTTTTTAGATGTGTAATTATAACACGTCAGGGAAAACTATTGATGAGAACTATAAGAACCTACCGAGTCAGACCATTGGTCCATCTCACTCTGCATCGTCTACACTTGGCAGCAACATCATCATCATCATCATCATCATTATTATTATTATTATTATTATTATTATTATTATTATTATTATATTTATACCCCACCCATCTGGCAGGGCCTCCCCAGCCAATCTGGGCGGCTTCCAACAAAATATTAAAATACAGTAGTCAGTCAAACATTAAAAGCTTCCCTAAACAGGGCTGCCTTCAGATGTCTTCTAAAAGTCTGGTAGTTGCTGTTCTCTTTGACATCTGGTGGGAGGGCGTTCCACAGGGAGGGCGCCACTACCGAGAAGGCCCTCTGCCTGGTTCCCTGAAACTTGGCTTCTCGCAGTGAGGGAACTGCCAGAAGGCCCTCAGCGCTGGATCTCAGTGTCCGGGCTCAACGATGGGGATGGAGACGCTCCTTCAGGTATACTGGACCAAGGCCGTTTAGGGCTTTAAAGGTCAGCACCAACACTTTGAATTGTGCTGGGAAACGTACTGGGACGTTTTGTACCCTATCTGAAGATCGGTTGGAAACATTTTGCATTCAAAGCATGTGCTCTACAGCTGAGTTGTGGCCCATCCAGAGAAGAAGACAGCTAACAGTCATTCTCAGATGAGGACAGTGTGAGGAATATCCCCAGAGCAGCTCCTTGAAAATGAAAACAGCTTGCCAGTTCTGAAAACTGAAGTGGAAAAACCAGAAGTTCTGGCAGTCAAGTGCCAGCAATGTGCCAGATGCGGCTGTAAGTGAGAGTGTTGAACCAGAAAATGTTCAGCGAGGTAACTGGACAGCACGGAGTGGCTAGTTGCTGAGAACAATACTGGTTAAGTTTCAACAGTTATTGAGGAAGATGGGTGGGGGAGAAGTGATTCTGGGACTCATAAATCTTCTCAGGACTTCTGGGCTTGGAAATGACTGCAAATGTATTTGGAAAGAATTCTGTAAGCTGAACTCAATGTGTAATGCCCACCAGAATCTGCTCTTTATCCAAGACTGAAGTCACAGCTTCGCATGAGAATTATAGGCCCCTTCACACACCTACATCTAACATGAATTGATGTGCAGACTTAATAAGATATTTTTAAAATTCTCTTTTCATCTCAAAGATTCCACTATAGGTGAATGTAGATGACCTTTTATCAAGCATTTTAGAAGTTTAACTTACTACGGTATGTTTCTAGACTCTTGGTAAACTGATCGTATGGAACATTCCACTACAATATATGGTGATATTTTTCACCACCCCTTCTCACTTTATTTGAAATCTGAGGAAGCAGAGAAGCACCCAATTCTAAAAGGATAGTCTTGCGGTTGCCTGGTTTTTCAAGTGGTCACAGGCACTTCAGATCATTAAAAGATGATCTGATTTTCCCCTTTTGTCTTGCAGGTTGGTTCCATATTAAACTATCAACAACCTTGGATGCATTACAGTGGTACCTCAGGTTACAGACGCTTCAGGTTACAGAATCAGCTAACCCAGAAATAGTACCTCAGGTGAAGAACTTTGCTTCAGGATGAGAACAGAAATCATGCGGCGGTGGCGCGGCAGTAGCAGGAGGTCCCATTAGCTAAAGTGGTACCTCAGGTTAAGAACAGTTTCAGGTTAAGAACGGACCTCCAGAATGAATTAAATTCTTAACCCAAGGTACCACTGTATAAGGAACTGTAAAGATTGTTTTAGGCAGCAATCCAACATAGTAGGGATGAGGAACCTGTGGTGTTGGACACCCATCACCCCTAACTCTTGGCCACGCTGGCTGATGGGAATTGAAATCCAACAACAATTGGAGGGCCATGGGCTCCTCATCTCTGCTATCAACCTACTTGGGAGTAAGTCCTGTTGAACTCAGTGGTTATTGCTTATGAGCAAACATGCATGCACTGCATTTTTAAGATTGATATCGGGGGGGAAACAAAAACAAACCCTGAATCCCAAACGCCTAGGTAATCCCAAGCCTTTCCATAGCAGGACAAATGAAATGGTGTGAGCTCCATGTAAGAAGACATGTTTTCCAGAAAACAGCAGAGAATGGCCATTGGGAAGCTTAACACAAAAATGTTATAGGAAAACATACCAACCTTCGTGTCAGGATTACAATAGTAATTTCTGCAACTGAGAGGGAGGAGTTGGGAGGATGTATTAAAGAATACAGGGCAGGATTCACCTAATGAGGCCTATCAGTGAAAGGTGGTGCAATGGGGCTTCTTCACCCTCTCTTCCCTCTGCGCCCCCCGCAAATTGGCTCAGGGTATGTGTGCGAGGGTGCGAGGGTATGGGACGCGGGTGGCGCTGTGGGTTAAACCACAGAGCCTAGGACTTGCCGATCAGAAGGTCGGTGATTCTAATCCCCGCGACATTGTGAGCTCCCATTGCTTGGTCCCTGCTCCTGCCAACCTAGCAGTTCGAAAGCACGTCAAAGTGCAAGTAGGTAGGTAAACGGCATCTCCGTGCACTGCTCTGGTTCACCAGAAGCGGCTTAGTCATGCTGGCCATATGACCTGGAAGCTGTACGCCGGCTCCCTCGGCCAATAAAGCGAGATGAGCGCCGCAACCCCAAAGTCGGCCACGACTGGACCTAATGGTCAGGGGTCCCTTTACCTTTACTATGCGTGCGAGAGAAGGGACCATTCTGTCTGAAATGCTTGTGCTGGCAGAACAATTGGCATAGCGCAGCAATTCCTTCCTCCGTGTAGTAAAATAATGTTATGACGCTTGTGGCCCTATAGATCAGATGGCATGCTAGAGAACGTTCGGGGAACTTTTAAAATCTGAGGATTCAATTAAGGTTTAAATCCATAGCACATTTGAATAATGTCCTAAGTAGATTTTGCAAATGCATCAATTACCTTGTTTTTGTAAACCGAGTGAATACAAATGTTTGCTTCCCTGTCATACACAGGACTTTTAGGCTGCAGCCCTGTACTCATTTAGCTGGGAGTAAGCAATATTGAACTCAATGGGACTTACGTACTTCTGATTTCTCTCTCTCTCTCTCTCTCTCTCTCTCTCTCTCTCTCTCTCTCACACACACACACAAAGCCTGTGCTGTAAATAAAAGGAATTCAGTGGACTGAGACGTTTCCTTTGAAGACCATTTTGCTTTGCATATGAGCCCGTTCCATCATTAAATAATAATAATAATCAGAAAAGCAGCCGCCTAAGCTTGTGCGAGCAAGGCAGAAGGAGAGAGAGAAACTGAGTGAGTGAAGGTAAGGGCAGGTGAAGAACAGTGAATATCCGGCAACAGCAGCAAAACAGTTTCAATTTTCTGGATTATTAATTCAAATTCACATGCACATGCCAGTTAAAATTAAAGGCCTTTTTTTACGGCTCTAGTTTAAATTAAAGATTATATTCTGCTCCACAAGTCTGAATTAAATAGCTTATTTTGCACACCAAGCTCTCATTTTAAAGCTAATAAAGAAAAAACATAGCATGTACGTGCAGGCTTGAGACAGGAAGGCTCTAAATTACTACACCTGTTTCACTTGGGAGCTACTTTATTAGTGTTACAAAATTTGGCTTTGGGTTTGGCATTCTGCAATGCATTTAGAACAAGCCTTTCTTTGTTTTGACAGAATGACTGCGGTAAATGAATGACGTTTGAGCTAGGTGTGAAATGTGAAGGTACAAAATTAACTGGTAAGATAATTACTGTTCTAATTCTGCATAAACAAGCATTTTGAAAATCATTAATAGTTCAGGGAAATAATGTTAGTGATTAAATAAGGCGGTTTGCATCGCTGAGCACAACTAAGCTTCTTTAATTACATTTGAAAGCAAGGGAAAGCAGCTAATTAAAATTAGCACAGGGTTCCTGAATGACCAACACTGTATTGTTGCCCTAACCTGTTTAATTGTGTTTATTAATATGTCTTCATTTTCTCTTCTCCTATGCATTTAAAAAAAAATTAAGAAAGGGAAACCGCCACAAAGGAACATGAATTGTATGTTGTGGTTAAAATTAGGAATAGCTGCTATAACCAGAGAATTATTTATAAGGCAAGCTATGATTACTTTGAAGTCATAACTTTTTTAATGTTCCAAGTGTTCTCTGGCTGAATCACTGATGGGACTATGTCTATCATGCCTAGAGAAAAAGGGTATTGCCAGGATCCGAAGTGCTGCTCTAGGCTTCCGAGGGCTTGGGCATACATACCCAGTGAAATTTGCAGGTGGGGATCCCTTGAATAGTAGAAATCATGGTCATTTCCAGAAGCGATGAGCTGGGTGGGGCAGACCCACTACCCTAGCCTCCTGACAAGTGGGTTGCTGTTGCTTAAAGAAAGGCCATAGGGGAAAGCAATGCGAGTGTCGTTGTGGTGCAGAGAGGCAGCAGATTGGTGCTGCCAGTGGGTTTTCACTGCACTGACCTCCTGGCTACCTCCCCATCTTCTATCTCGTAAGCAGCAGTGACTCACCTCCTGGGAAGCTGGTGTCAGGGGGCGGAGGTAGGGGTGTGTGGTGGCGGCGGGCTGCCCTGGGTCTCACCACTGAGGGAGGTGTGACAAAATGGCTGGTGGCACTCACCGTGGGGCCTGCAATGCGCCTGAGCCACGGGTTTCTCCTGGGAGTGATGCGGTGGCTTGGGTGCCCGCAGGCTCCGCGCTGCCCCAAACAGTCCGCCTACCTCCTCCCCCTCAGCTGTAGGGCAACAGAGTGGGAGGAGGCAGGCAGACTCCTTGGAGGCCCCACGGAGTGTCCTGCCCTGGCTTGCCCTGCTCCCACGGGCAGTTGGGCCCGCCCCTGGGCTCAGGGCATGCACGCCGCCCTAGGCACCTGATTGGCTTGCTCCGCCGCTGGCTGGTGTAGCAGTTCTGCCCCACCCAATGAGCTACTTTCACAAATTGAAATTCCCCTTAGTTTCAAAAGCAGTTTGCCCTGTGGCAAGGGGAGATTGCTTCTGGATGGAGGTGCCATCTTCTCACTACGATTGAGGGGGCCCGGCGTGATATCCTAACATCATGCAGAGCCAGGGGGCATAGATGAATGCGCTCTGTACATTGAGGGGCTCTGCCCTCCCCCTAAAAAAGAAATGGAGGGAGCCAAAAGTGCCTCGGCCCCTTGGAGTTACTCTAAGTAGACTCACATGAGTTAGCCATGACTTACTTAAGTGGGCCGACTCTGAGTATGACTTAGTCAGATATCACCCACAGTTCAAAGGCTCCATGAGTACACTGAAATAGTTCTACAGTTCTTTGGAGTCACATCTATCCCATAATTAGTTTCCGGGCTCAATTCAAAGTGCTGACTTCAATATTTTAAAGAATGCTTCTCTCCATACAAACCAACCTGCATTCTATGCCTGCAATCAGAAGCCCTTCTCTATGTCTCCCCGCCCTGAAATGTTTAGAGGGTGGCAACACAAGAACAGGCCTTTTCTGTGGTGGCTCCCCATCTCTGGCATGCTCTCCCCAGAGAGGCTCGCCTGTTTTTTACAGACAAAAAACATTTCTCTCTACCCAGGCCTTTGGCCTGTTAAAGGTGGTAGCAGTGGTGTCAGGGAACTGCCATCAGTTCAGAGGCGAGAGGTGGAAGGGCAGTTGGGTTACAGGGAGCCTCCAAAGATCGTGAGAAGCAGCACTTCCTCCGTGGAGGAGGGAAGCCCCGCCTCTAGTGGGGAAGAGATGCAGGGCTCGGAGGATGCAAGAGAGAGCCAAGACACCGTGCATGAGCAAAGCAGGGGGGAGGCAGGTCCCCCTTTACCCATGCCCTCTCTGCGCAGTAGGTTTACGCGCAGAGAGGGGAGGCGTCGGATGGGGGTCAAGAGACTACTCTGCTGGGGAAAGTTTAAGGACCGCCCACTCTCAGATTCTGCTAGTGACTGAGCAAGACATGGAATTGAGACGTTCTGCACTGTAAATGTTTTTGCACCGATAATAAAGCCTTTGAAAAGACCAGTGGGGATCTTGCCTGTTCGCTCTCGAGCAACCATGCCAGTAGGCATAACAGTTGGGAAGGACTGTTATTATTATTATTTTATCGTTATGCTTTGTATTGTGTTTTTATTATCGTGCTCCGTAAAATGTGTTCTTAATGTTGCACACTGTCCTGGGATCTTTTGATAAAGGGCAGCATATAAACTGAATCAGCAGTACTAATAAAATAATAATAATAATTAATTAATTAATTAATTGTAGAATTCAATAACGGAAGTGCCGGGGTGTGGCAGTGTTTACCTGACCTCCCCAAAGCTGAATCATTGCTGGTTACCAGAAGGTAGTGGTGAGGTCGATCTGGGGCAAACACAAGTAGGAGCACAATTGGGCTTGGCTGATGCATCTATATGCCAACCTTGCTGCCACCTTACCCTTCCCAGTCAATAGTAGTAGTTCTGTTGCGAGGTCAGGTAACTGCCTGCACCCAACCACACTGTACATTACTGGTAGTATTTTAAGAAAAATATCCAGCCCAATTCCTACGGAGTACAATGGGGTTTATTATTAAACAGCAGTGCATAGGGCTGCAGTCTGAGGGTTATAATCCAGCAGAGCACTAAACGTGTTTTAATTTAATAGCATACCTAATTCTGTGTTTGGGTAGGGCGAACATCACATCAGTTACATATATGAATATGTTCTTTATAGAAAAAGTGGGTACGCTTTTAGTCAAACAATCTATTTTTTTCCATCAGAAGCTCTGCTTAAAAAAAAATACAATATCTACAGTATAATTTTATTTGACTGTCTAGTTTAATTTCCATTTCTGCTGATCAATTGGCATTAGTTCCAATCCCTGGGGTGGGTCATTTTTAAGATTTGTAACAGAGAAATCATTTTCTATAATATACAATGTACAATACAATGAATAGGACAAAAATAGAGTCGATGCTAATTTTTATTTTATTTTTAGGTATAATCAAGTCAACTTAAAGCAGATGCAACAATTTATACAGTATTTATACAGTACTGTATCTCTGATGTGAGCCTCAGTCGAATAATAATTTACATACATATACATTTTAAACAGTAAAAACTGGTGAAAAAACACAAAGTTCTATACTGAAAGTTAGCAGGTCCTAAGAAAGCAGGTTAAATCATGGAAATTATGCTCATGGAACTGATAAGCAATTATCATGAGAAGTTAATTTTAACTCCATGAATAGTGCAGAATATTCAGCAGACATTAAATACGTTAATTTATAGATGCACACTTTTATCAACACAGAGAGGAAAATTCTGTTCTCAGTGGTCCAACTGTATATTTGGGAAAGCACCCATTGGCTTAATCTGAAGTGCTGTTTTCCCAATTAATGTCAACACACCCCTTTAGCAAGAAATACTTTTTAGAAAGTAGACTGGAATTTAAAACGACAACAACAACACAAGTCGTTCATTGTTCTGCAAGCAGATTTTCATTTCGTAAAGATTGGCAGCAGATTCAAACATAAACAGCATGAACAAATACAGGAAATATGTGTGGATTTCAATTCCTGTACGCATGTGTATCATAACTTGGAAGCACCTGTAGGGAGAAGAGTTTTTGCTCTCAGTGCAACTAAAAGATTGGCATATCCACACAAACATGGGAAGTGTGATTCACTACAATTCCCGCATTCTTTGCTTTTATTTATTTGTAAAATGTATTTAAAAGCTTTTATAAACAGCTCAAAATTTTAAAATCTATAAGCGGTGCACAACATAAAAATAAGAAACAACATTGCTAAAACAAAGATGCTACATAAAACCAGTGAAACAGTAGTATGAAATGATTTGTGCCTGCAAACATGGATTTGCTAACTGCATTTTATTAATACTGAATATTTGCAATGAGTTAGATCCCAACTTCCCTTGTGTTCTGCTCTTATACTGTGTCTCATGCTATGATGTATAGGATGCTACCACAGAAGGAAGATAGGAAGGGGCAATTTTCACTGATCCTCCTTTCAACTCGCCATGCCCCGGGAAATCTGATCTGGAAGGTTGGGGAACCCTCCAGAAAAGCATGGGAGTTGGTGCTGGGCTGCAGGGAGAATCTGTGAAAATCCATCGCCACCTCCTTTCTGCAGTGGGAGCCTCTGATGGATCAGAGCACCTTTTACAAACAGAAGTTGTCCTATGGGTAGAAGGGCGAGTCTAGATCCCACCTTATGTATTTGAGTGGTAACACTGAAGATTAATAGGTTTTCCTACTATAGGCAGCAAGTAAGCCACCCTAGTTGTATGTTATTATAGTTCAGCCACTATGTATTTCTATGGTAACGTTTAAGATTAATGGATTTTCACACTGCATGCAATAATGGTCATTGTAAGACGCTGATTATATTGCTTTTTATGTGCTGCATACTCCCTGTGGAAGCGCAGTCTTAAGGAACTCCTGTATGATATTTTGACCCTACTCAATTAGCTGGGGGAAGTGGAATAGAATATCTGAAACTGGTGGGATATGATAGGGGAGAAATTCCATTAGGATCCCATTTCACACTTCCCAAAACAATACGGAAATCAAAACAAATCTCCAAATTTGGTGATGCAGAAAAGAGGTATACAAAACTGCACATTTTGGGGGGAAACGAAAGTGCTTATAACATGTATATATTAGTGGGAATAATATACAAAATGCATTGCCTTAAGGGAAATTGCTTGCTGTTAGGGATTGTAGGGAAAGATCTGCCAAAAAAGCTGAAAAACATCGCCATGTATGCGACAACGGCCGCGAGAGTTCTAATAGCACAAGGATGGAAGACTGAAGAAACCCCAACTAAAGAATCGTGGCAAGAAAAATTGATGGACTAGACTATGCAGAACTGGCAAAATTGACATATAAGCTAAGGGACAAGGATAACTGTGACTTTAAAGATGAATGGGAACCCTTTACAAAGTATTTGAAGATGCAACAAAGTGAACTGGACTCCTTGGCTGGCTTTGAATAAACATTCACAAACTTTTTGTTGATGATAATCAGCTAAACAGTTTGAGGATCTATACAACTGTGTAACACGCAGAAAACAGCAGTCTCAGAGAAACCAAAGACTGGAACTGAGGGAAGTCAGGGGTTAGGGGTGGGTGGGTTTTGTGTGGGAGGGTGGAGTGAGGGAGGAAAAATGGGGGAAAAAATAAGGATAATATGTTTTGTTTTAATTTTGAATTAAAAAAAAGTTTTTAAAAAAGGGAAATTGCTTGCAAAAAGTGAAGCCCACTGATGCAGAATCTGAATGTAAGATGGATGAGTGTGGAAAACCAAGGGAAATCAAAACTAACAGCTTTGTACTTGGTTACAGATGAAAGTTGGGAAGGGTAGGCTTTGCAGCAACTGCCTTCTGCGTGCTATCTTTGTCAGGCTCAATCCTCCAGGGTTCCTAACTGCACAAGGAGACTCCACCAGCAGAAAAGGTTCCCCAGTGCAGAATTTGCAGCCAAACATGGGGAAGCTGGGAGGAGCCGCCTGAATATTCTGAAAATGAGGGCAGTTCTCAGGGGACATTGGTGTGACCCTTTTCTACCCTTCGGGGTTGGGATACCAGAAAGGGGTTTATGAAATCATGCATTATAACATCTTGCTTGCAGAGGCTGATGGGAGTTGTAGACCAAAACATCAGGTGTGCACAAGGTTGAGAAAAGCTCCCTTATAATATTAATACCAGAAATTCTATGGCAGGTTTTTTTTTTTTTAACTGTCTTGCTAACTTTAAAGAAAAGAAACTCATAGATTAAACAAATGATCTAATTAAGCCTCACAGGGATTTTTTTTTAGTAGCACCTCATTGCCATAACTACCATTTTACCTCATCAAAGGGATACATGACAAGTTCTTAGTAATCAGAGAGATAATTAATGGTGGCATTTCTTTGTATCTAGCAATAGGAATAAATAAAAGTTTGATTTTTTTTTAATTGCCTTTGGCCCTTTGTTGGGTCATGGTCATAGAAAAGTGTGACTGAAACCTTTAATTAACCTTTCTCTAATTCAGCATTTCAAATTTAGCATCATTAAAAGTATAAGAGCTGGCAAAACGGATTATACATTGAACTGGAGAAGTACCCTAAATATGCGAGGATTAATGTTTGAGTAAATGATGTTGTTACCACATTTCATTCCATCTTGACTGATTATAGCAAAGCTTAAGTTGTGACCAGTTGGTCTGGTTCAGATTCTACCATAGAAGTGACTTTATCGGGTGGATCATCTCTACCATGATCTCTTCATCTGACACTGGTGGCCTGTAACATATGGATAATAATGACAGCACAACTGACAGAAGAGTAGTAGTAGTAGTAGTAGTAGTAATATAATTATTTATTATTTATACCCCGCCCATCTGGCTGGGATTCCCCAGCCACTCTGTGCGGCTTCCAACAAAAGATTAAAAATACATTAAAACATCAGTCATTAAAAACTTCCCTAAACAGGGCTGCTTTCAGATGTCTTCTAAACATTGTTTATTCCATCTGATGGGAGGGCGTTCAACAGGGAGGGTGCCACTACTGAGAAGGCCCTCTGCCTGGTTCCCTGTAACTTGGCTTCTCGCAGTGAGCGAACCGCCCGAAGGCCCTCAGCGCTGGACCTCAGTGTCCGGGCAGAACGATGAGGGGTGGAAACGCTCCTTCAAGTATACTGGGCTGAGGCCGTTTAGGGCTTTAAAGGTCAGCACCAACACTTTGAATTGTGCTTGGAAACATACCGGGAGCCAATGCAGATCTCTCAGGACCGGTGTCTCAGGACCGGTGTCTTGGTGGCTGCTCCCAGTCACCAGTCTAGCTGCTGCATTCTGGAATAGTTGTAGCTTCCGGGTCACCTTCAATGGTAGCCCCACAAAGAGCGCATTGCAGTAGACCAAGCGGGAGATAACCAGAGCATGCACCACTCTGGCGAGACAGTCTGCGGGCAGGTAGGGTCTCAGCCTGCGTACCAGATGGAGTTGGTAGACAGCTGCCCTGGACACAGAATTGATCTGTGCCTCCATGGACAGCTGTGAGTCCAAAATGACCCCCAGGCTACGCACCTGGTCCTTCAGGGGCAGAGTTGTCCCATTCAGGACCAGGGAGTCCCCCCCACACACACCTGCCCCCTGTCACCCCAAAACAGTATTTCTGTCTTGACAGGATTCAACTTCAATCTGTTAGTAGGGGAAGGGGGGTGGGGTTTTTTATTTAAAAAACCATGTTCTTCAACCGTTCCCAAAATTGGTCACTTTTCCCTAACCCCCCTACAATGGGGCTTTGTGGAGTGGCAGGCTGGGCCTGGGTGGGGGCAGGCTGGGCCTCATGCCTCCTAGAAATTACTCAGGATCTACTGGATCCTGGGCCAGCCCAGCCTCAGAATGAACACACACACACACACACACGGCCAGACCTGTCCTGCTCACAAAGTATTCTTAAACAGACACAAAGCATCACACATGCATTGCTAAACTAGTATGGGACTACCTTTGAAGGTGACCCGGAAACTACAACTAATCCAGAATGCGGCAGCTAGACTGGTGACTGGGAGTGGCCGCCGAGACCATATAACACCGGTCTTGAAAGACCTACAGTGGCTCCCAGTACGTTTCCGAGCACAATTCAAAGTGTTGGTGCTGACCTTTAAAGCCCTAAATGGCCTCGGTCCAGTATATCTGAAGGAGCATCTCCACCTCCATCGCTCTGCCTGGACACTGAGGTCCAGCTCCGAGGGCCTTCTGGTGGTTCCCCCACTGCAAGAAGCCAAGATACAGGGAACCAGGCAGAGGGCCTTCTCGGTAGTGGCACCCGCCCTGTGGAACGCCCTCCCACCAGATGTCAAAGAGAAAAATAACTACCAAACTTTTAGAAGACATCTAAAGGCACCCCTGTTTAGGGAAGCTTTTAATGTTTAATAGGTTATTGTGTTTTAGTGTTTTGTTAGAAGCCGCCCAGAGTGGCTGGGGAAACCCAGCCAAATGGGCGGGGTATAAATAAATTATTATTATTATTATTATTATTATTATTATTATTATTATTATTATTATGGAATGCATACATATGCATATATAATGAGAACATGAAACATTCCCCAGGTTTGATGCAAGTCTCTTTGGCAATTGTAGGTCTCATCCTCAGTTCAATTCATTTCAAACATATTACCCTTGTGGTGAGGAGAATTTGGCCACATGCCAGCCCCCAATCAGGTATCTAGGAAAAGCCAGAAATAAATGTTATCCCTGCCACACAGGGGAGAAAGTACAGATAACCAGCTCCAAAAGGGATTGTATTTCAACACCACTTTAGTAACTAACCACTTGGCAAATGGTCAGCTGTACTCAGCCATGGAGAAATAAAATGTATACCTTATGGAAGCAAGGAAACATGATGGATTCAAAGGTCACACAGGATATATTTCCATCATACGCTGTGGTAAAAACTGAGGTACGTCGGACATACCCCATAATTGCCATCTAGTCACATTTTCTCTATGTCGTTTGTCACATTGTGACAGTAAAAGAGAAACTAGTGGGAAAGGAGTTATTTTTAATGCATGTCTCATTACCAAGTGGTGTGGTTTTTTTTTTTTAAAGAAAGGCTTCTCCCATGGTTTTTTTTCCTTTTTAAAGAAACACTGAAATAATTTCTAAATAAAAAAAAGACAAAACCAAAATAGAAACTTACTTAATTTCCTCCGAAAGCGCTGTGACTTCTGATCAGGGTTTTATTTTATTTTAAAGAATGACTATCCTGAAACGCATCCCATGAGGGAAACATAAGAAGTTGTGTGAGTGATGTGATTAACTGTGGCACTTCACTGCATTATGGCAGTAGCAATGAACAGGAAGGTGTCGGGGAGTTTAATTGTTAAAGCTGCCATCTCCCTTGCCCCTTTGCTCCACCATGACTCTTGTAATCATGCTGGGAAACTTCCATTAACCTTCCACTATTTGAGTCAGTCTTTTTGAGTTAATACCATCAAAACAAAATACATTGGCTGGCTGGTGTAACGCCGCGTTGATTGCGTGTGTTGTTTTTAGGGTTTGGTTTATTTATTTATTTCCATTTTGTCTGTTCAAAAGATGCTGTTTTAAAGAGGTCTAAGCTCCTGTCAAAGCCAAGCCACCCCCTCCTTGAAAATTTCATTTCATGCCAAACAATGCATGCCTTGCCCCCTCTCATATTGGGGTGGTTCTCACGGATTGTGCTGAAAATGTATTTGTGATTTATTTATTTTTATTTTTTAAAAAAGATTTATCTGTCACCCAGCTCACAATATCATCTGGGCAGTTTGCAATTTAACAAAACACTTGCAGAAAGTCATATGGAGATGCATAAAATCACAGACTCTTCAAGAATTTTCCAGGGACAGTCCCAGATTTACAGAAGCCACCCTGGTTTCTGATTTGATCCTAGAATGTCCTTTTCCTTAGGATGTCCCTATTTTCATCGGAGAAATGTTGGAGGGTGTGGAGTTATCCGACCCTCGAGCCATCTGAAGGCAACCCTGTATAGAAAAGTTTTTTTAACGTTTAATGTTTTATTATGTTTCTATATACAGTGGTATCTCGGGTTACATTCGCTTCAGGTTACAGACTCCGCTAACCCAGAAATATTACCTTGGGTTAAGAACTTTGCTTCAGAATGAGAACAGAAATCGTGCTCCGGTGGCGCGGCAGCAACAGCAGGCCCCATTAGCTAAAGTGGTCCTTCAGGTTAAGAACAGTTTCAGGTTAAGTACGGACCTCCGGAACAAATTAAGTACTTTTTTGAAGCACACACACAGGTTTAATGCTGCCCATAGACACAAAACATACAGTACAAGAATAGTATATATCAGGAGTAGGCAACCTAAGGCCCGTGGGCTGGATGCGGCCCAATCGCCTTCTAAATCCGGCCCGCGGGCGGTCCGGGAATCAGCATGTTTTTACATGAGTAGAATGTGTCCTTTTATTTAAAATGCATCTCTGGGTTATTTGCGGGGCATAGGAATTCGTTCATTTCCACCTCCCAAAATATAGTCTGGCCCACCACATGGTCTGAGGGACGGTGGACCAGCTCTCTGCTGAAAAACATTGCTGACCCCTGGTATGTATCAACAGTTATTAGGGTATTACTACCAGAAAAGCCATCACCTCACCTTATTTGGTCAGAGAACTTGAAGAAGGGCCTCCAGCAAACATCTTAATAAACAGACAGGTCTATATTACAGGTGTGCATTTCCGGTGTGTGTGTACCCAAAATTACAAGGCAAATTAGGGGATGGCTTCTGCACTTCCAAGTCAAATTGCACCTTTGAATTTGGAAAGACCTGGTGGTTCATAAACGGTTAGGGCTGCTTCCAAAAGCTACAGATTCAAGCTGAATCTTGTGACTGGTGCATGCCTTAATATTTGCTGTCTCTTTGAATGTGGAAGTGCCACTTGGAATGAGGGAATCAACAGTGGTGTCCAACCTCCTCCCTTCTCTTTGCAAGTGTTGTACTAAGAGGAGGATAAGGGTACTTGAGTAATTTTATCTCTGTAAATTTTGATATGATGCACCTTCTGAGCTAATGAGAGGAGTGGCGCTTAGAGATCCGCCAACTGTTTCCCATCCCAAATGTTCCAATTCTGTTTTCGGAACTGATGTTTAAAAATGCATAAATATGTTCAGAAATGAATATTTTGAAATAAACCATATTTTAAGATACTTTTTGTGCAAATCTTCATATGCTTAAAAAAAAAAAGAGTCACCGGTTCAGTTTCTGTGGAAATGAGATAGAAGAGAATTATATGTGAACAAATAAGAAAGTGACACAGACTCAGAAATGGACTGATTTGTCCATCCCTTGAGAGGGAGGAGTGCAACAGATTGTGCAAGAGGTCATCTCCTTCAAAAGAGATGTGCTTGCAGACTAAAATGATGAGGGCAAACAATTTTGCAAAATGGGGAGCCCTTGCTACCGGTGCAGGTTGGAAGTTAGGCAGGTGTTGTGTCTTTCTGCTCCCTTGCTGCAATACCTTCCTGTATCTTAGGGGTGTGAGTTATTAATTACATTGTGACCTTCTACCTGTGTTGTGCCTTCTTCTCTGGTTGGCCATGAAAATGGAACGCTTGTCACTTAATAGGGCTCCTATCTGAACCATAAAGAACAACATTGCATCTGTAGCAAGCAATTAATGGCTCGCTCCAGTATGCAAGCAAGGCATAATTGTAACCTACAGATAACCTCTTTACTCTTTTCTCTCTTACCATTTCAATTTGAATCTAATTGTAGCAAAAGATGCTGACCTGCAGCTGTGCTCCCTCCCCTCCCCCAGCTATAGCAAGAATCTGCAGGAAAGAAAACAGGTGATGCTCACTCGAAGGGGATAATTGAGGCGCAAGTGTCTGCCCCAAACCCCTATGTTACTTCAAAGAAGTAACACATGACCCTGACATCTCTAAGTGAACAAGAAAAATGGATCAGAAATTGTGAACTTAAGTTAAAGTTTCAGAGCAACCATTGTATCAGGAAATGAGAAATGCTGATCAACTGAGCCAATACCAATTTAAAGTTCTGGAAGCCGCCTTTCCGGTTATGCTAAATAATTCCCTAGAGTTAGATGTATGGAACAAAATTAATGTGAGTACAAATACATAAAGAAAGAATTATCTTCATTATATTGCAAATATCATTTTGTGTGTGTGTATACACACACACACACACACACACACACACACACACATTATAAATACTATTTGTAATATTACACTGGTCAACAACAAAATTTGTTGTCTGCATTTTTTCAGCTGATTTAGGATGAATCTGATGTGCTGAATCCAAAAATCACATTGGTTTTGCTCAATCAGGTCAAGTTTTTGAGCTATGGCCACATGTCTTTTTTTACGTTTTTGTTCACATGTATGCTTGTGTGGAGCATTTTAGAAGAAGTTGGTGGGGGTAAAATGCCTTGTCAAATAATTGTTTTGATTGGAAATGATTATTTTAATGACAAGAAGTATTCAGGTCCAATAGTTCTGGGTGATTATGTCGAAAAGGGATCAGTTTGAAGTCATAAAACCTCAAAATCTTCCATAAATTGGTCCAGCAAAGCATAAAGTTGGGGGATCAAAACTAAGTTAATGGGGCAGCCGCCCCACGAAGTATCCTGATCTTCAATCAGCACGTCGTCCTGTAGCTCATTGTGATGTGCCTATCTTCGGAGAACTTCCTGACATTAGTGACGAAGATGCCTCCAGTGTTGAAGGACATGAAGAAGAAGAAGTGGTTCTTGAAGATGATGCTCCACATCTATTTTCCCAAAAGGAGTTGAATGATCTAGTTCGCGACCTCAGCTTGTCAAAGGACTCTGCCGAACTGTTGGCATCCAGATTGAAGGGAAAAAACCTCCTCTCTGACAGTGCTTGCATCAGCTTCTTGCGCAACAGGCATCAACAGTACCTCCATTTTTTCTCGGAAGAGAAGGACTTGGTGTACTGTGCAGATATTGCGCAGCTTCTGCTCAAGCATGGAGTGCCACAGTACGAACCCAAAGATTGGAGACTGTTCATTGACAGCAGCAAGCGATCACTGAAATGTGTTCTGCTACACAATGGCAACCAGTTTGCCTCTATACCCCTGGCTCACTCGAGTACACTGAAGGACAACTATGAAGCGGTGAAGTATGTGCTGGAGAAAATTGGTTATGATCAGCATAAGTGGTTTATTTGTGTTGACCTGAAGATGGTGAACTTTTTGTTGGGACAACAGTCTGGCTTCACCAAGTACCCATGTTTTCTGTGCATGTGGGATAGTAGGGACCGTGCTCAGCATTACACGAAGAAGGACTGGCCTGTGCGGGAGGAATTGGTGCCTTGCAAAGAAAGGAACGTCATCAACGACCCTCTGGTGGACAGAGACAGAATACTCTTCCCACCGCTGCACATCAAGCTCGGCTTTATCAAGCAGTTCACCAAGGCTCTGGACAAGGATGGTGACTGCTTCACTTACTTGTGCCAGGCTTTTCCAGGATTGACCATGGAGAAGTTGAAAGCTGTCATCTTTGACGTTCCTCAGATCCGTCAGCTCATCAGAGATCCAGAGAGTTCAGAAACTCAATGAACGAAGTGGAACTGGAAGCGTGGAAGGCATTTGTTCTGGTAGTGAAGAACTTTCTTGGCAACAATAAGGCCAGAAACTACGCAGAACTTGTCAACAACATGCTGACTGCTTTCAGAAACCTGGGCTGCAACATGAGCGTCAAGATGTACTACCTATTTTCACATATGGACTGGTTTCCTGAGAACCTGGGTTCAATGAGTGATGAGCAGGGGGAGAGATTCCATCAGGACATGAAAGAGATGGAGACCAGGTATCAGGGTCGCTGGGACGCAGTCATGATGGCTGACTACTGTTGGACTCTGAAGAGAGACCTCCCTGCCACTGAACATTCCAGGAGTTCCAAGAAACAGAAGTTCAAGCCCTGAAGTTTGAAAAATAGTGGAGCAACATGCAATTTACGTGTACTTACCTTGATCAATGCCCACCATTCAGTTTACAGAAAACCTGACCTGATGGAGAGAAACGGATGCCATTTCCTGATTCAGCAGTGCAAAAATACCCTAAATCAGTTGTAGAAATCTAGACAACATTCAAAAAGTAAAAAATTGTTGCCCAGTGTTATCAATACCCTGCTTTTCCATTATAGAATGCCAAAGGTATCTAACGAAAAGTTACAATAAACATGAATAATAAATCATTAAAGCAACAAAGATACAATAATCAAGTAAGAGCAGATAAAGCAAACAATAACCAATTAAAATATTTAAAATGCAGGTGAAGAAGAAATTAAATAAACTCATGAGGCCCCAAACCTGTTTGAATAAAAAAAAAAATTGCCTGCCAGGGGGAAAAATAAACAAGGCGACTGGTGGGCTTTCCTTGGGAGGAAGTTCCAGAGCAGGCTAAGCAGAAGAAGACCTCTTGAGTTTCCACCAAATGCACATGGTCTTTTGTGGAGAAAAATGAGGGCCTTATTGGGATATCTCAAAACTGGGACAGGTTTACATGGGAGAAGTCCATTCAGAATGTTTCTGCGTGTACCTCTCCTCTAGCAACTATTTGAAGTAAAGAGATTCATTTCCTGAACAAGTTCTGAAGGCCTGGGTAGAAGTAGCAGTTTCCTGCAAGTCGTGGTGGAGAGCCTGGTTTGAACGCTACCTCATCCTGCTTTCCAGCTCAACACTGTGACCAGATGCAACTTCATTGTTTCGGCATCAGTCAGCTCACCTATTGTTCTGTTTATCATCCAGCCTGGCAAATGGGAACCTCCAGCCCCATGGGTTCAGATAAGGCTGGGTAGGCACTCTTTCTTAGCAAGCAATGGACCACATCTGCCATCATATGTGGAGAAGGTAAAGATGCAGCTACAAAGGAACATTCTGGAGCCCTCAAGTACTCTTCTGATTGCAACCATCCACCATCTCCTAGCTGTGCTCATCTTATAACCAAGATGAAAGCCAGTGGTAAGTTGAAAGGTTGTGTAACATGTCTGTTACTGGCATGGCTTCACTGGCATGGCCATACTAAAATAAGTAAGTCAAAGTTTACTTGCATTTTCTTTAGTAGAAGTCACAATTGCATGACAGGGAGCCTTTGCTACGAATTCCATGACTTTGGGGGGATTAAAACAAACCTTTAACATTTCTGTTTGCATTTTCACAGTGTCCATGGGTGATCTTGCCACCAGCAGTATGTCTTACTTGTAGTGCCACCATTTTGGTTGTTGTTCATTTTCTGATATCTTGCTTTCGTTTTCACACCCTGTCCTTGACTCCATGTTCCTGAAGGCCCTACTTGAAAAATCTGCTTCTGGCACAGCAAGATTTCTTCATCTATGAGGTCACGTTTCAGGCTTTTGTTCAGTCACAAGTTCTGCTTGGATTTATCTTCTGCATGTCTACTTGAATATTCAGAAAGTCATCAGCTAGTCTGATTTGTTCCCCCCCCCTAAGTCATGCAAAAGACTGATTTGCTTTGACAGGTGGATCAGGAACAGAATTGGAGCTATTTTATCTGGACCTAATTAAACAACTGTCATTACTGGCAGGCAGGTATGTGTTTGTAATGACTTAAAATTATCTTGATTGGAATGAAAATGCAGAGTATAAGCCGTCGAATTGGCTGGTTTTAAAATGTGATTTTTAAAATGCATGTTGCGTGGTGTGTATATATATTGCACCAACTGTAAACTGAAATTGTAATAATCCCATCATGCTGAATTCCATTTTGTTTTCTTTTTTTTTTGGGGGGGGACCCATAGCAGATTCTTTCCCATATTATTTTATTCAGTAGTTGGAACTCCGCTCTGGATCTGGAAGTGCCAGGACAGACAAAAGGAAGTGCTTCTTCACACAGCTTATAATTAAACTGTAGAATTTGCTCCAAGATCTAGTGATAAGCACCAAGAGAATCAGACAAATCCTTGGAGAGTAAATTGATTGATGGCCACTAGTCATGGTGGTTATCTTCTCCTTCACTATCTGAGGTAGGATGCTTTGGACACCAGTTGTTGGGAGAGGGCTATTGTAATTGTGTCCTGCTTGTGGACTTTCCATGGGCATTTGGTTGGCCACTGTGAGAACAAGAGGTTGGACGAGGTCAGCTTTTGGTCTGATGTGTCTGGGCACTTCCGGTGCTCCTATTTTATTTATGGTACCCTGCAGGTCGGATAGTCATCTGCGACTACTGTATCTTAAGGTCTGAAATCATAATTTTGCAGCATTTTAGGAATCTATGATAAAATTTTACTACAAATCTTAGCTATTTCAACACCAGCTAGATATAAGAAATGCAACAACAAGAAACAAGATCATTGCCAGGCTTTGAGGAATCGGCTTCCTCTCCTGTGGCAGTAAATAAGAAGAGATCATATGAAAGGAACATCTTACCAGTTAGATTCTTTAATAATCACAGTGAGAGACAAAGAACCAGTCTACCTAGAACATCGGTGCTCCCAATTAAGGCTTACACCCCCTCCTCCCCTATTAATCTACGTCATTCCTACTTCTTGTAATCTGAGCTTGTACCCTCTGCGCTTTCTGTTCTGAGACTTTCTGAGCTCTTCTCGACCTTGGGGAGGGTGCTGGAGGAATGCTGTCCAAAGACTGTGAATCTGTTCACTCTTTCTCTTCCAGTGTTTCTTCTCCTAGCTGTTCCCCATCCAGTATTGCCCAGCTTCTGCCTTCTGTACTATGCCCCTCTGCAAACCACTGTTCCAAATCTATACTGTCCTCCTGCTCCTGAGAAAATTCAGGAACAGAGGGAGGGAGTGGCTCCCACCATTCTTCCTCAGTGCAGTCCTCCTCAGCACAGTCTCTGACATCATATGCAAGTCTAATAGTTTAGCGCTAAATGGATTGACAGAGTTCAGCTCTGAGTTATTCTTGGTCATTCTTCTTCTGTTGTACCATGATTTCACCCAAGTAGGTGTGGTTTGTTTGAAAAAAGTTTTTGTATTTATTTATTTATTTATTTATGACCACTTCTATACTGAGAGAGAGGGAGAGGGAGAGATCACTAAGGTGTAGAACATCTAAAAACATAACGAATGTAAGGATTTCTACTTGCGCAAAGGAACTTCACACCCCTTTCCTCTCCCGATGCATGCCCTGTAATTTCCCCAAATCTGCTCTGGGAAATTGGGGGAAATCCAAGAACAGATTTAGGGGGTGTATGGGGGGGGAGAAGGGGGAGTGTTCTATTGCACAAGCTGAAATCCTTGTGGTGATGGATACTGCCTAATATTCATTTTAATTTATGTAAGCTGCCATGAAAATAATCAGTACAACCAAAGGATGGAGCATAAATTATTATAAATACAGTACCTGCAATGGAACACATCCTGTACATTACTGGAATATCGTGCTGCCAGAGGTTCCAAGTTTCAACACCAAACCAGTTACAAGGAGGTACGTTTGTGGGGCAAGATATACTTCTGGCCCTTGAACTGCTGACTAAAGAATAGAGCACCCTATTAGACTACAGAAGTTGGTTATTCTTGGGTCTAAATAATTAACAAACCAGTAAAGATAAAACATTATTTATGCCATCTTCTCTCTAGTATTTGCAAATTGACATCATCTGCAAGTTCCATTCAGTAGTGACTCACTTGCAGTTACAAAGAATTCCTAGAGAATTAATTTAAAGGGGGGGGGGGAATGTGAAGCATGCCAAGACAGAGTATGTAAGTCCATATATAATTAGCTTCATCCCTCATATAATTCTTTTCTCACATGCGTTTAGCAAACTGGTACCAGGCAATGATCAATGTACGAGCTATGAAAGCAGACAAAACCAGCTGAAAAAGCAATCCTGGACCTCTTTAAGGAAGAAGAAAAACTTTTTCCAATTGATGTAGTGCTTCATAAATTAGCCTTGGGACACCACATAGATTGTGCTCTTGTCATGCGTATAGAATTCTATTCAATTAATAATTTTGCTTTTCAATAAAATACGTCTGAGTAGCATTCTGTGTGCAGGATAAATGTAAATGAAAGGAGCAGAATGAAATGACTCCCCATTGGTTTCCTTATTTGCACGCTGATCCTAAACGATTCTTGCTGGAATAACCAGGTTCCATTCATCTGGTCCCAGTCAGTCACTTGGTCTGTGTATTTGGAGCCAAATGCAGTTTCTGAATAGTATTCAAAGGAAGCCCCATGTGCAATGCATTTCAGAACTGCGGCATGGCTACTGCTTTCTAGGAGGGGCACATTACCCTTGGTTTAGGAAAGGTGCTTCAGAAGCCACTTGGTCCCTTCAAGACAAGTCTTGGCCTAACACCACCTTCTAAACCACATATACAAAACAGAGGACAAGGGAGGATGGAGATTGGTTGCAGCACTGGAGGAGAAGAAACAAGGGGGAACATACAACCTTATCTCCACCTGGGAACAAAGCAAAGCCAAGCCTTTGACATCTTCTTCACTAATGCAGAAATGCTTTCTAAGCCTGTTAAAGAAGCAGAAGTCACAAACTTCTTTGTTTCTTCAAAACAAAGAAACAAAATTGCATCCCATTTATTTAAATGGGATATTATTGCAAAATTATGACCACACGTCTTCCCAGAATTTTCCCAAGCAAGCGAAAGAAGAGCCCCTAAAGGATTGTGTATTTTGGCCATACTTCATCTCTGAAAGTCTCACAGATTCTAATGAATAAATGAATACTTCTATATTTCTCTTTCCTTCTAGTTTTGACTTCCTGGAACTCATTGTATGAGTCTGCAAACTTCTAGCCTTTCAGTGGTTAAAGAATAGGTGCAATGCTGCAAAAGCTGAATGTTCCCATTAAAACCACGTGTCCAGGAAGTTCCTGAGAGTTGATAGTGTGGTGGACTTGCATAAGACACGGTTGTGGTAGTTGTGGTATGATGCAAAATGGACCCTGTTAGGATCCGTGACGGAGTCTCGGGGAGTTTGAGTCGAAGCCTAAATTGATCCCGAGGTGAATGCAAGAAATCAACTGCTTTCAGACTATGTGCCATCACTAAAGACATCACCCAAGGCTGCTTAGACTGCCAGAGGGCAGTTACTGTCCCTTTATTTGATGTTCTTAAATGTAACAGGATTGCCTTAGGATGCAAGGCTAGGAGGTTGCGCTGCACTACTGGTGGGACCTGAAGTTGCCAAATGATTGACTGTTTTTTGTAGTTTGGTGTTGAAAAGTAAGGGCACTGGGTCTCAACCTTCTTACCTCCCCGCCTCATCCCTACCTGAGTAAGCAGCAGAACTAAACCAGTGTTTGTAGAGAAGTTCTTCCCCACCACATGCTTTGCTACTCAAGCTTCACAACACAAAGTATTCCTTTGCCCACCCTCAATGAGAGGATCACCCCGCAGCTGCGTGCTCTCTATTCAGATGTTTAATTTCTCTACATCAGAAACAACCATCAGCATCATGTCACTATGATTTGTCACACATTTATTTTTCGTGTCTTACATCTCACTGCAGCCCCATCTTGCTGTCCTTCTGCTAATGATTGCACTAATGCGAAGAGCAAGCTAAATCTCAGACTGAAAGTACTAGAGAGAAAGATGCTGAACGGAGAAAGACGGCGACTTCTACAGAATCTGGAAACTGTCATAGTCGTGACACAGCTCATATGTATGGAACTCATGTGGTGAATCAGGAATGGAGACTATGATTTTATCCACACACACCCTTTTACATTTATGTCCCACCTTGCTTCCATCACACAACCCAAGGTGGCTATTCCTATTCCGTTCCTGCTTTTTATTACCTCCCTTTACCAGCAGGTGCCAGGGTGGGTTGTTGTTGTTGATGTTTAGTCGTGTCCGACTCTTTGTGACCCCATGGACCAGAGCATGCCAGACACTCCTGTCTTCCACTGCCTCCCAGAGTTTGGTCAAACTCATGCTGGTAGCTTCGAGAACATTGTCCAACCATCTCGTCCTCTGACGTCCCCTTCTCCTTGTGCCCTCCATCTTTCCCAACATCAGGGTCTTTTCCAGGGAGTCTTCTCTTCTCTTCTCATGAGGTGGCCAACAGGGTGGGTTACTACAATTTAAAATTCAGAATTAATACCTGTGGTTCCACATCAGTCATTCATCCAGGCAATGACCAGGCACATATCTGCTTAGTTTCAGCAAGGTGGGCCCACTCCTGATGTTGCAACCTGATGGCTTCATGGGTATCCACACATCCTGTGGTGCCCTTATGGACTGAGGGTGGAG
The DNA here is from genome assembly GCF_965113315.1 of Podarcis vaucheri. NCBI lineage: Eukaryota > Metazoa > Chordata > Lepidosauria > Squamata > Lacertidae > Podarcis > Podarcis vaucheri. The sequence continues at coordinate 34,978,616 of NC_138764.1, forward strand.
CTGGCATGGGGATGTGACCTCAGGGAGTAAAGTTCTACCCCTGATTCACTATGTGAACAGGGCTACTGTTTGGTGGGAAATTTCTGACAGTAGATTACTTGATAGGCACAGAACATTGCCATGGTGGAGAGTGATGAAGACTAGGGAAATGTGCCCTGGGTAACTAATATGATCCTTGTATCATTTTAGCACCTAACTCTTCCTGCTTAAGACTGTTCTGCACTTGACGTCCTTCTAGTCTCAGTCCAGCTACTATGCTATAACAGACATATCTCCTCCCACAAGAGTGAATGCTGGTCTTTCTGTTTACCACACTGCAGAGAGGTGCCAGAACTCACCATGAACACGTCCCTCATTCTCATAGATTGGCAATGATGCCCACCTGAGAGGTGTCGGAACTGAGTTCTGGCTAAAAACATCCTGGTCACAACTTACCTGGCCATATAAAGATGGAGTGTAGACAGCCAAATGAAAGAAATAAAAATATTTGACACAATGCCATGGTATGTATGAAAACACATTTCATTGTAAAGAAACTGAAGGTACACTCTTTCACCTTTGGTGGATGTGCCCAAGGATTAAGACTTTCTGGGAGATGATTTATAATGAAATGAAAAGGGTATTTAAATATACCTTTCTGAAGAAACCAGAGGCCTTTCTCCTGGGCATGGTGCCAAAGAAGGGCAGAACTTTTTTATGTATGCCACAACAGCAGCAAGAATACTTATTGCAAAGTATTGGAAGACACAAGATCTACCCACTCTGGAAGAATGGCAGATGAAGGTGATGGACTACATGGAATTGGCGGAAATGACTGGCAGAATCCTAGACCAGGGAGAAGAGTCAGTGGAAGAAGATTGGAAGAAATTTAAAGACTATCTACAGAAATATTGCAAAATTAATGAATGTTAGAATGATGTCAGAATGAAGTTAAGTGGTTTAAGCAGCAATGCTATAAAGGTGTATGTAAAAATGGATTGTTAACAGGTGAGAATTCAAAGTTATAATATATTAGGTTAAAGGACTAAGATAAAAACAAAGAGGGAAAGAAATTGCTGAATTAACTAACTGAATTGGAATACAAAAAAGGGAGGTGTGAGGAGGTCAGGGAAACAAGGAAATGAATGTAAGGTATGGAAAGACTGATGTATTTTTTTTAAGTTTTTTTTACCTTTTTTGTATTTTGTATTTTTTCTTTTATTTTTTCTTTTGTCTTTCTTTTTCTTCTTTTTTTAATTCATGTAATTCTTTTCTTTGAAACCTTAATAAATATCATTTTTTAAAAAAGAAAACACATTTCATTAAAAAAATAAAGTTCATTTATAATTTTCATTTATAACAAATAAACATTTCAACAATGAAATTAAAACAGTTATCACATATCAAACTTCGACTTCCCTCCCCTTCTTTCAGTGGTTCAATGAATATACCCTTTCCCCTCTTTTGCATATCCCAATTAACTCTATATATTCTTTTCTTCGTCTATTTCAGATACGTTTTAGAAACTGCAAGTTTTTACAGTAATCCTGCTAACGTCTTAATTTGTTTATAGTTTGTTTGTAAATATTCAATAAACAATTTCCATTCCTTGATAAAAACTCTGTTGTCTTGATTTCTTATTCTTCCAGTAAGTTTCTCCATTTCTGCATAGATTTCTGTAACCTTTCTTCTTTCCACTACGTCTTCTTTCCATTTGGGGGGCAAATATCATTCTTATAGCAGTAGTTGCATGCATAAATAAATTTCTGTATTGTTTAGGTAACTCTGATCCCGTAATTCTCAAGAGAATTCCCTGGTTTCTCTTCAGATTGTATAAACCTTTTGCCTTTTACTAATGAAAGCACAACATTTCAAGCAGGGTTGGGAGGTCTGTAGCCCTCCAGATATTGGATTGAAGTCCCCATCATCCCTGACTATTGGCCATGCTGCCAGGGGTTGATGGGAGTTGTAGTTCAACAGAATACCTTCAGGGCCCTTGTTCCACACCCATGACTTAAAGGAACCCATTAAATTAAGCATAATTTGATTAGTAATAAGGAAGTACAAGCAACTTAAGTTTGGTTTCCTGACAAAGAATCAAAGAATTGTAGAGTTAGAAGGGACCACAAGGGTCATCTAGTCCAACTTGCTGCAATGCAGAAATATTTGGCCCAATGTGGGGCTCAAACCCACAACCCTCAGATTAAGAGTCTCATGCTCTACCAACTGAGCTACTCTCACAAATTGTGCAAAAAGCTATCACTGTGTAACAGATGATTCCGTTTACATAGAGTGGAGAAGTATAGAAAACTATGTGCTTTTATGACTTATACGGCTATTGCAGCCAGCTATCAAATGTAACAATGAAGGATCTAAATGTGCATTTACTTTACACCTTAAGCATAATATGTCATTTCCCCTCATCTATGTGTACCTTTGGGATGGATTTAGTGGAAAATATTGAAAATCCCCCAATAACATTCTCAGAAACATTCTGGCATTCAAAGGACCTTCTGTTTATTTCCCCTTTGCACCATATGTGCACTGTGACTGAGAAAAGAATGGTAGCCCTTGACTGAATTTTCATACTGAGGACTAAATGAATTTTTCAGTAATTAATTTGGTTCCCAAACACCTGGCTTCCAATTTTGTATGTAATTGGCACTTGGGTAGTCTGCTTACCTATTGATAATTTCTTGGTCTAAGCAAGTATTTCAATTCTAGTGTGTTTCTACTTAATAATCAATACTCCTGTTGTTTAATGAAGAAATAGCCTTCCATCATGGCCTTTGTGCATTGTTAAAATGACATTGATCCCGGCCATTATCATATGTCCTTGCTGTAAGGACATGCATATCAGTCTTACAGTAAAGGAGCTGTTTAGTGCTCATGTAGCCCTAACAATGTTCAAACAAGTATATTCCATGGTGGAAACATCATAGAGGAAAGAGAAATGGAAGAAATGTTTCTTGTTCAAATGCAGGTGGCATAAGAAAAGGGACTAGTTTGGATTATACTTCACTCTCTCTCTCTCTCTCACACACACACACACACAGATAGGGGAGAAATCTGGTTCAGTCTGTTTTTAAATGCACATCTACCTAAATTGCAATACACAAAGGAATACATAAACTGAAATGTAGGTATCCTTTGAAATTTGTACTTCTCAGAATTTTGCAATTCGCTTCTCCAGCCAAGGAATGGGTACAAAAATGTAAATAATAGGGTAAAGTGTGCATAAAAATGCATATAAATACAAACATGAAAATGCAAACAAATACATACATAAAAATGCAAACGTGTATATTACAGAAAATTGTATACAAAAATGTGTATATTAGCTGAAAGTCACACTAAAATTCTGATTGGGACTTTTTTTAAATTGCAAAGTGATGAATGAATTTGGAGAGCTGAACTTAATATCAAATAAATGATAAGCGGAGTGAAACCAAAACTGACAAGGGATTGGTGGTGGTACAATGATGAGTGGTCAGAGGGAGAAGACTGGGAGGAGGAGGTGTCAGAAGTTGAAGCAGCAACAGGGTTTAGTGAGCGGGAAGAGGCTGGGGCAGAGTGCAGTCCAGAATCAGAGGCAGGAGAGGCAGGCAGAGGCAGGCAGGAGAGGCAGGAGTAGACAGAGATGAGGTCCCCTCCCTGCTGGTCTCCAAGAACACACAGAGTAATGAAGAGGATGGAGCAATGACAGAGCTTTAGGCTGCTGTGGAAAGAACCTGGGAAGGAGACATAGAGAGTGGTGGGAAAGTGGGGACTTTCATTCCCCACAACTGTCTCATTGGGGTAAGATCTACTGGGAAGAGTTGCTGTGATCACTAGGCCTGCACTGTTTTGGTTTATTGAATGAAGAGTTAACTTCACTGACATCAGGTGTTTTCTTACTGACCTACTCCTGGCACCAGCTCCTGACACGTTGTTGTTGTTGTTGCTGCTTAGTTGGTTAGTCGTGTCCGACTCTTCTTGACCCCATGGACCAGAGCACGCCAGACACTCCTGTCTTCCACTGCCTCCGAGAGTTTCATCAAATTCATGTTGGTTACTTCTGTAACAATGCCCAACCATCTCGTCCTCTGTCATCTCCTTCTCCTTGTGCCCTCAATCTTTCCCAACATCAGAAGTTTTTTTCCAGAGAGTCTTCTCTTCTCATGAGGTGGCCAAAGTATTTGAGCCTCAGCTTCAGGATCTGTCCTTCCAGTGAGCACTCAGAGTTGATAGAACATAGAAAGACCCCACTGAAGGTTCATCTGGCTAAAAGACCTTGTGGTCCGGCATGCTGCTTCTTACACTAGCCAACCAGATGCCCACAAGTCAGCAGTTGTGGCCAATATGGAAGTGTGTATTCCTGTCCCTGCTGGTATTGGTCAGGAGTAAGTAGTAGAGGCCAGCAGAGTGCACAGAAGTAATTCTGATTGGCTAACTACCCTTGCTGCTGATGCAGGCTGCTGACCTCAGTAAGGGCAGCTAGCCAATCAGCAACCGTACACTTGCACAGAAATTGCTGTAGTGCCTCCTGCCTCCACCATCTCCTCTTGACAGTTACTGCTAAGGCCTGGTTATATCCTTCTCCCTTCAATTACTCTGTTGCAACTGCCAGTTGCTCCTGGTAGCAAACTACTCTGCCTGCCTCCACAGAACCCCATGTTAACTTTTTAAGAGTCAGTGCTCCTTGGAACACCATAATCTCCTGTACTGAGAAGAGAGATGTTGAAACCACAGTGCATTCTGAGCCTGATTCCCATTCACAGTTTATATGACAACAGCATATCATATTTATAGGACATTAGCACAAACTAATAATTTTATGGCCACACATTCTAAACCTTTGTTGAAAGCAAGGCATCAAACAAACAAACAAACAAACAAACAAACAAACAAACAAACAGAAAAGCACAACCTTAAAATATATGCCCAAGATTGCTTGATCTTTGCAATTGTTATGCAACAGATTTAACACTGTAGTATCTGCAATTACCCATTTATAATTTGGAAAATCACTGCAACCCAGGGAACCCCTGTAACTAAGTGGTTTCTCAACTCCCACTTCCACCATTAGCAATGGTTTCCTCATTTCCCCCAGCTATAAAACTCCTTCCAACTGTATGCAACACTTCCAAACCTTAATCCTTTTTCATAGCACTGCACAACATATACATTACAGTTGGGTTTTTTTTGGAGCTCAGGGACAAGGGAGCATTCCTAAATGCCCTTGATGTCCAGCAGTTCTGGATGAGGTGGCAGGGTCAGCACCACGTCTGCATCCCTGTTGCAAATTGTGCCGGCATGGAGCTGGCTCAGCAATTGGACCCGATTTGTGATCCAATTGATCCTGGACTAGCTGAGCCCTTCCCTCTCGGAAAATCCCATTTTGGAGCTTTCTGTTGCTGCCAGCAGTGGGGAACCTGCCAGTGCTGCTTCCACCCACCCGTTTGGCAGCAGGAAGGAGAGCTCTGCATTTGCCAGTGATGCTGGCCTCACTCCTCAAATGGTGGCCAATGGGAATGCAGCGTGGGTGGGTGGGCGGGTGGAGGGACATCTTTGCCAAATTCACACCACCTCCCTGCCTATTGCAAAAGTGTTTAGGTGAGACAATGTCCGTGAATCTGATAAAATGGGAGGATGCTTTCCTTATTTACTTGAAAACTTCACTGATATTTGGGAACGAAAGAACGAGCAGCGCGGGGTGCTGAGATGACTTTGCTTCCATTTAGTGAAAGGGGAAGTTGCATGTGTAGATCAAGGCACAATTTGGGTTCTAGGACAGAAATAAAAAATATATTCGAGTAGGATGTATTATTCAGGCATTTTAATACAGTGGAACCTTGGTTCTCAAACTTAATCGATTCCAGGAGTCCGTTTGATTCCCAAAACAGTTCAAAAACCAAGGCATGGCTTCTAATTGGCTGCAGGAGCTCCCTGCACTCAAGCGAAAGCAGCGTTGTACGTTTGACTTCTGAAAAATGTTCGCAAACTGGAACACTTCTGGGTTTGCGGCGTTCGGGAGCAAATTTGTTCAGCAACTAAGCCATTCGGGAACCAAGGAACCACTGTAAGTGTGACATATAGCTGGGGAAAGAATGATTAAAGTTCTGACAACTTGAAATTTCAAAAAAAATAAAAAAATGGAAGGCCTAAGACACAATTTTCACAAGCATTGTTTTGATTGCCATCATAACTATTTACAGGCAGTAAGAAGGGATGGGTGATGGCTACATTTGCAGGTCTTTGGCACTTCTGTAGCCTCAGTCTGTAAAACCCATCTGTTGGAAGAATGTTTAGAGAACAAAGGATCTTTTCTTGGGGCAAAGAGTGATCTCCCGAAGCTCTTCAGAGATACAGACAGGCCTTGTCACTTCATGTTTCAGTATCACAAAAAAGAACACAATTCTGTGATTTTCACTTTAGGCACTAATAAGGTCTAGCCACATGACCAATATTAAGAAGCCATGCTAAACAACAACAATAATAATCTCACGGCAACTGGGGAAGAGAGATCACAGCTCTTTGAAAACCTGGTTTCTAGGAGTAAATATTTTTACAAATATATTATTTACTCTACAGAAAGCTTTTTTAAAAAGAAAATAATTCTGAGAACATAGATAAATGTGCTCACCACAGGAGCTCTATGACCACTGCAGGCCCCACTGTCAGTCCTTCGGTACTTCCTGTCAGTCTGACTAAACTCTGTCATCCTTCAACCCAGTTTAAATTAACAGGTAATTTGTAAATGTCACTTCAGGTTAGGCCGCTCATTTTGTTTCTACTCTACCAATGCAAAGTCGAGGACTAATTTTTCTTGTCTTCTTTTAATAGGATTTTCATTTATAAATAGAATTATGTTCTGAAAATAAATTACAGTAAGTGATGCACGGAACTGGGAGCAACAGCACTTTCATAGAATTTCAAGCACCTACATCAGAAGAGATTAATAAAAACACTTCAAAGGCTAAATTCTATTTAAGCAGAAGACAGCTTTTGGTTAATATTTAATCTGAGTAACGGCAATTTCAGTTGAAAATATAATTTTTTAATATCTAAATTAATTTGCAAAACAAAGCCATTAATGCAGCCCGAGAGCTTTCACAGTGCAAAAGTTTCGGCAATTTATTGGGGTGAAGTGACGTAGGGTTAAACTGTAAAACTTTAAGCTAAAAAAAGCTCCTTTTTTTTTAATAAACAACTTACTTTCATTCTAATGGCCCTGGTGTGGTATTTGATCAGCTATACTGCTTCAGGTCTACACTTTTATGTTATGCATTTCTATATTACATTAGACAAGGAAGAAGGCGTCTTTCTTTCAAGGAGAAGCCTGGGAAAGATGGGTATTGCTTTTCAAGTTCAGAGTTAATGAATGAGGACAATATACTTTCCATAATTTAAAAAGAGAGAAAATAAAGTATCTTATTTTTAGTTTACTTCACAAGAGCCCTTCTTCCTGGGAACCAGACAGAGGGCCTTCTCGGTAGTGGCGCCCACCCTGTGGAACACCCTCCCTTCAGATGTGAAGGAAATAAGTAGCTATCCTATCTTTAAAAGACATCTGAAGGCAGCCCTGTTCAGGGAAGTTTTTAATATTTAACTCTGTATTGTTTTTAATACTTGATTGGGAGCCATCCGGAGTGGCTGGGGAAACTCAGCCAGATGGGCGGGGTATAAATAAATTATTATTATTATTATTATTATTATTATTATTATTATTATTATTATTATTATCTCGAGCAATATTTACTCCTCTCTTCACCAAACTGCTTTGTCCTGCATAGGAACACAGGAAGCTGCCTTAAACTAAACCAGACCATTGGTCCCTCAGCATTGTCCACACTGGTTGGCAGCATCTCTCCAGGATTTCATACAAGGTTTTCTTCCAATCCTATCTGGAGATGCTGGGGACTGAACCTGAGACCTTCTCACCTGCAAAGCAGATGCTCTATAACTGAGCTATGGCGCTTTACCTGCAAAAATCTTCAGGGATGTATCTTGAAAGCAATTTTGCTATATCATTTATATTCACCCGCTGAGAAAGATCGTATGGGGACTCAGGCCCAAACTACTAAATGTGATGCTAGGAGCTCCACTATTCGACCTCCCATGTTTCTTTCTAAAAGTGAAATATAGCCATGGGGAGAGAATATACAATAAAAAAATCAATTTGATTCTTGCGGCTCAAATTGGCCCAAAACCTTTGGACAATGTGGACTAAATGTGCTACTGGGGCCCCTCCAGGATTAGGGCCCCTGAAGCTTAAGCTTCATTAGTTTCATAGTAGATCAGGGGTCTACATCAGGGGTGCCAGTTTTACAATCAAAGATGAACTGCATGTGCTATTTGTTACATCTAAGTAGGTGTCTCCACCCTAGCCTTGTACACCACGTTGCCTACCCCTAAATCGAGCCTTGTCTATTGCAGGTGGTTCCATAAGTTGATATTTATCATTTTGGTCACTGTAAATGCGGGGAAAAACCCTCAGCCTTATTCATGCCTTTATACTGGCATCGGCCATCAAGTAATGAAACTTCCCCCTTGTAAATATTTAACACTTTAATCATGAAAGACATTTTTAATTCCAATTGTCACACCAACATTAAAGCGCACCCAAAGTCTGAAATTGCTGCTGTGATATGCTGGCTTGGGGTTCCCTCGGTGTGGATTAATTATAATTAGCCAAGACTGCATGGGCAGTCACAATGTCATTCACTTCCCGGTACTTCTGTGAATTTTAGCTGCGGCTGCAACATCAGCCAAATTTTCCGCCTAACTTATCTCAGCGAGGTCTCCCAATCTGATCCGCTGTGTTGTGTTGTGTTGCTTTCCCCCACCGTGTAATTTACACAAAGCTCTTCTGGGGCAGCTGGGGGAAGATTTCATATCACCTCTGCGTGGCAAGGCTCAAAATTATGGTCTCTGATTTGGGAAACGTAGGAAACTGCCCTTTATGGGGACCAATGGCCAGAGTTGAACTAATGCTTAGCTCTAGTAAAACTGGGAGGGGAGGGGAGAGAGCTAATAATTGGAACTGCTGACAAAAGGAATTCATGGTGAAATAAATGCCTGTCTGCCTGTCTAAGGCCATCAAAATTAAACCCAGGAAGTAGAAATTTATTACCACCTGTCCTGGAGACAAATATGTAAGATGAATGTGCACTGTACCATTCAGGATGACATCTGGGGGAGCTTTATTGTCTGTCATCAGAGTTATTGCAAAAGGAGGAACTGAGGCAGTTGCCCTAATTTCCTTTGAGTTGTTTAGAAATTGTTTAAGCAACCTGCCCTGCTAAAGTCTGGAAGTGCAGAATGTTTCTCTCTCTCCTCCCGCCCCCCCTCCAAATATTAACAAGCCATCGAGCCCTTTAGGAAATTTAAGCTCACCCTTCTGTTTTGAAGTGATATAAGCAGGGTTGCCAGGTTCAAACCCCTAACCAGACTTTTAATGGAGGAAACTGGTTGCTTCTATGATAGACAAAGCCACACCGTGAACAACTTTGATCCAATTTGTCAAGGCACCCACATTCTCTTGGGGTATGAATCTTGCAATCCCAGATTTTGAGCACAAGGTGGGTGAATCTTGCAATCCCAGATGGAATCATTATGAGCACAAACCTCCACCTGTAGTTGCATGTGCAAATTGAGAGAGTGCATCACTTTGCTGCCACTACGTAGCCAGGGACAGAGCTACGTGTTCACCAATTGGTTGGAATGTATCCAGAGAAGGTGAAGGGCCTAGTGGTCAATTCCTGTAAGGAAAGGTTGAAGGATGGTAGGACAGCCTGCTGGACCAGGCCAATGTTCTCACAATGCCCCCAGTCAAATGCCCATGGGAAACTTGCTAGCAGGACCTGAGCATATGAGCACGCTCTCCTCCTGCAGTTCATAGCAGCTGGTATTCTGAAGCATAGCTGCCTGAGACAGCCTAGACTTCATTGCTAGCACCATTGATAGCTTTCTTTGCCATTCAACTCTCTGTCTTCTGCAGAGCAAGTTCCATAGTTTACCATGTGCTGAATTGGGGGTGTTTGGCCCACAAAACTGACAATTAAGAAGCAATAAAATAGTCAAATTGGAAGGGCTGTCATGTACAGTGGTACCTTGGTTTACGAACTTAATCCGTTCCGGAAGTCTGGTCTTAAACCAAAGTGTTCTTAAACCAAAGCATTCTTTTCCATAGCAGCGGGGGACTCGATTTACAAATGGAACACACTCAACAGGAAGCGAAACATGTTCTGCTTCCAAGGAAAAGTTCACAAATCAAAACACCTACTTCCAGGTTTGCAGCATTCTTAATCCAAGTTGTTCATAAACTAAGCTGTTCTTAAACCAAGGTACCACTGAAAATGAAAGTTTATTTTCTGTTGCTTCAGAGGGTGAGATTTGAAGCAGTGGGTTCAAATTATGAGGGCGGGGGAAATCAATTTGATGAAGTATTAGAAAGAACTTTCTGTTTATATAAACTGCCGGACTGTGGAACAACCTGCCTTCAAAGCAGGGGTAGAAGGACCTGTCCCTTTCAGTTTCTTTTACTTTTACTTTTTCCAGTCTTAAATTCTGCTCTCTACATTTCTGCAGCAATTTGTGACTTTAAAAAAACCCACTTGAAAATTCTTCAACATTTCAATTTATCTGGTAAAGACCTTCTTGTATGCAGTTTTGACTAGTGCACACCTTTTGCAATATAATGCATTTCCGTATGTTATATGCACTAATATATTCATTGTTTTGCATCCTTTTACCTAACATGCATTTTTGCAAACAACGAATGGTTGGAGAACGGCATCACAAAATTCAAATAAATGCGAATTTTGTTTTTTGTTTTTTTATAATAATATTTATTAAAGTTTCATAAACAATCAAAAGCTTCACAATTTAAACATAAAATACAAAAACCAAAAAAAGCTACCAAAAATGAAAAAATACAAAACATATAGAAGTACACAGTAAAAAACAGTTAACAGAATAGAAAAAAAGAAGAAAAAACACCAAAAAACAAAACAGGAAACAATTTAGTATTTTCATATCTTATACTTCATTCACTAGTTTCTTGACCTCCTCACACCTCCCTTTTTGTATTCCAGTTCAGATATTTAGTTCAGCAAATCCTTACCCTCTATCATTTATCCTTACTCAACATCTTAACCTATAATAAATATATATATACAGTCATGCTTCAAAATTCGCATTTATAAAACAAATAAATGCGAATTTTGAAGCATGACTGTATATCCATTTTCGTATTGTCTAGTCTAGCATCTTGTTCTCACAGTGGCCAACAATATGCCTTTGGGGAAAGGATAGGCAGGACCTGAGAGCAACAGCACTGTCCCCTCCTGAGATTTCCAGTAGCTGAGGTTTCCAGCACAGGCTGGGTTACATGAAGTCATGAGGAACTGGACCCCAAGTCTGCAATCCCCCATGAACTGAGCTTATCATATGAATAGATACCATTACAGCTGCAGTGTACGGCAGAGCGATGTCTGTACTGCATTTTAGTACACTAGTTTTCTTACCACAGCATCACGGCAGATCTTGTCTGTTAAGTACCAGCCATGGTGGATTTTCTTTGCAAATTGATTAGATCTTCCTAAAGCAGAGCTTGAGCAAACCAGATGTATTTTACCACTGATTTTTAATTGAAGTGAAAGTGCTGCTCATTAAATGGTTAGAGAATTATTGTTTTATATATGTGCAGAAGCAATGGAGAGGGAGGTTTTTTTGTTTGTTTGTTTCCAAATAAAACTTTACAACTAAAAGTACCCACCTGCATTAGCCCAGATTAAAGACTAAAGAGATACGGTTTCAGTATATTGCATGGAGATTTAAGCATGTGAGCTCAGTTCTCATTCAAAAGCAGATGTGTGCCTTTATCCTCAACAAAGTAGCCACCAGCACCTTCTAAATCTGAGTGTTAAACTCAACTGAGTGTTTGGTAAAAGTGAAATGCAAGATGGCATTTAATGTGCTATGAAGTGATAGCACTGCTTGCTTTCTAAAACATGCAACACTTTGAGTTCCTACTGAAACTGAGTGCTTTACACAGCAATCCTAAAAACTATTTACTTGGACACAACTCCCTCTGATCTCCCTGGGGCTTCTTGCCAGCTGACAACTGACGCCATATTGCTCAACAACTGTTTGGTAAAGCAAAAAAGCTGGAGCGTGACGCAACCAAAGTTAATTTTGATGGAGGAGGTACAGTTCGATCCTACGCACGTTCACTCATTAGCTAATCCTGCTGCACTGAGTGGGGCTTGCTCCCTAACTAATAAATAAAACTAATTCTTAAATTTCTAAAGCAGGGATAAGGAACCTTATGCCCATAGGAGCCATGACTCTCCCTGAACCTCCCTAGTCATGCCACACCCGGGCGTTGCTCTACAACTTTTCATGTTTTTGCCTGGTTAGAATGCTTCTTTGAACTGTGATAACAATACCTCTTTGCTTGCTTGGATCGAGGAAAAGAGAGGGGTGTCTGTGAGAGAATAGAAACTGCTGTAAGGTAAAGGTAAAGGGACCCCTGACCATTAGGTCCAGTTGTTACTGACTCTGGGGTTGTGGCGCTCATCTTGCTTTATTGGCCAAGGGAGCCAGTGTACGGTGTACAGGTCAGCAGGACTAAGCTGCTTCTGGCGAACCAGAGCAGCACATGGAAATACCATTTACCTTCCCACCGGAGTGCTACCTATTTATCTACTTGCACTTTGACGTGCTTTCGAACTGCTAGGTGGGCAGGAGCAGGGACCGAGCAATGGGAGCTCACCCCGTGGCAGGGATTCGAACCGCCGACCTAGGCTCTGTGGTTTAACCCACAGCGCCACCCACGTCCCCAAACTGCTGTACTAAAGTAAAATTTACATTTGTTGCTATGCCCATCATTAGTATGTGGCCCTCAGAAAGCTGCCCAGAATGCAAAGCGGCCTTTGAAATAGGTTCCTCATTCCTATTCTAAAGAAAACATGCATTTTGCCCAACCTTAATCAGGAACGAAAAGCAGTCCAAATCAGTACCGCTGAGCAAACTAGGGAAGGGACTAACCAAGAGTCACGGGCTATTTGCAGATAACTATCTTGTCAGTGGTATGGATTCACTCCGTTGGTTCTGATGCCATTTAGGACGAAGCACAATGCATCAAAGGACACGACAGTTCACGTTTCATCCGGACGTTGCACTCTTGGCATGTTGCTTTTAAAATGAAGTGACACAGCAGCTGACATACAATTCACGTTGCCCATGACGAGGCGGAATGTGACTCCCCACACATTCCAGAGACATGTTTAGACTGTGTCAGGATTTATTGGCGAAGCAACTAAATACTGAATCCTGGTGCTTTCTGTCAAACTTTAAACAACTTCCTTGGTTGGCTCTTGAAAGGTTTGCCAGCCCCTCCCCACCAGAATATGCAAAGAGAGCAAATTTGGGCAATGAAGAACACCCTCAAACAACCACAAATGCCTCACAGTTCATATGTTATTTTCCAAATAATATATTGACTTTGAAGCATTCCACGACTGGGTGCCTGAAATACTGTGGGGAGCATAATTGTCGTAACATTAAACTGAGTGACGTTTCTGTTTTCTTTTTCTTTTTCTTTTCTTTTCTTTCTTGCTGCCGTCTTTAAATTGACTAGCTATTAAACCAAACAGCAGCTGTAGTTGTTAGCCAGATGGTTTATGCAACAACAACAACAACAACAACAACAACAACGAAACCTTTCATAAAATTTCCAGCAAAGATTCCTGTTAATGAAAGGCCTATTTGTGAGGCGCTAAAACATGTATCCACATAGGTATTGCCCCATTTATCAGACATGAGAGCTAATTACCTCATACACGGCTGTATTTCTTCCATCCTCTGCATTTAAATTCCCAATATTAGCACATAGGTGGTCAAGCTGACCATTGAATAGGCTGCATGAGCATGAATGCATTTAATAATTTAATGTTAGGAGAGTTTATTAAACTGCCACAATCTAATCAGCATGCGTACCTGCCTTCATTAATCTTGCAATGGTCCATGGTGTGTCTCCACAGCCAACACAGAGAGTGCTAATGTTAACAAACAGGGCCAGTTAATCAAGGAAAATTTACTACGAACCACATGACTGTGCATACCACAATCTAATTACAATCAGACTTAACCTCTTCATTATCTGAACATGTTCCCTTTCCACTGAAAACACCAGGCTGCACGGAACGAAGGGCCGGTGGTGTTCATTAGTGTCGGTAATGCTGTTTGCGTTAAGTCAACATTTTCAAACTTGGGAGAATTTGGGCATAGCTGAGGCTGTGTTTTTACAAAGGCTCCTCATAAGATTCCATGCCACAGGACTGGTGAAGGGAGTTGAAGTCTAGCTCCCCCAGCTATGGAAAGAGTGCTCCGGGGGTGTGGGGAGGGGAGGGGGACAGGTTAAGAAGGATGGATGGTTATTGGAAACATGTGTTTCGGAATGAATGTCCATAATCGGGTGTAATTCAAATGACATTTACTCGTTGATAAATTGCCAATTACAAGTAGGTTGCGCAGGCAGAATATCATAAAATGTAAAATATTTAGCTAATTTCAGTAGTACAATAGTATTGTAACTATGAAGGTGACACAGGTTCTTGGATATTAGTATTGAGGAATAAATGGATCCTGGCTTATCTCACCTTTCCATTTTTTCTAGATTTAAATTCAGTTCTCCATATTTCTGCATCAGCTTGCAATTATTTTTTTAATCCTCACAGACATTCTATTAATTTTTCATAATCTTTACTTTTTTATTAAATTTTGCCTAATATAGACGTTTTTTTAAAAAAACAATTCTTCCTGATACCATGCATTTTTGTGTGTGATTTTCACTGATATGTGCATTTTTGAATACAGGTTCCCTTAATACCCACATTTCTGTACAGATTTTTTGGCTGGTGCACTGCCGCATTGGGGGAAGTGTGCATTAGATAGGTTTGACTCAAAATGCAAATGAAATCAATTTTCTCCTCCATCCCTAGGAAAAACTCAATTCTTGTCCTCTATACTCAACCACGGCACTGGCCATTGCACTCCAGGATTGCTGCTTTTACAAAAATCCAAGGGCATGACCCCTTTGCATGGAAGACATGCAATGAAAGAATAACCAAGGATGGCTTTTCCTGTCATTACTTTGACTCACAAGGCTTCAAGTGACCCACATCACCGTTTGCGGAAGGTCATCCATTCCTGGAAATCAGTATGACAAGCAATGCTACAACTGACCCACAGCACAACTTATGAAAGGTCCACTTTTGCTGGGAAAGGCAGCTCTGGCCATAGTCACACATGCCTTGGTGTCAGGGACTGGACTGAGGAGGAATGGTAAGAACCACCTCCCCTCTTCCTGCCCCTTCCCGAGAAGAGGAGGACAGTATAGATTTAGAACAGCGGTTTGCAGAAGGTCATAGTTCAGAGGCTGCAGAGGGGGGAAGCTAGGAAATATTGGGAGAGCAGCAGGAAGAAGAAGCATCAGGGGAGAGACAGACTCAGTGTCTCTGGAAAGCATTTCTGACCGCCCCCCTCTCCTAGGACCAGGTGTGCATTGAGAGTAGTAGAACAGAAAGCTCAGAGGCAGAAAGCACAGATCAGCTGTCGCAGGGGTGACATAGTATCATGGAGACTGAGCGGATGGGACATTACTTGGAGCAACGCCATTATCTAGAGAGAGACAGCATTCCTTTGTCTCTCAATGTGATTATTGAATAAATTCATTGGTAAGAACTCTTCTTTTTTATCTGCTTCTTTGTTGCCACTGTGGGAGGGATAGGATTCCCTGAAGCCTCACACTTGGTCACCTACCTCCAAGTTAGATTACAGACTCTACGTGGGCCCGCTTCTGAAAAGTGATTGGAAATGTAAACTGTGCAAAATCTGACTTGTACGGCTGGGACCTGTTCCGCAAAAGCATGCGATTGTGATGTTGTTTGGCAGAGCTGTAGCTAGGTGACCTTGCGCCCCTGGCAGAACCGTCCAGATTGCACCCCCTAGTCACGGACAAATTAGCTCTTCTTTCCACCTCTCCTCCAATCCCGCCCCTCCGCCCATTCAGTTTAAAACCTTTTCTTATGAGGCAATAATCAATATTTGTTTATATACATATTCATGCACATATTTTTAAAGCCGATTTTGCCCCCCTCACCTGCACCCCTGGCAGGGGCCCACCTCGCCACCCCGTTCCACCTTAAGAGGAACAGACATGTGGATTGCTGTATGTTTACATTCCAGCACAGCCTGCTGGGAACTTCCATTGTGTGTATAGCTTTTGCTTATGCTGTTTGCTTTGACACGAAGGGGAGCAGACATGTTTTTCCTTTGTCCTGATGCTGAATAAAATGCCTGTAAATATGCTTTACACAGCCTCTCTCTGCCCTTCTTTTGCGAAGAGTTCTTATCTCTGCTGGCTTGCATGCCCAGCTTCTGAAGTCTTCTGAAGCTCAGGTCGCAGTTACATGCTGCTCGAAGGACTGGAGATCGCCCGGCTGCCAGCCAGTGGGCTGGAGCCAGCTGGGGGGCTTTCAATTGCCCCCATTTCCTTGGACGCATCCCAACTACCATGGTCCTGTTGTTTGGTCTTCATTTCCCTTCTGTTCCATTTCTGAGCACAATTCAAAGTGCTGGATGTTTTGTGTTGTTTCTGTGGCAGGGAGCATGGTGGCTAGGGTGAGTCATTGACTGGGTGGTAGGACTAGCCTGCACAGCCCTGGAATCCTGCTCGTGCATTCTTTCAAATGTTTGTATATTTAGAGGGGGATTGTCATCAGCCTCTTATCACTACCCACTGTATCTGAGATGATGAAGGCACAGAAACATGACCTTGGGTGGGCTCATATGGGGGAAATGTGGTCCTTTAGGTACCATGCTCCAAGGCAAATTTTTATACAAGCAGATGGTCCATCCTATGTGTCTCATCTTTCCTTCACAGTGGAATTCAAGGCGGCACAAATAAGTTTCTCAGGCGGCTTCTCAAAGAGACGCTGACCAGATTCAGGTCTGCCTCACTTCAGCAAAGTTGTTACATCATGTCCCTAAAGACCCCATCCTGGAACCATGTATGAAACCTTTGGATGTAGCATAGATGTGATCCACGGGATTCATTAAAATGTAGATGCGGCAACATTGGGCCCCTGAAAACAAATCCTCTAAATGTGCAAATTGATTATGTCCACAATTTTGTAAGTATGATCATTCCCCCCGCCCCTTGGGATGGAGCCCTCCGGATTCCAGACAGCAATCTTTCCTAAAGCATTTGCTAAATGCACAAATCCACTGCAACAGGAGAATGTAATGCAATTGTATATGACTCATAAATATAATTTTGTTTGGAAATGTCATATAATAATCCCACATAAGGTCTTATTCATCACAAGGCTTCTGCTGTCAAAGCCATGATGGTACTTAGATTATTCTACACATTATTTACACAGAATGGAGTCAGAAGGCGCATTCCATACATGATTCAGAAAGAAAAACAGCCCTTTAAAAGGGGAGGTGTGTCTCTTTCTATATATGTTCATTCTGGAATTGAAGAAAGAAAGAAATGAGGATAAAACTGGGCAAGACAGATTCAGATTGAATTAGAAGTATGCATGGATGAAGGCTGGCTGTTAGATGACTATTTTAAATCCATTCTTGTCCTGTTTATTGGAGGTTTGCCTTTTTTTATGGTGTTTGCTCAGGGCAATTTTAAATAAATTAAATGAAAATGGGTACAAGGGTGGGGTTTTTTTGTCTCATGGAAAATCAGTGGGTGCAAAAGTCTGCCACCGCACCTCTTTTTACAATTTTTATTGTAAAGGCCAGTGGTTGCTGTAAATTAATATTTATCTATTTTATGGTTCTTAGCTGTTTGGCTTGTCTCTGGTTGTCTACCAATATCCAAGTGACCTGCTCGCTCCTAGCAGCCTGGGATTAAAGACTGCTCTTTGGGTCTGGAGCTAAGTAGACACAAAATAAAGTCCAAGTACCAACAGACATGCTGTTGATGATTCAAAAAGCAAGGCGAAATGAGGTAAGGATGAAGATTTGAGATGGCTTGGCAGTGTAGGGAAGAAAAGGTCTATTTCACTTGCACTCACTGAAAGCTTTGTGGGATCCTTAATGCTTGGTGAAATTAGGGATGGATGGATCAGTCTGCATATAAATCTGTTCTATATTGTTTCTTCGTTAGCTTGCAATGCTTTAAAAAAAGAAAAATCTGCCCAGAAATTCAAATTTAAATATGCATTTCTAACCTAGGTTTTCCACAAAATACACATTTGTAAATGGATTTTCCTTCAAAATATGCATTAAAAACACACTCACACAGCTTTTTGAAGCCACAAGCAGCAGCCAAAATTTGAAGACGTTCAAAATCCAAAGGATGACAACATCCCAATCTCAACCTTAGTTCGAGAAGTGCAGATCAAGTGATTTCATAATAACAATAATTCACACCATTTTTGAAAGGGCTCTAGGGTTACATTTCCAAGCCAGATTGTATGGAAGGAGATATTTCCCAAGGTAGGCTGGATGTGCTTGGTAAGGTAGGTGTTTTTAGTGATCCTTTTTTACAGATGAGAAACTGAACCTCTTGATTGCCCAGAGAATTCAAGGAAGAGCAGGAAATGGGATCCAGATGTCCCAAGACTAACACTATTTGCCCACCAAACTAGCTCTCACAAATAGGTACGTGCAAGGTGCCCATGCTGTGGACACTTAATGCTTTAAAGGTAAGCAAAAAAGAGAGGTCTGGTTAAACATGAAATAATGTTTGGCTTGTCTTCCTTTGTCAGGCCTAAGTTGATCTCTTCCAGGACTTGGTTTTCAGGAAGAATTAGACTGATGCACCTCAGAAGCCCACTAACAGGGCATTATGGTCATGGACCATGCCCTTGCTCTGTCAGTAGGCAGCGTGAGGTGGCTGCCTCAGGTGGCACATGCAGAAAAGGAGTGGCATGGCAGTGTTGTGGGGAAGAACTGTGTGTGCCCTGTGGCCCCTGAATTGGCTAGCTGCCCTCAAGTGTGGTGGAGGACACTGGACTGTCACCAGTGGCAAAGTAAGGTTTGCCACCTTATCCATCTTCTAGACAATAAATAAACAGATAAATAACTTTTTATTTATACCCCGCCCTCCTCGGCCAGAGCCGGGCTCAGGGCAGCTAACACCAGTAAAATTACAATTTAAAAAAACCCAACAATTTAAAATACAGGTTAAAATATAATTTAAAATTCAGCCTCATTTTAATAGTAGCCCATAGATCAAAACCATAAGGGGAGGGAAACACAAGGGTCAGACTGAGTCCAAACCAAAGGCCAGGTGGAATGGCTCTGTCTTGCAGGCCCTGCGGAAAGATGTCAAGTCCCGCAGGGCTCTAGTCTCTTGTGATAGAGCGTTCCACCAAGTCGGGGCCAGTACTGAAAAGGCCCTGGCTCTAGTTGTGACCAATCTAACCACCTTGCGACTTGCAACCTCCAAGGTGTTGTCATTTGTGGACCTTAAGGTCCTCCGCGGGACCTACCAGGAGAGGCGGTCCCATAGGTACGTGGATCCTAGGCCGCATAGGGCTTTAAAGGTCAAAACCTTTAAAGGTCAGAACAAGAAGCAGGGGTGAAGCAGGGGTGCCATCTTGCCCTTCACCACAGGCAGCAAAACGTCTCTTGGGCCCACTCAGAATAACCCACTGTGGCGTTCGTATGGAGCCCCCGGTCGTCTCACAGACTATTGACCCGTACACCACTAATCCGCTGCCACCAACCAGGTCCTCCCTGGTAAAATCACTTCAGTCTCAGTCAGATTCTCAATTAATAAAGAAGAGTGTATTTTATTTCAGACACAAACAAACTTTTACGGCATTCTAAACGTTGTTGCTCTTTACTTTCTTAGACTTATTTTCCTCTATCTCTTTTACCTCCCCACACTCAAGAACCCACTGCCCTACCTGTCTCTCTATTACCAACTACCTGCCAACTGCCTTTCCCAACTAGCCAACCCACAAACCAACAACTCCCCACTGACTCCACCCCCCTGGGCAACTATTTCACCTCCAGCAATCTCTCATATGTTAATCGCCACACCCACTGTCTCCCTGGTGTCACTGCATCTGTCTGTGCTCACCTTGGATAGAAAACAAGGAAGCTTATCCAACTCTGTTGCTCTGCTAGCACAGCAGACTGCTGCGAAAGAACTGTCCCATCTCTTCCTCTCTCCTGCAGCCCTCCAGGCACCCTCAAAATCAACTCCAGACAGGGAAGGTTTTGAGGGTATGCAGGGAGAGGAGAGGAAGGGGAAGTCCCACTGTGTAAACAGAACACAGCACATGCAGCATTGAATACGACCCAAGGTTGCTGTGTTCCTGTATGCGTCTGATTGGTTGACTCCAGTGGGGCTTAGAAGATTGCTTAGTTGAGTGTCTCCACTGAATCCCACTCCAAAAGGGGGAAAGAGTAATTTCATGGGGCATTCTAGAGATAATTTGCTGATGACTGCAAGGCCAGATTAAGTACGCAAGGCCACCCGCGGAGAGATTTCCTTTAAAG
Organism: Podarcis vaucheri; assembly: GCF_965113315.1. NCBI lineage: Eukaryota > Metazoa > Chordata > Lepidosauria > Squamata > Lacertidae > Podarcis > Podarcis vaucheri. Next base: position 34,999,121 of record NC_138764.1, read on the forward strand.
ATGACAATATAATTCCCCTTTCTCTTGCAAAGTTTGAGATGAATTCCAAGAAAAATAAGGAGTGTAGGAACAAGGAGCTATTGAAACAGTATATTATGCTTCTGTGAAGAGTTTTTATGTTGAAATGTCTTCTTTTGATATTTTATTGAGCTCTACTTCTTGTGTCTCTATTTCTCAAGAGCAGAATGCTTGCATTAAGTCACAGATCCTGGGCGTAAAAAGAGCTATGGCAGCATTATTCGGCAAATGATGTCCATGAATAAACATTTGACAAAGACTTCTGCCAAGGCTAAAACCACTGGAAGACAGAAGTGCGCGTGTTATCTCGAGAGTCTCAGATCTTTAAAGAACATCTGGCTGTAAGAGAGCCACAACTGTTTCAACCCATCCTGAGCCTGTAGGAGAGGATGAAGTGTACATTCAGCTCATGAGGTAAACACAAAACATACCCTTGTAGATTATTTTGTTGTATGGACACAGCAATTAGTTCACTGCATCCAACAAAGGAAGAGCTAAAATTAGACCATTAGCCAGAGTGGTACCAAACCCTAGTGAACTCATTGGGGCTTAAACAAATTAGTTATGTTCCTGGCCACAGTAAATTATTCTCCTAAGCCTTTGTCTGAGGACAATGAGACCTTTCTCCCATATTCAATGTTAGAAATATCCTCCTTTATTTGCTTTCAGAGTTCATGCTTAGGAGCATGCATTCAGTCTACAGCAGTCCAGTGAGGAAGGAAGGCACACATAAGCCCTTTCCCCATAAGTGTGGGTGGGCTTCTCTTCAGATCTTTGCCCATTCAGCTTGGAGGTCAGAGGGGGGCTTCTATATGCATTTAGCTGATTGTACGTGGAAGCCTCTCTATGACTGGGAATCCTTCTAAGAGTGGGCTCTTGATCTTAGGGATGGGCGATATTGTCCATTTCAGTTTCTCTTCTTTCCAATCTTGAGTTCATCTCTCCACATTCCCATATCAGCCGGCTTAAAAGAAAAATGTCCTCATGAAAATTGATCAGCAGTTGCATTTTTGTGTGCAATTTTTGCAGTGCAATGTTCACACCGAAAACCCAGGAGGAAATGCTCCGGTTTTTTAATGCTTTCTGGAAGCCGAACATCCGACATGGCTTCCGCTTGAGTGCAGGAATCTTCTGCAACCAACTGGAAGTCACACCTTGGTTGTCGAACATTTCAGAAGCCAAATGGGCTTCCAGAACGGATTAGGTTCGACAATCAAGGTTTGACTGTACAGTGGTACCTCGGGTTACATATGCTGCAGGTTACATGCGCTTCAGGTTACAGACTCCGCTAACCCAGAAATACTACCTCGGGTTAAGAACTTTGCTTCAGGATGAGAACAGAAATCGGGCTCTGGCGGCGCGGCAGCAGCAGGAGGCCCCATTAGCTAAAGTGGTCCTTCAGGTTAAGAACAGTTTCAGGTTAAGTACGGACCTCCGGAATGAATTAAGTTCTTAACCCAAGGTACCACTGTATGTTATTTCCACTAATATATGCATTTATGCATGCTTCCCCCTAACATGCACTTTTTGACACATTACTTGGCTCAAGAGCTGCATGGTGAAATTGGGAGAAATGCACATTTCAAAGGATGACTGGGTTTTGGCTCATGCGTTATTTCTGTAAGTACAAAGCTTACCGAAGCCACGCCCACTCACAGCAACTGGATTGGCCCAGGATTCCAATGTTCAGAAGGTGGGAAAGACTGCCAATCAGAGCGGCCGGCCAGGGAATTCCCAGATGATGGCTGCCTAGCCCCAGCATTGCTCCAGGGGGATCCGAGCTTGCCATGACGAGGCCGCAATAGCCGCCCACCCCGTGACTGGGAAAGCAGCCATTGTGTAACAGTGCAATCGTATGCATGTTTCTGGAAAAGCAAGGCCCATTGAGCTGAATGGGACTGGCTCCTAGGTTAGTGAGTAAATGTAGGGTTGCAGCTTCAGACTTTCATGGGGGTTTCTTATACACAAAAAAATACAGTATGTATGTATGTAAGTATGTATGTACTGTGCTTTACTATTTCCCCTTCACTCCAAAACTGGGTACTCTGAAAGGCTATTACAGTAGTATCTCTGGTTATGAACTTAATTCATTCCAGAGGTCCGTTCTTAACCTGAAACCGTTCTTAACCTGAAGTAACACTTTAGCTAATGGGACCTCCCACTACCACTGTGCCACCACCTCGCGATTTCTGTTCTCATCCTGACGTAAAGTTCTTAACCTGAGGCACTACTTCTGGGTTAGCGGAGTCTATAACCTGAAGTGTTTGTAACCCAAGGTACCACTGTATTTAGAGAATAGTCAATCCAGAAGAAGGTGGACTCAGAAGGACTGAGAGGAAGTAAATGAAACCTCAATCTGGCCATCTTCTCCCAAGACACGTAATACTTCTACAGTGGAAGAGTGCAGTCACCTGCCAATATAGGAAGGGAGGGAGGGGGTACCAAGTTGCATCCATATCCCCAGACTGCCAGTTGGGATGAGTTAGAAATTAGACTTACATAATCCAAAAAGGAATCCAGGAAAAGAGAGGGAAACCTGGGACACCACCAGAAAATAAATTAAAGCCAAGTAGTTGTAATGAAATTCTACTCCAAAAAAGTGGTAGTTCACATACACAATATATTTATCTGCATGATTTCCATCCCCCCCCCCCGTGTGTTTAAATTGTGCAAGCCAAGATGAGGCTTTTACTGAAGAGAGGGATGAGGGAGACATTCTGGTTGGTTCACGATAGCTAACACACACATTTGAAACAATGCAGGAACCAAAACATGGAAAATTTGCACTTCTCTATATTTTGTGAGGCGTTTCTCCAACCAAAAAGTGTATACAAGTATATATGGACACAATACCATATAGGGTTGGGTCAGCATCGCTGGGGAGGGGGAATTGCCACATGCAGGGAAGAATAATGATTACAGACTAAGTACCTCACTTGAAACTTTATAGATTACTTAATATATTAACACAAATGGAAACCATAAGATTGTAGCTGTTGTATAAGGGATTATTATCTTGAAGGGAATGTAACTGAAATTATTAAGATTTTGGAAAGCAGAAAATAATAATAATAAAGAGGGAGCCATCAAATCTAGCTGTGAGGAGGCTACTTTAGCTATAATTTGGTATATTAATAATTGGTCTTTAATAATTGTATTAATTGGATAAAATTGGCATTGTTACAATGAGACTGTTATTGGAACGATATTGGAAAGTCAATAAAACTATTTATATTTTAAAAGGGTATACGAAAATGTTTCCTTTAGAATAATGTATGCATACATGAGTGAAAATAACATAAAAATGCATGATATATGGGAAAATTGGTGGCAAAAAAATGTAAATTAGGCAAAAGTGCATACAAAAATGTGTGAGCTAGGAGAAATGTCACTAAAATGCTGATGAATTTTCATGAGACCTTTTTTTAAAACTCACACACATAAACTGATACTGACATGTGGTGAGCTAAAGACTGGTAATCAGAACTGAAGCAAAACTAAAATTGAGATTTGTCCATTCCAAACTGAAGGGCAAAGAAGTACCGATACGTAAACAATCCACCAAATGGCTTGTTTCTCCTTGGTATTTAATTCTCTGTCGTCTATTGTGGCACAGCTTTTATAATACTGAAATATCAGAGCCCCAATAGGAATGCAACATCACAAAGCCTTTGAGACTAGTTAAAATTCTGTTACATCTTTTGATAAAGTCAGGATATCCATGCTTAGAGAGCACACTTAACATATCATGCAAATACCTGGACTTGCATATTGATATAAGCCTTAAAAGCAATGATAATTGCTCTGCTTTGCAGTGACAAATTGTAGTACAATTAGGGCCCAATCCACCTGAATGAAACACTTTTAGGTACCATCTATTTCAGCGAGAGGGATGTAAACACACACTTAACTTCAACACTTAAATCAACGAGAAGTGCCGAACTTTGGCTGCATAGTGCCCTCATTGGCTTGCCAAACTTCAACCTAAATTGCTTTCTAACCTCCAAGTACCTTGTCTTTGCTACTTATCATCAGCCAGATCATACTTGGGCTACAAACTTTGACATTCTGAAATAATTTTATTACTTTTACAATTTGGTAAGCATTAAAGTTCCAGCACAGCATGCCTGTTTCTACTTAGGAATATTTTTATCTCTCCTTTAACCAGAACTTTTCAACCTTTCTGTGATCTCTTTATAATTCCCTTTGGAATACATAATTGTGCTCGATCAATTTGTTAAAGGCTTTTGAAGTGTTAAAAAAGCTGCATTAAAATTATTTTCTTTCAGGTTTTATGTTAATGAATATAAGGTGCTATTCAAAGCAAAGTCAGTGTGTCAAGGGAACTTTAACTAAAGTTATTCATACATAAACTAAAAAAGGAAACATCTTTAGTGAAGGAAAATACATTTAATGAGTAAGTGCAGCACACAATTCCTCCTTTCAAAAATGTCAGTTCATATTGAACCTCCATTCTAGATATCTTACAATTACTTTGTCAACAGAAGGTAGAGTCGTGATGGATGATGCATTGGTTCTTGAAACCAAACTTTCTGGGAGTTACTTAGGCTGAAACTAAGTGCTTTTACATTCCAGTCTTATTGATGATAGTGGTTTTATATTTATCACCCTGTCATTTCAGTTGACTGTATCAGCCTCTTCAGTGCAGCAATATGGACACTAATGGAGGTGTGTCCTTAGTTTTCTAAAGGGTCACAGATTTATTCCACTAACACGTTCACAGCACAGTTATAAGCACTGGGGAAAACACGCTTCCCCCCTCCCCCATCTTAAACAGCAGTCCAAAGTTAATAAGGCATATTAGGAAGGAAAGACGCACAAAAACCCTTTCTTACTACTCCTTTCAGGAACACAAAATGGAAATTGAATAGTGACATCAATGGCTACCTCCAGAATTGGCAGCAATGTGCTTCTGAATTCCAATTGTTCGGCAGTGACAGCAATTGCTTGTGGGCTTCCTAATGTCATGTGGTTGCCCTCTGTGAGGAAGAGGATGCTACACTTGACAGGCCTTTGTCTGATACAGAAGGGCTGATCTTATGTTTTCATGTTCTTATGCCTCTTCTTGCTCCAATGTATACCACTAAATGTACTGTTCAGCATACCCTTCCAACATTTCTCTGGTGAAAATAGGGACATCCTATTCAGTAGTAGTAGCAGTAGTAGTAGTACTAGTAGTACAGTGGTACCTCAGGTTAAGTACTTAATTCGTTCCAGAGGTCCGTACTTAACCTGAAACTGTTCTTAACCTGAAGCACCACTTTAGCTAATGGGGCCTCCCGCTGCTGCCGCGCCGCCAGACCACAATTTCTGTTCTCATCCTGAAGCAAAGTTCTTAACCTGAAGCACTATTTCTGGGTTAGGGGAGTCTGTAACCTGAAGCATATGTAACCTGAAGCGTATGTAACCTGAAGTACCACTGTAGTAGTAATTTTTATTATAATATACCTGGCCCATCTGACTGGGTTGCCCCAGCCGCTCTGGATGGCTTCCAACATATATAAAAACATAATAAAACATTAAACATTTTTTTAAATAAAAAAGTTCCCTATACAGGGCTGCCTTCAAATGTCTTCTAATGGTTGCAAAGTTACTTATCTCCTTGGCTTGAGGATCACATAACCCATACCCTCCAACATTTCTCCGATGAAAATAGGGACCTCCAAAGGAAAAGCAGGACATTCTAGGATCAAATCAGAAACCGGGGTGGCTTCTGTAATTCCGGGACTGTCCCTGGAAAATAGAGACACTCAGAGGGTCTGTTTCAGGCCTTCAGATGGTCTCTGGGCTGGATCCAGGCCTAGTCATGTTTAAAGGAGGTCCACTTACTTCCCATTGATTTTGGGAGGTCTCCTCTAAGCGACTAAGTCTGGATCGAACCTATAGATCAGCTCTAAGCTGGAGGCTTGTGAATCCAACTCACTGTGTTCTGGAAAAGCACATAGAACAGTCTAAGGAGAACAGTACACATGTTGAGGCTAGATCACATGTTTAAATGCTTCTGTATTTAAAAACTGAAGAACCAAATATCCTTCTAGGAAGCTAGTGTGTCAGGTTGGTCTAGAACCTTTCTCCCTGCATGCTTTCATAGGATCAAAGGAAAATACCTTACACTGAGTCAGACCTTTGGTCTCTCCAGCTCAGTATTGTCTCCATGGATTGGCAGTGCCCCTCCAGGCTCTTTGGAGAAGGGATCTTTCTCAGTCCTACCTCCATACAAAACAGATGTTCTTTCACTGAGCTACAGCCCTTCCCACAGACAGAGATTTGGATCACCCCGCACATATATTTGATTCTCCCACTCACATTGTGAAATAGCACATGGCCATACACGAAAGATGCATGAGTTGAGTTTAAAAACAAAGAAACCCTGAAAATGGCTGTGGGGAGCTGGTAATTTCAGCAAAGAAATTGTGGCGGGGGCAGGGGAAGGAACAGCTCCTTACTTATTTCTGCTCCTCTCCTTTGCCTGCTCCAAAGTGTCCACCTCTAATTGTTTTTCTCCCAATAGTGGGAAGGATACTTATCCCTATTTCCCACACCTCACCCCGTGAATCACCTCACCCACATTTTGACTGGGAAAATAGCAAGAGAATGGAGCATCCCTTCTCTTTGATGTGCTTCCTTTTCTGACCGTAGTCTTTGATGCTGCCTTTTAGTTTAGAAAGAAGACAGTTTGTGCATATCTTGTCCATTATTTTTACTTGATCCACAGGTTGTCGCAGGAACACACAATTGCTGGCAATCTTGTTTTAGCCAATTCCTAAGAGGGGACTTGTCTCTTAGCAGCAGACCACTCTGCAACTAGCTATTTTCAAATCCCCTTTGCAAAATAATGTGTTCAACTGGTGTGAGGAAGGGTTCCAGGTGGGTTGTAACCTGTAGGTCTTAACTGTGTGTGTGTTTTCTAAAACTCGCATTTGCCACAAAGTTTTTTCTAGACCAAGTTGAGTAATACATTCCTTTCCCATGCTACCTGATGAAGACTTCTGTGAAGGATTCAAAGCCTGCCTGATGCTTTGCTCCTGGGATTTGGGCCAACAAATGCCATCGTTTTCCCCCTTTCCCGTCTCACCCTCTGGGGCCATTGTGGCAGCGACTGTCTCTGGCCTCCCTCTGGCAGCGCTCCCTGTCTCTGCAGCCAAATGTGCTCCTTTCATCTTTCAGTAATATAATGGCACTGCTTTGCAACCTGCCCTGTAAATAGGTGGAATTCTACCAGGACCTTGGCTAGCCCAGGATCAGATTGCAACACTTATTTATAAGAAATTCTGTCAAGAATCAATAATAGTCTTGGGTCTCAAGTTCCTTCTTTAATAATACTTTGATATGATTTGTCACAAGCTAGCCCAGAGTCTCCACCAGATTTTATTACTTAGCTTGCAGCACAGTGTCTCATCTTTGAGTCATGAGATCAGCCATGGGGAGACCTTTAAAAAGCTATATTCTTTACTCTTTGGTTATTACAGAAAGTCTATATTACTCAATAATATCTTTTATAAGGTGTGCTGTCACATCTTCACATAGATGTTTAACCTCGATGTAGATATAGTGAATGCCCGGGGGCCATCCGAGTGACACGGACATTGTCTTTCATGATTGGATGCCAGATGTATCAACAATAATAATAACAACAACAACAAAAGTTAGGCCTTATTTTCGCAGCTTGGTATTTCTGACTGGGATTTCATACCAACTGTCAACAGCAACTAAGATTTTATTTAGAGTGCAAGGGTGTAACATTTTTATTACTTGGAAATATGTCAGGCTTCTCTACAAGTAATTTAGACTCATTTCCACTGCAATACTGCTTCCTTAGGTTGCTAGTGTATATCTCAATAAACAGAATTCTCCTTCGCCACTAGCATACTTTGGCTCCCCATATATATAAGAGCTCACTCCAGATCTATAATTCAAGTAGTTACGGCGGATGCCAGGACTGGCTCCAGGTTTGGTTTTCAGCGTTGTAGGCTGGAGATTGTTGACTTAAGGTACAATAATTCAGTTTTCGACTTAAGCTTCATGTGCCTTCGGAAAATATATAGATACATATAATTAGGGTAGTCTCAGCCTCGTTCGTTCAAGCGTTCTAAACCTTTTTCTTAAGCGAGAACTTAATTCTTTATAAATGCAGTGATTGCTTCTAGTACAATTAAAAGAATCACGATTTAGGTAATTTCTTACATCTTCGACATGAAGCAAATTACTGGAATACCACCTAAATTCCCTCCCCTTCTCTAATTTTGCCTTTATCCACCTTGTGCCCCCTCATAGGAACTGCTCACTTCTGTTCTCTCCCCTTCATCTCTCTGCCCTGACCATCAGAGATGATAGAAGAATCAGAGGAAAGCACAGTGTTTGTCCAAAGAGTTTTGTGTTGTGCTCAATGTTCAGGCACTAACTGTATATGAGAAGGTTTTAGAATCCACGCGCAATCCCTGGAAATATGTAAGTTGGCATTATCCTAGAACACACTCACACTTATGCACATATTGTCTATTTCATCTTCACAGCTCAAAGGCTCTGTGATATTATGAGGCAAGATAAGAGACACCCCACCTCTGGAAAAACTGGTTGTGCCCACCAACACCCCTTCTAAACATCACATCCCTAATTTATCTCCTTGCAATAGCCACAGGAGGCAACCCCACCCACCTAACTTATGGGAAATGTCATAGCAAGCAGACTCTGGTAAATAATGTCCTGTTTCCTGAGAGGAGAAAGGAAGAATCTGCACATAGAGGCTTGTAGGGAAAGACTACCTATGGCTGCCCTGCTGCCTGCCAGATTTTTTGGTCTACAACTCCCATCAACCCCAGTATGTTACCGAGCTACCTGATGGGAGTTGTAGTTCAAAACATCTGGGGAGTACCAGATTAGTGAAGGCTGTATTATGGAAAATCTCTAGACGGGGGGAAAAGCAGATGAGAGAAGAAGATGCTACCTGCATAAAAAATAAGCCACGTACCGCTTATCTCTGGATATAGTGGAAACTCCTTTGAAGGTCCCCAAGAGATTCCCAGTTGCAGACTTCCTGGTCCAAACTGCAACCCAGCAATAAAAAAGGATTGAGAGTAACTGAATAAACTCAGAATCCACAACTCTTTTTTTAATTGGTTCTTCATGGTTACATTATAACAAGGAAAGAGGAGGAACCATAGGGGTTTCCTTTCACCAGGGCAGTTGCCACAGTGAAGATTCATTTTGAACTGTTGGCCCAAATATTTCACAGGTGTAGCTCCTCTGCTTCCCTTATGGAGGCAGAGCCAGCACTAACCAGCACCAGACATCTGTACAAATAAACTTTCTCCATTGTACTACACCTTCCATCTTCAATGACCAATGGTCCTGCTGGCTGGAGCTGATGGGAGTTGGAACTGGAGAACAAGGAGGGGCACAAATTCCTTAGTCCTGCCTTAGCCCCTGATTCCTCAGATTATTCTGGGCTGGCCAAGAGATCTCCTTTCTTTTTTAGAACTAGTAATGAACTAGACTTCTCAGAGTCTGCACAGATGGTGGCTTCAGAGTCATGTCTGGATCAGCTTCTAACAACTTTCAGAGGTGTAGTATAAATTGGAGAGAGCTGCGAGTTTAAGGAAAGGAGGGCCAGGAGACTTAATCTGGAAAGGAATTTGTCCTCTCAGCAGAGCAAGCTACTTTATTTTTCCTAGTATAATGACATCTTGGTTTTTCTGTTTCAACTTGAGATGTACGAAGCTGACAATATGTGGGCAAAGGTAAAACATATTAGAAAACAGGGTTCTCTGCAAAGTAGATTTCCATTCAGCCCATGTCAAGGATGAACATATAAAGCAGAAATCTTAAATATCCATTTTGATTATCATGAAGGCTCTGTAGCCTGTATAGCTTTTGTGTGCATTTCTGGGATATGGGCCTTGGTACAAAAGTTCCATTTAAGAATATGATGTTATAGAAAAGATCTGTGGTATCAAAGGTGGCAGAAGGTGAATACTGAAGGATTCTGTGAATCTGAAAGGATTCCTTTGTTTGGATTGTTCATAGGACTGGGTTTCTGGCAAGCGATGTTGCAGTCTGGTTTATCAGTGAAGTGAAACTGTAGGCTTTTATTGATGCATCAGCTGATTTGACAGAGATGACTGGGGGTGGGGTGGGGGCGAGAAGGGAAAATTACAATTGTACAGTTTCACAAGGACTCTTCCATGTGTGTCCCTTCCACAGCAGAAGGATGAGTAAACATATTAAGGAAGTGCATTATTTTGAGATTTGGTACAAACATCTATGGAAAATAAAACAATCAATGGATAAATTAAATTCTCCTGGTTTTTGGTTTGAATCTTGCTAGATCAGATCCCTGAAATGTCTACAGATGGCCATTTATCAAGCCTCTGTAAGACTGTAATATTATAACCATCCTCTTAAAAGTAACTAAGCACCTTCAGCTGCTAGATTGACAGTGTTCAGCTACATCCAAGATGGTGGTGATTAGTGCTATTTTTCTAGAAAAAGAGGTGCTGGAACTCACCACAAACACCTCCCTTGTTCTCTTATGATGGCAATGGTGCCCACCTGGGAGGTGCCAGAACTGAGTTCTGGCTGAAAAATCACCATGGTGGTGACCATAGAATATATCATTGTTGAGTGTTAGGTCTACATTGTGGTGGTTGGCTTTCTGACTGTGGTGCTGGAGTCATTGGTTGGATGTGGAGCATTTTCACAACAGAGATGAGCATAAGAAGGTTCATCGCCCTCTTTCCCTGAATCAGATAATGAATACCATTTGATCAGCTCCCTATAAACTTTCCAATTTCTCTCTAGTTTAGTGGGTTTGTGTTTTTAGGAGTTTTTAGGAGTTTCTCAGTACCTGAGCAGGAGTTTCTCCATGCAAAAGTCAACAATGGTGAACAATCCTTCCTAAACAACAGAATGGCCCATCATTAGTGATCCCTGCAACAGGCAGCTACAAGCAAGTTTTGTGTGTTTCCTGTGTGACCTTCTCGATCTCAACAAGCAACAATGAGCTGAAGAAGCCTGATGCCCAAATAAGCATGCACATTAAAACATGCGCCAAGATACATTGCCATGAAATTCCCTCCCAAACTGAGATTAGAAAGGCACACTCCCTGCTGAACTTTCAGGCACATGACTCAGACTTTCTTGTCCCAGCAGGTAGTGTTCAGTTTTATAATTTGCTTAGAAGTGCAAATACTTAAGAGGTATATAATTGCCGTAAGTAAATAAAAAAATAAACACTTTAGATCCATTCCCGCATAAAATTCAATAATCCATTGCACACAAATATTGCAAGGTAATATCAACAAAACGCCAACTAATCATCATAATCACTCCCAACAATTACAGCAAAGCATTAAAGAATTATGAACAATAAAAACGGTCATGGCAAAGAGATAATGCATCAAAGGCCGCAGACTAAGATCAATGCAGGAGCAAGACCACTTGTCTTATACAAACAAATATAACTGGCAATTGCTAATGAAAGAAAAGATAAAATCCTCCCAGGGCAGGGACTTGCCTTTTTGTCATTACTTATTCTCTGATAAAACCCTCTGAAGAAAGCCAACCACGCTTTATCCAGGGATGACTTTGTTCTGCCTGCCTGCCCATTTGCTCTTCTGTAAGTGGAGAATCCAGCATTGCATCAGCAGTCCCACATCCTAGGTAGACCGTAAGTGAACAGGCCTTTCCCAATCATCATTGGGTGAGCAATGTCAAGAGCAAGATGCAGAAATGCATTGGAAGTCCACCATTCTATCATTGTGGAGCAGTTCTGGAGAAAGGTTTTAGCAACTCCCTCCTGAAGAGCCACAAAGCCCACAAAACTTACCATTGGCAGAGAAACCGATGACAACATTCATAGGAGGGGTAATAAGAATACAGACGTAACTCGGAAATCAAACTGAATCTATTCCGGAAGTCCGTTTGACTTCGAAAACGTTTGGAAACCAAAGTGTGGCTTCCGATTGGCTGCAGGAAACTCCTGCAGCCAATCGGAAGCCATGGAACCCGCACCGGACATTCAGGTTCCAAAGAACGTTCGCAAACCAGAACACTCACTTCTGGGGTTGCAGTGTTCGGGAGCCAAAATGTTCGACTCGCAAGGCATTCGGAATCGAAGGTATGACTGTACCTTTGTATCTCTGAACGATTAAGCATTTAATTAAGTGCAAGCCTTCTTTTTGAGCAGTCTGCATAAGTAGGCTTTTTGATTACATGGACTTATGGGGTGGGGAGAAATGAGAGAAGGAAAAAACCTGGTATGGACAGATTTGGTTTTCTGTGTGGTAGGGAGGCTTGCGAATCTAGCAGCAGAGGCATGCAGAGTTTTGTTGCTGCTGCTGCAGCTGCCTGCAACATAAACCTTAAGTGACAGTTTTGACATCTCGTGTGAACTGGCCCATACCTGTATCAGTGACAACTGTTGCATGGCTCAATTTAGCATTTGATCAGGAGGCAGCGTAAAGCATCACCACAGGCTTTGATCTCATCAGTTTCAATCACGTCCATAAATCTGTGCATCTAACTTTGCTCTAACTTTCCCGTGAAGCCCCATATTTCCCTCTAGTCCCATCAAAGTTCACTATATTAACCCAGGAGTTATAGGTTTCTGCAGAAATAAATTCTTCCAGCGGCAGCAAAATGTACTTGTCAGACTTTTCCACTGCTCTCTCGGAAACTCATTCTCTTGGAGAAGAGGCTCATTTTGAATGCTAACATCCCGAAGCAGCCTCAGCTATGGTACCCACACCCTCAACGTTAATATTCATAGAGATCTTCACTTATGGACAATCCCTCCTAGGGGGCAGTGAAATCTTGTTCAGCAGTGAAATTGCTTGAAACTGGGGCATACAAGGGAGCAAAGTGGGCCCGGTTCAGTATTTCTTTTTATTTATTTATACTTCTCAAGTTTATACATTTCATTAGTTTTACAATCAATTTAACATTCCAAAGTTTGACTTCCTCCCCCTCTTTCTGTGGTTCCTTGAATTTATTTTTTAATATCTTCTGCATATCCAAATTCATTTAATTTGCTCATTTAATTATCTTTAAATATATACTCTTATGAAAATGCAGGTTATTACAATAATTATGCCAATGTTTTTATCTGTTTGCAATTTATCTGTAAATATTCAATAAACCATTCTTTTATTAAAAGTTTGTTATCCTTATTTCTTATTCTTCCGGTAAGTTTTGCCATTTCTGCATATTCCATACGTTTTTGTATCTAGTCTTCCTTTGAAGACTTCTGCTTCTTTCCACTTTTGGGCAAGTAGCATTCTTGCTGTTGTAGTAGCATACATAAATAAATTTCTATACAATTTAGGTAGTCCGGTCCCTATAATTCCCAAAAGGTCAAGATTTCCAGTGTGAAGGGTCGGAGCAAGGTGCACAAACAACAGACTTCCAAATGGATATCCAAACCCATTGGCCTTTTGCAGCAGACCCTGGCTTTTAGAATCAGACAAATAAACGACAAGGGAGAGCCAGGCAATTTGAAAATGGTATGTCTCTTCCTACAAGGAGAAGGGGACGACAGAGGACGAGATGGTTGGATAGTGTTCTCGAAGCTACCAGCATGAGTTTGACCAAACTGCGGAAGGCAGTGGAAGACAGAAGTGCCTGGCGTGCTCTGGTCCATGGGGTCACAAAGAGTCGGACACGACTAAACGACTAAACAACAACAACACAACAAATGTCTCTTCCTATGAAATTCAATGTTGGGTGGAAGCACCACACCTGGAACCATTTTGCTTGGGAGCAGAAAGAGTATCTATTGCACAGGCACAGAACAGTTACCCATTCAAGAGGTCCTCCTCTAGAATTGAATTGGTCCATACTGCAAGGATTCTTGTTTATGAATATTCAGAATGCAGGTGGCTCAGCAGAACAGAGATTCGGTTAAATCTGGGGAAACCCTTCTTTCTTCTGTTGGGGTGACAGTTGGGCACCCATTCAGTGCCTTGTCATTTTAACTGATTCTTTATAGTCCCCACTTCTCAAAACCTTAGCATTGTGTATAAATGAAGAATTTCAGCTGTCAGACTTGCAAAAGAAAACAGTGACCCCTGCACACCTTTTAAGTCTCACTTCTAAGGTGAGATTCCTCTGCTGCTTTTCACATGTCATTATGTGAGACAAGTAGTCACAGAATACTTTGAATATTCCCGTCACTCCCATAAGACTGGGGCTGTCTTTAAAGATGGCTTGGAAACATCCGCTGAATAGGATGGACCACAAAGGCCAGTCCTATGTTCTGAAGGACTGTCAGAGGAGAGTCCTCTGTTTGAAAGTGTCCTCTGTTTGAGAATTTTCTAATCGAAGACAAGGAACTATAAAAAGTGAGAGCAGGAGCATGAAGTTGCCCAACAACTTCCAGCGATACCTGTTCTGCAAATTCAGCCACACAAATCACCAGGCATCTTCCCCACCATGGTGGAATGCATTGTATTTTTATTTAAATTATAATTATAATAAAATTTTAAATTTGCATCTTTACATACCACATCCTACTGATATGCAAATTGGTGTCCTCTGTTTTGGTGGTGCAGATCCTCTTTTTTGGCAATGCATAACTGACCACTCTACACCTCTTAGAGCCTGCAGATGCTCCAATGCATGTGGAGGCCAGGTGATCTGAACATGGTAGACCGATACTGTTAAAGGCTTTATGTGATTTAAGGTGATACTTTCAGGTTGGCAAGGGGGATTATTGTAGACTATAAGTGGGGAAGCCCAATGAGATCATGTGTCACTGGTCTTCAAAGCAGGGCACTGGCTGTCAGTGACCTACCAGCCCCAATTCAAAGTGTTAGTACTAGCATACAAGGCTGCTTCCCAAATGGGACCCACATGCGAAAAATTAATAGGGTGCCTTCCCCCTTATCAACCATCTCACATACTATGATCAGCCAGTGAGGACTTGGTAGAGGTACAACCACTCAGATGGCAGCCTGGTTGGCATCAGCTCCTGACAGGGCCTTCAGAGTGGTACTCACTGCCATCCCTGGCATCCATCTCCTTCATTCTTGACTTTCAGGAGGAATTTAAAAACATTCCTGTTTGCCTAGGCATTTGATGGCTGAAAAATACTGTTCCCAGCCACCCTGAAATCCTCGGCTGAGAGAATGTGACTCTTTTTAGATCATTTCTAATGATATGGTTAGTACAGTGGTACCTCAGGTTAAGAACTTAATTCGTTCTGGAGGTCTGTTCTTAACCTGAAACTGTACTTAACCTGAGGTACCACTTTAGCTAATGGGGCCTCCCACTGCCACCATGTGATTTCTGTTCTCATCCTGAAGCAAAGTTCTTAACCCAAGGTACTATTTCTGGGTCAGCAGAGTCTGTAACCTGAAGCGTCTGTAATCCGAGGTACCACTGTAGTGTGTTTGCTGCCCTGGTTTGTTGTTGTTGTTTAGTCATTTAGTCGTCTCCGAATCTTCGTGACCCCATGGACCAGAGCACGCCAGGCACTCCTGTCTTCCACTGCCTCCCGCAGTCTGGTCAAACTCATGCTGGTACTTTCGAAAACACTGTCCAACCATCTCGTCCTCTGTCATCCCCTTCCCCTTGTGTCCTCCATCTTTCCCAGCATCAGGGTCTTTTCCAGGGAGTCTTCTCTTCTCATGAGGTGGCCAAAGTATTGGAGCCTCAGCTTCAGGATCTGTCCTTCCAGTGAGCACTCAGGGCTGATTTCCTTAAGAATGGAGAGATTTGATCTTCTTGCAGTCCATGGGACTCTCAAGAGTCTCCTCCAGTACCATAATTCAAAAGCATCAATTCTTTGGCGATCAGCCTTCTTTATGGTCCAGCTCTCACTTCCATACTGCTCTGGTAAATAGACCCAAAAGTTTATAAATGGGGAACAGGGCTGGCCCAATATATTTTAACACCTGAGGCAAACCACAAAATGGCACCTCCCACACTGGGTAAGAAGGGGTGAGTGAAGATCTACATAAGGGACAAGGGGGGTGGGGATAAATATCTCCATAGGGATGAAGAGTTGGAGGAGACTAGCAATGCCTCCTATTTGCCAAGAGGCTGCTGCAGAGGCAGCATTTGTGGGGAACTGCGAAGGAGGTAGGAGATCCATTCTCCAAGGAGCACCCAACAGCTGTTGCTGTTGCAGCAGCAGCAGCAATGAGTGGTACATTCCTTGGAGGCTGGATCTGCTGCCCGTGTGGATACTGCTGTCTGAGGCAATCACCTCACTTTGCCTTATGGGTGGGCCGGTCCTGATGGGGAATGCATATGGCAGCTTACTTGGGGTCAGAATAGCTGGTGACATGGACACTAGGATGCAAGATGCAGAGCTTGGGGCATTTCTCAATCTGACCAGGAGTCCCTTTGCTGAGTTCCTTCCCTTGGCTATTGAATTAATTAGAACATTGATATAAAGGCCATTTCAAAGAGGATTAGGTTTTTATTCCTCACCAAGATATGCGACTTGGTGCACTTTGAACATTGATGTTTTGTTTGTGTGCATGTGTGTCTTGCCATTTTTAATACTTTTTAAAGCTTATTGCGAAAGGCCAGATGGGCTTCTCCACTAACCTGCATCCTGTTACATTCAAGTGTATATTAATCTACTTCGTATTTCAAAAGCAATGCATCGAAATCCAGCTGGATTGTAGTTTCAATAGAAAACGTCTTTTATCATTTTTATTATCTTTTGGTTGAGTGGCTCATTATGTAGATCGATCGAGTCGTTCCCCTACGAACCAAATGCACTCAACAGTTAATGAAAATATTAGTCTCTAAGAAGAATTTATTTACAAAAACAAATGCTACTTTTTCATATTTGCTGAGAAAGTCAATAAATGCCCATGGCCATCTTTTGTTTTACTTTCACAGTTTCAAAGTTGCATGCCCCCTTTTAGGGCGAGTCCTCCCTACATGGCTCATGACATAATGAAACTATCAATCCATCAGCAGCAGTTTTAAACAGTACAAATGCTACATATCTTAAATCCAGCAGCTATAATGGATATTGGACTTCTTTGTAGAAGATGGTGGCAGCTTACTAAAGTAAGCTCATCCAAGATGGTAGCAGCTTTCTGATGCTTTGTAGGCTTTTGGATCTCTTGTTTTAGAAGGAAAGACAAGATGGAGGTACAATGATTAAAACGAACCTTTTAATGAGGGTGAAAGAGGAGAGCGCAAAATATGGTTTGAAGCTCAACATCAAAAAAACGAAGATCATGGCCACTGGTCCCATCACCTCCTGGCAAATAGAAGGGGAAGAAATGGAGACAGTGAGAGGTTTTACTTTCTTGGGCTCCATTATCACTGCAGATGGTGACAGCAGCCACAAAGTTAAAAGACGCTTGCTTCTTGGGAGGAAGGCGATGGCAAACCTAGACAGCATCTTAAAAAGCAGAGACATCACAAAGGTCGACAAAGTATAGTTAAAGCTATGGTTTTCCCAGTAGTGATGTATGGAAGTGAGAGCTGGACCATAAAGAAGGCTGATCGCCAAAGAATTGATGCTTTTGATGCTGGAGGAGACTCTTGAGAGTCCCATGGACTGCAAGAAGATCAAACCTATCCATTCTTAAGGAAATCAGCCCTGAGTGCTCACTGGAAGGACAGATCCTGAAGCTGAGGCTCCAATACTTTGGCCACCTCATGAGAAGAGAAGACTCCCTGGAAAAGACCCTGATGTTGGGAAAGATGGAGGGCACAAGGAGAAGGGGACGACAGAGGACAAGATGCTTGGATAGTGTTCTCGAAGCTACCAGCATGAGTTTGACCAAACTGTGGGAGGCAGTGGAAGACAGGAGTGCCTGGCGTGCTCTGGTCCATGGGGTCACGAAGAGTCGGACACGACTAAACGACTAAACAACAGCAACAACAATGCATAATGTACTAGCGAACTATTGTGATGGCTAAGACGAGCAGCATTTGCACTGCAAAGCCCCTTGGAGAGTTCAACCCCCTGCAGAGTATTTCATACCGTCCAACATCCCACTGATCCAAACTGGGACACTCTCATACTTTGGTCCCAAGCCAAATGACCCCAAACCTAGAGTCTTTCCGTCCAGTGCTCTGGCACGAGCCAGCTGACTCGCACCACAGTGCTGGACCAAAAAAAATTTTAAATAAATTGGGACATTCTAGGATCCAATCAGGGATGCAGGTGGCACTTTGGGTTAAACCACAGAGCCTAGGGCTTGCCGATCAGAAGGTTGGCAGTTCGAATCCCCGCGATGGGGTGAGCTCCTGTTGCTCGGTCCCTGCTCCTGCCAACCTAGCAGTTTGAAAGAATGTCAAAGTGCAAGTAGATAAATAGGTACCGCTCTGGTGGGAAGGTAAACGGTGTTTCCTTGTGCTGCTCTTGTTCGCCAGAAGCGGCTTAGTCATGCTGGCCACATGACCACATGGCCACATGAAGCTGTACGCCGGCTCCCTTGGCCAATAAAGCAAGATGAGCGCTAAAACCCCAGAGTCGGCCATGACTGGACCTAATGGTCAGGGGTCCCTTTACCTTTACCTTAGGATCCAATCAGAAGCCAGGATACCCAATTCAAATTGGGACAATGTCTCAAATCAACATGGTGTCTTTCCCAACCTTGCCAAAAATGACAAAGATTGAACCTGGGAATTGAGATTGAGCTACAGAGATTGAGTTACAGACCTTCCCCAGTTAAAAGATGGGGCATGTCTGTGACGATGGTATTATGCCCATGGCTAGAGCTAAGCATGATTGGATGTAAAAGCATCAAAATTAGCTGTCCTTATTGCCAGCAACAGAACATTACATCAACATGTGAAAATATCCGAAATAATCAATTTCTCTCCTAGGGGCAAGAGCAAATCCCCCAAATTCCCAGCAAGGGTAGTAAGTGATAGCCGTGTATATAAATTGTCTAGAGTCAATTAAGCCTCTTGATGCATTTTGTTAAAAAGAGAGAGTGAAGCAAATATGCACATCTCCTTACAGCGCCTTTGTTTATACCAGTTTAAATTCAAACAGTTTTAACAGAAAGTTTATTAAATATGTTACAGGCGTTGAGTAATTTCCGCAAATCTCTTCAATCACTAATGTTTATGTGATGGATTCAGCTGCTATAATTATTGTATAGGCTATGGACCAAGCCCATTGCAAAGTTAAGCCCTTCCATAAGACCACAGAACATTCCAGGAATTACATCAGAGGAAAGTATATGCTTTTAACAGTAAGCCGCTGTTTTGACTTGACATCAGCAGAACGAGCAATGCTAAAAAAAACCAAACTTCAAACTGCAATCCTAAATTTACTTAACCAGAGAGTTTCATTGGAATCATGTGAACTTACATGGGCTTTATAGGTTCAACATGCATAGTCTTGGTCTACGTCAACACAGTGTTTGGTCTTGATCGGGTTCAGAACTGGGAGCCTCATGATATCTGTCAATGGGCACAGCTGGTAGTGAGCTAACTGAAATCACACAGTGAAGAAAAAACCAGAAAGCCTTATTCTTCAAGCCCCTAGCATGGTAGAGCCAAACTCCTGACCTGGAGGACCCTCCTGCTGACCTGGCTTGGGTTTAAATATGTCTTTGTCTAAGCAGAAGTCTTCCTTGGCCTTGTGCATATGTTCCTGACACATGTTTAATAATATGTTTCCGCTCCTTCCCAGTACGGTTTGTGGTCTTGGGTGTTGCAGAGGACCTTTCCACAGGACCTTTCAGAGGTAGGCAGCACCTGCAAGCCCCTTTTGGCTGAGCCAGGTCTTTACTTGTCTCATCTTTGATGCCATATATGATGTCAAGTGTAAATTAGGTAGGCCCGGCTCAGCTTCATGGGCGAAACAGGGAGCCATGTTGGGCATGATGAAGCACCACAAGCCAGAGGTTCTCCTCCTCTGAGTGATAATTGTTTTATGCAAACCGTGTAGAGGTTTTTGGTGATTAAGCAGCACATCGCTCCTGTTAAACAAATCTAAAACTATTTTTCATTTAGCAGAGTTTGCACTTAAATCACTTCTGAGGGGGCTGAGGGATGTGTGAGAGAGAGTGCCCTCTTCACTTTACAGGGAACTCTTGCTGGTCTGCACCCTTCCCAACCCACCATTCCTTGAGACTTCATGTCACCCATGGCTGGATTTTTCTATAATTCAGTTGTGGCCAACGCAATGTCCTCCAGATGTTGTCAGGGTGAGCCCCAGCCAGCTTGGTCAGTGCTCCAGGATGATGGAAGTTGTAGTATAAGAATACATGGAGGGCATCACACTGATCAATCTTGTTGTGAGCACAAGAACCTGGAAAACTACCTTACACCAAGTCACACCCAGTGGTCCATCTAGTACGGATTACGCTGGCCACCAACAATTCTCATGGGTTTCAGATGGAGGGGACTCCTTCCTTGAGACGCCAGGAACCTTCACCACTGAACATCATTCAACAAACAAATGGAAGCACGTTCTCAAATATCCCTCCACCTCCTTAAAAGTGAGTGCCACAAAAAAGCCCACATCCCACCCATGAGAAATTCACAGAAATCCATCCCCTTTTGCTGAGTTTTGCACGCAGTTTCTTTTAACATTACCTGATGGAGAATGGTTGGGAAAAGCCCGGTGATAATTTGTTGGCACTTCACTAGATGGACTGAAGTTCTGACTAAGTATAAGGCAGGTTCCTATGAATAATAGATAGGGACCACATCTTCTCAAAGCTACTTTTCAGAAGTATCCTGTCAACCCACATTCCAAGCTTCTGGTATGCTGCTTTCAGGTACACTGATTGTCTGGATTCTCTGGACTAATGCTTTCCTGCATTATTCATCTTTTTCAATAATAAATTTTGGCACCAATCCTTCCAAGGCAATCATGTAGCTGGCTCCCTGCACAGACCACAAGTTTAGGGATGTCCCATAACTGCCCTCAAAAGGTTTGCAGAATAATTCTCACAGTTCACCACATGGAGCAGGCATGGTACTCTCTTGAACCTTCACACCATTCTTTGCGTATGAATTCCCCTCACAGAGTTCCCTGGGAAGAGGGGCTGATTGGTAAAACACTCTGAGCATTGTAGGTCTGTGAGGGGATTGGGGCATTTAAACAACTTTCAGGGCCCTACAGTTCCCAGGATTCTCTTGGGGAAACCATGACTGTTTAGAGTGGTATGATACTGCTTTAAATGTATAGTGGAGTTGAGGCCTTACTCTTCAGTCTTAACCATGGGCTGGCCCCATGGCTTCCTGTTCTCAACTCCTGGTACACTTCAAACAACCTACAGCTGACCCCATGAGCTTCATGGCTGAGCAGGGACTTGAAACTGAGTCTTCCCGGTTCTAGTCCAACGCTCTAACCACTATACCACACCGGCTATTACTACCCTTTCATTTTGTTTATCATTGGAATTTTGCATAGCTTTGAGTCTTCCTGTTTCATCCTGAAAGTGATCTCATTTGGTGAGCCTTTGGAAAGAGCTCCTCTCTCGGTTACTTTCCCTCAAGCCAGTGATCTTGAAATGCATCTACAGGGCCACGAAACCCTTGCAAGCCCAGTGATTCATGTAATGTGCATTTTTTCCTCCTTAGTGCAGATGTCCCCTTCTGGAACACTTTAATTAACACTTTAATTAAAGCTAAATTATAATGAAAACGCTACAAAATTATGCTTTCTATCAACATTAATGCAAAATGAGTTCCTCCTGGATGATATTTTTTACAATGAAGACAAAAAGAGATAGTACTAATGAGGCCATCAATTCAGATTTACCATAATTTCAAGACCATGTCACTTACTTATCTGCTCACTAGCACAAAGCCTTCACTTTTACTGTACATTTTTGCCGCAGTTATAATGTCTGCAGGGCAAATGACAAGGGGTGGAGGGAGAATCACCTTTCATATAGCATATTCATGATTCTGGGTTCAGATATCTGAGAGTTACATTGCTGCGATGAAACGCAAAGACAGCCACAAACCGTCACAGATCCTGGGTGGCAAAAACTTAATAAGAATTATATGTTGTTATAATTCATATCATTTTATGCTGATTTTATCCCTATTTTGTGCTGGTGAAGCTTTTTCACGGACAGGTTTTTTTTAAAGTTGATTTATTTGTATTAATATTGATTTTAATTTGTGACTACTCAAGAGTACATACTTAATTGGGTGGTATATAAATGCCAAAAATAAATAAGAAGAAGCCCGTAACAATGCACAATGTGAAACATAATTTACTTTGGTACTGAAGAAAATACTCCATACTCCATGAACTGGGAGCCCTTAAATAAATAATAAATAAACATCTGCTAATGCTACTATTAAATAGCTTTGCAGTAATCCATCTTTAAGGTTCCCACTGTATGGATCATGGTGGCTGGGCTAGTCACATCCAGGAACAGCTGCAGCTAAGATCATCCTGAAAATGTGTACCTGCTTCTTTAGAGGGAGTGCAACCCTATCCAGAACAGGCTACTTACCTACGTAATTTACAGAACCAGTGCCTCCATCTTGTTAGGATTCAGCTTATTGTAAGGTTACCAGATTTGTTTCAAAGAATCCAGGGACACTTTTTTTTTTAAAAGAGAAAAAATAGTTATTTTTTTAAAAATTATTTTTTAAAAAGAAAGAAGTAATATCTTCTCTTTTGTGGTCTCCTCTGTTGTGTGGCCTTCCTCTGGACCCTGGCCTGCTCTCTTGGAGCACTAGCCTCCATGGAGTAGGCTCAAGTTGGGCCTGGGCTCGGCCATGTGTCCTTGCCCTCCCGGTGCTCTCCTACCTCTCCTCCTCAGCAGTGGCACAGCAAGGTCGGGGCTCCCCTCTTTTTTCTCCTTCCTCTTTCTCTCTCTCTCTTTCTTCTCCTTCTCGTCTCCTTCTTCTCCCTGCATCGGCTCTGGGGTTTTCCTGGGGTTTTCCTGGGCAGTTGGCCAGCTGGGTGGGCACTCTTGCTCCTGGCTCAATTTGGGTCATGGGGAGGGGTCAGTGGTTTCCCCCGTTGAGGTGCCGGGTATCCCAGTTCCCCCTCGGCAGTGGTGACGGTAGCGACAGTCTCAGCAGCCTGGAGCCAGCCTGGTAACGCAGTTGGCTCTGGCTGGCTTCAGGAGCTGCTCGCTGCTGTGACACCCACCATTTTGCCTTGCCGGAAGTCCCTATATGATGTGTCTTGTGCCGTTGAACCAATCACGCAACATTCCCTACTAATAAATCTACAACACTTAAAATATAAATCCAGGGACATTAAATGTAATCCGGGGACAGATTTGTAAATCTGGGGACTGTCCCCAAGAAACAAGGAGGTCTGGTAACCATAGGTTATTGGCCTTCATCCAGCACATCACTACATCCAGATGCCAGTCTAGAATCTGCACAGCCTTTCATAATGCAGAGGAAATAGGGTGCATATGGAGTCCCTAATATAGCATCAAGACTCAGAACCTGTCTTAACCACTGGGCCATGGAAGGCTATGTTACAGGAGACACTCTGATTTTCTTATATGTCTGATATATTTCTGCTATAATTATCATGCTTTCTACCATAAGAGCCAGCAGCTATGGGCCTCCCAATAAAATATTTGAGGGGGCCATCCCCCAAAGTTGATGGGCATTGCCATTCAAATGGTGTGCATGTGCCACATCTTGTGGTTACTTATGAGGGTTGGGGCTTACCTGAGCCCCCTAATATTTTATTCAAGTGGGCACCCCTGCTCTCTGCTTTGCTTCTAGCAGGACACAGGGTCAGCATGGCTACGTGATACTAGCATAGCACTGGCAGAATGGGCTCATGGAATTCTGAGGTCCTAGGATGGAACCTGCCCATCGCTGTACCCAAGAAACAGGTTGTGATTAGTGATGGTTCCAGGTTTTGTACAGGAGGCATTCATAAAGGCAAACTTAAGGGTTTAAAACATTTCCATCTTATTATGAGCCAAGCCCAAACCCCATTGACGTTCAGGTCCCATGTGTAATGAGTTTACCAGAGTGTCATCATTCCCCAAAGAACAGCTGCTCAACTGGTATCATTGCTCCCACGTGCCCAATAAGCATGAGATGCTTTTTGCCCAGCAGTGCTGTGGCCCATAGATTGCAGCAAAATACTGGGCAAGGTTTTCCCCAGTATCTTCTCTGTGTGATGGGCTCATGGGAAAAAGCTGTCCCATGAGCCCTTGCTGAAGAGGGGAGGGGGAAGCCTATACAAGGCTGCTTCCCCAGAAGCTCTCAGCCATTTTTCTTTGAGAGCTCCCCCACACTCCTTTCCCACATAGCCAAACAAAATAAAATGGCATACTTGTATTGTTTTCAGATGCTCTACCGTCTATTGGAGTTCTCTGCTTTACTTTTCTATAAATTTCTTTGGGACTTCCTTTGGCTGTGCAAAGCAGGGAATAAATTTAATTAACTTACAAAGAACCTTGTGGATATACCCCAAGAAGTTGCTGAAGAGTCACCATTATTCCCTCTTGCAAATTCATGTATCTTTTTTTAGAATTCAGAAATCTTTTTTTTTTAGCAACACCTGGCAACCAGACATATGACTTGTCAGCATGTGACCACCATGGTGTCATGCCAGGATAGTTCAGTTTTGAGTTTCAGGCCTATGTCGGGAAATATTAGTTTCTGAGGTAAATTTGTATCCAGGGCTGCTAGGAATTTCAGTCCATTTTCCTGCCTCAGTTGAATAATGAAATATGAAAACATGTTTCAGCTTTGTAAACAGCATATTACAGTGGAGAAAAACAATTCTGTTTTAGGTCATGCCCTAGTTAAGTGCTAAAATAAATAGGTATTGATTTTGTGATATAGCCTATTTCTGTGGAGACTAGCGGAGGCAGTGTGGGCTGAGGCTGTACTATCCATTCTAAGTATCCACACTACTTAGGCCAAATAGCAGACAATTGTTTTATTTCTTAAATACAAGAGCAAGGCTGCAATCCCACTTACCTGGGAGTAAGTCCCATTGAGATCCATAGAACTTATTCCTGAGCAGTCATGAATTAGACTTCCATTGCTAGAGTTTATAAAGAGAGTGAAAAGTTGCAAGTTAAATCAATCTGTTTATTTTTGTGCTATATCCTGCAATTATTAGTTCAATGCATTATATCATATGGACCTATACGTCATCTAATTTCTCAGTTCCACTACTTTTTTATTTACTTTCTGTGTCCAACTCCACATTAGTTTCTCTGGGTGTCATTTATTGTTAAAGGGATCCCTAGTTTTATATCCCTTGGCAGGGTTGGCTACAGCTTTTTGTGGGTCCTAGAATAGTAGTACGGCAGTAGTTGTACTGCCCTCATCCTCTAACCACATTTCTGCCTCTCAAATTAAATCTCAGAGGTTGCTGCCAGGGGAGGTACAGGGGGACACATGAACCATACCTTAGCAAGGGGCCAGGCTCTTAGCTTTCATTTAAAACAAAAGTAAGTCATTCAGACAATACTGAAGAAAGTTAGGGCACAAAACATGGAGGCAACTCCAATGTATGGCACTCGGCAGGCAGCACCAATGCTAAGGATGCTTAATCACTGTTGCTGAACAATCAGAGGAAGGAACCTTGACCATAGCCCTCCCAGAACAGCAGAAAAAGCAGGAGAAGCTGGTTGGATGAGGATACTGGGGTATGTTTGTTAAGGCACTTTCCTCATGTCGACATTATTTTGTTCACTCTCTCTGTATGTTGCATTTACATAATAAAACACAATCTGGTGGCTTTGGTATGTTTTACTGGGAAGTTGTTCCCTTGAAATAAATGAGGTTTAACGCCTACGGAGAAAAAAATGGTGACATTGAAGTCCCCCTATATTCTGATTTTAAAAATAATAATTCTACAGCAAGTTTTTGTGCATGATGGATACATCTACATAGTACTGCATCTAGCTAGACACCACTAGTGACAACTTGGAGAAGAAAGGAACCAGGTCAGAGGCAACCCCAAAGAGGACATTTCCATGAAATATACAGGACTAAATGCTCAGGTGCCAGAATGAAGTGCAGGTATTTTTGTACCCACACATTTCTAGCTTTTAAAAATGTCGCTGGCAGACTGCCAGCCTTAAATCAGACATCTAATACTTGTAAGGTGGCAGCTGATAGAGGGTTTCAGCAACTTTTCAATTTTAACTTTACTTTTAAGGCTCCTGCAGGAAGTCTGTCTTCTCTGACAGCCCAAATGCACTGGCGACATTTTCCTCTTTACACTTGATCACACCTGTTGACACTTATGTGCATTAACAAATCAACTAATGGACTTCTTTCCTTTCCTTTTTTTTCATTTGCATTAGTGCTGGGATTTCTATGCATAGGGAATGAAGATAACACAGTCTGTGCTTCGGATAGGTGTTTTTTTTTATTATGTGACATATTAATTCCTGTTCTTATTGTTAGGCAGCGTGTACATCTGTCACGAGAAGCATTCTGTAAAACCTTTGGGCAGCAGTTAATTTGTAAATTGAAAGCCTTTCGATTGTTCCCTCCACGTACAAAAAGAGAACGCCTCAGCACACAGACTACTCTTAAAAAAAAAAAAAGCGATGCCGAAGATGCCCTGGAATGGCTGAGCATGGAACCAACTGGAGCAAACCTCTGAAGTACACTTCTTTCCTGAACCAGGGGTTGGATCAGCCATCCACAGCGGTAGAATGCTACCTCCCTACCATTAACCAAGCCATTGGTTGGTTGTGCATCCAAAGGCCCGTATAGTTAAAGCTATGGTTTTCCCAGTAGTGATGGATGGAAGTGAGAGCTGGACCATAAAGAAGGCTGATCGCCGAAGAATTGATGCTTTTGAATTATGGTGCTGGAGGAGACTCTTGAGAGTCCCATGGACTGCAAGAAGATCAAACTGAGGACTTCCGCTTGGTGTGCCCGATCATGGCGGACAGGAGCCCTTTTGTGGGAAGGGCACCGGTGCTTTGAAGATAGGGGAGAGCCGCTAGAGTGCTATGTAACCACTTGAAAGAACCAACTAGGCCTAGGACAAAATTAGATTTATATGTATAATTAAGAAAATGCACAATAAGAAAGGTAAAGAAAGTGGAATATAACTGTAATATTGTTTTTTGAAATAATGATATTGGAAACTGCTACATTCAATTTAAGAGGAAATTCAGATGAAGGAGATTAGAGGAAGTCAACTAAAAAGTTTATGAAAATGGATCTTAATTAATTAATTGACTCTTTCTGTTCAGGTATGTCAAATCTGTTATTCTTCTTTTTTTCTATACTGTTGTTATGCTGTTGTGTTGTTGTATATTCTTTTTTGTTTGTTTGTTATGTTTATTGAAAATTAATAAATATTATTTTTTTTTAAAAAAAAGAAGAAGATCAAACCGATCCATTCTTAAGGAAATCAACCCTGAGTGCTCACTGAAAGGACAGATCTGGAAGCTGAGGTTCAAATACTTTGGCAACCTCATGAGAAGAGAAGACTCCCTGGAAAAGACCCTGATGTTGGGAAATATGGAGGGCACAAGGAGGAGGGGATGACAGAGGATGAGATGGTTGGACAGTGTTCTCCAAGCTACCAGCATGAGTTTGACCAAACTGCAGGAGACAGTGGAAGACAGAAGTGCCTGGCGTGCTCTGGTCCATGGGGTCATAAAGAGTCAGACATGACTAAACAACTAAACAACAGCAACAACAACAGCGACAACAACATGCTATGGATTATATGCTGGAAAGTGTGGCCTTTTGTGCAATTATAATGACCATCCATTCATTACTTGACATCTTTAAAAACTGTGGCAGGAGACCACCCATTCTCATCCCTGGAAAAAGGTGACGAAATGGGTGGTGAAAATTATAGTAGGTGCAGTGGCTGGAAAACAACCCTATGATTAAAGCTTACAACATATAGGGCTTTTTAGTGGGGATATGTGATACAGTGATGGCCCCCAACCTAGATAGTGTTAAAAGAGAATTGGACAAATTTATGATGCAGAAGGCTGTGGAAGGCTAGGCATGATGGCTAAGCTCATTCTCCACAGTTGGAGGCAGTGATGCTTCTGAATACCAGTTGGAGGAGAGGGGAAAGTGTCTTTGTGATCGAATCCTACTTAGTGGTCTCCCATAGGTATTTAGTTGGCCTCTTTGAGAAGAGGATGTTGGAGTAGGTGGGCCATTGGCCTGATCCAGCAGACTTTTCTTATGTTCTGATGACATGCTAGAGATTTATAAAGCAATGCGTAGAGTACAGAAAGTTGACAGAGAGGTGGTCTTCTCCTTCTCTCAAATTATGAGGACCTGGGATCATCAAAAGAAAGCTAAGTTGTAGGAGATCCATAAAATGACACACTCCTTTCCCACAGAGCATAGCCAAAATTTGATGCCACAACTTAGATGGCTTTAAAGTGTTGGTGCTGACCTTTAAAGCCCTAAACGGCCTCAGTCCAGTATACCTGAAGGAGCCTCTCCACTCCCACCGTTCTACCTGGACACTGAGGTCCAGCGCCAAGGGCCTTCTGGTGGTTCCCTCACTGCGAGAAGCCAAGTTACAGGGAACCAGGCAGAGGGCCTTCTCGGTAGTGGCACCTGCCCTGTGGAACGCCCTCCCACCAGATGTCAAAGAGAACAACAACTACCAGACTTTTAGAAGACATCTGAAGGCAGCCCTGTTTAGGGAAGCTTTTAATGTTTGATGTATTACAGTATTTTAATATTTTTTTGGAAGCCGCTCAGAGTGGCTGGGGAAGCCAGCCAGATGGGCGGGGTATAAATAAATTATTATTATTATTATTATTATTATTATTATTATTATTATTATTATGGTTTATATGAATTCATGGAGGATACAGCTAGTAGTCATGAATCCTAGCAGCTGCGGTACAACAGTTATTGCTCTGATGGCGTGCTTGCAGGCTTCTCAGAGGCATCTTAGATGGCCACTATGGGAAACAGGATTATGGACTAGATGCAGAGCATCTTTTAAAATAAGTCACAGGACAATCCCATACATGCCTACTGGGAAGAATGTGCCACTGAGTTTAATTGAACTCCCAGTGGTGTGTGTATAAATAAGAGGGCGGCTTCAGTAAGTTACAGGGCAGTCCTATGTGTACTCAGAAGTGATTCCCATTTAATTCAATGGGCTCACTCTGAGATAATAGATATAGGTGTGACGTTAACATATGAGAGTGTAGGAGGTGAAATAGTTAAACAAGTTACCCAATCAGAACCCGGGGGGGTGGAGTCAGAGGGACTATAAAACCAGCTCTGGGAGGGGCGAAGGGAGGAGTTCGTTGGGAGTTGGGTGGTTGGATGGAGTGGGAGTGAATTGGGATAGAGTCTGTGGGTAGGTTGAGTTAGTGTAGCAAAATAAGCTGAGTCAGGAACAGTTAGGAGCTAGGAAAACAAGTAAATATCTGAGAGGTGGTTTAGTGAGTGAGAGCAGGTAGCGGAAGTTATAGGTCTGGATAGGCACCCCATGACTGTAATTGACCGAGACCGTTTATGAAGCCACATGCTTGTTAAACTGCAATAAATAAACAGAAGTTTATGTTCCAATTTAACCCTGACTGGACCTAGTATTGTCCAAGGTAGGGCCTGGGTGGTGGCAGCGAGAAATAAAGTGGTGACACAGGGATCAATAGACGGTGAAATGTCCGGGGACCCTGTGTGATCGCCACAATAGGATTGCAGCCTAAGTACATGAATCAATATTAGTGACCCCACATTGCAGAAAAAGGTCTGTTAGATCTGAACCGGAGCATTTTAGAACGGGCCTTTTTCTGTGGTGGCTCCCTGCTTGTGAAATGCTCTCCCCAGAGAGGCTTGCCTGGCGCCATCATTACATGTCTTCAGGCAC
Organism: Podarcis vaucheri; assembly: GCF_965113315.1. NCBI lineage: Eukaryota > Metazoa > Chordata > Lepidosauria > Squamata > Lacertidae > Podarcis > Podarcis vaucheri. The sequence goes on from NC_138764.1 coordinate 35,028,888, forward strand.
CAGGCAAAAACATTCCTCTTTACGCAGGCCTTGGGCCATTAATCTATGGCCTGTTAAAGCGCTGGAGGTGTGGGGTGTTATTATGATTATTTTATTGTTATGCTATCTGTTACTAGGCTTTTTCTTTTTTATTATTTATTATTGATGCTCAGTAATGTGTTCTTAATGTTGTACACCACCCTGGGGTCTTTTGATAAAGCACAGTATATAAATTTAATTAACTAACTGATTAATAATATAATAATAATAATATAGTTTGTGTGTTTGATCTCAGTGCTAAGTGATATTATTACTGTCATCAGTCAAATAAAAAGTTAGGACACATAAAATATCCAGAGATCAGGTAGCCAGCAATGGTAATGTGCTGACAAAATACTTGTATTCAATGTCTTAAAAAAGATGTATGAAACTGAAAGATTATTGTCATTAGTAGTAGTAGTAGGAGGAGGAGGAGTCGTGTTTGTGTATATATGGAGCAAGAAGGTTTTCTCACATTATTATTTGTTAACAAATATTTGTTTCTTAATTTCAGGTCCTTAGAGCATTAAAAAAAATGAAAACCCTGTGAAAACCAGGTGAGAGGTTTTTCAGCATAGCTAAATGCTTAATAAACTCAGGAGACTTCAAGTTTATGTCCCTGAACATATTGTAAGATCAGTGGGCAAGATGAGGTTTAAATATAGATTAAAAACCACAGGATATTAAGCATAGAGGAGCATTTTACCATGTGGATTGGATAGCTAAAACTAAATATACAAAAGAGGTAATTTAAATACAAGGAGGGAGTCAGTTTCAAGGTGGTCTCAGCCACATAACACATTAAATAATGGGAAAAGCTGGGAGCTATACAGATGGCATTGGGAATCAAAATGGACAAACTGTAAGAATAAAGATCCTCTATTTTCTCCCCTAAAAACTTTTGTTGTTAAAAGAGCTCAACAGTTTGCTAACAAATTTTACAGAATAATATTTATCCCAGGAACCTAAGTTAAAAATAGTAATGTTAGCCAAGCCATTTTTTAGGTGGAGCAAATTTTCCAGCCTTACAAAAATATTGTATTTGTTTGAAGCCAAGGCATGGAATGAATACTGTATAAATGGACCTCAGCCCAGCTGGATGGTCTTAGAAAAAGAATAACCTTCATTCTTTCATTTGTTCTCATTAATAAAGGGGAACTGGACAGGCTACTTGGATCTCAATCCATTGCTGCAAACACTTCTTGAGTGGGTTCTGAAATGTAAATAACACGGAATGGAAAATATCAGGAGGAAAGACCATCATAAGTCTTCCTAGATAATTTGCAGGAAAAAATGTTTCACTAAAACAGAAACCTAGATTCATAAAATTGGTGCAAAATCACCCTTGTTCCCTCACCACAAGGCAGGTGTAGGGAACCTTTGATACTCCAAATGTTTTGAGGACAAGCTGGTAAAATGTGGGATGGACGACTCATGGCCACTGTTAGGTGGATTTGTAGCTGGTTGTCTGACTGAACCCAAAGAGTGCTTACTAATGGTTCCTCCTCATCCTGGATAAAAGTGACAGATGGGGTGCTGCAGGGTTCTGTCTTGGGCCCGTTGCTGCTCAATGTCTTTCTAAACAACTTGGATGAAGGAACTGAGAGGATGCTCATCACATTTGCAGATATCAAGCTGGGGTAGCTAAAGCAGAGGATGGATGGCCATCTATCATGCATGCTTGAGTTGAGATTCCTGAATTGCGGGGGATTGTACCAGATGACCCTCAGAGTCCCTTTCAACTCCACACTGCTGCTCTCCCTCTGAGCGCATGAGATTCTTCCCCTCATAAGGGTCTAACATGCCTTCAGATTTCATCGAATTCTGCCCAAACACAGAAGTTATAGATGGTTCCTTTTTAAAAAAAAAGAAAAAAGTTGAGCCTGGCACAAAAAATATCTGCTTCTGTCAAAAGTGGGGGAAGTTATAGCCTTTGTTTGATTTCCCACAACAATGCTGAGGGGAAAGAAAACGAAGCTGTGTTTTACCTGAAGCAGGTTTGGACCCCCAGGTAACTAGGTAGCCTCTGAAGCCTGTTGGATTGAGATGGGGGAAAGGTGGGGGGGGAGTCATGAGATTCGGAGGATCTCTGTACAGTGGTACCTCGGGTTAAGAACTTAATTTGTTCTGGAGGTCCGTTCTTAACCTGAAACTGTTCTTAACCTGAGGTACCACTTTAGCTAATGGGGCCTCCCGCCGCCACCACACGATTTCTGTTCTCATCCTGAAGCAAAGTTCTTAACCCAAGGTACTCTTTCTGGGTTAGCGGAGTCTGTAACCTGAAGCACCTGTAACCTGAGGTACCACTATATATGGTTATGTTTTTTTTAATTTTTTAATTTTTTAACTGTAAAATCAAATAAAAATGATTTCAGAAAAAAGAGGTGGCTTGGCTTTCCAAAGTCAAGGTTTGAAATGAATCTTGTGGTCAGTGCACACCCTTAACCATATACCCGTACATGGACAGTGGTATATATAGTGATGGAGGAAATTTTTGATTCAATTTGCCTTTAAAAGTGAAACTACCCGGTGCTTTCCCCCCTTAAATATATATATATTTAGGGGTACTCTCATTATCCTACTCATATTGAAATACTGCCCCTCAATGAAGCCAAATTTAGATTCACAACATGTTTAGGGGTATGCGTACCCCTGAGTACCCCCAGAAAAAAAGCACAGAAGCTACCTAATTCATACTTTCTGAAGCAAGACGTGAATTAAAACACAGCCATCCTTTGAAATTTGCACTTCTCTGAATTTTGCAATCCAGTTCTCCTGCCAAGCAATGTGCATAGAAAATGCGCTAAATTAGTGGGAATGATGTACAAAGTCATACAAGAATGATTTATATTAGGGGAAGTCACTTTGCAAAAAAATTGTATATTAGGCAAGCCTGCACAGATAAAATGTGCCTTATTCAGAGAAATTTGCACCAAAATGCTACTGTATTTTTATAAGGACTTTAAAAGAAATCACAAAATGATGTGGAAATGTGGAGGAGTGGACTTGAAACTGGAGAAATGAGAAACGAAGAGGAAGCAAACTGGACCAGATTCGCTCATCCCTAGGTGCAAACAGAGATGGCATCAGATGTGCTGTATCACACTCATAGGGAAATTCAGATCTGGTTGTGCAGGCATTCTAAATCCACATGCATAGTATTTAAACCAGAAAAGACAGGAAATTGGGCTTGTGGTTCCAGATAATGAACCTCTATGGCTAGCTCACAGCAGCTACATCGAAAACTGAATAGCATCAGCAAAGCAATGAAACAAAAGCGAAGAAAACATAAATGTTGCCTTGAAATGGACAAAAGGGGATTGCAAAATTAGTTTCGTCTTCTGACTTCTTCCATCTTTTTTTACTTTGTGATTAGCAAAACTATGCAAACTCCAGGGAGAAGGAGAGTTAGAAGTGGTTTACGTGACCTGGACAAATGCTAGCCTTGTGATTCTTCAAAGGGTGCCAATTGGCATAATTTATTCAAATAATCCTGTTATTCCGCAGTTTGGGCTGGGTGTTGGTGGCTTTATTTTCTTTGTACGGGGCGATCCAATTACAGCTCAAATACTTGCACTCCGCAGCAGTTTTTGATTCAAGAGCAAAATGAAAAAGTCAAGGGAAAGAAAACCTAGTGGATACTTTAAGAGCAATCTGTCATAAGCTAATATTTTTGAAGAACAAATCCTGACCACCTAGGGTTATGAAAGATCCCATGGCATTTTCCATATGATTATTCACAGTGTCCTTTCCAAAATCCAATTTAGATAATTGCCTTCTGTCTACATAAATTCCCTTTGCAATATCATTTGGGATATGATGTTTTTCCTATCACTAATTGTTGTAGTGTGGGCTGTTAAAAGCTGTCACAATTCTCTCCCAGAGGTGGATGCAATTTCCGTCTCGGAGCAAAATGCATAGAAGGAATTCAGTGTTGTCTCCTGTTCCGTTGCATGTAGCATATAGACTGGAAAACAGTTGTCTACTCTTGGGACAACCAATGGATAGATTATAGATACATATGATTTATTGATTTATTTGTGAATCGCCTTCTACATGTGTGCCAAGGCAGCGTACAAGCCTACAAACATATAAACAAGCTAAAGAGAGTATAATAATAATAATAATAATAATAATAATAATAATAATAATAATTATTATTATTTCTTATTTATAACCCACCCATCTGGCTGAGTTTCCCCAGCCACTCTGGGTGGCTTCCAATCAAGTGTTAAAAACAATACAGCATCACGTATTAAAAACTTCCCTAAACAGGGCTGCCTTCAGATGTCTTTTAAAGAGAAGATAGCTGCTTATTTCCTTCACATCTGAAGGGAGGGCGTTCCACAGGGCAGGCGCCACTACCGAGAAGGCCCTCTGTCTGGTTCCCTGTCTTGCAATGAGGGAACTGCCAGAAGGCCCTCGGCACTGGGTCTCAGTGTCCCGGCTGAATGATAGGGGTGGAGACGCTCCTTCAGGTATACAGGACTGAGGCCGTTTAGGGCTTTAAAGGTCAGCACCAACACTTTGAATTGTGCTCGGAAACGTACTGGGAGCCAATGCAGATATCTCAGGACCGGTGTTATATGGTCCCGGTGGCCGCTCCCAGTCACCAGTCTAGCTGCTGCATTCTGGATTAATTGCAGTTTCCGGGTCACCTTCAAAGGTAGCCCCACGTAGAGTGAACAGAACTGATGCTGCTCTATCTCCTCTGGCCACTGCTGGCATCCTAAGAGATGGCAGTAAAAGCAAGGAGGAGGAACCAAAAGGCCAGGAGGCTCTGGAAGTCACCAGGGAGCCATCTTCAGGGACCTGGGACTTGGGCAGGTCCCCAACACTGCCAACCCTTTGGTGTGAGCTCTGACCACCACTTTGTGCTGCGAACATTCATAATGACATAAAATGGGCCCTGCAAGATCAGGCCAAAGGTCCATCTAATGCAGAATCCTGTTCTCATGGTGGCCAACCAGGTGCCTATGGGAAACCAGCAAACAGGACCTGGCTGCAACAGCATGGTCCTCACTTGTGCTTCGCAGCAACTGGTATCCAGAGCCTACTGCCTCAGACAATGGAGGTGAAAGAAAGCCACTATGGCTAGTAGTCACCAGTCACCTTATCCTCCATGCCATTCTACTCAGACCCTCCAAGTGTCCCTATTTCCCAGGGATAGTCCCAGATTTTCAGAAGCCATCCTGGTTTCCAATTTGATCCCGGAATTTTTCCTTAGGGCACGGCTATTTTCACTGGAGAAATGTTGGAGGGTATGGAGTAATACGACCCCCTGAGCCAAGAAGTAACTATACAACCTTTAGAGGCTATCTGAAGGCAGCCCTGTATAGGGAAGCGTGTTAATGTTTAATGTTATTTTATGTTTTTATAAGCTTAGAGCTGATCTATGGGTTCAATCCAGACTTAGTCACTTAGAGGAGACCAACGTGAAGTAAGTGGACCACCTTTAAACATGACTAGGCCTGGATTCAGCCCAGATATCACCTGAAGGCCTGAAACAGGCCCTGCGAGTGTCCCTATTTTCCAGGGATGGTCCTGGATTTACATAAGCCATCCCAGTTTCTGATTTGATCCTAGAATGTCTTGCGTTTCCTTAGGATGTCCCTATTTTCATCGGAGAAATGTTGAAGGGTGTGGGTTATGTGAGCCTCCAGCCAAGGAGATAAGTAACCTTGCAACCTTTCAAAGACATTTGAAGGCAGTCATTTATAGGGAAGTGTGTTAATGTTTAATGTTATATTCTGTTCTTATATATGTTGGAAGCTGCCTAGAGTGGCTGGGGCAACCCAGTTAGATGGGTGGAGTATTATTATTACTCTTCTTCTTCTTCTTCTTTTTCTTCTTCTTCTTCAACAGGACTTCCCTATCTTCATCAGAGAAATGTTGAAGGGTATGTCTACTGTCATACTGCACAGAAATGTTCAGGCCGCAAATATTTAGATTTAGGCTGCTATGTTTTTGTAATTCTTAATGTGTTTGTAGGATGATACCACAGTGGAATGTAGAAGATCACAGTGTGACATGTTACATATACAGATACATTAACACACATACATGGATGACATTGCACAGTGGCTTATATGTGAACTCAGAGTTTTGAGTACGGCTAGATTTCTGTCTGTAGTGGAAGCACAAGGCAAGACATCAGCGTTCTCCAGGAAATGGCTTGAAACGGCCTTGATATGAAAACGTATATGTTTAGCTGGTTGGGCAAATTTGAAAGAAGAAAAGGAGGGGGTCAGAGAGAAGGCCTTCTAAGAAAAACCAACCTGGTTATTTTTGGGGGTTTTTTTGTTTTAAAATGTTTCTGCAGTTTGCTAGGCTCATAAGCCTAGGGCAAGTTTAATTAAAGTCAATGAAGCAGTTTAAAGTGAAGAAAAAAATAGGACAGCAAGAAAAACACAGTGATTGTTTCCTAATTATGCTGAGGTCTTTCCCCCCCCCCCCTAGATTGGATCCTTTTTAAAAGAAGAAGAAGAAGAAGCTGAATGATACATCTGGAAAGAAGCATTTGCAGAGCAACACAAATTATTTTGCACAATTAAAAGCAACACTTCTCGTTGAACATGGAAGGTAGTTTTCATCCTGACCATTGCTTGCTGTCAGCAGCTGAGCAAGAAGAATGATTATAATATTTGCATTATACTTGCCCACTTGAATGTAATTGATGTTGGTACTTGTACGTGTTAATTATATCCACCCGCGTTGTCATATCGGAGACCTGTGCGTGAGTGAGCTAGTGTGGTGTAGTGACTAGAGGGGTTGGACTTTGACTGAAGGGGCTCATGTTCAAATCCCTCCTCAGATATCAACCTCACTAAGGGCGAAATCCTAAATCTTCCCTCCCACTGACAAAGTTTTGCAGGATGGTGGGGGCACTGCCTCATCTGCAGCTCTGCCACTCAAGGTGGCCACAGGGCGGGGCGGGCAGGACAATGGGAGCTGATGCTGTTGCGTGGTGAGTTCCCACCTCCCACCAGTAGGAATAAAGACACAAGACACCAATGTTTAGGTTAATGGGCTAAAATTGGCCACAACTTTATTGGTTACGGGTAAAGAGCGGTATTGGCTTAGGCATTGGTCCTATCCGACTATCTGGCTTCAGCCTGTTTGCTTGAAGACCAGGAAGGGTTAACACCAGCAGGGGGAGTCCTGCTGATGCACATCAACTAGGGACTCCCCCGGGGTCACCGCTCAAGGGGGCGCTTTAGACCCTGACCTCCATAGGCTTCGGACGAGGCCACCCACCCCCCGGAATCCTTTACTGGACTACCCTTCAATATTTGGGGGAGGTGATGGCGCTCCTCCCCCCCAACACATCTACATAACAATACCCCTACTAGCTCTGCCACTCAAGGTGGCCGCAGGGCGGGGTGGGTTGGATAATGGGGGCTGATGCTGTTGTGTGACTGTACTGAGAACAGCTTGAGATCCTGCTGATTCTGGTCGACTCAAACCTGCCCACTTTCAGTCCTTGGAATGATCCATTTGGAGGGTTTCTGCTGGTTCGCGTCAGTGGGGATCTTGCCAAAGGACTCCCTCCTGTCCACATGCCCTTCAGTGGGCAGAAGGTGAAGGTCAGAGCCAACAGTTGCTTGTGCCCCTCCACTGGAAGGAGTCAGTAGGAGGCCAACTAAATCAGGAGAGCTGAGCACAGAAAATCTCCACCTTATCCATCACCACCCAGCCCGGAAGAAGGGTGGTTTGGATTTCTGCATCAGTGGCCCTGGCCAGTCATTTTTCTTGGCCTAATCAATCTCACAGGGTCATTGTGAGGATAAAGTAGGGCAACCAAATATGGTATCCTAAACTCTTTGGAGAGAAAAAAAGCCTAATAAATAAATGTTCTGCCATTTCCTTTGTTGTTGCTGCATTTACTTACCGTATTTTTCGCTCCATAAGACACACTTTTTTCCTCTTAAAAACTAAGGGGAAATGTCTGTGTGTCTTATGGAGCGATTGTGTGGTCCCTGGGGCTGGGGGGGGGACCAGGGCTTCCCCCACCCCCCAGACCCACAAGCTCCGGGAGCGGCAGCAAGGCTGCGTGCAACCTTGCCACCGCTCCCCTACCTGTTCTGGGGGCTGGGGCCGAGGAAGCTCAGGCTTCCCCAGCCCCGTGGCTAAAAAGGAAGCAAAGACAGCAATCCTTCCCCCGACCCCAGCCCCCAGAACAGGTTGCACGCAACCTCTCCATCTGGGAGAGGCTGCACACGGCTTTGGCAGAAGCCAAGACAAACGAGTGGGATGGATCCCACTTGCTGTCTTGGCTTCTTTGCTCTTTGGGGCTGGGGGGGGGGACCTGGGCTTCCCCTGACAGCCCCAGAAGCTCTGGGGCTGCTCTTTGGGGCTGGGGGGGGAGTAAGATTTTCCCCCTTGATTTCCCCCCCCCCCTAAAATCTAGGTGCGCCTTATGGTCCTGTGCGCCTTATTGGAGCGAAAAATATGGTACATAACACATAATGCCAAGCGGCTTTTAAATAGTTATAAGAATCTTTCGACTTTAGAGCAGACAGAGTCTGAGCCCTGCAAACATTTAGTGCCAAGAGGGAAACCTGGAGGAACTGCATCTTTTGTGACTGAACCCCCCCCCCATAAAATTTATTCTGAAAAGGCTGAATCCTGTCATCACCATGCAAATTAAGCACAGTTGCACAAATTCTGCTTTACTGGGCATGCAGGAGGACAAAAAGCCATGCAAAGCACTAAAACCCCACTCTCTGACCACTGGATTTTTTATTCAGTCATCCACTGGGTTTCTAAGTTCTCACAAGGCATTGCCTACACATATAGCACATGTTTGCAGCCATAAGGACTAGAAACTTGTTCTCATTTCAAATGAAATTTGAGAGTCCAGGAACACAAATTCTGTATGCAATACCACACTTTTGCATAAGATGTGGACTGCGCACAGCCCTGCCTGTGAGCCCCAAGTGCCATGGAAATAGTTGCACTTGAATTTTAGCCACTTTTAGCACCCAGTTAGCAGTGGTGGAAGTTACAGCGATGCTGCAAAATGAGTGTGTGTAGGGTCATGAGGAGCAGAATACAAATACTCCAACTCTAAACGATATGTTATAGATTAGGGAGTCTGAGTCATTGGCATTATATGGACTACTTACGTAGACAGGGATGAAAAACTAGAGGAGAACCTGAGAAAAGACTTTGAGGTATTGTGTAAAGTTAGGCTCTTATGCTGGTCTAATTAGCCTAATTGTGTTGCCCCCAGAAGCTATTGAGGAAGTCCTATATTACGCTTATTTCATCTCTCATTACCAGCAGGAGTTGCTAAACTGCAAGCCTGACCAAATCCCAGGATTGCCATTGCAGCAGTGCTTCTAGGCAAGTATAGCATCGCGATTCCACCCTATGATAATCTTTCAGGGCCTGAAAGAGAATTAAAATAGTAGTAGGGAAGGAAAGACAACCAAGAAGCTGCTGTTCTGCTTCAAGTGTGCCCCTTGTCTACCAGATCGGTGGTTCTGCTTTCCTTCTGAGACATCCCATTTCACTGAAGAGCACATCTGCATGGTAAACGTCCTCATGCTTTGCTGCACAACTAGAACTGGGGGGGAATAGTCTGGTAGAAACATCTCTGATGTGGCCCTGGATTTATTATGCCAACATACTGTCATCTGCTCTTGGGACTGTGCAATTTTTGCCAGGTCAAGGTAGGTTGGGCTGGCACTTCTCAAATGTTCTCCTTTTCAATAAATAGATGAAAACTCCTGCATTTGGAGAAGGCCACCACAAGCAGAAGACCTGTGAGACTGAACTCCTGGAAGCAATAAAAAAGCTATATTGGAAGAGGATTGGAATTTGGAGGAGAGACTCTGGAGAGAGAGGACATCCTGATCCCTATTTCCTTATCCCTATGTGAGAAAAAAATGAAATCAATCTATCATTCTGCTTGATGCCAGGCCAAGGGGAGCTGCAAACAAGAATTTATACTCTGTGTATGCAGTAATTCCTGCATGTGGTCCCCAACTTTCAACATGCATGCACGAGTTCTTCTAGGGAGCAGCAGCCGGCCTGCCCAAATCACACCTGAGCCAGGCCCCATAAACCCTCTAGTGGACCTGCAAAACTGGCAATGGGGGCAGGGGTGCTGAAGGCACTTTTTGCTGAAGGGGCTACAGTATTTATCCTTGGCCCAGACCTTCTGAAGCATCAACTTTGCACAATTCAGTATCCTAAAATTTAGGTTTTCTTTTTTACTTTATTCCACACCTCTCCATTTATGCCCATCGTACTGCCCCCCGGGCCATTTTGAAGGGGCAGGCATGGTGCAATACCATCTTTCTAATAAAATCTGCTTTTTGTAGCCACCTGGAAGTCCCTTTTTTTGAGTGCTGCACATTAAATAAAGCATGTAATATAACTTTTAGTATACTTACCCTTTCTTTTTCTTTCGGAAGATTTATTTAGTCTTCAAAATCCTTCTATCAAGGTTGCGGGCTTACGACCACCCAGGGGCCATCTTAAATTATAGCAGGTACATTAGGTCCTGTGCTTGTGGAACTCTGAATTGTCCCATCATTCTTCATTGCGGATCTAATGGGCATATTCCTGGTTGTGTGAAGCAAGAGCCTGCCTTGGCGAGCAGCAGTAAACTAAGCGTGAGCTTTGAGGGACTTCTGGCTGGAGTTCACGACGGGAATGAAGCATTTACTGCAAAAAAGAAAAGAAAAGAAAGAGTTACATCAGAAAGAAAAAGAAATCACGCCTGAGCAACTGACTAAACGTTCCTAGGGTTCATGGCTACGAATTAAAGATAGTTGCGAGAGCGCATAGAAACTACGGGAGCCGTTCAGGTCTTTCTTGGAAAGAATTAAATGTGTGTTGCTGATCATACAGCCTCATTTGTGATGTGTGCACTATGATTATACAGGTTTCAAATGCATGATCTCATGCTCCCCCACCACTCCCCTATGACCGCAGGCACAGGACAAATTACAGGCGGTTAATGAACCAGCCGGTCTGTGTATTTATGATTCTCATTTTAATCAACGGGTGATCCCATTCCTTATTTGCTGTTCCCTGTTCAAATCTAGCCCCAAATCAAAGATTATTCATTCTCTAATAACAATTGAAAGTCAGAGGTGCAAACCCCGGGCCTTGCCAGTTGACCATATAGCATGTTCCCCTCCCCTGATAATTCTCACTCATTCAGCCATGGTGGTCCTATTGCAGCTTTGTGAGAAAGTTTACCAGGCAGTCTGAATAAAAATAGTCTGGCCCTCCCTCCCTCCCTCCCTCTATTTGAATTATTCAGCTGCAATTACAATCCAATTGTCTTTCACGTCTGCTTAGTTATGTTAAAATTATATCGCAAGCAAAGCTACATGATGATGAACAACTGCTGTTAACTTTTAGCAGTGGGTAGATTAATTTAATATGGGGGTGGAGCCACAGGCAAAAGTGGGTGGAGCCACAGATGTAAATGTTACTTTTGTACAGTAGGCTAGTTTCTACACACACACACACTCCAGATAGGCAAAAACAGTCAAGGAGAGTGTGGAGCAAGATAGTTGAGGGAATATGGCCTGGGGATGACCAAAAGGCTAACATACAGTGGTCTGGGTGGCATTTGACCCTCAAGTCTCAGGTTCCTAACCTACCTCTGATATAAGCAAAACAGAGGGGAAATAAGCACACACACACACCTGCTAAAAATTGCAATTACTGTACAGTGGTACCTCGGGTTACGTTACCTTTGGGTAACGTAATTTCGGGTTGCAAACACAGCAAACCCTGAAGTGTATACTTCCGGGTTTCACCATGCACACATGCGCAGAAGCTCTCTATCACGCCACATGCATGCACAAAAGGGGTGCCTCTGATACAGACTTTTCGGGGTAAGTATGGACCCCTGGGACAAATTAAGTTCATATCCGGAGGGTCCACTGTATATGAAAAATCAGCTTCTAAACATAATAAAACTTTAGAAAGTTATGTTGTTGGTATCCGTCTGTCTCAAGAGACAATGGAGTGTGCCTCCAGGGGTGAAATCAAAGGGGTGAAATCATTAGCAGCACCAAAGTGACCTCCTTGGGGCGCAAGCATGGCCAGTGTGTATGGAGGCCTTGGGCTGCCCAGATGACAAGACCCCCCTCTTGGCCTTGCTGATGTGATCCAAAGGAAAGCAGAGCAATAGATTTGGCACCAGTTTGGCTGTAGGAGTTGCTGGAAGGAGGCACACAAGGCACCATCCAACCATCTTAGGGACTCCACTCTGGGTTTGTGTAGGGTATACTCCTTAGCATTTTATTCTCCCTAAAATATCATGCAAGGCAGCAGAAGTTTAGGATCAGAGTTTTCCTTCACCTAAATAGGCAGCCTTCCCAGGTTGAGGAGCCCAATCTGCTCCTCACTTCCCTCCAAAGCATGTGCAGAAACCATCTTCTTGCTGTTGGACCCAATGTTGGTTTTGTCTGCTCAATCCACCGGAACCTGTCCTCATATGCAGGTGAAGTTCCAAATTCACCAAGAGTTGGAGACCCATCAGCTACCCAATTAACTATATATTCAGGTTGCTGGTGGAGACAGTAAGACCTGGTTCCTAAAAAAAGAAACCTCCTATGATGTAGGAACTCAAACACCACTGGGTGTCAGGTTAGAAGAGGAAGACTGGAAAGAGCTGGACTTGAGGGTCTTGTTCCCTTGCATAACCAGCAACGGGTTACAGAAATATGGGCCATGTTTTCCTGCAAGGTTGAGAAGCCAAGGATTCGAGACAATTTGCCTCCAAGTCTTCACAGCTCCCATGTCTTCATCCCCTCATATTACACTTGTAAGATGTTATTAAATTCTGTTTTAAAAAATTGTATTTATTATGTTGGGAACAACTCGATGTTATTAATGTATGCCTGTCAACTTCACAAAAAGGTGTTTCATAATGACCTGCATGGGGTGCAGACTTGAGAATATAACAGAGGAAATTTCTCGGTCTGTCTCTCTGTGAAGCATGAATATGTGCCAGCACCACTGATGTTGGTGTTAGAATAAGCCTAGTAGGTCCTGAATCTGGCCTTTTCGTATGCACTGAAGTTGCATTACACACCATAAGTTTAATGTATATTTAAAGCAGATGACTTCCCCAAAGAATCCTGGGAACTGTAGTTTGTTAAGGGTGCTGGGAACTGAAGCTCTTCGAGGGGAAAACCACAGTTCCTATGATTCTTTGGCGGAAGGCACATGCTTTAAATGTGTGGTGTTTGCGCAGCATCTATCAGCACTTGATGCCGTCCAGTGTTAGAGCAACTGCAATTGCATTTTGGTATGAAATCTACTAATGTATGACTGCACACTGAGGGCCAGAGTCAACGAAATAGTTGTCCTTGCATGAGCCAGTACAACAAGTCCTTCTAGCACAATGAGGCTTCTCCCTCCTTCCCGCTATGTTCTCCCTGCACTCCTAAATTTGCTCTGAGGGTCAGGAGAAGCCCTAGAACAGTGTGCAGGGAGATCAAACAGAAATGGAGCAATTGTCTTAGTGCTACATAAACAAGGCACCAGACTTTGGGAAGGAGGCGTGTGGGCTCTGGTAGGGTCCTAGAGCCCTCCCACCTCATTCCCAAAGCTGGGAAAGTGCTAACTAGGCTTTGGGAAGGAGGTGGGAGGACTCTAGGACCCTGTCAAAGTCCACACTCCTCTTTCTCAAAGCCCAGCACCTCGCTTACCTGGCTTTGGGAAGGCAGCATGAAGGCTGTTGGAGGCGTCAAATGTTGCTAAGGTCTGCCAGAAAAGTAATTGAAGGCTGCATGGGTCATGCATTGGACAGTCCTGATTTAGTTTAATACCACCAACAGTTATATAAACAGTTATAAAACCATTGCAATAATAAACCAGTTTCAATCAGTATACATTCAGCAAAAGAAGTGTATCCCCCCCCGACCAAAACTGCCACATCTTTAATCTGGGATGGGGTAAGGAGTACTGGGTGGATTGTCTAGGCCACGTAGGATACCCTGGTCAATAGGAAGCTGGCACACCTCACCCCTTGCTAACTTGGCAGACCTCTATGGCTCAGTTCGCTCTCCAACCACCATTTGCAAAAACACCATTGTCAGCAGCAACGTTGCCTAGTAAATACCATATTTTCCCCGTGTATAACATGTCCCCTTGTATAAGACGCCCCTTTGTTTGGGGGACTAAAAATTAAAAAAAATGGGGGGAGATTGCCCAGAGTTGTTGAGCTTCTTTGGGGGGATTGCAAAAAGTCAATAACTCACGATCGCTAGCGCCACAAATTACAACAAGTCTGCCTGCTCACTAACAGCAGCCAGCAATTGCACACCCACTTGCCGCAGCTCCAGCCAATCAGCAGCAGCCCTTTATGCAGCAACAAATCACCCACTCAATTGCTGCAGGCGCAGCAAATCAAAAGAAGCCATTGCCCAATTTGCCAATGACAAGCTGCAACTCATGGCTGCAACCAATCACCCGTCGTCCCCCCTCCATGCACTACCCATGTATAAGACACCACCCCATTTACATTATTTTAAAGTAAGAAAACCTCATCTTATACACGGAAAAGTACGGTATGTGCAGGATCCATCCTTACTGTGATGGAACTCCTCTTGGCAACAAGTGCTCCTGTTTCATCTGAGAATAATTCAGTGTTTAGATAACTGGTGAATTCCCAATGGGAGCCAAAGCTTGATTCTGCCTGAACATAGGTTGCCGAATGCCCCACCATATAATAATTGATTTTGTGATACATCAAGTGGAAGCACACATGGAGATTATTGAACTTTTCACTTAGGGCCTCCGGCTGATTGTGAACTGGGCTCCCAAAGGTGAAGAGCCAGCATGTGACACGAACAGGGTTTAGCACTCTAAACAGTCCTTTAAGTTACATTTTCTTCTATTAATTTAGTATGATAGATCTACCTCCACCAAGGTCTAGATGTGTGCGGAGACTTACAGCGATGGTAACTTGTCTTTGGAGATAATCACTAAAGGAATGCTTTATAAAAAATGAGAGAAAAATATGCCCAGAAAGCCTGAATATATATTTTTTTAATTCTGTTGTTTTAGCGAAGAGGTTTTAGATGCTGATAGGAAAGCCACTATAGCTATAGGGCACATTTAATTGCCTTTTAGAAAGTTCTCTTAATCCTATAATAGCAAAAAATTAAATCAGTGCTGACATTTTTTTTTGTTGCCAGAAGAAGGTAGTAAAAGGGTAAAGAAATAATTGTTAGTTCTGAGAATATAATTAGCAACTTTAATGCTTTAATCTAGAAAAAAAGAGGGGAAAAAAGAATGCATATTTTGAGCCACGTTGACTGATTAAAGAAAAGATATTGAAAGCTTTTGGAAAAAAATCACTGTTTGTTTTTTAATTGTAAATTATGATCACCATAATTAGCTAATTTAGTACGTTTATAATATAATCAAAATATGGATATATAGAAGTTCTGTGATATATTTCAGGGCAAATAAGGAGCAATATTTAACCCTAGGTGGAAAGAATTGAGAGAAAAAACTGTTTGAGGAAGCCATGGTTTTGCTTTTGGATTCCTTTAGAAATAAATGAAAAATGAAAGGATATATGAAATGCATGCAGGAATGTGATGAGGACTCGGTGGCTTAGGCCCAAGCAGCCATAAGTGGACTTTTGCATGCAGAATCTGGTTTCCCTGCCTTCCCACTGTAACACCACCCGTCCCCACCTTCTCCATACCTGGGGACGGCAGTGAAATTGAAAGGTGATCTTACCCACTTCTCTCTTTCTAAAATGACCACTCCCAACATCAATGGGGGGGGCTTTTGTGCGGTCGCATGCAGCCCTCCCCCCGATCCCATGCAGCTCCCAGCAGCACAACCTGGATACGCCCCCTCCCAGGCTGGACATCTAGAGGTAGCCACCTACCTCTGCCAGTTACCCAAACCCAGCTGGGGGGGCATTGCCAGGAGAGAGTTGGCCAGGTAAGGGGAGGGGTCGACCAGCCCACACAACAGTGGGCGGAACTTTCCAAAATGATATGTGAATCAAAATGCAGCCATTCTTCAAAAAATTGCATTTCTCTGAATTTTGCAGTACAGTTCTCCAGCCAAGCAATGTAAACAGAAATGCATATATATGGGCATAAAGTTTGCATAGAATTGCATATATTGACTAAAATAACATGCAAAAATGCTTACATCAGGGAAAGTTGTGCTGGGCAAAAATGTTGCAAATTTTGCCGTCGTATGCAATAAATTTGCAGGCAACTGCGTGTATATGGAGTGAAATCTGCACTAAAATGCTGGTGAATTTTCACAACTTTTAAAAAATAAAATAAATCACAAACTGACCACAGACTAAGCAGAAGCATAGGTCATAGCCATAGTTTTTCCCACTATGGTGACGTCGTTGTTGGCATCTGTTTGTAATGTAATGCATTTCTATTTAAATTATAGTCATTGTATCCAAATTTGCCTCCTTACATATGATAGCTGATAGCACGTGCAAATCTAAGACTTTTTTAGTCCTTTTACCTCACCATGCACTTTTAAAAAATTCTCCAGTGTCTTGCTTTTCTTTCTCTTTTTCAAATTTTATTTTTAATTTTCACCTTTTACAAATATTTTTAACAAGCCTTTTTTTTTTTTTTTTACAAATCTAATCTGCCTTCCCCTCTACTTCCCTCCCCTCCTTTCTACGGTTACTTACTTCATGTCTTTTTATTACTGCATATCCAATTCAAGTCTATTTACAATTAATTATTTTTTGTTAAAGGTAAAGGGCTCCCTGACTGTTAGGTCCAGTCACGGATGACTCTGGGGTTGCAGCACTCATCTCGCTTTACTGGCTGAGGGAGCAGGTGTACAGCTTCTGGGTCATGTGGCCAGCATGACTAAGCCACTTCTGGTGAACCAGAGCAGTGCATGGAAATGCCATTTACCTTCCCGCTGGAGTGGTACCTATTTATCTACTTACACTTTGATGTGCTTTCGAACTGCTAGGTTGACAGAAGCAGGGACCGAGCAACGGGAGCTCACCCTGTCACGGGGATTCGAACCGCTGACCTTCTGATCAGCAAGCCCTAGGCTCTGTGGTTTAGACCACAGTGCCACCCGCATCCCTCACCCCCGTTATCTCCCCCTTAATTATCTCCTACTGCACATTTTTATATCCTGCTGTTTTGATTTGTTTACAATGTATCTTCAAATAATCAATAAATTTTCCCCGTTTTGTTTTGAAAAGTCTCTCTCCTTGATTTCTTATTCTTCCGGTAAGTTTCGCCATTTCTGCATAGTCCGTTAATTTTAGTGGCCAATCTTCCTTTGTCGGAACTATTTCTTCCTTCCATCTTTGGGCATACAGGTTCTTGGTTTTCAATATGTTGGAGCTGAGCTCACCTTTGTGTATGTGAATACAAAAAACAACAACATTCGCCATACAACCCCAGGTTCTTTAATTACACCCAACTATGTGCACAGTCACAGTTTGGCTGATCTAATCTCCTGCTCATTCAGGGCCGCATTCATGCGCACCAACCTGCAATGTGGTCCTTTTAGTCCAAAGCCTTTGCATTGTTTGTTTGCTTGTTTGTTTGTGTATAGCTGACGGGTAAAAATAGAGAGAAGGAGAGCCATAGACATTTCAGTCGCCACTGTGACACCTGCTGTTTCCATATCAGTTACTGCCACAGCCAACGCCTGACCCCACTTCACTCCTGCAACTTTCTGCCCAGTATTAAATGATGATAGGTCCTGTCCTCTCAGATGCAGGTTCAGGCTTGAAATACCAAGCTGTCCGTCATACTTTTAGTAGCTGTCTTGGTTCTTAAAGCAACAGGGCCCTGTTAAGGCAGGTGGGCGGACAGTCACATACAGTATTACAGTATTACACTTCAGGAATGAAAAAGAATTACAGTGGTACCTCAGGTTACATATGCTTCAGGTTACATACGCTTCAGGTTACAGACGCCGCTAACCCAGAAATAGTGCTTCAGGTTAAGAACTTTGCTTCAGGATGAGAACAGAAATCGTGCTCCGGTGGTACGGCGGCAGCAGGAGACCCTATTAGCTAAAGTGGTGCTTCAGGTTAAGAATAGTTTCCAGTTAAGAACGGACCTCCGGAATGAATTAATTTCTTAACCCAAGGTACCACTGTTCTGTATAATTAGAAAATGTTGACTAAGGTGATATGGAAGATCTACCTTTTTGTACATCTACTGGAAGTGGAAAATTGAGAATGAAAATCCCGCTTGCATCTTCTCCATTCCCATAATGTGCAGGACCAAACTCTGTGCCTGACTGCTCCTTATAATGCAAGCCTTCATTAGACATTTTCACCTGTTCTTTCCCAGAACTCCCTCTGGGTCCTGCATACTACTGGGAATGAAGCCAGCTCCATTTCTCATTGGTGGAGGGAAAACACCATGGAGCTTAAGCCATATAACACAGAACACTGCTGCATGAGCCTTTTTTCAATAAAAGGTTGTTTGGCGGGGGGGGGAGGGCTTGGTCACAACAGCACTGTATGTATTAGCAGTAAAACAGCGAAAAAGGAAATTAGAATCACATAGTTCACAATGGCCAACATTTCTGCCAGTATATTAAAACTAACAGCCCTTGTCAGGGAGGTTATAAAAAAAAATACTCAACGTTGCCCCTTGCTTTGATCTTTCATTTTACAGGTCTCAGAGATATTATACATATATAAATATATATCCTCCTGTTTTAGTGTAGCCTCGTGACTAAAACTTTGAAATGCGAAACTTTTTCCTCCACCGTTTCTTCTTGTTGAAGGCTAGAAGTTGGTGTCGTTGTTTTCTTCCAGTTTTGTGACTTCATCGCTAGAAGGACCTGCCTGTGTCTTTAGAGAAGACATTTTCTGTGTGGGGTGTCAAGCAAAGATGAGATCCAAGTGAGCCAATGGTAAAGATTCTAGAAATCACCTACCCTTGACTCTGGCGCCTTTGTGCTTCTAGGATCTGTCTGTTAGCTTGTAGAGCACAATATGTTCCTTGTACATACACTTACCTTTTGTTTCAGCAACTCTCTGGCCCCTGCAAATGCAAACGTTTGAATTTCCTGTTGGCTCAGGGGTGAGATTTATAACTTTTTATTAAGGTTGCTTTTCATTGTGAGTTTACTGGGCAAAGAGCCTACAGGGTTTCTTTCTCTCTTTTTTTCCTCCCCCTCAGTGTGCCTAAGTTTTGTTTTGAAAAATGACTTAATTGCTTGAATTTACCAGAAGGGGGTATGGCTCCAGTCTCTAGCAGTACCATTAGCCCCTAAAATAGCCAGGTGCTGGGCAGTCCCTGTGGAACCAGGCATCTCCCATTCATTTAGATTTTGACCTGTTGAGCTGCCACATTTATGGGTTTGTTTTCTAAAGTAAGCAAGTGGAGTATAATCATGTGATGATTATATTGCAGTTGGTCAGCTTTTGGACTCTGGATTTTCCTACTCAGGCAAGTGTAGTTTTCTGACATTGGGTTGTTGACATTGGAATTTCCATCAAATTTCACTGGAAGCAAAAAAAAGTGACTTGATGAATCTGAAGGTTTCTTCCTGGGTGAAAACATTTCAGAAATTGGTCGGAAAAGAGTTTCAATAGGAGATAGAAATGGAGGGTTATAGCTGATGGTAGACCTACTGAAATTAATGGACATGACCAACTTGGCTACAATCCTGTTGACATGCACCAAGCTATAGCAGGCAGTGATAATAATGTTAAGAGTCTTCAGGTAATAATATGATGTCTATGGGGAATTGAAGACACAAACTTATATTACTCTATTGAAGATCTGATTAAGATCCTGACCATTGGTCCATGCAGTACTCCTCTCAACTGACTCTGGAGTGCCTGGGTAGAGGCCTATCTGTTTATTTAATTTGTTACTGAAAGTAAAAAGAAACAGTGAACCACAAATTTATCCAGAAAAAAGAGAAAATAGTAGTAATTGTTACATCAGATCACAAGAAATTCTTCTTATATCTATATCGACTTCCCGTCACCCCATCATGTATCTACCGCTTAATCCATCTAGCGCACTATGCTTTCTCTTTTATTAATTTTCATTAATGATTTCTTCTCCTGGAATTATCCATCCTACCACAGAAGTCATTCAAGGCCTGCCACTGACGTCATGTTATGACAATATTCCTTAAGGTATTTTTTGTCCATGTCTCATTCTTTAATAAATGTTTGATCAGTATGACCTCTCAGTTTCTCTGTCATTTTTGCCAGCTCGGCGTATTCTAATAGTTTACTTTGCCACTCCAGTTTAGTCGGAATTTTTTCACCTTTCCAATTCATAGCCATTTAACATTCATGCAGCTACCATGGCATACAGGAATATTTCCCTCGCTTTCTTAGATACCGTATTTTTCGTCCCATAGGACACTTCGTCCCATAGGACGCACCTAGTTTTTTTTGGGGGGGGAATAAAGGGAAATTCCCCCCTTTATTTCCCCCCCAAAAGCAGGTCGGGGAAACCGAACCAGGTCGAGGAACAGCGGGATGGTGGCGCTGCGCCTCCCTGCTGTCCCCCGAGCTTGTGGGGCTGGCGATGTCTGTCCGGCGCGCTGGGCACTCTGCTTCAGGGTGCCCCGCCCGCCAGGTGGCAGGCTGCTATCTGCAGCGTGGGAAGCCCTGCGGGGAACTCCCGCAGGGCTGCCTAGGCTGTGGA
This sequence comes from Podarcis vaucheri, assembly GCF_965113315.1. Lineage (NCBI taxonomy): Eukaryota > Metazoa > Chordata > Lepidosauria > Squamata > Lacertidae > Podarcis > Podarcis vaucheri. Next base: position 35,049,548 of record NC_138764.1, read on the forward strand.
GGTGTTCCCGAAGCTCCGGGCACTCTGCTTTCAGGGCGCCCGACGCTCCGGGAAGCAGGCTGCTATCCGCAGCCTAGACAGCCCTGCGGGAACTCCCGCAGGGCTGCCTAGGCTTTGGATGTGTTTCTGAAGCCTGGAGAGCGAGGGGTCGGTGCGTACCGACCCCTCTCGCTCTCCAAGCTTCAGCGAAAGCCTGCATTCGCCCCATAGGACACACCCAGATTTCCCCTTCATTTTTGGAGGGGGAAAAGTGCGTCCTATAGGGCGAAAAATACGGTCTAGTATCCCCAGGAGGAAAGCCCCCTTTTAATTTTTTTATGAAGGAGACCTTAATCATCTTTTTGAGCTCGTTATAAATTACATCCCAAAATTCCTTTATTTTCTTACAGTTCCACCACATATGTAGCATTGAACTTCCACTTCCCCACACTTCTAACATTTATTTGAGGTGTTTTTATACATTTTAGATAGTTTTAGTGGTGTTAAATACCAGCAGAACTGCATCTTCATAAAATTTTCTTTGAAATCTTAACATGCGGTGAACTTCATATCTACCTTCCATAGTTTTTCCCCCCAGGGGTAGAGGTCTAGCTAGTTGTACTCTGGAAATAAGTCAAGTATCGACAGCATGTGAAACATACTCTGCTCTACTACACTAGGGCTCTCATTGCAACCACTTTCTCCCTGGTATTGGGTCCTCTCCTGCCTTTGGAAGCTGTAGGTGTGCACAACATGAACCCTGTGATCTGTAGCCCCAGGGTGTGTGCCCTCTCATCTACGTTATGGTCTCTCTGCATAGGATTCATATATACTGGTTATGCTGTGCTGTGATTGGGTGCTGAGTTACACTATCTCCCATGCTGTCATGGCACTCATTCACACAGATGCAGCTTTTTTGAATTCTCCCACTTCTTACACACCATTGATGGGATTGGTGGTCATAGACTGAAATGGTATAGGATATAATGCAAGTTTACACCATTCCCATGCCCCATCCTGCCCACATCTCTGCCTTGTTTTGGTTATTCCCCTGATTTATGGCAGTAGCACTATTATGCTGCAATGGTGCTTATGCAGGTATAACCTCACTAAACTATAGGACTGCATCCTTAAAGAATACCAAATTATATATAAGGCAAAACTATTAATGTTCATTCCCACCCACCTCTGTCCACTTTTAAGGGTAAAGGTCTTGCTAGGAAACAATTAAGCAAGCACTTAATTTTGTCCCTGAAATGAAGAAGAGATTAATTTTGGCTAGATCATGTCCATAGCCTTTAAGGTGGTCCAGGACTCTGTTAGTTGAACTACCAATATTTTCAGTAATATTAAACTAACAATATTAAAATATATTTAGCTCCCACCCCACCCCATTTTTGTACAATGCATTGAATTTTCAATATATGGCAACCTGGCAGTCATGTATGCTAAATCAGGCTGTAATTAATAGCAAATGTATTAAGGAAATTTACTCATAGATGGATGCAGCCACCATTGCAATTGAAGAATAAATTGGAATATTTTGGGTTGAGGTTTTTTTTTAATCCCCCTCTTTTAAGTCCATTTGTTAAAGTGATAAATGGGGGTCTCTCTACTAAACAAAAGATATGTAAATGCTGTATCATGATTTAAATTATGATAAAACCTCAACCACAAAAAGACATTATCATGCAAAAAAAATGTACAAGTACATTGCTTTACAAGTCTATAATGGTAATGTGATGTTGATGTAGTTAAAGATGTCAGAAGGGAGACAATGACCTTAAAAGTTTAACCCAGCAGACACATTAATATTGATTGATTTTTAAGACATTGAATAGCAAGATTAACCCATCTATATATATCCTGAATATTGAATTGATGGAAAATTTGAAAAGGAATCACAGAGTCTTCTAATGGTTTAGACCAAATAGCATGCACATGTTTTAAACACAGCCATTTGTACGACATGAAATTGGATAAAGGTTTACCGTAAATTTATCAGACTGTAAACCCATTTCTCATAAAAACCAGTGATATTTTACAAAGCTGGGAGATCATTCTTGGCTAAGCCATAAGTACACCATTTTCCTAGGAAATGTCACAAATGCAAACTTTCTTGGCTCAGGAAAATATTGCAATTAATATAAATGGGTGCTTTGCCTTGCATATATAAAAAAGGACTTTCAAAATGCTTTTGGTGAATCAGTGTCTCTACTACAAGGAGAGTCCTTTTTCACAGATGTGGGGAACCTGTACTCCTTCAGATGTTGCTGGACTCCAACTCCCATCAACCCTGACCACTGGAGAGGCTGGCAGGGGCTAATCAGATTTGGAGGCCATCAACACTGAATGGGCCCCACACCTGATTTAGTAATAATAATAATAATAATTTATTGTTTGTACCCCACCCATCTGACTGGGTTTCCCCAGCCACTCTGGGCGGCTTCCAACAGAGATTAAAAATACATTAAAACATCAATCATTAAAAACTTCCCTAAACAGGGCTGCCTTCAGATATCTTCTAAACGTCAGGTAGTTGTTTATTTCTTTGACATCTGATGAGAGGGCATTCCACAGGGTGGGTACCACTACCGAGAAGGCTCTCTGCCTGGTTCCCTGCTTCTCACAGTGACAGAACCACCAGAAGGCCCTCGGCACTGGATCTGTGTCCGGGTAGAGTGAAGAGGAAGCCTGTTGAATACTAGCCCCACTAGGCAGTAACTTGGGAGAGAAGTCCTACCCTGTAATGGACTGATGTCTAGCTGCATAGTGAGCCATTTCCAGGGCCTTTTTCTCTGAGATGACCTCAGAGATTCAGAAGTCAAGCGCATACCCTCCAAGTGTCCCTACTTTTCAGGGTCAGTCCTGGATTTACAGAAGCCATCCCGGTTTCTGATTTGATCCCAGAATGTCCCACTTTTCCCTAGGATGTCCTATTTTCATAGGAGAAATGTAGGAGGTTATAAGACAAGACATCCCTATTTTTATCAGAGATATGTTGGAGGGACACCTCTATTTTCACTAGGGAAATCCAGGTTGGTATGGAATAGGATATATCTATTTTTATTGGAGAAATGGAGGGTATGCAAGCATCACTTAGAACATTTCAGGACTGGAGGTCTGCAGAATCTCTTGAATCTGTCACTAGGAGCTGGAAAGTATGAGAGGCACAAATAGCAATAGCCTCCATCTGAGAGGCTACTTCCATGATCAGAGGCACCATACCTCTGAATAGCAGTCACAGCGAACATGAGCAAAGAGTATTAATGTGCTTACTGTGGACTTCCCATGGGCATCTTCAGTGCTTTTTTTTCTGGGGGTATGCAGGGGTACGCATACCGTTAAATATTTTGTGAATCTAAGATTGGCCTCATCGAAGAGCAGTATTTCAATATGAGTTGGAAAATGAGAGTACCCCTAAACATTTTTTTAGGGGGGGGGAGCACTGGGCATCTTGCTGACCACAGTGGGAGACAACCTTCTGTCCTAGATGGGCCTGATTCAGTAGTACTCTTTCCTTTTGTCCATACGTTCTGTCTGGCTGCTCCAGAAGACATTTCCAGATTATCAGAGGGGGGATTTCTTCTGACTCCCACTATGGTCCACAGATTCAAAGCAGCAGAATAGCTTCTGGAACAAAGACTGCAGGTGCAGGAGACTTGTATGCACTTTGGTCTTCCTTGTTTATTTTATTTATTTATTGCATTTACATAGCACCTTCTTCTACAAAGAGCTCAAAGTGGTATACAGTGGTACCTTGGTTGGTTGTCAAACGGCTTGGCTCCCTAACAAATCGGATCCCAAACGCCGCAAACCTGGAAGTGGGTGTTCCGGTTTGCGAACGTTTTTTGGAAGCTAAACATCCGACGAGACTGACGCAGCTTCCAACTGAGTGCATTGGAAGCTCCTGCAGCCAATCAGAAGCCGTGCCATGGATTGAGAATGTTATCGGGAGTCAAATGGACTTCCGGAACAGATTCCATTCGAGAACCAAGGTCCAACTGTACATGGTTCTCCTCCTCATTTAATCTCCACAACAGCTAAGTGAGGTAGCTTTGACTGAGAGGCAGTGACTGGCCTAAGATCTCCCAGTGAGCTTCATGGTTGAGTGGGGATTTGAACCCTGGTCTCCCAGGTCCTAGTCTGACACACTAACCACTATATCATACTGGCTTCTCCAGTAACTCTTGTCTAATTTGTTGTGTTCTAAACGTATTGTGAGCTACCACAAGGAGGACTTTGGCTAGCAGGTGAAGCATCAATATTCCGAATAAATACAAGTTAACATTATCCGTTATTAACAGTCCCAAGCAATGGCTTGCAATGAACAAGCCATAAATCTTAACTGGAAAGCGCTCCTCTAAATAGAATAATTGTAGCTGGTTTTTGGCCAGCGTGTTTTGTCTGTACTTATTACGGTTGCAGCCAGGGGAACAGGGATTTGAGGAGTAATGGATGTTGTTCTTCATCCTGTGAAGAAGATGCAAGTCTCAGGCATTTTTCTTGCCTTGCTAGTAGTCAGACTTCGATAGTTGCTTCAACTCTTGGGTGAATAAAGGTAAAGGGACCCCTGACCATTAGGTCCAGTCGTGACCGACTCTGGGTTTGCGGTGCTCATCTCGCTTTATTGGCCAAGGGAGCCGGTGTACAGCTTCTGTGCCATGTGGCCAACATGGCTAAGCTGCTTCTGGCGACCCAGAGCAGCACACGGAAACACTGTTTACCTTCCCGCCGGAGTGGTACCTATTTATCTACTTGCACTTTGACGTGCTTTTGAACTGCTAGGTTGGCAGGAGCAGGGACCGAGCAAAGGGAGCTCACCCCATTGCGGGGATTCGAACTGCCAACCTTCTGATCAGCAAGTCCTAGGCTCTGTGGTTTAACTCACAGCGCCACCTGCGTCCCATACCTGGGTGAATAGCAGCATGCATTTGTCTGCCTTGGTTAGGGATGAGGGAGAAATCTGGCCCAGTTCACATTTAAAGGCAAACATACATTGCAAGGTGTGGACTAGATGCCCCTATGGGCCCCTTCCATCACTACAAGTCTATGAGTCTGTGATTCTAACTAATCACACTTTCTGAAACAATACATGAACAGAGACCCTTTGAAACCCTCCATCTCTGAATATTGTCAAGCCAAGTAGCATGTGCAAAAATGCATTTATATAATAGGGGGAAGTGTGCATAACAATGCATATATTGGTGAAAATAATCGACCAAAAAATGCACAAAAACAGGTGGGGGAATTGCATTGCAAAAAATGTGTATACCAGGCAAAACCACATCGAAAAATGTGCCTGTTGGGATAAATTTGCAGGAAAATACTGATGAATTTTCACGAGGGCTTTTACAATTCATAATAATTGCAAGCTGGTATGGAAATGGGGAGAACTGAGGAAATGAAAAATGGACAGGAATGAAAACGGATATATTATTAATAATAATAATTAATTAATTTATATACTGCTCTATACCCTGTCAGAATTTTGAACTGCAGCCGTTCACTGCTTTGGGGCTGGAACACATGTGTGTTTATCATTCATTTAACTTCCATATCACATTTGTACCCTCCTGTTCTTCCAAGAAACATAGGATGGTGTGCATGAAGTAATTACATTTGATCCCCTCAACAACCTGCAGCTTGCACTCAGTTTTAGTTGTCTTCAATTTTTTACTATGAATCCGTTATCCTCAGCCCATATCCAGTGATATATCCTTCATATCACCTAACTGCACACCTAATTGCGCAAACTTCCTGTTTGTGCTAAAGTGAGAAACAGGAAGTGTTTTAAAGTTTAGTGAGAGCATGCACTGAAGCTGAAGTTCCTGAATTTATGCCCCACTCTCTCATCCCCTCACATTCAAAATGAAACTACACATTGAAAGGCATTGCTAAAGGGAACACTATGAAAGGATCTTGGGGACACACCATAGAGAAGACGCTTGCTTAATTTGACACTTGCTGTTGGCCATGAAACCAAATTATGGCTTTGTGACAAAATGTGATTGAAGCATGTCATCGTACCCATGTGCCACTTGACTGACAGCCAAGGTGGCAGGTTTTTTTCACACTTAAATTCAAACACCTGTGCAAGGTGCAATTGTTATGCCAGATTCAAATGCTAATTGTATGATTAAGTCATGTCACTTTAGGAGTCAGACACCAATCCCGAAAGAATTTATTTGAATTTCTTTGGGGGGGGGATACAATCCCAAATGTTTAATGTTCTGTAGTCACCCTTAAATTAAACTTTCCCACAGCTGATTTTGATTGCAAAAACTAGGCTGGGTCACATATCAAGGTAGGATCTGTGGGCCAAACTGGATAATATATGAGATGTGCATGTCACATGTCTCAGATGTTTTTGTTAGTTGAAGCTGCTGGTGTTTGAGTACCAATCAGGATTTGGGTGTTGCCATGAAAAATCCTTTCACCTGACACAAAAATCATGGTGAAATCCATTCACCCCCAAGTTGGTATTGGGCTGAAAACTGCTCTTGGTTAGTAGCTTCTCTCCCACAGCAAATTATTTCTGTGCTAGGTGTGGGAGAACTGCCTGGTGCAAATAAACCAAATAGAAGGCAAGGGAACTCACATTCCACTGGCTACTCCATGCATCCCCACTGAGGAATGAGAGACTGTCCCAGAAACCTCTGCAACAATTGCAGGACTTCTGTAGCGAAGGTCTGTTTCCTGTTGAGAGGAGCACTGGGAGGAGCAGAATAGCCCATTTCTTTGAATACAAGGGATTGCTGCTGAATCTGGATGGTTGCTCCAAAGACTCCTGTGTTATCAGCAGTGTCTGTGGTGATTGTGTATGTTCTGCTTTGGGAGATGCCTGGAAGAAGTGGAACAGCAACTTCTTCATGTACTAAGAAACCTGAGGGAGGCTCTTCTCTGTGACCTCCAAGTGTCTCTGTCTAGGGGAAATGGGGGCTTACTTTAGAGAATTCTGCAAGTCGGAAAGCTCATGTTTCTGCTGGGAGGGACATCTGGAAAAAGCAAGAAGCAACTCTCCACAGGTTTTAAGCTTCTTGTGCATCAACAAAGCTAAAAGAAGCGAGTCCTGGTGGGGAGGAAGTAAACACCTATCTATTGATTGATCTCTAAAATGGAGTTACAATTGGGGAATGTGTGTGTGTGTGTGTGTGTGTGTGTGTGTGTAAAATTGAGGTACTTCAGAACTACTGCCTGGTGGCTAATGTACCCTTTGGGGGACAAGGTTGTGGAATTGCTGGTGGTTGAGAAGCTTCTGACATGCTTGGAGGAAATGGATTGTCTAGCCCAGGCACGTCCAACAGGTAGATCGTGATCTACCAGTAGACACCTGTGGTAGATCACTGGTAGATCACTGACTTCCCCCAAAGAAGCTCTACAACTTTGGATCAACCTGCACCCCCCCCAAAAAACAGGGCTTTCCTCCCTGAACCACCCAAAATGGGGTAGATCACTCTAGGCCTTCTATGACACACACACACACACACACACACATACACACACACAGACTATCAATTGATGGAGCTGGGGAGCAAGGCCTGGAATCCTTTACTTATCCTTTATTAATTGGAGTAAACGTTGCAAGATGACCAATTTACTTTGTTCCGGGAAGAATCCACACCACTCAAAGCTAACAGATCAAACTAGGACACGATTCCTCAGCAGCATGTTTCTGAAAAGCCCAGTTTCTGGTGGACAGGTATGATCCCAGGAATGCTACCAATATGAAGGTAGTCAGGATTGATTTATTTCCTTTTTACTCTAAATCTCATTTCAGAGGATGATTAACAGAGGGAGATATGTAAATGGTAAAGTCTCGATCAAGGGAGCTGCTGTCAGGATATCATCTAGATAAATTAGAAAATGAATGCTCGGGTTTCTGCAAAAGAAGACTAATGACATTAAGTCTGGATGAAATAGAAAGGCAACAGTGCAGAGGCTGAAAAATAATAAAACTACCAGCTTGGCCTGCTAGTAAATCCTCAGGAACATTTTTGTCCAAAAAACTTACCAGGAATGGTGCAGACTTCCCTGGTTTTTGAAATCCTTTAGATATTTTGTCTGAGGCGTTCCTGTTCCTCTCTTCCAAGAAGCCTTGTCAATGAAATGCCCAACTGTATAAAGGGTTGTGGTATCGATTATTTAGCTTAAGTTTGTTAGCTGCCAAACTCTCACCTAAAGCAAATTTCAAAGCAAACCAGGGCTCCATCCCAGGTGAAACATCTGAGGAATTTCAAGGGAATGTGTACTTATCTAGATCACTTTTATGATCTCAAAGATTATTTATTTAGATCATATTTCTGCTTCAAAGTGGTGCGCAAGAAAACATATTCATGCCCAAATTAAAACAGAATGAAGACTGCGGTCCTCAGAAGTAAAGCTTACTTTCAGGTAAGTATAGGACTGCGGCATAATTTAAATAATGTGGGTCTTGTGTGGATTTTATCATGTCTTGCGTAGACCCGTTAAAATCAATGGGACTTCAGTTAGTCATGGCTAAGGTCCCACTGATTTCAATAGGTCAGCTCTAAGCATGATTGACAGTGCAATCTTCACCATGTCTACTCAGTCCTGTTGAATTTAATGGGCCTTACTCTCAGGTAAGTGGGTTTAGGATTGCAACCCCAATCTAGATGCAACACCAAAAGACATTTTCACAGCAGGCACTAAAAGCCGTCAGTCAATCAATCATTCAATCAGTCACCCAAATGCCATCACAAATAAATGAATTTTATAGGCCTTGTGAAAAGCAAGAAGGGGAGACAACCTCAATAACAGCAACATTCCTAGGAGGCCCAAATGAGTGAAATAATCTCAGACAAGTTCCACACATGTCAGTCTTTCAAGGGGGAGTTGCCGAAAATATAAGCCTACTCCTGACTGAGATTTTCACCATCTGAAGATGTTTCTGCAGCAGCTTCCTACTTATCTTAGCTTTATTAGAACAGCACAGAGAGTTTGGTGATGGGAATCCTTTTTCTGAACTGAGGAAAAATAGGAAGTGGGGTGGGGGTGAGAGAGAAACTATCAAAAGGAAAGTTCAATCAGGAAACTGTATGCAACAGAAAATTCAGTCACTTGCATTACCACCAGGCCTTATGACTATAAATAAAATTTGCCGAGCAGCTTTTCTATATTTTAGCTGTCGTTTTGCCCAGCAGGTGTGCTGCACTTTAGATAAATAGAGGGCTTCTGTCGGCAGCGCTGTCAATCCGCAAGTTTGTACTCAGTTAATTTTTCTTCCTCCCTCCCCTCTTAAAGCCCAAATGGGCATGTTAAAGCAGCTTAGTGAATGGGTAGCATTGCACATCTCCAGAACATCTTGCACATATTTACTAGGTACTTCGTCTACGACTGCTCCCACTCTACAGATTTAGTAGGGCTGTTCACAGCCCCCCTACCCTTTGCCCACATCTGGGCCACATGCTCCCATCAGGCTGACCTGCCCCAGGCCAACTCAGGAACCAACCCACCCCAGATCTGGTCCTGAATTATTTTGGGGATGCAGCCAATGTTTAATTCAGTTTTTTAAAAAACCCTAATTAAACATACATTGTATCTTCTTAACCTACATCTGACTAAGGACAGAAGGTGTCAATGCTGAGCTCCTTCCACCACACAGCATCAATGTTGCCACTGAACATCTGTTGTGTGGCAGCACTCATCCTGCGGGCTGATGCTTCAGGGTTTGGTTTTTTCACATTCTGTGGGCAGTGGTGGGAATTTTGTGGGCAGCAATGGGTTTTCTGACATTGTGTTGCCAGCCATGCTTAAATTAACAAGCACTAAGCCTTGAATATATATACAGTGGTACCTTGGGTTAAGAACTTAATTCGTTCTGGAGGTCCGTTCTTAACCTGAAACTGTTCTTAACCTGAGGTACCACTTTAGCTAATGGGGCCTCCCGCTGCCACTGGGCCACGCAATTTCTGTTCTCATCCTGAAGCAAAGTTCTTAACCTGAGGTAATATTACTGGGTTAGCGGAGTCTGTAACCTGAAGCGTCTGTAAGCCGAGGTACTACTGTATATATATATATATACCACCTTCTCCTTCCACACCCACACAGTAACTCTGTCATGCCCACTGGTGTGGCAGCAACGTGGTAGAGGGAATGTTAAGACAAGTTTAAATATTTCCGATAGCCCGGAAAGTCCATTGCAATTCTTCTCGTAACTTACAGAGGAACAGCAATGATTTATTAGTGCTAGGAGCCACCCATCTGAAAGTCCTGTATGAGCAGAGGCACTATTAAACTGTCTGCACCTAGACAGGAGACAGTTGTCTAAGACAAGATGCTCCTGCCATCTCTGGGGTAAGGAATTGCCCCCTGAAAAGGAAAATAAATACTGCACGGAAATAGCATTTGTTTTGGTAGCATTTGTTCTGCTACTCAGTAGCATTTGTTCTGCTAAGAGTTTTCGTGAAGATATTTCTCAACCTGTCTGGGTGAAGACCATGTTAAGGCATGAGATGGTTTTGATTTACACAATCCACAGCCTATGGTTTTCTGTCCAGTTTTCCCTTTCTCAGCTTCTGTTGGGCCTTTTGTTATGGGGCTCTCAAAGGTTTCTGTCACAGGAACAAAGCATGACCTAGCATAGTATCGTATCACGCAACCCATTCTGGAGTTGTTTGTTCAAGTCCAGTTTAGCCTCACAACAACCCTTGCTTCCAGGTAAATATATTCAGGATGCATTATTCCTTTCGGAAAAAATATCATATAAACAGCTTAATATCGTCACCATCCCACTACACCAGAGATAAACAAATTCTAGTGGCCTCTAGAAATTTTTGGACTGCAACTGCCATCATTGCTGAACCTTGGCCATGCTGACCGCTAACCCAGAAGAACAACACATTGACTACCCCTTTTCTAAGCAATGTGCATAAAACAATATAAAACAAGTATCAATAAAACACAGATTAAATCAGGAAATATTAAAAACAAGCGCACATAATTAAATTATGTGTCTGGATAGCCATACTGAGGTAATTCATTTTTAAGCAGGTGTCTAAAAGCAGTGTGCTGAGGATGCCTGCCTAATGTTAATAAGCAGGGAATTGGGATACTACTGTAGATTCAGTTATGAAGCGGACTGTAGTGCTCCTGTCATAAATGCACCTCCCAATAAATAATACTCTATAGTTGATCACTAATACTGGTACCATATGGCTCCAGAATGTCACGTTTTCCTATATATTTGAAGACAACTATTAACACAAGCATTTGGGGATGCTCATTTGTAGTTTTCTTAATATGACCCAAGCCCTACATGATGAATAGCCCAATCTTCTGAAGGCAAACTAGTCAGATAAGAACTCTTTAGAACAAGCATGTTGTTGTGAATATTAAGTGATAACATTAATACAGTTAATGGGCAAAGTCATCCCTCCCTGATATGACATTTTTGTCATCCTGGAAAAAAAGAGGCCATTTACATCGTGGTTTCTGTCATAGCTGTATTTTTTTTAAATTTTAATTCTTCATTACTAGTCAGCACCTTTGAGTCATTGACATCAGCTGTGGTTTTATTATATTTTTTGCATGACATGACCCTGAACATAACTTCCTAATGATTGTGTCATCCATGTTATCCTCTTGGCCTAGAATAAGGAGTTCTTATTGTGGAAGTTAGTACCTTATTGAAACTATACTTCCCTGCAATCCTGTGTACCTTTCCTGGGCAAATGTTGTGGAGTTCCTTTCATCCTAAGCTCCTAAGCAACATTATTAACGTTTCAAAGAAAGAAAAAACCACTAAGATACAGACAGTGCTTTTTTTCTGGGTGTAGACAGGGGTATACATACCCCTAAACATTTTGTAAATCTAAGTTTGGCCTTATTGAGGGACAGTATTTCAATATGAGTAGGAAAATGAGAGTACCTCTAAACATTTTTTTAATACAGTGGTACCTCTGGTTATGAACTTAATTCGTTCCAGAGGTCTGTTCTTAACCTGAAACTGTTCTAAACCTGAGGAACCACTTTAGATAATGTGGCCTTCCGCTGCTGCTGCACCACCTGTGTGCAATTTCTGTTCTCATCCTGAGGTAAAGTTCTTAACCCAAGGTACTACTTCTGGGTTAGCGGAGTCTGTAATCTGAAGCATTTGTAGCCTGAAGTGTTTGTAACCTGAGGTACCACTGTAGAAAAAAAATATCACTGGATACAGATAAGCATTTTCTGTGGGCAGAGGTAGAACCACGATCCACATTCTCAGAAAGAGGAATTGTGCTGGAGGCCATGAGAAGGTCGAGGAGGCTGAGGCCTAGTTGCTTCTGCAGTGGCAGAGAAAGAAAGAGAGCCAAAAGAAACAGGGTGGCAGCAGGCAGATGTTGTCAGACTTACAACTCCCATCTTGCTCAAACATTGGCATGTTTTCCAGGGTGATTGGAGTTGAAACATCAGCAGGGCCATACACTCCCAGCTCTCATGGTCTCTTGAAGCTGGAGTGGACATTATTTTCACTACAGTGATGGTGGCCAAACTTCCTGATTTTGCCATTAAACAAAGCTCAAGATGTGAAGCAGGGTCATCTGGAAAGGAGCTTCCTTGCCTTCCGTCCATCTACAACAGCCCCCTGCCCCCTGCTCCCCTTCCTGAACTCCATTGCTCCACATTTTCATGTTTGCAATTAAAATAAGATAAAATTAAATAGCGCTCATGGAAATTTATCTGCATTTAATGCAAATGTCTGCTAATAGACATGTTGTTTCTATGCAATTTTTTTCCTATCGTGGCACATTTTTGCAAAACAGTTTCCCCTAATACAATGCACCTCTGAAATACCATTTTCATCCTTACATGCCTTTTAGAGTGTATGTGCATTTTTGTACAACTTACGTGACCAGAGAATGACACTGAAAAATTCGGAGGAGTGCGAATTTCAAAGGATGGCAGTGTTTTTGTTTCAAAATGTGTGAATCGGGTACTGTACATCCACATTTAAATGTGAACTGAATCAAATCTCCCAGCCTCCCCAGCCCTACTTCAGTTATTTGAAGGCCTCCATCATGTCTCCCCTTAATCTCCTTTTCTCCAGACTAAATATATGCTGCTCTTTTAACATGTAAATAAAATGGATAGGAGCAATCTCTTATAATTAGCAGAAGTATAAAACATGTCTTTTACATTGTGACATGTCATAGGTATGTATACCTTTATGTGCCTTGAATTATATTGCTAGACCCGTTTCTAGCTGTCTTTTGTTCCCCGAGTCCCCACCCCCACCCCTCGTGCCATACAGTAACTGCACTTTTGCACATCTTCCCAGCACAATGGCTTGCGACCTGCTGCAGAAAATTACCCATTAAAATTTTATCCATTTTGAGACAGTATGAGCAAATGCCATAGGAAAATTAGATTTCTTCTCTGACATCAGGCGCCCACTCAGCAATCCAATCCCATGTGTTTCTACCGAGACATTAGGATTTGATATAATTTTGGGCAGAAACATTTTAAAATGAAACAATTGAATTTTCTCGATGGTCTTGGGGACCACTTAGCTTAAGAGAATACACTTCAAAATCAAAAGGCTTTCAATCATTTGAAATATTATTTGGATGGGTATTTCCTTTATTGTGTAGTTGCAGTTTGAATTTGTATTGAATGTTTGAGTGGCTCATGCACATAGATGATGTATGAAATTATTATTTCATATTTTTCCTGGTGTTTGCATTGCAGGTGACATGTAGCTGACAGGAACCTGGAGATATGGGATGCACAATGAATGCTGTTGATGCCATGGCGTCCTGTTTTATGGGAAAGGTTTAAGGTTAGTCTAGCTTTGTTTAACACACACAACATGGGAACTGAAAAACAGAAATGGCTTAGAGAATCAAGACAGGCGAAAAGTCACACAGCTGGAGCAATTTCACCCAGCACAACTATTGTTCTGCCTGCATTTGCTATCAGTGAGACTACACTAGTTCACACATGTGTGCACATCCCTCGGCGGCTGTAGTAAGGATTTCCACATGTGAATGAGTTGGAATTTTCATGTTTTCACACTAGACCATCGAGTTTGAGGCACAGAGGGATGCGTGAATGGTGAGTAAGTAAGCCAGAAATCAAGATCCTTCTATCCCTATTGGGCAATATCCAAGAAACTCATTCTGTCTGTGCATTTCAGCTTGCAATGTGGAATTTCCCATCTCCTGTTCCTGCACATACTCTGGGTCCTCCCGAAATCTGCTCCAGAGGGTTACCCCCAGAACAGATGTAGGGAGCATGGTGGAGGAGCAGGGAGTTCCACTGTGCAAGCAGAAGTCCTTGCACTGTTGGAAAGAGTTAGCTGGATTCCACTTATCATTTTCCATTCCACTGAATTTCTAATGTTGTTGTTTAGTCGTTTTGTCGTGTCCGACTCTTCATGACCCCATGGACCAGAGTACGCCAGGCACTCCTGTCTTCTACTGCCTCCTGCAGTTTAGTCAAACACATGCTGGTAGCTTCGAGAACACTATCCAACCTTCTCATCCTCTGTCGTCCCCTTCTCCTTGTGCCCTCCATCTTTCCCAACATCAGGGTCTTTTCCAGGGAGTCTTCTCTTCTCATGAGGTGGCCAGAGTATTGGAGCCTCAGCTTGAGGATCTGTCCTTCCAGTGAGCACTCAGGGCTGATTTCCTTCAGAATGGATAGGTTTGATCTTCTTGCAGTCCATGGGACTCTCAAGGGTCTCCTCCAGCACCATAATTCAAAAGCATCAATTCTTCGGCGATCAGCCTTCTTTATGGTCCAGCTCTCACTTCCATACATCACTACTGGGAAAACCACAGCTTTAACTATACATAGTTTCTAATAATGATGGTTAAATGATTCCCTTCATTAGTTTTTGTAACAGCCAACTCAGGATTTTTTTTAATAAAAATAAGTTTGAGGGCAAGAAGGTTAGAATATGGGCAACTTGTGCACCATCTCTAGTTTGGCAACTGAAGAATTCATGAAGACTTCTGTGTGAAGAGTATTAATTGCGTACAATTAAGTATGCAAATTAAAATGCTACATAAATGCTTAATAATAAAAAGAAGCATAAAATTATACGCAGCCCTCTGGCTTAAGACACAGTTTCAAAGTTGCTCTCAGTGCTGAACATGTTGCTCACTCCAGTACCATACAGTCCAGAACATTGTTTTTCGCTTGTCAGGGTTCCTTCTCCGTTCCTTATGATACTTATGCATATGCAGTGTTCGTGATATCGCTGCATTGGCAAGCACTGACAGAAATGATTGCTATTGCAAATACAGTGGTACCTCGGGTTAAGTACTTAATTCGTTCCGGAGGTCCGTACTTAACCTGAAACTTGAAGCACCACTTTAGCTAATGCAGCCTCCTCCTGCTGCTGCGCCGCTGCAGCACAATTTCTGTTTTCATCCTGAAGCAAAGTTCTTAACCTGAAGCACTATTTCTGGGTTAGTGGAGTCTGTAACCTGAAGCGTATGTAACCTGAAGCGTATGTAACCCGAGGTACCACTGTAGTTGTTCTCGAGATGGTAGATCCAGACTATGTATACAATATATATATTTGTCTTCCCCCAAAGAATCATGGCAAGTGTGGTTTACTCCTTGCAGAACTCCAATTTGCAACATCCTTAACAAACTACAGTTCTCAGGATTATTTGGGGGAAGTCAAGTGCCTTAAATATATAATCTGTATGGAACACCCTCCCACCTCTGTTATCTAGTCGGATATCTTCAGGAGAAGAAAAGGCTAAGAAGGAATCCTACACAAATCCAGAGTGGAGTCCCTAAGACTTATACACCTCCTTCCACTAACTCCTGCAACCAAGCTGGTTCCAAACATATTGCTCTGCTTTCCTTTGCTTTCCTTTCCTCTTGTCATCTGGGCAGCCCAGGACCTCTGTACACACTGTCCAGGCTTGTGCCCCAGGGAGGTCACTTTGGTGCTGCTAACCCCCTTGAGGCACACTCCATTGTCTCCAGAGACAGATGGATGCGAACAATGGAGCTCCTAAGCCAGTGGTTAGGGGGATATTCAGAAAGCAGAGGTTGGGGTGAGTTGGCCTCTTTTGTTGGCTATGCAACTGATTTAACCTGGGGGATAAAATGTTGGAATTCTCCCAAAGGAAAGGACAAGATCCAATGGGCTAAACTTACAAGGGGGTAGATTTTGGAGGAAAGGTATTGATGGGAAAGGTCCAATTGGACAGGCATCTGCTGGGGATGGTCTCTCTCCAGATTTCTGGCACCAAGCAGTGGGTTGGACTAAGTAGACTACAACTATATGATTCTATGAAATCACATGTATGCTGTTGACAGCTCTGGAAAGGAAGCATAGAATAGAAATATGCTAAGTAGATATTTTCTCTGGCGTTAGGTTGCAATCAGCCTATTGTGCAAAGTCTAGGAGCACACAAAGCACATTCTGGGCTGACATAGCCAGATACAGAAGGAATTGCCTGTGATCTCACCCTTCAAAAACACCAAATGTTGTACTGATTGAAAATTGGGATCAGCCCTAGGGAAAAAATGGGGAAATCAATCAAATCCCTTCTCACCTTGGAGGCTAGTTATCCTCTCATTGTGTGTTACACGATCATGTTATGAGGGTTCATTGGATAGAAAATCCATGATAGACGTGGGTTAGGACAAACACAACATAGCCTTCACTTTTGCGCATAATAGGAATGGCAAATAATGGAATATGACATGAACAGTTTGGCAACACTGTGACAAGAAGCCATTGTCCACAGCACGAAGCTGCACATCTGAATTTCACAGCCTCTTTTGGACACCAATCTGCACAATCTGTCTGTTTTAATGTGTGCTGTTATCTTACATTGCGGTCCTTGCTATTAGCATATTCCGGTTGTAATTACGAATCTCTTTAGAAATAAAGAATGTGACTTCAGGACCAGCTAATATGGTGTCTTCTGCATGCTACTGAGCTACAGTGCTCATCACCAGTGGCAATGGCCACATTGGCTGGGGCTGATGGGAGCTGGAGTTTGACCACATCTGAAGGTCTACAGGTTTCCCACCTCTGCTTTGAAATAGTTTCCAGAGTGCATCTGATGTGACTGTTCTGGCAGACCAATCATGTGGGGTGAACGGGGCAGACTTTGTGGGAGGAAATGATATAGGCTCTCTCCAAACCTCAGCAAGGGAAGGATATTAACTTCATTATTCTGAGCAGAAAGCCCTGCATGCACTCATTGAACTGGGGCCTCCTGATGTAATCGTTCATGTCTACCTCTGTTGCTGCTCGTTATTAAGTTTGGGTCAGAATTGCACATCCTCCCAGTTTTCTTTGATGAAGTTCTTTGTTAAGTACAGGAACTGAGAGAGTTTTGGACACTGGAATGCTTTTAGAGTTTAGAAGTTTGGAGCAGATTGGCAGACCTGGGAAGGCATCCAAGGGGAGCGGAACCCAGAGAACGGGAAGCTAAGAGGGAAGGAAGTGGATGTAGAGACAATCAGGAGGTTAGACGCAGTCTGGGAGCTACTTTTGAAACAAGCGTTTAAATAAGTCAGCACTCCACTCATCAACCTCAACTACTTCCCTTCCAAAACCAACAGCCCACATATCTTCAACTTCATCCTGATTAGAAAGGCACTTTGGCCTGCTCCAATTAAGGTAGTTTTCTTTGGCAGTGCTTAGGATAGCCACCCATTATGATGTAAATGGTTAGTTCCACAGAACCTAGGCCTCAAAAAATGCAGGTTGTGATACTTTGGTGCACATCACAGCTTGAGTCAAGGGACATTGCAACGTGGTTTAAAAAGTAAACACAAAACTACTAAATGGGAGGTTTTAAAGTACTGAGTTGAGCATTTCCTGCACTGAGCTGACCAGCCAAGGAGTGCTTCCAAAATCAGAAACAATTTTGAGTCAAGGGAATTTCACTTATTTTACTTACTCAAATGAATAATCTATTCTGCTTTCTTATGAGCAATGCAGCTCAATTTTGGAATGAGTCTACCTAAAATGAACTAATTTGGCTTTGATTCAGATTGGGCTTCAAATTACTTGATTTTAAGTTGCACCCCTTTCTTAACTCCAGTTCTTGCTGTGTTTCTGCTGATGAGCATGAAAAGACCTGGTCATCTTCCCTTCCACAGCTCTCCCAAAACTGTAAAGTTAGAAGGGACTCCAATTTCATTTAGTCCAGCCCCCTGCAATGCAGGAATCTCAACTGGAGCACCTAGATCCTTTTCACATCTACTACTGGCAAGTTGTAGGGACGCGGGTGGCGCTGTGGGTTAAAGCCTCAGCGCCTAGGGCTTGCCGATCGAAAGGTCGGCGGTTCGAATCCCCGCGGCGGGGTGCGCTCCCGCTGCTCGGTCCCAGCGCCTGCCAACCTAGCAGTTCGAAAGCACCCCCGGGTGCAAGTAGATAAATAGGTACCGCTTACCAGCGGGAAGGTAAACGGCGTTCCGTGTGCTGCGCTGGCTCGCCAGATGCAGCTTTGTCACGCTGGCCACGTGACCCGGAAGTGTCTCCGGACAGCGCTGGCCCCCGGCCTATAGATGTGAGATGGGCGCACAAACCCCAGAGTCTGTCAAGACTGGCCCGTTCGGGCAGGGGTACCTTTACCTTTACCTTTACTGGCAAGTTATCGTTTATTTGTGCAGCTAGTTACTCTTGCCAAAGCGTAGAACCTGACATTTATTAGTATTGGCCCAGTCCTCCAATTTGTTATAGTCATCCTGAATCCTGATTCTGCAGTATTAGCTACACATCCCAGTTTTGGCTTAGCAAAAACAATCAAAATGTTAACTTGGTGGTCAGTGTGTGGCATCACTCAGTAATTTCTATAAATAGTTCAAATCAGAATTCCATTTGCTTGAAGAGCTTTATAGGAAACAAACAGTTTTACTGGCATGCTAGGGTCTATATTAAACGTTCTGATGTGTCCTGGTCCAGTAAAATCATATCAGATTCGTGATGTGCCCTTCTTCCAGATGGCATGGTTTCCCTCAGGTGGTCATGAACCGACTTTGCAACTGCCTCAAGGAAGCCAGATTGTATGATGGCGCGAAACGTGAGGCTCCAGCAGGAGAGCCAGATGGCAAGCTGACACAATTCCTCTTAAGATCTCGTGGCTGAAGTTAGGCCTGTGCATATGGCTTGGTATAAGATCCTGAACTTGCTGATTTGGAGTACAGTGGTACCTCGGGTTACAGACGCTTCAGGTTACATACGCTTCAGGTTACAGACTCCGCTAACCCAGAAATAGTATCTCGGATTAAGTACTTTGCTTCAGGATAAGAACAGAAATTGTGCTCCGGCGGCGTGGCAGCAGCAGGAGGCCCCATTAGCTAAAGTGGTCTTCAGGTTAAGAACAGTTTCAGGTTCAGAACAGACCTCCGGAACAAATTAAGTACTTAACCCGAGGTACCATTTGTGCCCATCCTTTGTGAACATAAATCTCAGCCTACCACTGCCCCTTCCTACTTCTCCTCAGCCGCACCAGCAGACCCTTCAAGTGTCCCTATTTTCCAGGGACAGTTCTGGATTTACAGAAGCCATCCCAGTTTCTAATTTGATCCCTGAATGTCCCCCTTTTCCTCAGGACATCCCTATTTTCATCGGAGAAATGTTGAGGGGTATGGAGTTATGCAATCCCCGAGCCAAGGTGATAACTATACAACCTTTAGAAGATATCTGAAGGCAGTCCTGTATGAGGAAGTTTTAAAAATTGTTTTATTATGTTTTATACATGTTGGGAGCTGCCCAGAGTGCCTGGGGCAACCCAGTCTGATGGGCAAGGTATAAAACAACAACGGAATAGGACGTCCCTATTTTCATTGGAGAAATGTTGGAGGGTATGGAATAGGATGTCCCTATTTTCACTGGAGAAATGTTGGAGGGTATGGAATAGGATGTCCCTATTTTTATTGGAGAAATGTTGGAGAGTGTGCAACACGACTTGCTTTTGAGCAGATATTATTATTATCTCTACCCCCATCGTTCAGCCCAGACACTGAGGTCCAGCTCCGAGGGCCTTCTGGTGGTTCCCTCACTGTGAGAATTGAGGTTACAGGGAACCAGGCAGAGAGCCTTCTGGGTAGTGGTGGAACAGCCTCCCATCAGATGTCAAGGAAATAAACAACTGACTTTTAGAAGACATCTAAAGGCAGCCCTGTTTAGGGAAGTTTTTATTGTTTGATGTTTTATATTGTTTTATTGTTTGATGTTTTATTGTGTTTTTAATATACTAATATTTAGTATTTGAATATTCAGCAGATGGGCGGGATGTAAATATTATTATTATTATTATTATTATTATTATTATTATTATTATTATTATTATTATTATTTCTATACAGCCCTTCATCTGGGGATCACAGGGCAGGTTACAATATAAAAACAGAAAAAATCATACTATGGTAACAAAACAATACCTCCCCCCTCACCCTCCACCCACAGATTAAAAGGCCATAGATGGTTTAATTAGCCTGAGAGAAGAGGAATGCTTTTGCCTAGTGCCTAAAGATATGTAATGAAGGCACCAGCAGAGCCTCCATCGCAAGAGCATTCCACAAGCAGCAGCAGCTTCAACTTCAGAAAAGCCTCGTTCTCATGTTGTCACCCTCCAGACCTCTTGTGGAGGAGGCAAACAAAGAAGGGACTCAGATGATGATTGCAGGGTCTGGATCATGTATAGCCTTGCACTGTTAAGCACCACTGATTCCAATGAGAAATGTTTAAGCAAATGCTTAGCACTTCTGTTGACATAGAATCGTTCAATTGCAGCATTGAAGGGGACCCCAAGGGCCATCTTATACAACCCCCTGAAGTGCCGAAACGTGGAATAAAAACAGTGCTTATCTTTCACTGGATCATGCTTATTGTTTTCAGCACTGGAAAAAGACACCCCCCCTCAAAAAAAGGGGTGTTATTTTTAATACAAATACAGAAGTAACCAATAAAACTACTTCAAAGCAAACATTATAGATGGCTTGCACTAAAAAATTCTCCAAATAAACAACTGCATCGAGGTTTGGTGCTATAATTCTGAAAGCTCTCCAGAGAAGTCTGAAATAGACAAGAAGGAGGAGGAGATCCCTTCTGACAGCTCACACAATTCTGCAAAATACAATATTTTTGTAAGCTCACATTATATGCTCCTGCGCTTCGAAAAACGTGAAATTGAGCACAATTCCTTCTATGATAAGAGTCCATTTAATAGCTGAATTACAATTGAACATAAGTATATATTTTTTTTAAAAAAACCTGGCCTTTCCTTTGTTTTCCTCCGTGGTCCAGGAGAAAACACGAGAGAGCGAAAGAGAAGCTTTACAGAATGAATCTCAGCAACAGCAATGCAACTCAAACAAAAATGCAGTATTTTAAAATGGATTCTGCTATGTCTTTCAATGGATATGATAAAATGGCGAGAGATCGGGAAGAAGTAGAAATGCAGAGTCTTTTCTTCTATGTCCATTCCCTCCTGCATACTTTTCATACTTTTCTAGTGCTCAGTTACGTTCTGGGTAGTGAAGGCTACATGTAGGTGGATCTCTCTTTTAACTTTTGGACCTGGGTTGAAGACATTAGGGTTCCTTATTGGCTAGCAATCTCTCCAGGGCCTTTTGCAAATGTTGTTACTTTGATTGTCTTTAATTGGAAATCTAAACTTTAGCTACTGCTACTTTTCTAAATAAGGTTCTCTGCATTCCAGGTTAAGCAGCTGAGACACACACACACCCCATGTGACAATACTGCTGTATTTATTGTAAATTAGCCCTGACTTAGGCCATAGCTCAATAACTGAGCACATGTAGAAGGTTCAAGGTTTAGTTCGGAGTGGCTAACCTGTGTTCCTCCAGATGTTCTTGGAGTTCAACTCCCATCATCCCTGACCACTGTTTCTGCTAGCTGGGGCTGATGAAGCTCAGAGTCCAAAAACATCTGGACTAGTTTAGCCCCTGACATTTCTGACGGCAAAAGAATCAAGCTTTGGAAACATTTCTGACTTAGACTTTGGAGAACCAGTCAAGGGTAGGAAGCAATCAGTGGACCAGAAGCCATCTTTTAACTCACATCATTGACAGGAAGCATTCTGGTATCAGTTCAAGCTTTTCTCCTGGCTTTCCCAATGGGTACAGAGCAGGAATGGGGTAACTGTTGTCCTCCCATCATCCCTGATCATGGTGGGAACTGGAGTTCATCAATCATTGGAGGGCCACAGTTTCCCTATCTCTGGCAAAGAGAGTAGACCCAGGCTGTTTCCTGTTTTCTCGGCACTTTTCCGGCACTCCCAGTTGTACCAATGCCAGAAGTGCATGCAGCTGTTGTGACTTGAGCAAAGGGAGTTGTCATTAAGGAGAGGCTAAGAATTGCCTTAAAGGTCCTTTCACTTTGTACCATAGAGCCTTGATCCAGTCAACCCAAGTTACAGCATGAAGCAAATGACAGAGGACATGGAAAAGTACTGCATTTCCCCCAGAGCATTAGGTTAATGGGCAACAGGAGTGCGAGCTCCACATTGGTGCATCACAATGATATATGAAGGCAATGCATTTGGGGAGCGCGAAGTGCACTGCGGACGGCTTTGGGGAGGGGTGGAGTCCATTGGGAGATTGAGAGTGCCTCTTTCTTTCTTTCTTTCTTTCTTTCTTTCTTTCTTTTCTTTTTGCTTCTGGTTGCTGTGGCTTTTCCACTGTAATTTTATTGTGGGTTTTATTGATGGGTTTTTTGGTGTGTTTTTTTGTATTTGGTTTGGTTTCTATATTGCTAATTCTTGGTTAAAATGTTTATGTATTTTGCTGCCTTGGGATCTTTCTGTGAAGAGCAGACTATAAATGGTTATAATACATCAATAATGTCTTCCATTGATCCACTGCACAATCCGGGGCCATTAGTGTACCTTTAGAGAAGGAAAGATTTGTTTATAATCAGCAGTGCTCTGTGATGTATCTGTTGTTAGACGGTACCTTCAGACAGCAAGTTTGGGACTGAGTCTTTGGCTGCTCCCCCAGTGTTAAAAACAAAGCAAAAACTTCCTGCATGTGCCAGGCAGAAGGCTAGGCTGGCGTTGTGAAGAGAACTGTTAGCTGGCTGTCCTACCTGCTCTTTAGTTTTTGGACCTAGATCACACAATTTAAAGCTTTGCTTGGCTGTTGGTGATGCTTATGCTACACTCCCATCACCAAGGTGAAGCCTACAATCAAACTTTGCAAGTAGTACACATTTGCATTAAGGGTCTAATGCATCCTCCGTCTAGGAGGCAAGCTGAGCTGATCCTGGTCTAGAAACACAGTTGGCAGAGGGAGCACTTGTTCTTAAAAGCACTGCTGGGCTTTCTTGAGTGACCGGACATCAGAACACTTTTTTTCCTTGTCAAATTGCTAACAGGTTTAACTGTTGGCCCAACAGCGGTCTTCTTTTCCTACAATCTTCTTAAGCTAGCAAAGCCACAATACACTCATTTTAAAAACTTCTTTACACAAAAATATGTACACATCCTCCCATCCCGGTTTGGTTGGAATTGGGCTGGGCAGTTTCCACAATTAACCAGCTTGGTTAATTCTGAGCCTGATCCAGATCCAGTTATGCTTTTCGTCCATTGGGACCATTTCCCCACCTTCTACTTCATGAACCTTCCAACCTCCTGACCCAGTGGGGCCACTGATGGCTTTTGGGGAACAAGGGGTCTCTATCTCCCCATCTGCTATCTTTCTTTCTCCTTTCTTCCTTGCTCTTCCTTTTCCTTGTTCTTGAGAAACTACTACAGCAGCATTATAGGCGTAAGGAATGCTGAGGGATGCACTTTTCTCAGGAACCTAGGGAAATTGCATTTCCCACTGTCCATGGTATCTATAACACTGTTATAGTAAAAGTAAAGGGACCCCTGACCATTAGGTCCAGTCATGGCTGACTCTGGGATTGCAGCGCTCATCTCGCTTTATTGGCCAAGGGAGCTGGCGTACAGCTTCCGGGTCATGTGGCCAGCATAACTAAGCCGCTTCTGGCGAACCAGAGCAGTGCACGGAAATGCCGTTTACCTTCCCGCCAGAATGGTACCTATTTATCTACTTGCACTTTGACGTGCTTTCGAACTGCTAGGTTGGCAGGAGCAGGGACCGAGCAAGAGGAGCTCACCCCGTTGCGGGGATTCGAACCGCCGACCTTCTGATCGGCAAGTCCTAGGCTCTGTGGTTTAACCCACAGCGCCACCCACACCCCTGTTATGACACTGTTATAGCAGCATCCTAATCAACCTAGAGGGAGGGTGAGGAGATGATCTCCCACTTTCTTCAGTTACCACAGCAGCAGCTGTGGCCACGTAGGGGAGGGGGTGCTGGAGAGGTTCTTCTTTTCTGCCTAAGATTTCAGTCCAAACCAGACAAGAGAGATGGGGGAATTGTCCTGATTTAGGGTACCAGTGTGCTTACAAGCACACCAAACTCATATTTCAAAACTGGGTCATTATGAAATTGGGTAACATCACTAAGAAGGTTCACATTCTACGAACATATCATTAATCTAACCAAGATATTGTAGGCCGCTCACTTTATGGGGCACCTGGTTTGTTGAGCAAATCTATTTCTTTTACAGAGATCATTTAGGTAAAACATATCCTTCTTCCTTGGTCAGTAGACTGTAGCATTTTATCATTTTGGAAACTTTTGTTTCCTTCATGGGTTATTACTTCATCTGAAATGCATTTAACATCTTTTAGTTCAGGACTTCAAAAATCAAAGGCTTTCCGTATCTGATTATGCTGTTCCTCATAATTCATTTTCCCCCCTTCAGATTTAGTAGTATTGTATATTTGGAAATTCAATTTCAGTCCTTTCATCCAGTTTTTCATCTGATTAATAAGAGGACCATGATCAGGACTTCCCCCCTTCATACAAACTATGAACTTCCTGAAAGTACTGTAATAAATAGGTTTTAAATGTTATGTTATAAATGATGGATAACATGCAACTGACAGATTCAAGGCTGATCAAAATGTTAGATGCCCTGCTGAAGATCAACAAAAACATTTCCATGGGCTGGTGGTTCTGCATCCACATGGCCCACCTCCACATCAGGACAAAGGAGGACATATATTTACATAAAAGTTGCATGTGCTATTTTATGGATGATATCCAATGATGTCCGCATGCTCACACAACATACACCAGGTTCCCATTTCTCTTTGCCCTCCTACATTCTCCTGTGTTTTCCCCAAAATCTGCTCCAGAGGGTTGCTCAACCATCTGCAGAAGGTTTGGAGGCCACACAGTGATGAGAGGAAAGAGAAACCTTGTTGTGCAAGCATGCACCTGCTCTCACTAACTCGTATCACACTCTATATGTGTTATAACGGGGAAGATGGTAACTAGGTGACCTGTGTGCTTGCTTAGTCATCTGTCCAAGTACTAACTGCTGATAGGTTCAAGGCCCCTGAATATGTATCTTTAGGCTTAGACTGAACAGCCTTTCACATAGAGACCTTGAAACAGAGGACTGTCCTCTGAGATCCCATCAAACAGCTAGAGCATTTGGCCACCCTAATGGAGTTTGAACTTGTGGGAACTGGTCATGTGTTCCAGTTATGTGGGTAACCTCCACACCAATGCTGGATGCTCCCAGGATTGTGTAAATTTTCAAAATGCCCTATGGTCCCCATCAGTAGTAAACCACATTTTAGGGTTCCCTTCCAGTTGGAGACTAATCTTGGAATATTAGAAGCTGCCTTACACATTGGTTCATTGAGCACATTGACCAGCAGCTGCTCTCCAGGGTTTCAGAAAGGGAACCTTTCCAAGCCCAACCTGCAGGTATTGGAGATTGAACCTGAGAACTTCTGCATGCAAAGCATGCACTCTACCACTGAGGTATGATCCTTCCAAAAACATGTATTCAATTTTCTTACATTTTCTAACCCATCTTTCTTTTGCCACGGAATCCAAGGCAGCATACATGTGGTTCTCAGCTGGTTTCCCCTCCAGACACTGAACAAACCCAGACCTGCTTAGCTTCAGAAAGATAGTGGGATGCATGTCTTGAGACCACCCCCTGTGATCTTGATGAAGGACATGCAAGGTCTATGACTGCAAGAAGGAAAAGTGGAAGAGGCAGGAGGTAAGAGCCTCACTCTGCTTTGCCCCTTCCAATTGCTCTTCCTCTTGGCAAATGGTGATGCAATGCATTTCATCCCCACCTCCCCATAACCAGCTCAACAGATAGCTCCACCCCATACTCAAAGCATTAATCATTTATTAGCCTGTCAAATGGTGACCTTTGAGAAGTCTTCCAAGCCTACAGTTCAATTGCTACAGAAAAGCAACAGTCGTGGGTGTTTCTCTGAATTTTTATAAAAAAAAACAAAAACGAATGGTTTAGCAACTCTACATTTTTCTTGATTTGTTCTCTTTGTGTCAAATAAACTGAATTGCTTAATGCATATAAATATTTTCAAAATGATAATCTTGCAACAGACCTCTTGCTGTGCGGCCTTAGTCTGTACTTTGTACTCATTTAAGTGAGTTTCCATTTGCATGAGAAAATAATCTCTCTTTTTCTCATCTGTTATGTTATTGATCTCTTTCTTTCAGGTAGTTATCTGCAGAGGTGCTCACAAATACATTCATAGTTTAATATTGTCACCAGGAGTTGATTTCCTATACCCTATTGACCATAAACCATGACAAATTTAGGATCTATCCCTTTTTTTCTCCTTAAAAGTTCAGTGAAAACTAAGGAAATCGTTTATTTTTTACCTGTTCTTACCATATTGGGTACTTTTTCTTTGTTTACTGACCCTCCATCTATCTAAACTATTTGACCTAAACCTTGATGAAATGGTTTGTTTGCATTCTCTGGTTGAGTGTATTTTCGCTGGGTTATAAATTTGGAGGTGACATAATAAACTAAGGAATCTGTACATAGTGGCAAATTCATATGAGTAGGCATGCTAAGCATACCTTAATACTTTGGATAAAAGGTCACTATGGTCCGTGACCAAGGATCCCATAATTTCAATGTCTAACCCACCCACCTCCATCATTTATGAGCAGCAAAAATTGAACAAAGTTCATTAATTTGTTGGGGAGAGGAGAACAAACGTCACTGCCATTCCCCAGAGCACCTCCTGGCAGCCATAAACTTGCAGCTGCTATTTCCCTCCCCCAAAGCCCCTTGGCCTGACAATGCCAATAAGGTAGGGGTGGGGGACCTTTTTAGCCTGAGGGCCACATTTCATTCTGGGCAGCATTCTGGGGGCCATATGCTAGTGGTAGGTGGGGCCAGAGGCAAAAGCAGGTGTAGCAGTGAATTTAAATATCTTTGCACAGTAAACTGAAATCTACACATACTCAAACAACATTATCTGCTTTCAATTGAGGCAAGCAAGAGACATTGTTGATTTTCAAGGACAAATACCACCCAAGAAAAATGTCTCACGCTCCAGGTGTGAGGGGGTGTCTGGCCTGTGGAGAGTCTCAAGAGCCAGGCAGAGAGACCTGGAGGGCCACACCTGGCCACCAGACTTGATGCTCCTCACCACTGCTATGGGCTAGCTCTGAGGTGGATGATCCCAGAGATCAGGGAAATTGAGCTGAGGCACATATGAAACTAAGTGTTCATGCGATCATATATTATTATTTTTTTGAATGGGTATTTCTTTTTCTGGGAACTAAGGTCCTCAGAGGGCTTATTTGACTGGAGAACTTGCACCGTTCATTAGCAATACTCCCAAGAAGAATGAACCAAACAGACAATTCAAAGTCTTTGACTCAAGACTGCAGGCAGTGAGGGACAATTGCGAGAATATTTATACTGATTATTTCTAACTCTACTAAATATGGGGAAAGCCATGAAGCCAGGAAGGCCCCATCCCCCAAATAAACTGAAGTGTTGTGGGAAAGATACACACACACACACACAGAGAGAGAGAGAGAGAGAGAGAGAGAGAGAGAGAGAGTGGTACCTCAGTTTTCAAACGTAATCTGTTCCGAAAGACTGTTCAGATTCTGAAATGTTCAAAAACCGAGGACTCAGCAGCCGACAGCTAGGCCTCCAGATCTCGCACTCAGCTGAAGCTGGGTGGCATGTTCGACTTCCGAGGCGTGTTTGAAAACCGAAGCATTTACTTCCAGGTTTATGGCATTTGTAAATTGAAATGTTCGTCAATGGAGACATTTGAAAACCAAGGTACCACTGTATATTCATTCCACTGATCAACTTTTAGTGTTGTACTGTTATTTTCACTGTGTTATGTTATGTTTTGGTTTGTATTTTATACTTGTCCCCCACCCCCCACTGCTCTTGTGTGAGCAGTTTATATATCTTTATAGTGCTGTGCTTTTATATATGTTGGAATAATAATAATAATAATAATGTTGGAGGGTATGGATGCCTTCATCTGCCCCAGCTGCAACAAAACATGTCTCTCCTCTGTATCGGTCTCTACAGCCACAGCAGGCCCTGCAACCTCCAAAGAGTTTGACTTCACCCTCCAAAAGGCGCACTCCTCCATTGCCTCCCAATACAGACAGATGCCAAAGACAACAACATGTAGTAGTTCAGGGGTAGAGAATCTGCCTTTCATGCAGAAGGTTCTTTGTTTACTTTGTTTACTTTGTTTACCGGGGTTCAATCCCCGGGTAGAACTGAGAGAGACCCTGGCCTTAAACCCCCAGAGAGCTGCTGCCAGTCAGTGGACATGCTGTTGAGTTGGATCATGTTCTGGCTCCATATTAGGCAGCTTCCTATGTTCCATCCTTTTCTTGGTGATATTAGATACATTTTCCATTTAGTGGTGTGGATCACCTAGGATGAATGGGCAAAGTCTTCAAGAGGTGCCCCATCTCAACCCATCACTATCAAATACTCTGCTTCCGAAGCCATTCATTTCAATGTGCCGCGCCTGTCATTAAAATGACCTCCAAGCACCCTTTTGCCAAAATGGTCCTGAAATTCCCAATCATTGCCACTAATACATTTCATTTCTCGTCTCTCACAAACTTCGACTTCCGGTGCTCCCCCCCCTTTCTTAACCTGCCTCACACCGAGAAATGTTGGTATCAATTTGCTAAAACAAATAAACAAAGTGAATTCTCTCAAGCCTTTGATCACTTGTTCTGGCCTTATTAATAAGTACATCAACTTGAAAGCAGTCTCTCCCTCTCCCCCCCCTAAAAAAAACACTTTTCTCTCCATTGTTGGCTAAGTGGCAGCTTGTATTGAGTGATTTAAAAGTTCCCAGTTACAAAAAGGAAATCTCTTTAACTATTTATAATCGTCTTTGTGAAAACTGTGCTCACATGTACAAGCAGGAGGAAAACAGGCACAACAGCCCCCCCTCCCACCCCAGACCTTGTTAAAGAGTCACAGCGTGTGTTTTGTTCTCCCCCCCCCCGCCCCGTGTAAGGACATCCTCTCTATCAAGGACTGTGAAAGTCTCCTTTTCCCTCCGACTTATGAAATATTTACACGCTAGGCAGTATCAGGAATACCCATTTTCCATCGTGCCGCACCAAGCCCTCTGCCGTCAGCGGGGCTGGTTAATTAAGTGTGACCTAAACCAACTTGACTTGAGCTCGGCATTAAATGCACAAAAACCCATTTGAGCTGACCAGCAGCAGAAGTGGTACTCAGAGAAATTGAAAAGGATTTCTCCCAAATGCTTTCTACTTACTTACAGCACTCAAGTAATGGCTGAAGATTAGCATATGACATGACAGATTACATTAAGCCCTGTCTTTCCCAGCGCTTTATGACAGCGCTATCACATTAGCTTCTTAGCGCCGGCACATCGAGGCATGCAAACGTTTTCAGAGCCCTCTTATTCAAATCTACAAGCTGACATGGCAGCCTTGATATGATTATTAGTCATTTGAGAGACTTTAATTCACGTCATCAGATAACAGGTTTTCTTAAAAGGGTAGAGAAACTGTCTGCTTTTAATGAAGCCCTTAAAAGAGAGAGAGAGAGAGAGAGAGAGAGAGAGAGAGAGAGAGAGAGAAGGCCCTCAAAACCATCTTTGCTCTTTCGACTCCCAGTTTGACTTCATTGACAAGAACCCCCACCCCCAAAAAAATTGAACTTAAATTGAATAGCTAAGTAGGCCTCTGGTTTTGGGGGTGGGTGGGATGGCAGTGAGGGAACAGACTCTTGCGGAAAACCAGGCAAAACTAATATCTCTTCCTGCTCCCCTCTTGCCTCAACCTATATGAGAGAGCAGTGTGAGCTTTCCCGAAGAAAAACAAAAGTCCCATTGGAAAACAGTGCAGACGTTTTGTCGTGAATGCCAAAGCCATTGGAGAGGCTTTAATTTGTGTCTGACTCTGTACTTGCCGCAAGGGGTTAACTGAAGGCGCCTGAGATGAGGCATAACAAATAAATGTTTGGTGTGCTGGTGGAAGATCATTAGAGTTTGCGGTCCGGAGTCCTCTTTCCTTTACGCTGACTCCGTGGCATACACTTCCTCTGTTTTACAGCATCATGAATCTGCACTTCGCTACCCAGAGGAAACCTCCATTACTAACTACTCAGGACATAACTCAGTGGAGTTGAGCGAGTTCAAAGAAAGGAGGGCTGAGAGAGAAAGTGCCAAGTGAAGGCTGTTTATGTGAGCAGATAGAGAGAAGGGAGGCAGGGAGGGAGACATCTGCAGGTAAGCAGAGATGATTGTTCAGAAAGCTGATGAAAGACCTGTGTGGAGATCAGAGCGAACCACCCCAAGATACTGGCACTGCTACTATTGTCCTAGGTTAAAGTTGATGTTTCTTAGCCAGTTTCTCCCTGGGTTATGGAGATTTGCAATGCTTGCATTGGAACCAATGAATGAGGGATTCTTAATTGTTGCATATTTCCAGGTTTTGTGCAGACCACCAAATATGTTCATTCATGCCCCCACCTCTGGCCGTTTCTATATGCACCCATTTGATGAAACATTCAAAAAAGCAATTATGAGGTAAAGAACGATTACAAGACTTCTTCTGCAGTGTTTTACCCTTGCACTTCTAAGTATTGATAAAACACCAGCAAAGCAAACTAGATGTGATCGTTCTGTTTAATTTTTATCCCACCTATCCTCTCAAGTGCTCAGGACTGTGCACATGGTTCTGGCCCTCCCTGATTTATCCTCACATCAACAACCCTGTGAAGTAGGTTAGGCTGAGAGACAGTAACTGGCTCAAAGTTACCTAGTGGGCTTCGCAACTTCAGAAATGAGCTGCATTGTATTCAGTGGCATGGGGAGTAAGTGTATATAGAATTGCAGTCTTAATTGGTTAATTAATCACGAACATGCAGCTCTTATGCCTCTTGATGTGCTTCTTTCTAACACTCACATCCTGCCCCCAGTATTTACAGTGATACTACTCACTTATTTGTTTTTGAGAATCCAGTTGATGTCCATCCAAAAGGATTCATTCCTGCCTTTCCCCCTATGCCCATCACCACCCAATTCCTGGTTTATTACAGAATTTACCAGACTAGATCTCTGCTTCAGGGCACAGGGTTTCGGGGTCGAACCAGAGTCTTCTCCAAGAACTTTCTGAACTGTGGGTACACATCCCACTCTTTTTCAGGGATCCAGTATCCAGACAATGTAATATGTTCTCAAATCCTGACAATGTCTAGTCTTTCAAGATGGATGTTCAAGCTCTTCTCTGCTATCCAGTGAGGCTAGACACCTATTTGGAAGCAGTATTCCCAGAATTCTGGGACAAGGGCTGTATTTGGCATCTAATTTTGCTCTGAAGGTCCTTCCTTCTATAAAAATCTTTCTAATATGCAAGTCTATGTAGCTTCCTTAGTGCCTCTTCGTCACATCACGTTTCCATACATCAGAATAAGACAACCACCACCTACAACAAACATTAATTAGGTACCAATCCTCAGCTGGTTCACATCATAATAATTTGTGCTATGTTCTAAGGCTCTGTGGAGATAGTTTTGCCCATTGAGGGAGCTCGGATAAAGTGGTACTTTTCAAGCCAATGGAAGGACCTACATTATTTCCAGTTAGGGACGTAATGGTGTATCAGTTTGAATTCCATGCTTCATTATGGGCAGAGTCCCTGCCTATACACGTGAGCCTCAAATCCCCTCAAGCCACAGTGACCTTCCCCTGATGTCAGCTGAGGAGGGCAATACTATTTCCTTTGCACAGCAAGAGTCCACATGCCGGTATGCCGGTATCTCTTTGCCTCATTAATTCTCGATTTGTTATAAAACCTCTTCTTAAAAATGCATATTCCGGTCTTGCTTATACTTCTTAATTTCTCTTTCTCTCTCTAATTGGATTTATGACTACTTTAATTTATTCATCATTTGTTTTCATTTTGGGTTTTTTTTTGAAACTGAGTTGCATAATTTTAAAATGTTAGTTTAGATGATTCTGTATAGTGTTCCGGGAGACAGTTTGTGTGGAAGACTCCATGCAAACTCAAGTTGCTCTGCGTTGTAGTTCAGACACATTTTCCTAGGCTTTTTTCTGAAGCATAAAAAGTTTCTTTGATTATGTTTTATGCTGCATTATTATTCTTGCTCTTGGTTCTCTGACTTAAAAGACATCTGATTAAGCACTTAACAATATAGAAGGATTGTAAAATGGCATCATCCCCCCCACCGCAATTTGTCACATGCAGTACTGTTTCTCTTCTGCTGCAGTTGGCCTTCTGACAAAAACTGTGTTATTTGTCTTCTGCAGCAAAATTACATAACCAATGCAATTTATATAATTATATGAGTACCTTGGGGACGCGGGTGGCGCTGTGGGTAAAACCTCAGCACCTAGGACTTGCCGATTGCATTGTCGGCGGTTCGAATCCCCGTGGCGGGGTGCGCTCCCGTTGCTCCGTCCCAGCGCCTGCCAACCTAGCAGTTCGAAAGCACCCCCGGGTGCAAATAGATAAATAGGGACCGCTTACTAGCGGGAAGGTAAACGGCATTTCCGTGTGCTGCTCTGGCTCGCCAGAGCAGCTTCGTCACGCTAGCCACGTGACCCGGAAGTGTCTGCAGACAGCGCTGGCTCCCGGCCTTTAGAGTGAGATGAGCGCATAACCCTAGAGTCTGTCAAGACTGGCCCGTACGGGCAGGGGTACCTTTACCTTTACCTTTTATGAGTACCTTGCCATTGCGTCATCACACCCCATTCATTTCAATTCAAAGGAAATGCAGTGCAAATTGGGGTATGGGTGTGTCAGCAATTACTGAAAGCAACTGTGAATACTAATCAGCTGCTGCATTGATTTCCATTCTGGACAGGTGATGAAAAAGTGAATAATTTCCACACCTCCTTCCATTTTTGTCAGAATTCTCTGACATCCCTATAGTATACACAATTAACCCATGTAATTCCTGTAACACAACTGTGCCTGAATGCTTGAGGCTTAACATTTGTGTGGTTATATTAAGATCAGCTACCACACATTATGATAAGAGTCTTATTTGGCCATGTAGTATGAGGAGGGAATCTGCTATGATGCTTTTGGTTTTTTGCACATGAGTCATACATATGGGCAACAGAATGAACATCTCATCCATGTTCCTTTTGCATGTGTTCATCCATAAGCCTGTTCAACCTCATGTCCATATTAATCGCTATTTTAAAAAAGGGAAATTAAAGATTGCATTTTCATATATGTATATTTATAAATTTCTAGATTTGATTTCAAAATTTGCATTTTCATATGTGTTTTGATAGGTATAAACTGCCAAGAATATCATTCCAAAAAGTGTGAAACCAGGTAGATAGCTAAGTTCTCATACAATGGCAATTGTTTCATCAGTGGAAGCATTTCAACTTCCCAGATAGAATTATCCACCCTTTCCTCCCCCATGTGCTGTTCAGGGGGTTCTCCCACCCCCTTGGGTCAATAATGGGGAGCGAGGGAGAGAGGAACCAGTGTTAGAAACTAAGATATGAAAGCTAGGAGCTAAATGGCACCTTAAACTGAGGCTATGGGCGCAACAACGGGGTGTCCAGGCGTGCTTTTTTATAACAAGAATACAAAGCTGAAAATGAATGAGTGGCAGCTAAAATATTGTGTTCATTTTTCACATGGTCTAGTCTCCCTCTGCCCACCCCCCTAATATACTTCAGAGGGTCTCCTCTCCAGTCTTCAGAGAGTAGCTTGAAGTGGCGAGGCAGAAAAAGGTTCTCCTTTTCTTCCACTCTGCAGTGTTAATCTGAAATCTTAGGCGCAGTACTGTGCCCAGAGATCAAAAACTGCTCGCGCTAATGAAATTCCCTGTCACAAAATGCGCCTAGAATAGTGGGAGTTTCAAACACTGAGAGGGACCCTATTGCACTAGCAGAAGTCATTGCATTGGCTTCTACTAGTGGCGTTAGCTAGTTGAATCCTGCCTGGTCACCAGAGAGGTGCATAACAGCTCAGTTTGTATTAGAATTCACAAAGATCAAACTATTCAAACATCCTTAACTAGAAATATTTGTTTTGGTTTATTTATAAGATTCCTTCCTCACTATTCTGAAACTTACACGCCACTCAATATGGCTTAAAATCCCATTCACAATTAATCAATAAGATACAAGAAAAGGGGGGAATGGCAGGCAAAATGGATAAAAATGTTATTGAACAAATCCTTATTTAGGTTAACTAAACATTCTCACTAACCATCAGAAAAAGAGGGGCATTTGAATCTCAGCAGGCAAGGTGTCCCATAATCCAGGTACAACTATGGAAATGACCCCTGCTCTGGATCCATTAAGTGAGAATGAGCAGTGGAAAAGAATGGTGGGACTTGTAGTCCGGAAACATCAGGACTGCCCTTGGTTTGGAGAAGGGAGCAGTTTTGTAAGGGCAAAACTTAAGATGGCAGGATGGGAACAGAGGAGAGGGAGTTCCTTCACAACTAAGAGGGCTAGCTTGTAATCAGAGGAAATTATTGTATCAGGGAAATGAATTCCTTTTAGTTCTTTCCACCCCCAAATCATATTTTTATGGGCCTACAGTAAAGGTAAAGGGACCCCTGACCATTAGGTCCAGTTGTGACTGACTCTGGGGTTGCGGCGCTCATCTCACTTTATTGGCCGAGGGAGCCAGCATACAGCTTCCGGGTCATGTGGCCAGCATGACTAAGCCACTTCTGGCGAACCAGAGCAGCGCACAGAAATGCCGTTTACCTTCCCGCTGGAGCGGTACCTATTGATCTACGTGCACCTTGACATGCTTTTGAACTGCTAAGTTGACAGGAGCAGGGACCGAGCAACGGGAGCTCACCCCATCGTTGGGATTCGAACCGCCGACCTTCTGATCAGCAAGTCCTAGGCTCTGTCGTTTAACCCACAACGCCACCTGCGTCCCTTCCTTTATGGGCCTATTTGCATGCAATTTAGCAGACACTCTGGAGGGGTTAGTTTGCCTAAAATTCCATCCACTTCTGTCAAAAGGAAACAAGCTACAGCTGTGTGTTGTTTTATTTGCCAATAGTGAATGGGAGGTGGGGGAAAGTGGACTTGAAGAGAGCTATCAGGTTTCCTCTTGATCTTATCTTCTGTAGGAGAAGCATACATGCCTCTTTCAGGCATTCCTCATTGGATTTGGTTTCCTATTCTTTCTCTTCAGATTCCCAGACTTCAGAAATGAAGATGCTATTGTGCAGCTCCCATGCATTTCAACGGAGCTTGTGCAGAAGATCATCCCGGTGGGGATCATGTCCTGAGCTAACCCATTTAACAACATGCAAGGGTAAAAGCTCTTCTCCCGTGTTGCCCAGGGGACCCCCTGATTGCTATCAAGACTCATGGAACAGGCTCAAGAGTATGTTTCTCGTCATGAGAAGCACAAACATTTTGAAAGCCTTTTTCTTTGCAATGCCGAAAAGCCTTCAAACAATGTTAACGTGGCACGATAATCATACTGACAATGGTTTGTAATAGTTTGCCAAAGTTTTCGTGTAACATAAACTAGGAATCCATATTGCTCATGTAACCCTGTGCCAGGATTCTTTTGTCTTTCAAGTGTCAACTCGCATTCTGAACAAAATCACATTGCAGTAAACTTGTGTTAATTGATACATTATGGACTTGGAGGTTTTTCTCCTTAAAAAACACACACAAAAAAAACCCTTCATTAGCTTCGCTGAGGAAGCTATGCCTCTCCCCTACCTATAAAAAGAATGCAAAAAGACATGTTCTCAATGAATAGGGCATTTTTTTAAATTGCTAGTTTACGCTCAACTCTCAAAAGGAAAATTGCAAATGCCCCAAGATCTTCATCCAGGTGTTTGTTGCAAGTCTCATAACAAAATTTTCTAGGGTGGGGGGCAAGGAAGTGGGAAGCTGTCACCCAGCCAATACACACACCTGCATAACATTCTCATCCACTGAAATTTTCAAAGGGGCCGGGGGGCCATTGAGAGAGGCTATGGGGAAGCAAGTTCCTTGTATTAAAGACCACATAATTAGGATTCAGGAACACCAAAATGGTGCCTAACTGTATCCAAACTGAGACAAAAACCTGCTTCTTGACCTCAGGAGCTCTCATGCAAAAAATGGCCATGCAATGTCAAAATGTGTCCGAATTCTTAGAGAACAGACAAAGAATTCTACCGGTTTCCAAAACAGAAAAAGGACAGCTCCTGCCCTCAAGTTTACCATCTGAAAGTCAAGGTGCAAAAGGAAAGGGGGATGGGAGGGAGGAGGAAAAAGGGGAAGTTGGAATTATTGTGACTAGCGGCTGGAATGAAAGGATTCAAGGAGTTCAAAGTTACAGATCTCTTAGATGAGCCGATGAAGAGATAAGAGAAGGAGGAGAAGAAGAAGAGTTTGGATTTAATATCCCGCTTTATCACTACCCGAAGGAGTCTCAAAGTGGCTAACATTCTCCTTTCCCTTCCTCCCCCACAACAAACACTCTGTGAGGTGAGTGGGGCTGAGAGACTTCAAAGAAGTGTGACTAGCCCAAGGTCCCCCAGCAGCTGCATGTGAAAGAGCGGAGACGCGAACCCGGTTCTCCAGATTACGAGTCTACCGCTCTTAACCACTACATCACACTGGCAGTCCCATCACTCCTTGGTGAAATGACTGCTGGTAGACAACAGTAAAAGAGAAAACACTTTCCAAATATTTAGAGTTCAATAATGTTATAGCACACCGATGCAATAAAAAGGGTAAGTAATGCATCAATGGGAGCACATAATGCTTCTCATCTCACATTTTCTCAGACCTATTCCAATTAAGAATACTGTACGTGTGTAATCCTGCAAAGATCTCTCAATTGCCCCATATTTAAAATGGAAACAAGGGGTTTAGTTTTAATGGAAGACACTGGGCTATTTCCACTTGGTCCTCCCATTTGAGTTGATAGTGGGGAGGCCACCTGGGTGGGTCTGCTGGGGTTAACAGCTGAAATCTGCTTTGTTCCAGGAAGAAGCTTTTAACCCTAAGGGGCCCTACCACCCATGTTGCTTCAGCACGATGGTGTCAGAAGTGGTGAGAGCATAAGAAGACATCTGCCTGGCACGTGCTTCCATGGGCTCCTCCAAGGAACACCAATTCTTCCACACATTTCTGGAGCACTCAAGGGTTTTCCTCACTCCCTTGTATCTGGTTTATAATGGTGCAATTGGATGAATGACATCAGAACCCATATCAGCAGAGGCCCTCATAGAAAGAAAGTTAAGACACTTCTAAGGGATTTCCCCCACCTTTCGATGTTTTTAGCCAATGAGTGAAATCAGAGCTGTGATTGATGCGTGATTTCTTTGGACACCAGCCTATAGGAATCCCTGGAGCTCCAAAGAGCTTTCTACTTCCCTTTAGTGCTCTATTCTTCCATCTTCTCTTTCTTTTCAGTCCTTGGGATCTCTGCAGTTTGTCCTTCATTGTGGGCCGATTCAACTATGCATTCTCAACATTTGATGACCTCTGCACCATGGTCACTTGTTTGCATAGATGAGTCATCACAGATCAACTTATCTCCATCCCATTGTGCAGTTTTTTGGGTGGAATCAGTGTACACATCCAGCTGTGGGAAGGATGAGAGAAACCAGATGAACTGAACCAGCTTCAACCCTAAGTAAAAAGTCATGAAGGGCTGCCTATGGCTTCCCTTTGAGAACCCTCACATACATACTTGGAGCTAACTTTTGGAAGCTGAGACCCTGGGTTCATTCCCTTGGAGGTCCCAACCATCTAATGCCAGCCTTGATGGAATAAGTCAGGACAATGCCTTTATATAGATCGCTGGTCACCAGCTGTGGTTTATGGTCATATAAGAGTCCGCTGATTCCCAGGAGTTACTACAGGAGCAAAATGCCATTCCGAGAAGTGTAGCTCACCGGTTAGGCTTCTCTCGTGACAGCAAACTACCGCTCTAATTTTCATTTGTTCTGTCCCAGTCTCCTAACAGATTGCATTTCTCCCCGTCTCCTTCCTTCACTCTCTATCGCCCTGTTATTATTCTTTCCCTTTAAAGCGATTAATACCTTTCAAGAAATGGACTTGTGTGCTGATTCAACTTTTCTGAGTGCTAATATATGGAGTCCACAGTACGGAGAACCTGCCGCATCCTGATGGGACCTGATGTACAGCTGCAGTTATCTCCAGTTCCCGCCGTTTGTGGGGCCTCATACTTATCACGCCGCGCTTGGTGCAAGGAGGCGCTGCAAGGTGAATGAAATCAATTGTTCAAGGAGTTAAAGGACCTGCAATTTCAGATTAATCCTTCCTGTTAACAATGCTTGTGATGCTAGAAAGTCAACACACAAGGCCTGCTTCCCAGGGGAGGCAGGAATGCATATTCTCTGACATTTCTCTGATGAAAATACCCAGTGCTATCTTTTTCCTAGGAAAAGAGGTGCTGGAACTTGCCATGAACACCTCCCTTATTCTCTTAGAATGGCAAAATTGCCAACCTGAGCGGTGCCAGAACTGAGTTCCAGTGAGTTCCGCCAGAAGCAAAGCCCCGAAGGCATCCAATTCCATATCTTCCAACATTTCTCTGATGAAAATAAGGTTGTCCTACCATACCCTTCAATATTTCTCCAATGAAAAGAGGGACATGCTAAGGAAAAGAGGGACCTTTCAGGATCAAATCAGAAACCGGGACAGTTTCAG
The DNA here is from genome assembly GCF_965113315.1 of Podarcis vaucheri. Lineage (NCBI taxonomy): Eukaryota > Metazoa > Chordata > Lepidosauria > Squamata > Lacertidae > Podarcis > Podarcis vaucheri. The sequence continues at coordinate 35,088,529 of NC_138764.1, forward strand.
TGAATCTGGGACTGTCCCTGGAAAATAGGGGTGCATGGAGGGTCTGGAAATGTAGTAACTGGTGGGATATATGTGTTTGTTTGTGTGTGTTGAGTGGGGAAGGTTGTTGTCAGTAGCAGGTAAAGTATTCAACAAACCGAATGTTTTCAGACAGAGGCCCATCAGAGGATATCTCAATAAAACCATAAATGTAAGGATTTATAGTGGACAGGAGCAGAGAGAGCTGTGCTCTTGGTGGTGGAGATCCTGCTAGGGCAGTGATGGGGTGAGGGAGGTGGTGGCTTTCGGCACACTGGCAGAGCCAATCCTGCACTTCTGCCACTGTGCCTGATCTGCCCCAGCCTTGCCACTGACCTGCCTCACCATCCCAGTATTAGGCAGAGATGCTGCTGCCAGGAGGCCAGCAGGTCTGCAGTGAAACCCCTTTCCAGCTGGTCACTACTGAGAATGGATTACAGTATATAATGAGATTTAAAAGTTTCCTGAGAAACCCAAAGCTTTTCTTTTAGGAATTCTAGACAATGATGCACCAAAAGAGTTGGTTAACTTATTCATGTATATAACGACAGCAGCAAGAATACTGTATGCCCAAAGATGGAAAGAAGAGGAGGTTCCAACAAAGGAAGAATGGCTTTCGAAAACGATGGAGTATGCGGAACTGGCAAGATTAACAGCAAAGATTAGAGACTGAAATGGGGGGGGGATCCTTGAGGACTGGTGACTTTTTATCGAGTATTTAAAGAACTATTGTAATGAGATGAAAACACAAGCAGGATTTGAAATACGAGAAACACCATTAACTATTAAGATAAAAAGGTTAAAATGGATGTATTGAATATTAAGTGTGAAATATGTGGGACGCAGGTGGTGCTGTGGGTTAAACCACAGAGCCTAGGACTTGCCAATCAGAAGGTTGGCAGTTCGAATCCCCGTGACGGGGTGAGGTCCCGTTGCTCGGTCCCTGCTCCTGCCAACCTAGCAGTTTGAAAGCACACCAAAGTACAAGTGGATAAATAGGTACTGCTCTGGCAGGAAGGTAAACGGCGTTTCCGTGCGCTGCTCTGGTTCGCCAGAAGCGGCTTAGTCATGCTGGCCACATGACCCAGAATCTGTACGCCGGCTCCCTCGGCCAATAAAGCAAGATGAGTGCCACAACCCCAAAGTCGGCCATGAATGGACCTAATGGTAAGGGGTCCCTTTACCTTTATGTGCAGCGTTTAAGGATGAAAATGGAAACTACAGCATGGGGGATGGGAAGTCAATGGGTAAAGTAATTTCTGTAAAAAAATAATAATTGTGAAACATCAATAAATAAGTTTTTTGTTGTTCTTTTAAAAGGACTACAGTCCGGTGCAGAGATCACTCTGCCAAGAGGCAAAACTGATGTATCCCACATTTAGGCCTGGTGCAGGTGTGATGCCAGTCTGCTTCTTAAATGGACATTGGAACTGTTTTGCAAACCATGGTGAACGAAGGAAATCCTGATAAGCATGAATCGTAACTAGGGTCCATGCAGACATATTGCCATATCGATGACTGGCCGGAGATGTTTTGTTGCCTGGGACATATAGAAGGATTGCCCCTTCATTCATTCCCCAACCCCCCAAAATTCCATGAGGAAAAGATGACTGGCCTGGCCTTTGAATCCCCCTTCAACACTGGTGACAGGATAGCATCCTCTCGTACATCTGTAGGTGACTAGCAGAGGAGCCAGCTTCTCCAGAGGATTGTGGGGTCCATTGGCTACCCTGCTATACCTGGTGAAATCTGGCAACGGCAGGCAGGAAGAGCGGGTGGATGTAAAGGGGGAGAGAGCTCACAGTCCCCTCTCAGGGGTTCAGATATTAGCAGCAATGCATTTGGACCAGACCTATTTGCGAGAAAGAAGCAGCTGCACTTATTTTCTTATTGTCCCACATTATGCATTTAAAAGTCTCCCAATAAGATCTTTGTGTAGGTGGAGGAGGGGGGGGGAAGCAGGATTTTAGATCGTATCTGTCAATGAAATCTACCCAATACGCACCAGCTATCATTCTTTGTCGCCAAATGTACATATGCAATTACCTTTTAGAGACTTCTGTCGTCTATTAACATGACGATTGTCAATTCTATTTTTTTTTTTAGGTTGTGCAAAAATAATGTTTATGTAAAAGGAGAAAAACTCTAATCATACACATAACATTAACCCAGACATTTATGCTGCTATTACAATACATCTGAGATGTGTTAAATTTCGATTTTTGTATATACTTGGGGAAGTGCTTTTGCACTCAGACTCCTCACAGATCCACAAATACAATGATCTGGGATAAATACAATCTGAACTCTCTTTCTGTTGTTGTGAGGAAATGTTTAATGGTGCTCAATATGCCTACAGCTGCTGCTAAGGAAGTTTATAAAGAGGGAAAGTGGTATAGCATCTTTTGTTTTCTTTCTTCTCCTAACATGGGCTCAATCTCTTGGGTTGATAACTTTTTGTGCTTTTTTGGGGGGGATTTAATACATATACATAAATGTGAGGGTTGACCTTTTCTTTCCTGAATGAGGCTCTTTCTGCTGTGGTCCAGAATTACTTCATGCCGTCTGGGCGTCTGTCTGGTATATTGCTTCTATAATATGGTGACAAAGAACAGTCTCAGGCTCCACTTGTTTCTCATTTTCCTCAGACTCCTCCATCTTTGTGACAGAAGCAGCTTGACTGAAACTTCGTGAAAGGTACTGTTTGGAAATATACACATAAACAAGGTGCAAACTGACAAGAAAGAGACAACAACTTCTCAGACCCTCCAAGTGTCCCTATTTTCCAGGGACAGTCCCGGATTTACAGAAGCCATCCCAGTTTCTGATTTCTTCTCAAAATGACCTGCTTTTCCTCAGGACATCCTTATTTTCATCACAGAAATGTTGGTGGGTATGGAGTTATGTGACCCCCCTCCCAGAGCCAAGGAGATTTTTAATGTTTAATGTTTTATTATGGTTTTTATATATGTTGGAAGTCTCCTGGAGTGGCTTGGGCAACCCAGTCAGATGCATAGGGTACAAATAATAAAATAGTAATATTTTATATATATATATATATATATATATATATATATATATATATATATATATATATATTTGCTTTCGTAGATTTTCACGGGTACAGGAATGCAGGTTTTGGTGTCTTCGGGTGTCTTCCCGTGTAAGAGTCGGGGTGTCTGTGCGACGTTTCGACGAGGTCTCACTCGTCATCTTCAGGCTGGTGCTTTCGGCTTCTTGTTACTGGAACAGAGTTACTCTGTTCCAGTAACAAGAAGCCGAAAGCACCAGCCTGAAGATGACGAGTGAGACCTCGTCGAAACGTCGCACAGACACCCCGACTCTTACACGGGAAGACACCCGAAGACACCAAAACCTGCATATATATATATATATATATATATATATATATATATATATATATTGTCACGGGAATTGGGGTTGCTTGTGTGTAAACCTCTAGCTGTTCCAAACTGCTTAGGGGCGGTTGTGTCTTTCCCTGACTGAGCAGCTTGGGTGCTGCTGCTCAGTCGCTAGAAGAATCCGTGAGTGGGCGTCTCCTAAATTTCCTCCAGCATAAGAATTCCTTGACGGACAACCTTCGCCTCGCCTCTCTGCGCGTAACCCTTCTGCGCAGAGTGGGCGTGCCTAGTGGTGCTCCTCCACCCTCCTCACTGACTTCACTGCCAGAGTCTCGGAGCCTCTCCTCCGAGATGCTTTCTCCCTCTCCCTTCTTCCTGGTGTCACCTGGACATTCTTCCCCAGATGACGTTCTCTCTCTACCCTTACTCGTTCCCTCTTCTGCAGAGTCTGGAAGCATCGCCTCCCCCCTCTGCTCCGATGTCAGTTCCCTGACATATATATACACAGGACGTCCTCATTTTCATTGGAGAAATGTTGGGGCGTATGAGAACATAATAAATGCCTGTTGGATCAGACCCATGAGATCCATCCCGTTCTCACAGTGACCAGATTCCTGTGGGAAACTGTCGATCAGGACTTGAGCACAAGAGCACTGGGCCCTCCTGTTGTTTCCTGCAACTGGTATTCAGAAGATAACCTCTAACTGTCGGCTGCTGAGATAAATTTGCTCCTCCATGATAATATGACAGCAACAATCACAGATAACAATGACTCTCAAAGTGAACCATTCACAGTGGGAACAGGTGTTAAACAGAGTTGTGTTGTCGCCCCAACTCTATTTATTATTTTTGTTGCCATGCTCCTACACACTGTTGAAGGGAAACTCCCCACTGGGGTAGAAATCATATATCAAACAGATGGAAAGCTCTTTAACTTGAGTAGACTGAAAGCAAAGAATAAGGTTACCATAACTTCCATCATAGAGCTTCAATATGCTGATGACAACATAGTGTGTGCACACTCAGAGGATGATATCCAAATCATCCTGAATATCTTCGCTCGACATCCAAAAAGCCAAAGTGCTGCACCAACAAGCACAAAACAACCCCACTGCAGTGCCACAAATCCAACTTAATAGTGTATAGTTGGAAAGTGTTGATCACTTCTCCTACCTGGCCAGTTAGCTTTCCACAAGGACTGACATTGATGCTGAGCTCGGCCTGAGCTCGGCAAATGCAGCTTTCTCCCGATTGAAGGGCAGAGTGTTTGGGGACCAGGACAACTGCAGGGCACCAAAATGCTTGTTTACAAAGCTATTGTACTAACAACTTTATTGTATGCCTGTGAAACATGGACCACTTATAAACATCATCTCCAGCTCCTTGAAATATTCCATCAATGGTGTCTCTGAAAAATGTTACAAATCACTTGGGAAGACAGGCAAACTATTGCCAGTGTACTGGAAGAAGCAAAGATCACCCATGTCGAAGCAATAATTCTTCAACATCAACTTTGTTTGTTTTTTTTTATAATATTTTTTATTAGTTTTACAAAAGTTTTTATAACAGACAAACACAAAAAAGAAAACAAACAAACAAACAAGTATAATTTCATAATGTCATTCCATAAACTTCTTTCCTCGGACTTCCCCATACCTCCCCTTTCTGCATCCTCATGTCCAAATTTTATAGCAACTTATAAATGTTTTTTCCAACTCTAATTCGTCATAGTCCTTTCTAATTCTAATCTTATATTACTGCAACCCTTTCTCTCTATAGAATCTCGACATTCTAAACTTCATCAAGTTTATAGTAGTCCTTAAGATAAATCTTGAATTTCTTCCAATCTTCTTCCGCAGTCTCCTTTCCCTGGTCTCGAATTCTGCTCGTCATTTCCGCCAATGTCATATAGTCAATCACTTTCATCTGCCATTCTTCCATGGTGGGTAGATCTTGTGTCTTCCAATACTTTGCGATCAGTATTCTTGCTGCTGTTGTTGCATACATAAAGAAAGTTCTATCCTTTTTTTGCACCAATTGGCCGACAATGCCCAAGAGAAAGGCCTCTGGTTTCTTAAGAAAGGTATATTTAAATACCTTTTTCATTTCATTATATATCATCTCCCAGAAGGCCTTAATCTTCGGGCATGTCCACCAAAGATGATAAAAAGTACCTTCAGTTTCCTTACATTTCCAGCATTTATTGTCAGGCAAATGGTAAATTTTTGCTAGCTTAACTGGGGTCATGTACCACCTGTATACCATTTTCATCACATTTTCCTTTAAGGCACTACATGCCGTAAATTTAATTCCGGTGTTCCACAACCTTTCCCAGTCAGCAGACATAATATTATGACCAATGTCCTGTGCCCACTTAATCATAGCTGATTTAACCATTTCATCTTGTGTGTTCCATTTCAACAGCAAGTTATACATTCTTGACAAATTCAACATCAACTTTGTTGGACTGGTCATGTTGTTCAGATGCCTGATTATCGTCTTCCGAAGTAACAACTCTATTCCAAACTTAAAAATGGAAAGTGTAATGCTGGTGGTCAACAAAAGAGGTTTAAAGACTTTCTAAAAAAAAGTAGTATAAACACCAACAACCGGGAAACACTGACCTGCGAGCGCTCCAGTTGGAGAACAGCCTTTAACAAAGGTGTCATGGACTTTAAAGGCACTTGAACTCAGGACGAAAGGGAGAAGCATGCTAAGAGGAAAGTGCTTTCGGCAAACCCTCACCATGATCAACTCCTGCCCGGAAACCTATGTCCCCACTGTGAAAGGACATGTGGATCCAGAATTGGCCTCCACAGACTCACTGTTAAAACCATGCTCATAGAAGCCAGTCTTAGTTGGCTATGAGTGATCGCCAAAGAAGAAGAAGAAGAGGCCTCTGACTGGCTAGTAGTCACTGGTATCACTGGTAACTCCGTGAATTTGTCCAAGCTATGATTCTAACCAAAGCTGCTTTACAGGGGTGCTTATTTTCTTATCCTTCTCTCTAAAAAATACACCTTTTCGGTTTCTGCCTGACAATGCTGCTTATAAGCCCAGGTAATAAAACCTTTTGTTTACTGTAATGCGGATGCTTCCTAATTTCAAAATGTATTTATGATTTATTCCTATTTTCTCAGCTGGCATAAAAGCCCTAAGATATACTTGACTCCCATAGGGCACAGCAACTTGCAGTTCCCTCCCCCCCTCCCTCTCGAGCTGACACTGGGTATATTTGTAATTATTGTTTTTCATAAAATGAAGTCATTTATGCTTTAGAGTTTCATAAACATAACAAGCTGTACAATTTTATGTGTTAAATTATTATGCACAATACATTTCATGTTCAAGAAGTCATAAAGTTAAGTAGAGGTTTGATAAGTAATGCATATATTTCACACACACTTCTGCTTATCCCCCCCTCCAACAACAGAAAAACACATTTTCCCTACAATATTTTCAAACATTTTAGCCTTTCCATAAATCCCCATCAGCTAGACTGGTAGGGAAGTGGAATGGGAGTAAAGTCTATATGTGGCACAGGCGCACAACACAGATCCATACAGCACAGTGTCCGTAGATACGCAACACTGCAAAATTGTGTCAGATACGAGATACCATTGTTGTCTCCACTGCCACGAGAGTCTTCAGTAGTGAATGGTAGCCATTCACTTACATAGGAGGAAATTACTCTTTGTGACTGGTGTATAGTTATTTTGTCAAACATTTGCAAATGGGGGACATTAACATTTCAAAGGAGGCAACATGGATCTGCTCCCATCCCAGTGCCACAGTGGACAGGCAAATCTATCAATATTAGTTTCTAATTTTTCCAATCTTGTGTTCAGTTTCTCCACATTTTCACATCAGTTTGAAATTATTTTTAATGTCCAAACGAAAATTCATCAACTTTAGAGCAAATTTCTCTGAATATACACATTTGGGTTTGCAATTTTGCTTAATGCACACATTTTTGCAAAGGAATTTTCCATAATAGAACGTGTTACTGCTGTGTGTTGTTTTCACTAAATGTGTGCATTTTTTGCACAATTTATCCCAGTGTTGCATTTTTGTACTTGGCTAGAGGCTGGCACTACAAAATTTCAAAGTGCAGCTTTGTATTGTTTCTGAAAGTGAAAAATTGGTAGGTTCGGCTTTAAATGCAGACAAAATAAAACTTATTCCCCACTACTCATTTTTATATTACAGTTTACTAGTTCCATAGTACAAATAAATAAAACACATGACAAAAAGGGATCCACCCCAAAAATGATAGGTGTCCCTCCCTGGAAACAACAACAAAAGGACTCCAAACCCTTCAAAATTTAAAAAACTAGAGGAGGCAGGGGGTGCCAATATTCCCTTGGGTGCCACACTTGGAACCCCAGATCTGCATAGTTCTGCCTTGGTGTTGGTCACACCAGAGTGTGACAAAGAGATGGAAGGCTTTGAAACAGGCACTCTTCGGCCCGTAAATTAGTTTTCACATTGTTGCCTAAGATCAGAAAGAACGAATTGGAACAAATGAGGGAAATAGCCACGAGATGCATCCTACTTCCTTCCGGACAGCTCCAGTAAAAGTCGGGGGAACTTGACTCCTTTGAAAGGAGAGTGTCACCACATTTTGCAGGTAAGATGCTGCCACCTCCCAAAAAGAAAAGAGGTGCTCTGACCTTGTGGTGTGCTGACAGTACCCAAAATAGCTGCTGATCCAGGTGGTCTTGGAGGATGAAAGCTGACTTCCAGTCCAAAGGACATGCTGTGTGCCTGGTGCAGAGGCTGGTTAGAGGACGCAATCAATCAGCTTAGCTGGTAATAGTGGATTCCTGCTGAGATAAAAAAAAAATGGGGGAATCAGATAAAAGCATATTTTAAAACTGCTGTGTTTGAGACAGCATAGTTAGGCCTCGGATTTTTAAAACCACAGTGGCTGCAAAGGGAGGTATCCCCCCACTTTTTTTTGCTTCGAAAGAGGGCTGCCCTTTTAAGTAGGGGAATGTGGGTGACATTTCTGGCATGGTAGTCTGACCTGAGAAGTTTGCATTGGCACCCTCTGGGTTGTAACTGGACTCTGCATAAACAAAGCACTTCAGTTTCCAAGGCTGCCATACCTTGAAGTTCATAAACATCAACATTCATCACCCTCCCTGCACACACCCAGATGAAAAGAATCTGTATATGCGGGCATGCTTATAAGTGGGTGTGCGTGTGTGATCACCAGCACAATCTTGAAAAGCAAAAATGAAAAGTGCTCTCCTCCTTGCAAACATGATTAAGCACCACACAGCACATAAATCCAGGTAATGGAAAATGTTCAGCAACAACAAATCTTAATGAACTGGGAATGTTTACTCCAGATCCAGCCAGCCCTCCTAAGAAATGATACCCGCTTTGGAACAAACTTGGCGATGCTTGCAGAGAGCCAGGTGGGGCCCGAGCCAGGATGGTGGCAATGGAATGTCTGGGAGAGGCACTGGACCCGCTGAAGAATATTCCTTTCCAAGTCCCTTCTCTGAATGCTGTGGTTTTTAACAAAGAAACCACCACACCCTAGTTCAAAGCAGTTCACATACAAAGGAGCGCAGGAAGCTGTCTTCAGCAGAGTTGGCCCATTGGTCTATCTATCTCAGCATGTCGGTCTATCTCAGTATGGTCTACAAAGACTCTTAGAGGCTCTCCAGGATTTTAGGCAGGGTTCTCTCCTGGCCCTACCTGGGGATACCCAGGATCGAACCGGAGACCTTCTTCAGGCAAAGCAGGCGCTCTATCACTGAGCTACAGCCCTTCCACAAGACCTTCCTGTAATAATAATAGGGGTTGCTCGTGTGTAAGTTGCCGCCACTCCTGGCAAGGTTGCCTGGTTAAACCTTTCTGTCTGGACAGCCCTTCACTTCGTGACTGTTTCAGTCGCTAGCAGAATCCGTCAGTGGGCATTTCTTAAACTTTTTCCAGCATAAAAGCTGTTTGATGTCAAGTCTCCTCCTACTCTCCCTGCGCGGAAGTCTTCTGCGCAGGGAGGGTGTGGGTAGCGGAGGACCCGTGCTCTCCCCGCTGGTGTCCGGCGAGGAGTCCTGGAGCCCTCTCGCCGATTCCATATCTGCCCCCCTTTATCCCTGGTGTTGCGCTGATTTCCTTCCCCAGCTGATGAGCTGCCTCTCTCCCTGCTGGGTCCTTCTCCAGCATCACTTGGGAGCCTTCCCTCTGCCTCTGGCTCCGATGTCAGTTCCCTGACACTTCCCATAGGGTTATTTTACCAATGACTGGCTGTTTGTGATGACCCTTGCTCCTTCTTGCAATAGCAGAATGCTAATGTTTTTTAATCAAAAAAGCTAAGATCATGGCCACTGGTCCCATCACCTCCTGGCAAATAGAAGGGGAAGAAATGGAAGCAATGAGAGATTTTACTTTCTTGGGCTCCATGATTGGTGACAGCAATGTACATTTTTAAAGCATCAAAAGCAGTCCAGAACAATTATTTTGCAAGTGACCTCCTTGTGTTTCATTTTGAATGGAGATAAGAGGTGGTTCTACCATGTAATCATTTATCATCTCAGTAGTGTTTTTATAATGTCACCTTTGATAGCAAATGCAGTGGAGTCCTGAACATGGCGGGGAGGCGGGGGGAATTCAGCAGCTTTCTGGTTAGCGGTGTTGAACAGGATGAATAGAAAATGTTTAAACTTTCTCCAGCGCTGCCCTTTAGGGAATTTTTGCCCCTTTAAAAACAAAACAAAGTTGATTCAAAGCATAATGTGTGTAAAAGCAAGTGTTAATGGTGCTTCTTTCAAAATGTATGAGCAGCAGAGGATTGGAAATTGAGCAGGATTAGGCTGCATTAGAGAAAATGCAGTAAAGTTGAGGAGTATTAAAGGAAACAGTGTATTGTTATCGGCTAGCTCCAGGGTGTGAATCTGAAGAAGGGCAGTCATAACTAGTTGGAGAGTATGGACGTGAGCCTAGTGCTGCTTCCAGCCTGCTGGCATTTTGTGGGTAGGGCTGAATCGTGAAATGGAAAATTGACGGCGTGCAATTGAAGTAGATTTTGCCATTTTCTTTCAGGATGTTGTTGCACCATGATTGTTGTTATATTCTACTTTCTAACTCTTTCATCAATGTTTTCGATTCTGTGTTTTTTTTTTGTAAACTGCTTTGGGATATAGGGTGATGGATGGAATATTATTTTCTTAGATAAATAAACAAACCTGGTATATGTGTGTGTGTGTGTGTGTGTGTATCACCCAAAATTATTTTTGCTGTAAGGAAAGTGATGGGGAAACACCCTGGGAAGTGTGGAATAGCAATTGCTTGACTTATAGTGTTGTATAACTTCCCCAGCACCAACATGAGTTTGATCAAACTGCGGGAGGCAGTGGAAGACAGGAGTGCCTGGCGTGCTCTGGTCCATGGGGTCATGAAGAGTCGGACACAACTAAACAACAACAACTTCCCTCGCACCAAATCAGAATGAATGCTCGATATGCAGTGGACCTTATAGAACCTCCCTGCAAAAGTTGTGCAAAGAAATCAGAACAAATGGTTAAAAACAAGACATATGAAACCAAGCCTCAAAGCGACAGCATCTATCCAAGTTGATGAGAGATATCAGCATTATCACTTAGCTGCAGGGATTCCAGATAACCTGTGGAAGGGACAATTTCTATAAGGATGTTAAGCTACCCAGGTCTATGACAGTTCTGGAGTCTCTCTCTCTCTCTCATTTGTGTGTGTGTGCAGGAATGAGTTGCTGAGAGAATTCTCTTCCTTCTGGAATTGGAAAGGCCTAGGAAAAGGCTTATCTTGTTTCATGTCAATGGGAGTTGTGCAGGAGCATCCCCTTATTAATCTTCAACCTGCAGGTGATAAGACTGAAATTTATTGAACAGTTCTTCCTGAGGGTGGGGGAGGGGAAACAGGAGTGGGGGAAAGAGTTGCACTTGTCTATGGACAGCACAGCCTGCTTCTTGTGAGTTGAAACTGTTTCTGGAATGTGATCGTGCTTTTGAGAAGCGTCTGTGTTATCATGTGTCCTTTACATATTTATTTGGGATATTGCCCATGGCCAGCAACTGATTTAAAAGCAGCGGGGGGGGGGGAACCACAGGAAAGAGCAATAAAAGAAAACAGTGAATAAAACAGGACAAAGAGAAAGGATGTAGGTGTGCGCAGTGGTTTAAAACAGGTTAAAGCAACAATGGAAATGTCATCTGTGGTGGTGGTGAGGATCTACCTCCTTCTTGAGTTAAGATCCTACCCCCTAATAGTCACACATCCTGCTGGCCAGCTAGATACTACTGGAAAGCCCACAAGAAGGCCACAAAGACAACAGCCCTCTCCGCAAAGTCTGACCACCCACCTCCATTTTGAGCAACTTCCGTTGCCTCTGAATACATCATCACTTGACCTGGAGGTTTGGCTAATCATCATTGCCAGACCTTCTTGACTTTTTCGAAGCCGGTTCAAAAGCCAGAGGCTAGGGATGGAGTTCAGTGTCTGTGCCAGTCTTACATGCCTACATTCATAAGATAGTTCTGTCCCATTTCTGTACAAATCTACAATTAAAGGGGGGAGCCATATAAGCCAGTGGTTTTCAACCAGTGTGCCCTGAGATGCCTTGAATGATGGTCAGGGGTACCACGGGCAAAACTGGCCTCTGTCCCTCTTTCCTTTCATCCCTCCTCTGATGTCCTCTGATGTATCTGCCTCCCCAAGGCTTGCACAGCTGTTTGTTGCAGCAGCCCTGGCTACAAGCTCCCCAGGCAAATGGTCCTCTGGGGCTGACCTGGGAGTGCTTTCCAGGCCCCTTTGGGGCAGTGTAAATTGCTGACATAAACATTTTCTCAAGCATGCTTTTGCATGTCCTGTGCTGTGCCATATCCCTCATCCAGGGGACTTAAAATTGAAGATTTACACACTGCCACACCATCTGGGAGATTTCCCCATATTAGCAAAATTCCCAGCTGTCCAACGGGTACAGCTTTATCGCTGTTGGAGTTTCGAGGGCTAAAACAATGTCCTTTATCATAGGTGTGCATGTATTTATTTAAATATATAGCTTGATCTCTCCTGGAGGTGCTGAATGAGTTCAGTATCAAGTCTTTGAGAACACAGTATTCCATAATGGTGGAAATGCCTTGGTTATCTATGAGAGTCATCACCATTCTGCAGCCAAACACTAAACAAATACCAACAGTCATACACAATAAAAAGAAATGTGTTGGATGGCACCTTGAGACTAAATTTTAGTAAGTGTTTTATTATAAAATGCCATGAGCTTGGGTAGGCAACATCCCACCAAAGATATAATTCAATGACTTGGGACTCAGCTACATTAGTAAAGAAAAAGCACTATATATGCGTTATAACACTTTGACACCAGATGGCACTGCCGAGCCCCGTCTTTTGCCAACATGATTTCCCTTTCTGAAGTTTACAACGCGTTATCCTGAAACACGTTTTTGATGTGTCTAGTTCCAGCCTTGTACTGCTTCCCCAGTTTCAGTCTCCAAATCAGTCACTTCTGCCTCCATCTTGGGCTCCTACTAGTGTCTTTCTATTGTGTATTATTTGAGTTCACAGTCGAATTGGGGTGGTTCCACCTGATCTCACTTTGAAAACTGTTTGCACCTGCAAAGGTTTGGGGGTTGATATACTGCCCTGTTTCCAATCAGATCCCTGTAGCTTCTTGCTGAAATCCTGTAATTTTTCATATCACAAATACTCCAGGTTTGCTGTTCTTTTCTCTTGCTTTTTTTCCACTATACAGCACAAACGTGCCCCTACAGATGGAAATAATTTGGCAACATTGGGGAAGCAGCTCAGAACAACTCATACAGTAGAATGACATGTGGGCAGTCCAATATAAATCCATCCCTGATGTACTATTATTGTGTCAATGATGCGCTGCAAAATCCACTCACAAAATCCCACCAGTCTGGAGGGGCCTTACTCTACTGTACTCTACTCTACTCTACTGTACTCTACTCTAAGGACTGGAGGAGCAGACATGTTGCTGATGTTGTTAAACAATTGAGAACCAGAACATCCTTCTGGCGTACCACAAGTTACCTAACATTGTAACCAATGAAGTCATTAAGATATTGGAATGACTTCCACTCATGCAATTGAACTTCCTCTCTTCCTGCTCCACCTAACCTACTCAGGATGAGGAGGTCTCTCATTCCTCCAAAACAGATTTTAGGGGAGTGCAGGGCAAACAAGAGGGAATTCTGCAAGCACAATGATTGCACTGGTTAACCCCCCCTCCAGTAATTTCCCACAAGATCCTGATCGACCTTCTGTCCAGCCCTGCTCTGATGTTTCTTTCAGTGTCTCCCCAAGGTGTTGTTGCAAGTAGAGACCCACCCACCCATCTGCCAAGACATGCCCTACCTTTAATAGTCTTTAACAAATTTTAATAAACCTAGATAAACCAACTAAATAAATAAACGAGATACTTTTAAAACAAACTAAGATAAACTAAAGGCCATCTTCAGCCTATTGATAGCACAGTATATATTTTTTAAAAACACTGAGTCTGTAAGGTACAAAAGTACTAGATTTGCTTCCCTGACATAATTTGAAAGGCATAACTCGAATAGCCACGTAGATCACTCTACTAAGGGACGGAAATCTTCCTTTTACCAGATTAAGCAGGGATGTGATGCTTTAAATAAAGTCCACCCCCTTCCTGACCCTCATTAACTAATAACAGGTCTTGTCCATTTAACTTTGGAGCACCACTTTGGAAAATGGCCTTTAGAATAAGAACGGGGTAATAGGATAGTCCAGGTAATCAGATTTGATGGAAGCACTAGTAATCAGTTTCCTAGTAAGCTTTGGGCAGGAATACTCGGACGGCACATTGAAATGAGTAATAAGGACATGGTGGTATTAGTTCAGTTCCCATTGCAGGGCATTTCTAAGTACATTTCTGTATCATGTACTTGTTTGGGTTATGCCTTACATGTGCTACGGAAATAATGAATAGTACCTCATTAAAATCCCTAGTAAAGCTACCTGTAGCCTTTGCAGGAATGAACCACATATTTCCTTTGAGTTTTTCTGGTTCTGATCCTCTCCAGAGCACGTACAATGAGCCACATATATCCAGGATGAGCTAATACCCTAATTTCTCTGATGAAAATAGGGACATCCTATTCCGTAACAATAATAATAATAATTTTATTATTTATACCTGGCCCATCTGACTGGGTTGCCCCAGCCACTCTGGGTAGCTTCCAACATATATATGAACATGATAAAATATTAAACTTTTTTTTTAAAAAAAACTTTCCTGTACAGGGCTGCCTTCACATGCCTTCTAAAGGTTGTAAGGTTACTTATCTCCTTGGCTCAGGGGTAACATAACTCCACACCCTCCAACATTTTTCTAATGAAAACAGAGACATCCTAAGGGGAAGCAAGACATTCAGGGATCAAATCAGAAACCAGGATGGCTTTCAAAGGGGCCTGTCCCCGGAAAATAGGGACACTTGAAGGGTCTGTGAGATCTCTCATCCCAGGATAGTTTGGTCATCTGCATTATCCTACCTACAGAGTAAGGTAAGAGGGGTAAATATAACCATATACCAACTTCAAGTTGTAGTAAAGTTTATTGTAAAATAATTGTCCATATATGCTCTCTCAGCCTCTTTCCAGAATTGTGATATATGTTTCTGCTTACCAATAGGCCATGAAGCATCTTGGTCACATGCAAGAATAACAGTAAGTCCTTCATTTGAACCAAGTAAAAAAAATTGAAGAATCTGCCTTAACCTGGGCCAGACTATTTCTTTCTCTATCTGTAGCCTCTGTCCCACCCTAGATTTGCTGGACCACAATTCCCATATTCCCAGTCCATTGGCCATGCTTGTTAGGGCTGATGGGATCTCTGGTTCAGGAAGATCTGGGGGGCCAAAGGTTTCCCACCGGTCTAGCATATTGTTGTTGACCTTGACTGGCTGGGGATCTCCAGGCTCTTCTGGTGTGATCATTCCTCTTGCCTCACACCTGATCCTCACTAGAATTTAAAATCCTTTAAAAAACACAAAAAACCTCATTCCCTACCATTGAGATATGGGCCAAGAAATAAGTGAACAAGCTTTTGCGAGAAGTGAGGTTACAGGGAACCAGGCAGAGGGCCTTCTCGGTAGTGGCGCCTGCCCTGTGGAACGCCTTCCCACCAGATGTCCAGGAAATAAACAACTATCATTAAGAAGACATTTGAAGGCAGCCCTGTTTAGGGAAGTTTTTATTGTGCTTTATTGTGCTTTTAATCCTTTTGGTAGCCACCCAGAGTGGCTGGGGAAACCCAGCCAGATGGGGGGGTGGTGGTATTATTATTATTATTAGTAGTAGTAGTAGTAGTATTAAGTCAATTAAAACTCTTCATCACAATTGTTTAAGGAACTCTAAAACTTGTTTACTTCTTTGTGCCCTTTCCTTTGGTCCCAATAAAAGGTTTCTTTGGGGAAGTTCACCACTCCCACTCCCTCGATAAACCAACATCGCTACTTGCAATTTTTTATCTGTGTGTAAAGGCAGAGTCTGACTAGAAATGACAGACTTCTATTCTTGGTTTGTTGTTCTGAGCAGTATTTCACTTTAGTATCAAAGGGGGTTGTAAATGTAGCTCTGAGGATAATTACTTTGGGCAGAAATTAGCTAGGAAAAAAAAACCCAGTTTGCTTTTAAATGTCAAGTTTCATTTCGACGAGGAGCAGCTTAAATTTCACGTACCTGACAGTGTCCTTCAGATTGACAATTGCGATAGGATGATCTTGTTCTCAATAATCTCTCATGTTTTAAGGTGTTTCTGCAATGGTTAGGCATGTCCTGATGCCTGCTATGGTATTTTGGGCTTGATTTCTGAGCATGCTGACAGCTCCTGAAAGATTTAGGAACTGGCAGCAGGAAACATTTCCATAGAATTGGTATTGCAAACTCCCCCCTCCCCCTGGAAAAACAGCATCGTTTAGCAGGTCATATATCTCCAATAAAACTACAGTTATGCAATAATGGTTCATTAATATGCTAAATCATAACATGGGCTGTTCTCCGAAATTGAAAATGGGACCTGCAGAAAGAACAGCACCCATTTCTCACTGCCCCCCCCTCAACCTGGCCCCAGACTACTTAGGCAGCCCAGTTTAAGTTTGTGGCTCTTATTATTTTTCACTTGAAATGACTTTTTTTGATTTGCAAAGGAGATAGCATTGGACTTCTGACATTTTTATTCCTGTATAAACAGATTTCCATTTGGGCTAAGGTTAATACAGTAGGATTTTTCTTTTTCTGTTGTTTTTTTTCCCCTTTTGGATCCACTGCTGCTTTTGCAAGAGCACTTTTGTTTGGTATGTGGCTTCTAATTTATCCGTTCTGCCTTTACGATCGTGTCAGAGCCTCATGACTCCTTTACTTTTTACTAATCTAAAATAATCCCTTTGAAATCCTTTGATTGTCTGTTTGGACCTGATCCACTTCTAAAGAAGGAATGTAATGGGCTTTATGGCACTTACTTGAAAGTAATTTATCCAGCGGAGTGACTATAGATACTTTTTTCTTTTTTTAAAAAAAAACAACCAGCATGCTTTATGGAAAGTGGGGAGTGCTATTTAATTAGTGAAAGGGAAAGTAGTTCATGATACAATCTGTTCCAATCATCTTGGACATTAAACAAAAAGCCAAGCTAAGTTATTAATGCACATGCACTTTATTTGCGGCTGCTTTGTGTAACCTTTCCTTGTGGTACTTTTGCAGCACCATCTTGAGAATTAAAAAGAACATCTTAAAAGAAGCACGTTTCGTATATATGGTAAAAAAAAGAAGCAAACAGAAGTTTCACTTACTGCTGCCTATGTAGTTTCACTTACTGCTGCCTATGTGGCAAGTGCAAACATATTAAAATCTGTTGACGGCAGCAAAAATCCTGGTTTTATTCTGGGTAAGATGCTTAACTTTTTGCCCAACGCCTGATGCCTTGTGTCTTTGGGGTGTAGAATACCAATGCGCAACACTGAGGGTTTTTTAACACGAGGAACTCTTCTGCTTTCCCCATGAAACATTCAGAGTGCAGATGATTGAGATGTATTTCTTCTTAAGACGTTAAGACTTGTGAACACAGTTTCACGCCTGGAATCCAAATGGCCATGCTCTCCCTTCAGCTTTTATAACTGCAATGAATGTGTGGAAGAGTGGGGAGGGGGTGACTGGGAAATATTGTAGGCCCTCGTTTGCTTCTTTCTAAAAAAGGAAAATGACTCTTGTTTTGTCAACTCAAACAACAAACCTGGGTGCACCTGAGGGAACTCAAATTTCCATCTCCTATTTTCATCGGAGAAATGTTGGAGGGTAGGGAGTTATCTGGCCCCTGAGCCATCTGAAGGCAGCCCTGTATGGGGAAGCTTTTAATTTTTTTAAAATGTTTTATTATGTTTTAATATATGTTGGAAGCTGCCCAGAGTGGCTGGGGCAACCCACTCAGATGGGCAGTGTATAAATAGTAAAATTACTACTATTATTATTCATGAATAGGACCAGTCCTTTTTTTCTTTAAAAAAAAAATGTTTAAGGGTACTCTCATTTTTACTCAAGAAAATTACAGTGGTACCTAACGTTAAGTACTTAATTCGTTCCAGAGGTCCGTACTTAACCTGAAACTGTTCTTAACCTGAAGCACCACTTTAGCTAATGGGGCCTCCTGCTGCTGCTGCGCCGCCGGAACCCGATTTCTGTTCTCATCCTGAAGCAAAGTTCTTAACCTGAAGCACTATTCCTGGGTTAGCAGAGTCTGTAACCTGAAGCGTATGTAACCAGAAGCGTATTTAACCTGAGGTACCACTGTACCATTTTATAGTTCAAATGGGGAAAAACAATACCTCATATTACACAGCTGACAGGACCTTCTACATTGGCATGAGGTTGTGTGTGCCCTAACATCTTCCCGATTCCTCTGCTTGCTGTTGGTGTCCGATGCCAAATCAAACCTCCATTGAAGGTGGTAACAACAAAATTGACCAATCACCATGCTAGATTCCTACTCCTACTTCACACATAAAACGCTCACTTTTGTCTGAGACTCAGGAAACACTGTGACAGGAAATGAGGCCGCCACCGGGGGTAGCAATGGAACTGACCATTTACCGTGCTAGAGAAGAAACTTTTTTTCTTTCTTTTTTACTTTCTTATCCCATTAGATTCACAAAATGTTTAGGGGTATGCGTACCCCCAGAAAAAAGCACTGAATAGGACGTCCCCATTTTCATTGGAGAAATGTTGGAGGGTATGGCTAAACATGCAATTCCACATTTTGTACTTTTGTATTCCACCACTTCCAAAGGAGTCAGGGTGATGTACATGGGGTTTATCTCATTTTCTCCTCGCAGTGACCCTGTGAGATAGATTGAGCTGAGAAATCACAACTGCCCCAAGATCAATCAGTGGCTAATAGAGATCTGAACTCAGGGCTCCTCGGCAGGGCAATCTGTCTTCTGCACCATGCTGGCTCCCATGCAAATGTGCAATGGCTGCTTTCTTCCTCTAGTTCTGAGAGCTGAGCAACTGGCTCTCAAACACTGGACGTTTAGCTCCATTATTAAAGGCAGTCCATTATCTGTTGAGTTCTGAATCCTTCTGCCAATCCCCCTTGCCTTTAAATGTGCTAATCAACCCCGATCCCTTTCCCACAGACGGATACTTGGGGTGCCCTTGAGTGACTATGATTCCGCACGAAGTTTCGTAAGGTCACGAGAGGATCATCCAGCCTTTTTGTTTAGTTCTGGCTAATAAAGGCAGCGGGCTCTGATGCTTTTGAAGCATTACAGTAACATATACAAACATCAGTTGTGTGCAGTCAACGGGAATTCCTCTAGTGATGGGAACACAGGCCCAGGGCTTAACATTAGTGAATCAACGGGAGGAAAAACAGAAAATTAAGGAGGGGTTTGCCTTGTGGCTCCTGTTCCCAATCCCTTTTTACAATAACTTGGAAGAATTTTTGACATGAGACGAAGCGCAGCGCATTGTGGTGGCTTCCCCTCCCTCTCGCAAATATGTATAAACAGCTGTTTTGAATGATCTCGCTCGTTTCCGAGAGGTGTATGGCAAGACTGTGACATTAAACATGCATGGACCCAGTTCAGAAAAATAGACAGCATTAAGCTGTACTGGGTGGGGGACCCTATTTGCATAGCCTATGAGCCCTTGGCTGGCTGCAGCCTTACTTATGCCCTTGCCTTCTCAGTACACCGCACTGAGAAAGGAGGGCAGCCCACGAGAGGCATGGACACATGTTTCTGCTTACGTCTCAGCTGTTTAATTGATGGGTGTTGATCGGAGCAGCCAGCAGAGGCATATGCACATGGAAACCAGTTAGGATATCACTTCCTTGCAGGTGCTCCACAAAGGAGAAGCTCACTCCAGCCTCTGTGTACCTGCTTAAACTAATACAGGGCACACATTCTGTTTCTTGCAGTCAGATCCGTTTTCTAGAGGAAATGCCTAAACTCCTGGCCCCAATGTCTGTACTTCAGCAGTTTGCACATTACCGTTTTATTGGGTACGGAGAAGCGCAAGTGAACCTCAAAATATAGCAAAGTGTATGCAAGAAGTTGTTAAGAAAATTCACACCAGTTTTGTGTGACTCCCTGGCTAACTCGTAGGGAAGCAGGAATAGCAGGCTGGCACAGCTTCTGACCAAACGAAAAGTATCCCTTCGTTCATGCATACTGTCCTAGATATGCTGTTTTTGTACCTGACGTGGGTGACGCTGTGGGTTAAACCGCAGAGCCTAGGGCTTGCCGATCAGAAGGTCGGCGGTTCGAATCCCAGCGACGGGGTGAGCTTCCGTTGCTCGGTCCCTGCTCCTGCCAACCTAGCAGTTCGAAAGCACGTCAAAGTGCAAGTAGATAAATAGGTACCGCTCCAGCGGGAAGGTAAACGGCGTTTCCGTGCGCTGCTCTGGTTCGCCAGAAGCGGCTTAGTCATGCTGGCCACATGACCCGGAAGCTGTACGCCGGCTCCCTCGGCCAGTAAAGTCGGTCACAACTGGACCTAATGGTCAGGGGTCCCTTTACCTTTACCTAGAATTTCAAGGACAGGTAGGCCCAGTTGAAATTATTTGGGCCCACTCAAATAATCTACAGGGTAACAATTTTGAGAGCCCCGTCATGCCCCTCTTCACCACCTCTCTCCTTTCCATCATGGTTAGTTTAAACCATTGTTTCCCAAACTTGGGTCTCCAGCTGTTTTTGGACTACAATTCCCATCATCCCTACCTAGCAGGACCAGTAGTCACGGATGATGGAAATTGTAGTCCAAAAGCAGCCAGAGACCCAAGTTTGGGAAATACTGGTTTAAACCATTGTTTCCCATTACATCTGGGAAGGGAAACTGTAGCTTAATTTTGACCAGGAGATGAAATCAGGATCCTGGTTTCATCTCATTGAAAACAAACTTATAACCATTTCCCATTGTGGATATTATGGGAAACTGCAGTGTAAACAAACCAAGACAGACATGACAAAAGCAATGCATGAAGAGGAAAGGGGCGTGAAGCTCATATGAGCTTGTAGTGTCCACACAGCTTACAGTGAACAAGTGGTACAACTTCAGCTAGATAGAGTGGGTAGATTCTGATTCCTTTAAATAACCCATTGTTCCATTATTCTGCCGTCTTTGAATTCTTTTGTTTGAAATTCATTGATTTTTATTAAAATTGCTTTGAAGTCCCCCCTGACAAGTCACTAAGGTTCTTCTAAGGTTGCCATATCTCAATCCGGTCAAAAAGTTGTTGAGCTTTTTTGGGGAAATGAACCTCACACACTTCCTGGTTTTATTGGCAAAAACCTGGACATTTTGCCAATTTTTCAAATTCCATATGTATGGTTCTTCCTGTCCTGAGTGATACTTTTCAGTCACCTGACCCTATGCATATTCACATCAGCAATTTCAGTGGGGCTTTCTCCCAAGTCAGTGAGTATGTGATTGTGGCTTTAGAGGCACAGGACCCCCACTATGGCTATCTTCTAGTTCCAGACAATTTTGTTTCCAGAAGGGCCATATAAGAATTGCATATGCACTCAAACAAATCATACACCCACACCAACACTCACTACTCTCTGGGATGAAATATGATGTTACTGAAATCACACCATAGGTCACCCCAACCTTGCCATTTTCTTGAGCTGCAGATCGTATGATGTGCATGTTCCCAGACGGCTTGATTAAGCCAGCTGAAGAGTCTCATTGCTCCATCTTTGCTGTTATGGAATGGGAAACCCATTACACAAGCCATTTGAGCAAGGAGAAAAAGTGGTTAATTTTTTAATATATTTTTTTATTTTAAAGCAGGCTGTCAGTTTACATCTAAAGTGCATTTAACTGAGAAACAGGAGTACAGGCCTGGACATGTTTCAACCCATTTGCCTTTAGGTAAGCTCCCTGCCAATCTCTTAGTTTAACTCCAAGAAGATGTTTCTCCCATTATTTATATTTGTGGCAACCTGTTAAGTACCTTAAATTATGCTTATTATGCACTTAAAAATATACAGCAGCCTGACAAAGAATTATGGGCTAGATGGTGAGGCCCAAAGGTTCAACTAAAGGTTGTTTCTGTGCTGTTTGGCTCATCGAAGTTACTGGAGACAGATTCTGAGGCTACAGGGGGAAAGGGAATTATGGTTTCCCAAGGCTTCTTCTCTGATAGAGTTTGACGCATCGCAGGTTACTTCATCAAGCACCGACTGAAGCAATCTGGAACATAAAGCGGGAAATGAAAGAGCTGATTTTGGAATTTCAGCAGGCTTCTGTAGGGCAAGGTGCATTTGCCTCAGCCTAAAAGGGGGCGGGGATAACCCTTTGTCCCATGGAGAAAAGCTACCGAAGCAAGACTTGAAACAGCAAACTGTTCATCATTACAGAGACTTCTGGCTATTGTCATGAAACCTTCAAACAACAGGGCCTTTTCTGGAAATGCCAAGGGGCAGCAAGTCCATCTTCTTCACTGATGTAAATTTAAATAAAAAGGAGGGAATTATCCCACATTTTTAATGAAACAATTTCGTGCAAAATAAAATTAATTGTACCAATTATTCTCTCACTGTGTAGACCAGCTGATTGTTGGGTTTGCAAAGCTCCAATTGGTTGTCCGCACTCGTGGAGACCAGTGCACAAGGCTGGACATGCAAAATTCCTTTTAGTCCACTCATGTCTTTCTTGTCCCACACTTGATCTCCACAGATATAGGCTAATTGGCCATAAGTTGTCCAAAGCAGCCTTCTCTGTGGGCCAAATGGGAATTTTTAAAATGTTTTCTCCCAGCAGACGAAATGATAGGCAGAAGTATAGCCACGATAAATCTAGCTGGGAGGGGGTTAAATGTCAACAGAGGATTGGTGGTTGTAGAAAGGGTTAAGCACCCTCTCCTTTCCCCCACCATTTCTCCCTAGCAAATGCCCTTCTTCCCCTGCCTTCACATAAACCAACAGACAGATGTTTCAAAAAGAAATGTTCACTAGCATATTATTGTGTAGCCCTACTATTGCTGATAACAACCCAATGAACTTGAGGCAGAAGTTGCACAGAAAAGCCATGCTGTAGCTTTTGTTACAGGAAAAGCAGTTCAGAAAGTTGCACTGTGGGGCAGAGAAGAAGCAAGAGAAGGTATGCAACTGTAGGGTCTCATCAATGTCAGAGAAAAGCAACTTGGGGTTGCTCTACCACTTTTCCATGGAAATCCCACTCTTTCGCACTAAATCGGAACCAATGGCAATCCTCAGAAAACCTGGTTGCCATTGGTTTCCTGTTCGGTTCTAAACCATGGGTTTTCCTGAAGCAAAGTGGCAAGGCAAACAAAAGTTGGGGAAAGCCCTTAGTCTCCTAAACGTGCCCAGGGTCAGGCTGAAAATGTGAACAGAGGTAGCACTAATAAGATTGCAAGAATGAGTTTAACATCCATTCTTTGTTTAAAGAATGAATTGGTGGGGCCCAAATAGGCCAATATTTGGTCCAAACATTTGGCTGGAGTACTATTTTTTGTCTTCTTGCGTTCTTTAAAAGGTTGAGCCAGTGTGGTGTAGTGGTTAAGAGCGGTAGTCTTGTAATCTGGTGAACCGGGTTCATTTCTCCGCTCCTCCACATGCAGCTACTGGGTGACCTTGGGCTAGTCACACTTCTCCGAAGTCTCTGAAGTCTCTCAGCCCCACTCACCTCACAGAGTGTTTGTCCTGGGGGAGGAAGGGAAATGAGAATGTTAGCCGCTTTGAGACACCTTCAGGTAGTGATAAAGCGGGATATCAAATCTAAACTCTTCTCCTCCTCCTCCTCCTCCTCCTCCTCCTCCTCCTCCTCCTTCTTCTTCTTGAATGATGCACAGATGGGGACTCATGTACACTTCTGGGAGCCCTGATCTGGCCAAAGTTCTTAGCTGCATGTCCGGGCTATTTAAATATGCATCCTGCACACAAATGAATAACCTCAACTGTTCGCTGAAACTCTTGCATAACAATGCACTGTATACAACCGGCCTAATCAGTTTCAGTTCCTTTGCAATTTGCCTTTTGTAATGTGGATGTGATCAGGCCTAAATCTAAGACATGTGACAGTAAAGCTCCTGGGACCTTCTCAGTTTACTCCTCTCTGAATCACATCTGACCATTCGCACATTACAAAGATGTCTGTCTGCAGCTGTTTCCACTCTGAGTATGAGCAGGGGAGTGTAGCATCGGGAGCCGAATGCTTTCTGAGCAAGTTGGACCTTGAGCAAATTGGACACCGTTGTTTGCTGATTATTTCCATCATTTGCCCACTTTAAGCCTCTCAAAAGCACATTTTCCCATACATGCAGTGCACAGTACTGAGCTTTCACCTGTAGGTGATGCTAGCAAATTACATACTTTGCTTTACTGTGGAAGAATAATTGGCTCATTCTATATTTTTTCACTAACTAGTGGCACCCGCCATTTCTGAGGTTGTTAAGATATCTTTGTTTCAAAATAGTTTCAGATTTTTGCTAGAGGCAGTGGGCCTCGCTTCCATCATTAGGGCTAACAAGCAGCCACCCCCCCAAAAAAAAATCACTACCTGAGCCTGCACCCCCTAAAGGATAGCCTAAGACATTGAGGCAATTACGTATGCACTTAAAGGCGAGGGCAGTTTACAGTTCTCTTGTGGCAAAATTAATATATTACCGGACTGCGTGCTCCTATGTTTTCATTCTTCTTTATTTTGAATAAAGCTAAAGAAAATTGCAATAATAAGATCAGATTTATGAAAGACGTCCTGGCTTAGCAACATGCAAACATAAAAAATAATTAAGTACAATGTAGCAGAGAGGCATGCGACTCAATGCTGTGGGCATTCATATAATTAATTGGACCAAAAAAAAAAAGCCCTCTCCTTGCTTCAGTGTGCTATATTTATGGAAGTGTCTGAGAATGAAGGTCTGTGTGGTGTTTTACAGGGAAGCCTAAGAAAGAAAGCGGTTGTCTGTGGCCACTGCTTCATGTGTGGCTTTTCGGGAGGGACTGGCGTGCTTTCAGTCTGGCATCGGATCCCGAGGCAGTAAGAAGCAGGCAGAAGGCTCTCCGCTGGGAAGAACGGTTAAGAGGCACAAGGGCAAGAAGACAGGGATGGTGTTAATAGCGCTGTGTGGCTCAGGATTGCTGCAGAGCTTGTGAGATCGTAATAAAAAAGCAGCAGGCATGCCACAGATTTAAACATTTCCCCTTCCCCAGTGAATTCTGGGAACTGTGCTTCTGTGCACAGGGGGGGAGCAAGTCACCGCTTGCTCAGGCCAAAAATCAACAGGGCTGCTCCAGTGCTCAAGTTGCGAACACTCAGAAACCAAATGCCTAATTTAAATGTCCACTTGTTCCCCATCTCTCCCACTCCCTGTCAGTCCTCTTTCTCGCTCTTCTGCAAGCCCTGAATAAATCCTTGCTCTGGGTGTGAGGGGGGAGGGGGGCAGAAGGTAAGACAGTGGGTGCAGGGAGCTCTGGGCAAGGCAAAACAGGTCTTTGGGGAGCAAGGGGGCACTTCCCGATTGCATGGGTCTTTCGTACATTTGCAGCCAGGGATTGGTGGGCCTTGCCGAACCAAAACTTCAGCTACATATGGCAACTCGATATAGCCAGGAGTGGCAGCTCAGCACTGCTATTCGTGGCTGGTGAGCCTTACTATTCCTGGCTGCAAATGCATCCCCCTGATCTAAAAGCCAGCTGCCTCACACCAGAGTAGCAGACTGAAAAACAGGACATTCCGGGATCCAATCAGAAGCTGGGTGAGCTGGGTGGGATGGCTTCTGTAATTTTGGGATGTCCTGCTTAAATTGGGATGGTTGAGGGGTATGCAACTGTTTGTGGCAGCACGAGGTAATTCAAAGTCAGCTCCATTCAATTCCAGATGAGCTCAGAGGGTGTATATGTGTCTATGTTTAAGGTCACATGCAGCTCATTTAAGGCTTAAAGGTAAAGGGACCCCTGATCGTTAGGTCCAGTCGCAGACGACTCTGGGATTATGGCACTCATCTCGCTTTACTGGCTGAGGGAGCTGGCATACAGTTTCTGGGTCATGTGGCCAGCCTGACTAAGCCACTTCTGGAGAACCAGAGCAGTGCACGGAAATGCTATTTATCTACTTGCACTTGACGTGCTTTCAAACTGCTAGGTGGGCACGAGCAGGGACTGAACAACGGGTGCTCACCCCGTCGCGGGGATTTGAACTGCCAACCATCTGATCGGCAAGCCCTAGGCTCTGTGGTTTAGACCACAGCATCACCTGTGTCCCCTCATTTAGGGCTTATCTACACTTATTTTTTGCCCCACACTTTGCGGGCACAGTTCCACGCGCTAAAGCTAAACAAGATAGTGTTAGCTGGAGGGCCATCATTTAGATTAATCCAGTACTTGTTTGGTATAGATACCAGGAAATTCTCTTTGGAAGCCACAGTTTTAGGAGCATGCTATTGGAAGCTACATTACATAGTGACAAGAAAAAGGATTTCAGCTACCTGGAGACAGTGTGTTTTTTTCTAAAAAAATGTTTAGGGGTACTCTCATTTTCCTACTCATATTGAAATACTGCCCCTCAATGAGGCCAAACATAGATTCACAAAATGTTTAGGGGTATGTGTACCCCTGCGTCTCCCCAGAACAACAGCATTGCCGGGAGATAATGAAGTATTCAGAAATATTGGTACACCAAACAGGTGCATGTGTTTTCAATGATAATTTTGGAGAAGCTATTGGGATGTTTTGAACCTCGGAAGATCAGAAGGTCTCCATTTACCAGTTAAAGCTTTGCATTTTGCAGTTGTCAAGAGGATAGATGTGCCGCAGTGATATTGGAAGGAAATGATCCCTCCCACTTTTGAGTGCAAATTATGCTTTCATTGGTAAATTTTGTGAATTAACGTTAAGACGGCAAATGTTATGTTTGAAGGAGCCTCACCAAATTTCACTCAGTCTCTGCAGGAAGAGTGGAGCCATTCATAGTAACTGTGAAACAATATGTTGGCACCTGTGTATTATGAGGCTTCTTTGAAATAAAAAACTGACATGGTCATTGAGGCGCCACCTTCTGAAGATCATTGAGGGGGCACCACGGGACGTCCTGACATCACACACACGTGTGATGTTGTGTGATGTCCTGACATCACTCCACACCTGGCTCCACATTTGGCCTGAAAAACAGGGGGCCTGGTCCCCTTAAAAAAGATTAAGGGACCCAGAGAGCCTCACCCCCCTGGAGCTGGCAACTATGTATGGGCAATATCTCAATCTTCTCAGAACCATGGTGGATCAGGCAAAAGGCCCAACTTGCCCAACAGAGGCCTGCTAAATGCAATGGAGAACCCACAATCAGGACACAAGCGCAACAGCATTCTCCCCACTTGTGCTTCCCAGAAACAGCTATCCTTGACCATACGGCCTCCAGCACTGGAGGGAGAACATATTCATCATAGCTAGTAGCCATCGAAGATGCTACCCACCATGGTTTTGTATATTCCTCTTTTCAACCCATCCAAGCTGGTGGCAGTCATTGGCAACCGCCCTCCATAGCCCCATACACAATGTCCATGTCCTTCTCATGGACAGCTTTCAGATACTTGCAGGTTTCATAGCAGCATGGTGGATGAAGGGCATGCTGGTTCAGAGGCAAACTCTATTCATCTAGCACACAGGGGTTGGGGGGGAGGCATTGCCACACCTAATCAGCAAGGGTAGCTCAAGGCCTCCTCAATCGGAAGTGCTACCGGGCTCAAGATTTTCTCCTCATCACTGGCTTATGTTTTATCTGAGTGATACTTATTGAAAGCCTTCTTGGCAGACTATCATTGCCAGAGGTTAGACTGCTCTGGTGATTTTAACAACATTGGCCTGCCACTACTTGCATTTCTTAAATGTCATTAGATATTTAATTTTTTTTATAACTTTCATTATTTTATTGTATGATGTTACTGTCTTTAATTTACGATATGCTTTTTGTATTTTCATAGATTTGTTTTTATATCGTTTTAATTCTGTTATAGATTACCGCAGTTACTTTTGAACATTATCTTTTATTTGTTTTTAATTTTTCTGTATTTTGTCTATGTTGTTTAAATTTGTGTAAGCCTCCTTGAGTCCCGATCTGGAGAAAAGGAGGGAAATAGATAAATAGATAAATGGATAAACTGATAAATATAGATAAATAGATATAAAATAACGATATAGTCACATGTTTGTTTGTTTATTTATTTCACAAAAAATTATACAGTGCTTGATTACTTTTAAAAAAACACCTCAAAGTGATTTACAAAAAATTAAAACCATAGCACTGAGAAAAAATCACAAATGTATTTTAAAACATACAAAAGAATAATAGAACAGATTAAAATTTCCTCAACTTCCTAAGCATCTCAGTAGGCTTAGTTGTGATCAGCCTTTGAAATATTTTACATTGAAAGGTGGGGTGAAAATATTCTGAACAGATGAATAACATTTTCTTGAAACTCATTCCATTTTATATGCTGATTCAGACTCTTGAGTATATGTGTTGCATACAGCTTGTCACTAAGTATGTCTATGCAGACTTTTTTTCTACCTCAGTGTGCATCTTTCTGTTTTATTTATTTCTTTATTACATTCCTCCTAAGAAAATTTGGCAGCATGTGTAAATACAGTGGTACCTCAGTTTAAGAACAGCCCTGTTTATGAACTGTTCGGTTTATGAACTCTGCAAAACTAGAAGTAGTGTCCCAGTTTGTGAACTTTATCTCAGTCTAAGAACGGAATCCGAATGGTGGAAGGGCACCGGCAGTGGGAGGCCTCATTAGGGAAAGCGTGCCTCGTTTAAGAACAGTTTCGGTTTAAGAACGGACTTCTGGAACAGATTAAGTTTGTAAACCGAGGTACCACTGTAATCATATCTCCATTTTCACTACATAACAACTTTGTGAGGTGTGTTAGGGTGTGAGAGAGTGACAAGTCCAGTCCATGAAAGTCCAGAGTTTCATGGCGAAGTGAGGATTTGAATCCCTGGTCTCCCAGGTCCTAATCCAATGCTCTATCATCCTACTATGCTCTCACTGACTCCACGGAATTCAGTGAAATTTTCTCTCTCTTAGAAACAGAAAACTCTGGAAATGAAGGTAAGGAAATGTGAACTGTGATGCTCTGTAATCAGATCTTATGTTATAATTACTTTGGCATGTTATTGTAACTTCAGGGTTTTTTCTGTTAAAAGTCTTTGCTGTAAGACGAAGTAAATACCAATAAAATGTTATTAAGGAAAAACCTCTCATACAATATATATTATTTGTTTTAGAATTGGTATGGGATACGAATTGAGCGTGGGAGGGAGATTTTTTTTATAAAAAAAAAGAACAAGGGGGAGTATTGTTTTCACTTTCTAATTTCACGTTGACCAATATTTTTACTTCGGGTAGAATAAAAACATACATTTTCCTGAGACTTTACCAAGATAAATTTTCTTAATATTGTGCATTCCAGGATCTGCCGCCAACTTCTGCTGAAAGACCAAATGCATAGATCTGTTTTGCTTTGGGATTACATTTCTCTCCTCATTCGTCAGCCTCGATGGCAGCAAATCAAAGTATTGTGAACAGATCAGATCAAAGTTCTCTGAAGAATTCACACGTGCTTTTTCATTGCCCGGGTCCCATTGGCTGCCCAGGACAAGATGTCTGGCAGAAGACTGGAAGAGACAAGTCTGCGACGGCTTGTGGGTGGGAGAGAGATGGGGTGGAAGAAGGAATAGGCAAAAGTATTCATACATATGTAATCGCAGATGCTTTCCTTGATGACATCATCTTCATCCTGCACTGATCAGGAAGGACTTAGAAGCTGTGCACATAATTTCTCTCTTTGTGGTGGCCAGGGCTCACTGTAGAGAGGACCAGAGTTGGATGAAGCGCTGGGGCAGTCAGAGGTTGCACCATACGTTCAAAGCTCATGGCTTCCCCTGAACCTCACATCCTTTTTGATACTCCCCATTGAGTACAGGTTTAGAAGACTACAGAACAGCCATAACATGACTAATCTTGGAAGCTGTCAGCAGGTAGGGATTGCAGATTTCCATAGACACCAACTTTGAGGGGCTGAGGTCCCTCCTCAATCAATAAAATATTTTAGGGGGCTGGCTCCCTCAAGTTAATGGGAATTGCCATTCAAATGGTGCGCATGTACTGTGTCATGTGATTGATTATGTGGAGCAGGGCTTACCTGGGCCCTCCCAATATTTTATTCTACTTGGCACCTCTATGGATTTCATTAAGAGCCTCCCATTATGCCTTTCCATTCTGGCACTGAAATTACGCCCCACAAAATGCTCCTGGTTCAAATATCCACTAATCCCAAAGTCACATTGTTATTCCATCTCTTACAAAGATTCTCTTGGAACTACGATTTGCTGTCCACAGAGCCAGTGTGCAACTACTAAGGAGGGGGTGGTGGCACAACCAGGGCTTTTTGTGCAAATATGCCAAGTTGTGCAACTATTGTGCAAGCTGCCGGGGGCTGGGAAGAACAGAAGTAGAAGAACCAATGGCCACAAGCAGGGTGGTCGATGCCCACGGACCGCTCAAGAGTGCCAGCGGCCTTCCTTCGGCAAGCCATGACAACTGCTTACCTTTCGCCTTCCTTGGGAATGAATAATTCAAAGCGTGTTCTTTAAATGAAGTCATCTGCATCTCCTTTTCCAAACCATGTTCCCGATTCATAACCAGCTATTAACTCTTTATTATTCCTCTGAGGTTTCAAAACAGAGACTCTCACTGTTATTTTGCCCAAAGTCTCTGCGCTCCTTTCAAAACACATGTGGATGAGTCACTTTGGCTAGAGACAGATAATGAATAGTTTTTTAAAGAGAGTTGGTGTGACATAGTCCATCAATGCCCCTGTGTGTATACATGCACATTAACTTTTTTCCACTGTTGCCTCTGATAGACCAAGCTTAATCGGCAAAATGAAAGTGGGCAAGAGGTATCAAAATGGAGAAAACACACACCTACCTACGCACACACACACACACAGAGAGAGAGAGAGAGAGAGAGAGAGAGAGAGAAGTATACATGAAATATACTCAGAGTCGAGAGTGGATTTCATGCTCTTTATTCAGCTCATAGTGGTGAGAAGGAATGGAAGTTCCTCCACAATATCTGCTTTTTATACATTATTTACACAATGGGCTGCACGTGATTGGCTAATTCCGGGATTCTCCTGTAGGCCAATCAGGTTGTGGATTCACTTCCACCTGGAGCTGGATTGGGTGGCTTCTGCGGACCAATCATACTGCTGCATTGTTCTAGGACCAATCAGATTGCTGCATTTTGGATCCTATTGTTCTAGGACCAATCAGACTGCTGCATTTTGGATCCTATTCAACTCAGTACATAAGAATACACCTATGGAAAGTAAATGGAAATTATCACCCAGCAAGTATTCATTTTGTTCAAATGATTTCATATTTAGATTGTGTCTGTCTTAAAGTCATAGGCAGTGTATGAGAAAGAGGCCTATTGCCAAGTCTCACTTCCATGTCTGCTCTGCCACGTGGGTTGGTCAAGTGGATCTCATATTGCATGTTCCCAATTTTGCAGAAGCCATGAAGAAGCAAGGTTGTTCATCAACAGTTGCCTTTGCCTGGCTCTGTGTTTCAAGCTTCCCATTCTGGCAGGTAAGCAGTTAATTAATTAATTAATTAATTATTCCCAATAGAGTGCATTTCTGTATGTTATTTTCAAAATACATGCACTTATATGCACACTTTACACTAGCACACTCCACTGCGAAATCTGGAGAAGTGAAAATTTCAAAGGATTGTTGTGTAACGATTCACGTCATGTTTCAGGAAGTGCAAATTGGTAAGTTTGCCTTTAAATGCAAACCAAGCCAAAAAAATTCCTTTGTCTCTTGGTTGGTTCTTTAATTATCCATATTAGATGCACACGAAAGCTCATACCAATGACTAACTTAGTTGGTCTCTAAGGTGCTACCGGAAGGATTTTTTAATTGTTTTTTTAATTTTATTATGTCCAAACAACAGCTTTATCTTAATCAACAGCTGCCCAAATATATCAGAATTTACTTTTGACTCAACCCCTTCTTGCTGGGGATCTGATCAGTCTAGATGTCCAAGGTGTTCAATCCTGGCCATACCTTTGTGAAGGATGGTCCATCCTGCTTGTGTAAACTTGCTGCCTGTCTAATGAATTAGCATCAACTGATGGCAAGAGTCTAGGGACAAAACAGTGAGGGACTCGCTAATGTGTGCTTTGGCAAAAGGCTGGTTTCAACCAAGGATGTAGATGATGCAAACGTCATCTGAGTGTGTTCATTCTTCTGACACCCCAAGAGCACCTGGGAGCGGCAAGGGCAACTAAGGACAATGCTTATCCAACTCCCTGCTTTTTAAAAATTTTTCGTTAGCTTAACACTGCTCCCTCCTAGGATTACGCCCCAGCCTATTTGTGAGCGTTTATAGCAAACTTGCTTTTACACATAAGAAATTCTTGGCATGAATTTTAAAAGGCATGGGTTATAAACTAATAAATGTCCTTTGAAGACTGCCAGCTTTATAGGCAAGAGAGGGCAGTACATGGCACTATTAAGGATAACAAGAAGAAGAATCCTCTGATGGGAAATCTAATAAATGTAGTGGCATGCTGTAATAAAGAGCACTTGAAAATGGATGAGGTATAACAAAATTATTCATAAAGAGAAATAGGAAAGGATGTCATGCTGAGTGGTTACATGCAGTTATATGGAGCACTAACAAGGTTATCACTGCAAGCAGAGTGCTGGTGAGCTCACAGTTGCTCCCTCACTAGCAGAAAGAGAAAACTCTCTCTTTTTTAACCTTTCAGAACAGGAAAGCCAGGAGTTTAGAGGTGTGCCAAGCTCCTGCTACAGCTTTTTAATAATTCACTGCCAAGTGGCTTCAGTGGTTCATGTAGGTCAGGGTAGAGAACATAGAGAAGTCCCTTTTGGGTTGTTTGATAGAAGAACTGAAGCCCAGATGCTTTCCGTCGGTCATGATGTCTTCTTTCTGCAGTGCTATATCATTCAAAGCACATTTTGATATTATAAACCATGTAATGTTTTGTTATATTAGGTCGTTGTGCATCATATCTTTCCCTTCCCTCGGCTGCCTTGGCTTTCCCCCCTTCCTTCTTTCCGACCCCATATCTGCCTGTTGGGCTACTTCCAAGATTTCTTCCTAAAATAGTGTCATGAACCCTTTGAAGAATTCTTGGCAGGATTGGTCAAATGGGGAGGACAACTGGGATGAGACTACTGAGATGGTCAGTGAGCAGGAGCCAAATGGCTTATTGGACAATACACTGCACAATCACACAAGATGTATTTTATATCTGTCATCTATCTATATCTATCTATCATCTATCTATCATCTATCTATATCTATCATCTATCTATCTATCTATCATCTATCTATCATCTATCATCTATCAACTATCATCTATCTATCTATCATCTATCTATCTATCTATCTATCTATCTATCATCTATCTATCTATCTCTATCTATCTATCTATCTATCTATCTATCTATCTATCTATCTATCATCTATCTATCTATCTATCTATCTATCATCTATCTATCTATCATCTATCTATCTATCTATCTATCTATCTATCATCTATCTATCTATCTATCATTTATCTATCTATTTATTTATCCCCCCCCCCCTCTCTCTCTCTCTCTCTCTCTCTCTCTCTCTCTCTCTATCATCTATATCTATCTATTAGGGTATAGGAAGCAGTTCAGATCTTAGGGATTTAAACTTTCAGACTTCTTCAGATATAAATTGTATCAAACCATGGTGGTGAGTACTGCCATATCTAGAGCCAGTAAAAAATTCAGAGACTTCTTCATCCCCGTCGCCCTCAAAATTGACCTTTGAGGATTTCCCCTTTAAGATTCCCATTAAATCGTAGTGTTGAGCCAGACTAAATTATGCTAGGATTCCTTGCAGAGTTCTGCAGGTTTTTGCCAGGTTAGTTAATCAATTCCTATTGGTCTTAGCCTCCAACCTTGAAATGATGAAACGGTCTCTCAGTGTTTCATCGTCAGCGCTGCACATCTTCAGAGCACCAACTTGACTTTAGGTAAGCTTATTAAACAGTTGTGGTGGTATTCAAATAGACCCAAGCCATTTGTTTTAAGATGTCTGCATTAACAACAACAACAAAATCCCTCCACCCACCCCGACCTCTTATATCTCAGCTTACGTAAACAATAAAATATCGTTGGGGAAGATGGTAATCAAAAGCGCAAGGGGAGGATGCGGCCCAAATAATGCTTCCTTTAGAGAAACCACAGGCTGCCAATCATTCACACCCCTCTCTCTCCTTAAAGCCTCCTAATGAGCCTGGCTGCCGTGTGAGGCCTACACTGAAGTGAAAACCAGAAACAAAGAATTCCACTGACTTTCCCTTTGAAAATGCTAAGAGGCACTCAAAGGGCCCTTTCAGACATAATGTCAAACTATGGTCCAGGCTAGGGTTATGTGAATGGGCCTTGGTCTCGTGTGCTGCCCACTCGCCTCTGTTTTTCCCAGTGTGCCTGCATGAGGAGGCGATCAGAAGCTTCCACGTCTAAGCTAGCCAGAATGGTTTCTTGAGTCCAGACTCATCCATACTGCTGAAGACTCTGGGTAGCTTAAGTCTACAGTGCAAACCCACTTTGGACTGGGCTGGGAGGAACTTCCTGTTGTGCCTACTGAATGTGCATGCGGTCAGAGGTAGCATCACTGGGTTCCCTGTATGCAGGAGCCTGCGGAAAGCTCCCAAACAAGTTATTTTGGGGGCAGAGGGGGCTGCTGTTACTTGACCACTTGCAAGGGAGTCTCCCCATTTCCCCCTTCCATATATTCTGCCTTCCCCTTTTCGCCACTTGCCCCCTTCCTCTCCTTACAGTCTCCCCACCCACCCAATAAACTTAGGCTGAGGGCAGGGCTACATGGAATTAAGTCAAGGGCTGCATATTTCCCAACCCTGATTTGAAAATGCTAGCCAAACCAGAGCTATTTCTCCAGACTCACATTTCGTACAAGCTGTCTCCTTACTTCCCAACTACCAAAAAGATAAAAAGGTGTGTGTGGGGGGGGGACGAGCATTTCAAATAATCATTTCAGACACCTAAAAATAGAACAGAACTTCCTTACCAATAATTAATGAAGAACTTGGCTTTAGAGATAAATCAGCCTAGTGACTTTGGCTTATTATATAGCCTGTAGTGGTCAAATAACTCCAGGAGGTACCGTGTTGCAAACTGGGAGGCTTAATGAAAGTCTTAACAGATGTGTTTCTTCTGACTGTGAATACTGCAGTAGCCACAAGTTTATGCATGAAGTCAGATGCCATTTGCCAGCCTATGGCCAAAGGGTTAAAATAATGAGCAATGCCGAAAGATGGAAAACACGTGCTGCGTTGGGCAACAGTTCAGTGATACTGTGTCACCACGAGTGTGAGGAAACATCAAATGCTGCTACAGACTGTTTACACTGCCTAAAATCAATTTTGAAAAATGTAAGCACTGGCCTCTGTGGGGCCGTAGCTCGGATTTAAAATAAGCCTCCCAGGAGAAGGATGTAATTATTTTCCTCTTAATATCGAACATATCAGGTTTAAAGGGAAGAGGAATATAAAACGCTCCTTCGGTGCAAGTGCCATTGTTGCAGAATCATATGGGCAAGGGGGTCAAAATCCAAGCCGCATTCTCTTTGCCGTGCTCAGAGGACATGAACAATGGCAGAGAGGCCTCCTTTCAAACCCACTTTGTATACTCACTGAGGATCCACGTTTTTGCTGAACTCTCTTGCCACTGAATGCAGAAGGGATAAACCACACAGGAGAGCTGACAGTTTGTACATGTTCCACGCTTACTGATGATTTGCATGGAGGAATGGCTTGATTGTGTGAAGGAGCGAACTAGTACAGCAGAAACAAGCTTTTTCAAGCTTCGGCTGCCAATCACCAAGGCTACAGTAATAAAGTGATGACAAACATGCAGACAGCACTCACCTGGAATTGAGTAAGACTAAATCCCCTTGAATCTGCCCACTGATTCATTCTGTATACCCTTAATTTCCAACACCATCGATTCTGCCCACTGGTTCACTCCCACTTAGGAATGGGCAAACGTTCCTCAAGGCGTTCTGACATTAATCCACATTTTCGTCTTCTATTTCCCCTTTAGCTGCAGTTGGTTTATTTTACACAAGTCAGTCTTCTGTTTTGTCATCTGCTCATGCAGAAATATATGTATATTTTAAAAAATCAGAGCACACAATAAATGTGCATATCTCAGTCGCCAACAGATATTTATAAACCAGTTATCTTCCCTTTGCATTCGCTTTCAAAGTTAATGCGTTTCCAGAGGGGTTCCCCCACTGGTCTTTTGCACCAAAGCAACAGAGAGTTTTGTGGCACCTTAAAGACACCAGAAAGTCATTTACAGCGGCAAGTCTAACAATATGTAGAAGTCCTATTTAATTCTATGGGGTTTCCTGCTAGATAAGTGGGGCTGGGATGGCAGCCTCTCATGATACTTTGATTTCAAAATTTTATATAAACCTGCCATCTGGTCTCATTTCCCTTGCTCAGAAATGGACAGGAGTGGGACAAAAAAACTTTTTAAAACAGAAATTTAGGAGATGGGTGGTCAAAAAACGAACAGACAAATCCAGATTATTCTCCCCACTTTCACAATGAGGCTCGGACTTTAAATGAGGAGAATAGCTAAAGTGTGCAGGTACCAAAATAGATCTTTAGAAGGATTAGAAGAAGAAGAATCTTTATTTGCATCAGTTACTAGCCATAGGAATAGAATAAAATGCAATGTACTGAAGATAGAGGTAAAAACCTAACTCTACAAAATACATTCTGGAGGTTTACATCAATAATCAAATACTGTAACAGCTTTTATTCTAGTTGCCCCTGCTAATTTTTTTATTTTATTTTTTGCCATTTTTGCTGTCGCCTGGTTATCTTGATCTCCTAGAAGAAAGGACATAGTAGCAATGGCTGAGTGACCTGGTATGGACAGTAGTAAAGGGATAATAACCTCACTCCTCAAATCTTTACAAAGTGTGCAGGCTAGAAGCACATAAGCTACTGATTCAATACTGCCATCTCCACATGGACATAAGCGTTTTTTCAGTGGATTTTTAAAAATTTCGTCCCTCAAGTACAGCTGAAGGCAGAATATTTAATCTTGTGTAGGTGAAGCTGCGTCTGTATTTTGGAATTGTTAAATTTTGCAAATAGGGTGCCAACATATCAAAAGGACTAGGTGAATAAGTTTCATACCATGGACAAAATTTCCTTATTGTGGCCAAATTATTCTGTCACTACCAAAATAGATATTTTTATGTAAAAACAAACAAACCAACAACCAAAAATGCTTATCTGTAGTAGCAACGGCAAATGGGAGTTCTTGCCCAAAACAGGCAAGTATACAAAACATTTTCTCTCTCTCCAGACAGTGTATTCCAGTGAACTTCACTTACTGATGCAAATTCCAGACCCTGTCGTAAATAAATTACCGTTCCCCACCTTTCCCTGATGTGTTGACTTTGCCATCCCTTGATGTTCTGCACCAGTGGAAAGGCAACAGTTGAGTTAATAGTGAGACAACTTCCCTAGCAAACAACAGGTACATGAGCAGATTCCACAGCTACCACATTAATATCTTTAGTAGAGGAGCCCATTGACTCAGATTATACTGGGATGGCATAAATGCGGCTCCTATTTGCATGGAAATTGCAACTTGAAATTAATTAGAAATGATTTAACTTACTTGCACGGGTCTAGGTCAGGCAAACAGTTGTCCCTGGCTCCCTATTGTAAAGCCGACTGCCAGTTAGTCTCTTGCAATCCAAACATTATAACTTTGTGTAATTTCCAGTTATTGACTGGAAATAAGTTTGCTCCAGAAGCCAAAGTGATGTTTGACTTGGATCTATTGGAGCATTTATGGAAAAGTCTTTTTAACGGTATGTAGGAAATAAATCACATGCTTTACAGAGAATGAAATGTCTTTCTCTCTGCACATTCACTGAGAGGGAGGGAGGGATGAATGGGCTCCTAAAAAGTATCTCAGCAAAATGGTATCTGATCAATATCGGAAGGTAAAATAATTACTCTCCCACCCCAATCTCAAGTACTATGTGAGTTCTGATCATGAACATTCCCACTCACTTCAATGAACATGAGCATCTTCATTCACGTCAAAGGAAGGCACTAGTTCACATACTCTTTCATTTTTACACAAAGCCATTTCCGACCTTGGGAGGAGAGGGGGTTGCGGGTTACCCCCTCCCACACACGCGGGGGCTGGCCTTTTGCCCCCGCGAGATCCAGGGAATCCCCGGGCATGCCTGCGACCCGGCCCGCCAATCGGCTGGCTGGGGAGGTGTGGCCTAGCATACTTAAGCCCAGGTACGCCCGGGGACCGCCCTCTTTCCCCTTGCCAGCTGAGCGGTTTTCCCATCCCACCCACCCTTAGGCTTAGCTAGCTATGACCTTGCTATGGACTCCGGTTGGTCGCCGCAAGGGGCCTGGTAGGAATTTTTCCAATTTGGCACACTGTTAGCCTTTTGGTTTTTTCGCCTACCTCGTAGCAAACGTCACAACTTCCACGGTACTGGCGGTTAGGCATTGGCAGGGGTTCATTGTTATGCAAATGAATGGGGGGGAAGGAAGCACCATCACCTTCCCCCAAGGAAAGGGTAGTCCAGTAGAGGACTCCGGGGGGTGTTGCCTTGTCCGAAACCTAGGGAGGTAAGGGTCTCCGGCACGCCCCCGAGCGGTGACACCCGTGGGATACTAGTTGGTGTACTCCAACAGGACTCCCACGGCTTGTGGATAACCCTTCCCGGTCTCCATGCCGGGTAGTCGATAGGAGCCAGTGCCTAAGGCCAATACCTTTCAATTCTGTAATCAATAAAGTTATGGCCTTTTTATGCCCATTAACCTTAAATAATGTGTCCAGTGTCTTCATTTCACATGGGGGAGGGGACTTGCCATGCAACTTGTTCTTGTTCTCACTAGCACCCCTGCTAGTAATAATAATAATAATAATAATAATAATAATAATAATAATAATAATAATAATAAATTTTATTTATACCCCGCCCTCCCTAGCCAAGACTGGGCTCAGGGTGGCTAACAACCAATAATAAAAACAAGTTGATTAAAATACAATTTAAAAGATTAAGACACAACATTAAAACAATTAGGGAGCAATCTCTTCATAGGAGGAGAAAGGAAAAAGAAGGAGGGGGACGGAATCAAACTGATTCTGAGCCAAAGGCCAGGTGGAACAACTCTGTCTTACAGGCCCTGCGGAAAGAGATCACATCCTGCAGGGCCCTAGTCTCAAGAGACAGAGCATTCCACCAGGCCGGAGCCAGTGCTGAGAAGATCCTGGCTCTGCCTGAGGCTAATCTAACTTCATTAGAGCCCGGGACCTCTAGGGTGTTGCTATATATGGACCTTAAGGTCCTCCGTGGGGCATACCAGGAGAGGCGGTCCTGTAGGTACGAGGGTCCTAGGCCGTGAAGGGCTTTAAAAGTTAAAACCAGCACCTTAAATCTGTTGAATCTGGCCCTATGGGTTCACTGAACTTAACAGAACCACATTTTTCAGTCTTAATTTTTACATTTATAGCTCTCTTTCTTCCGTCATGGAGCGAAGAGCAGATTTTCCACCCAGGCAGTGGTTTTTGCATTTCAGGTGTTCAGCTAGGTAACCCTTTGGGTCCCTTCCAACTCTACAATTCTATGATTCTGTGAGACTCCAAGCAGTTTAGTCCCATCAAGGTGGTTGTCTCATTCAGACCATACTCTCAGAACATACTCAATCTACACTGCCAGGACACCCTTTGAACTGTCCCCTCTCTATTGAAGAATGCCAGCAGTGATGCCTAGGTGAGGAGGTGACAGTTTGGCAGGTGTTAGATAGCATGAAATCTTTGTCCTGGCAACAGTGGCTTCTTTTTGTCGAGGACAGAATTGGCTTCCTGCTCTAAGCTTTACCAGATTACTGAATAACGCTGTACAATTGCTTCAGCAGTCATGTATGTTGGTCCATTTTGCATCACTTCACACACTGTAAAATAAATGGGGTGGGTGCTCAAAGTTAAAAGAGCCACAGGAATGGCGAGAGCCTTATTTTTAAAGGGCTGTTGACCTTCTCAGTCTGTTTTGTTTTGTTTCGGTATGCTTAACTGCCCCCAGGAGGTCATTAACAGACAGTGGTGACTGTTGTCAGGTCTTACTGTTTAATTAGATCACAGTTTCTGTCAAAATTCTAAAATTCTTCTTGGCACATGCCAAAATTTTCACAGTTTTTAGCCTTTATGTTGAAATATTTCTTAAACAATAAGCAGCCGCATCTACCAGGCAGTCAGCAAATTTATTTAATATTTACAGGATGCATTTAAAAAGATGTGCCTCAGGTTAGATTCACTGAGATGTTGACATCTTATTTTCCAAGACCTTCCTGTGGGTAATCCCTTAAAACTCATATTGACATTAATAGAAGCCGTAAGAAATGGACCGACTGTGGAGTGTTCAGTAATATCTTTAAGGAAGCAGAGTCTTCTTGCCAATCTTGCCTCCTCCACTCATCAAGAATTCTAACATTATTCTAAAAACAAACTTTTATCTGAAGCAGTAAACAAGACTATTGATATTTCCTTGGAACGACATGAGCACTGAATACAATCTGTGCTTTCAAATACAAGTCAAATCTAAGAGCCTCTTTCACTGTAATAGCTACTACCACTGTAGGATTGCTTTGAAATTATTCCAGTGGAGATATTTAGGGGAGAGGAGATTAGTGGCCCCAAGATTAACCGTGTGTGTGTATATATATATATACAGTGGTACCTCAGGTTAAGTACTTAATTCGTTCCAGAGGTCTGTACTTAATCTGAAACTGTTCTTAACCTGAAGCACCACTTTAGTTAATGGGGCCTCCTGCTGCCGCTGCACCACCACTGCATGATTTCTGTTCTCATCCTGAAGCAAAGTTCTTAACCTGAGGTAATATTTCTGGGTTAGCGTAGTCTGTAACCTGAAGTGTATGTAACCTGAAGCGTATGTAACCCGAGGTACCACTGTGTGTGTGTGTGTGGTCTGTTTCTGAGTTGCCCTGTGTGTTTTCCAATTTAAACAACAATTCAGCTCCTGAATCACTCTGTGTAAATGAAGTTCTGTGCTTACCCATTCACTATCTAAAAACAGCTATGGAACTTTTCCCTCTGGGCCAAAGTGGATAAAATTTAGAGGTATAGGAGCCCCTCCAGAAAGGCTTAAGTCTGCAAATTGCAGACAAATAGGTCCAAGGACATTTTGTGGGGAAAGCAAATGGAATTTACTTCCTTCTTAATCCCACAGGAGGAGAGGATCAGTGTTTATATCATGCTCTTTCTAACCTTAAAATAATTTGGAGGAAGCTGGGTAGTGTGTATTCTTGTTTGTACATATATTTTTTTTAAAAAAATAAAAAAACTTTGCAATTCCAGCACTGACACTTGATTAGGTTGGGCACTGGACAAGAGCCACAGGGACCCATAAGTGCCTCTCACTTGCCTGAGCCAGCTCTGCTAGCACTCCCCACCCTCCTCATTAGGCCCCCAAGTGGCCAGTCTTTTTAGGACAGCCATTTTAGCAGTTGCAATCACCAGACTGGATCAGCTGTGCTGCCAATCATGCCACCATGACTGGGTCCCCTGGTGGTCATTTTGGGAGAGGGCTAGAGCAGGGCACTGCTTTGAAGAGGGAGCCAAGCTTAGATTCCATCCATGGAGGCCACCCTGCCTTTTAATTTAGACAACATGGAATGCTAGCCTATTATGACAGCAGGAGGGGGGGGGAATCACTGCATGGCCACATTGGTGTGTATGTGTTGGAGAGCGGGGTCTCAATGGTGACACCATGGCCCTAGTATTAAGGGTAGAAGTAGGTGTGTGTGTGTGTGTGTGTGTGTGTGTGTGTGAGAGAGAGAGAGAGAGAGAGAGAGAGAGAGAGAGAGAGAGAGAGACTGTTATACACAGTCTGTAAAGTACATCTACTTCAGAGAATTAGGAAACTGGTTGGCTGAATCCCACCCATAGATGATTGGCAGTGCATGGATATAGTAGTGTAGTGAGAACTTAAAAGCCTAATTTAGATGGAGACATTATGGGATATGACTTTCACTTACAGAAGCCACTGAGTACAGAAATTTCCTCAGATACCAAACATGTATATTGCTTATAAGACAGCTCACTCAATTTTTGAGAAAATAAAATTGCCAAATTTATTTTAACGGGACTTTAAAAGTGAAATCAATGAAACTGCAGCACACTGTAGCGCTTTATGTTGAGTTTGAATCAATAAAACTATATTGCACATGGCAACGGGAGGCTAAGGTAAACCCTAGCAGTATACCATTTAGCAGTGTTTTATAAGGTACATATTACACTGAATTCTAAAAAGGGGCTGTCATTGGGTTTCTTTTGTGAAACGGAAATAGAGTTTTTAATTGAGAAATTGTAAAATGGAATGTTTATAAGATTGTTACAAGTTCATCTAAATTAGCATTTAAAATTTGAGCACTTTAGAGATTTATTAGACCTTCTGAAACTCACCATCAATTTCACACGATAGTAATAATATTTAGAATTTCTATAGCAGTTATAAATGAAGCATTGTAAAAAAATAATAATTTAAGGGATAAATCCTGCCCACTGGTTCAGTTCTAATACAGACCAATGAGAAAGGAGGTGAGGGGAAGGGAAATGGAAGGAAAAATCAGGAGGCCCAAGGTTCTTAAGTCGGAATACTAATTTTCAAAAGATGGGGTTTCAGGTGCTATTTAAAGACAAGGCAGTGAATATGTCACTGGAAGGATATTTCACAGGTACAAAGCCAAAAGATGGAGAACACATATTACAGTACCAATAGGACAAAAGCAGGGGGGTCTGCAGCAATGCATTGCAGTGTGAGAACCAGGGCTGCTCAGAATGTCAGCCTACGTACATACAGTATACTAGATTTCCATTCCCCACCCGTCTGCATCAACAGAGAAAATTGAGCAGACCCTGAGTCTCTGCCTTGCTTCCCTTTTATCCTTCCCAATTTGATTGGTACAACTGAGTTTGCTCCAGCTGAGCAGCTGTGCCCCTCCAACTTGACAAAGCATATGATCCTCACCGGCCCAGAGCCTAATCCAGTCCAATGAACATCATCTCCTCCCAGACCTCACAAGTCCTATGATCTTCAGCTGGTCCACTAGTGAGCTGGGCTCTGTTTGCTTGTCTGCTTCAGTCTCCTGGAGTCCACTGCCTGCTGTTCCTGACACCGTAGAGCCTGCCATGACCGTGGAGATGGGGGCACCTTTAGTTCATGTGTCTCCTTCCCCTGGCTCCCATGAACAGTCGGCTACCCCCCTTGATGTTCTCCATGAGTACCTCCTAAGTTCCTATCTTCAGCTTGTCCCAGTGTGCATCAATTGTGGCCATACCCCTCACCGGGTTCCCCCTCCCTTTCCTTGGTGTCCTACCAACTCATGACAATGTCTTGACCAGACCCATCAACATTCAATGGCTACTATATCTGTTCATTCCTTGCTAGGCTGTTTTGTGGTTTTGCTCTGTTTTTGTTGTTGTATTTCTGCAAACCTGTCCAGCTCTGACGTCCATCCTGTGTGTTGTGACTTAGTGTGGGTGTCAGGTACCATCCTCTTGGGACTTGGAGCAGCTTTTCCTCATTTGTGGTACAATTCTACCTTGAGTGTATCATTGTTTTTGAATGCCCCCTGCCCCACATGTGTCATGGAGAGATCTCACTCTCTTGATTTTCCCTTTCAACTTCCATTGTATGAATCCATTTTTAAAGAAATGTTCTCTTTCAGAATCACATGTGACTCTGTTGGACTTGCAGTAGTCTACCTCCACATAGATGTGGTAGCATTGTGGTCACTATTTCCAACTTGTTTGACAACACTTGACCTCACGCCAGATCCTGGACACTGTTTTAAAATTAAGCCCAAGGTTGTCTCCTGTCTGGTTGGCTCAGTGACCAACTGTCCCAAAGCACAGTTGTTTAGGCTATTTAGAATTGTTACCTCTTAGTTGTGACCAGAACATGCACCTGGTCTGTTACCCAGTATTGCTCCCCGCCCCACTTTTCAAGGGCTGATTATATTAACCATTACATAGACCTCAAGTAATTAACCCTCTAACCCTATCCTTTTCCAGACTCCATGCAAAGTTTCCAAGTCCTTTCCTGTGCTCCTTTGTCATTGTACACACAAGTAGTCAGATTTTGCTTTGTTTTCCTGTTCTGGATTCTCAGCTGATGAGTTTCCCTTAAACCAGAATGCTTTCCCATGACCAAAATGGTCCTGAGATCAACCCAACGTGTTACACACTTGAGACTGTACAGGAGATCACAATTATTGTGTCCTTGTTGGTACAGTGGCAAATTTAGAAGCGAGGTCAGCATTCTGTACAAAGCTAAGCTATTTAGCTGAAATCAACAAATATTCAAAGTATGAATCTACTCTCAGTTCTCCTTAACTAACCCTAGGGTGACTGCTGGTGGGTATTTTGTGTCTGTTTCTGGCTTGCAGGTAAAGTCTGTCCCTTCGGTGCCAAATACCAGGAATGCAGGAACCTCTTTCCCCTTCTTTCCAGGGGTCGGATGAGCTG
Source organism: Podarcis vaucheri (assembly GCF_965113315.1). NCBI lineage: Eukaryota > Metazoa > Chordata > Lepidosauria > Squamata > Lacertidae > Podarcis > Podarcis vaucheri. Next base: position 35,133,131 of record NC_138764.1, read on the forward strand.
CAGTTGTGAACAAGCCATGTATAATATGCACATATAACTACATCAGATTGGTCTGAATTGGTTAAAGCAAGTGAGCTGGAGAAAAATCTGCAAGCTGCTCTAATTTAGACTTCCTCTGGACTTAATTAAGCGACTTTAGATTTGCTTTGTCTTTCCTTTGATATTTAGCCAAGAATCTTCTCAATAAACCTATTTCTATTCTAGGCTTGAGAAATAACACACCGTAGGCACATAGTAGGCTTGTGAATGCAATCAGACTTATTATCTAAGTTGATCATTATTTTCTACAGAATTGATTGCTATTTATGATCTTTAATAGAGGTCATTATTATATTACATGCATTCTGAGTATGATTATGTTGCTTTAAATTAAAGCTTGCAGTTAGCAAGGATAAAGTATTTCTGATTATTATTTTTTTACAAAGTGCAAACTAAAGCAATTCCATAAATTATATGCATTGTGGTATAATGGGATGGCTGTTGTTTTTTGTACCAGTATCTCTAGGTAGAAAAAATATATACAGATGGTAAATTTTGCCTTCAGTTGTCAAACCACAAGGAACTTCCCAAGGAAGTTAGTGGCCTTGATTGGGCAAAACAGATGAAAGCTGGACCTTAAAAAACACACACACACAAAACCCTTGGTCTTTGGGGCTGCTACTTCGATTACAGAGTGGGAGTGCTTAATTGTAATACCCACTATTGCAGACAGAGAGGGAGTGGTAAGAAGGATGCAATCAACTGCTTGTGATTTTAATCCTTGCTCATCTTGTCTTATGAAACAAAGCCAGGAAAGACTAGAATGTACTTGCTAGAAGTTTCATTTTGTTAAGTAGTGAATGCAATGGCCTTTATTTATCGGCTTATGATCTAGGGAAAGGGAGGAAATTAGCTGGAATGTTAGCCTGCACTTTCTAGAACTTTCTGCGCAAACGAATTCGTACATCTCTGAATCTTGTGATGCACTTCTCCAAACAAAAATGTGTACAATAAAGGGCATATATTGGGCGAATGTGTCCATAAAATCCATATATTAATGAAAATAGCATACACAAATTGCATCGTACTTGAGAAAATTGATCTCAAATACAAGTGTATTAGGCAAAACCCCATGCAAAGGGGTGGATATTGGGGAATGCGTTCACTAAAATACTGACAAAGTTCTATGATGAGTTTTTTTTTGGGGGGGAGTAATTGCAAGCTGCTGCTGAAATGTGCAAACTGGAATTCACATTGGAAAAAAGAGAAACTCGGATAAACTGAAATAGACTGATTTGTCTGGCCCCAATTGGGGCCCCAGCATAAAAACTTCCAACTTGATTTTCTGATTTCTTACCATTACATCCATGATCACCTCTTATTCCTTGCCCCCATCCAAATTGTATGTGTGGGCAGGGAATGGGGGCGGGGGAGAGATTCCCTAACGGGTGAGAATTCTGGCAGCTACGTCGAGAACTGGAATGAGAAATGAAATGATAATGTCTACCCATACGCACTATTTTAATTAATGTAACATTTCCCCCCTTTTATGTAATTATTGGTCGTAAATTACTGTAAGCTTTTCGTTTTTTAAAAAAAAATTAAAAAGAAGAGTAAAAGGGGAAAGCATCTGGGACCCTGCCAGAATGGCTTTCAACCTAGGCTTGGCAGTAAGAATGTGCTCCTGGCCTTGGTAGAACTATGCATATGGAAACTGAAAGGGAATTATTCTCTGATGCTTCTGCAGCCTATGCTTGAAGCCACTCGTCATTTGTGGTGGGTTATTGATGAAGTGCACAGCACCTTGTGAACATTCTCAGAACCACACGTGAATGGTTCTATTCATTCTTGTCAAGTGACCTGAAGAGATTGATGAGTGTCTGTTTATGATCTCATCTGAGGAGGATTCCCGTATTGTTTAGGTTCCTTCTCTCTCTCTCTCTCTCTCTCTCTCTCTCTCTCTTTGTGTGTGTGTGTGTGTGTGTGTGTGTCCTCTTTCAATATGTATGTGACATTGCTATATAATCAGATGTGTCATTAGGATCCTGATAACACCCTGATCTAGAGTTGTTTGGTTTATTTGTTTGTAAATCTGACCCAGGTCCTGCAGTCTCATTGCCCAAGAAGCAGATGCTTATTTTATGATGACCAGTGGTATTCTACTTTTAGATGAGCAGAAGAGAATTGCCGGGAGGGGCAAAGTCAGTACGGTAGCTTCCTGACAGGTGCATTGCTGTTGCTTACCAAGAGAGGGAAAGGCTAGGTGGCGGTGGATTCGGTGTGGTGCAAATGTTCTCTTGCTGCTGCATTTGCCCTGCACCAACCTCCCTGTTCCCTTGCCTCTCCTGCTAAGCAACAGTGGGACACCTGCCAGGAAGCAAGCATAGCAGCTCCATCCAATCCAGGGAGCTGCTTCTGCATATGAGTTACATAGGTGAGATAAGCTTCCTTGATCAAACTTTAGTACACACAGGATTGGACTATGTATCATCGGATGTTATCTTTAGACCTACAGTTATTTGGGAGGGAAGTGGGTGGCGCTGTGGTCTAGAACACTGAGCCTCTTGGGCTTGCTGATCAGAAGGTCGGTAGTTCGAATCCCCATGATGGGGTGAGCTTCCGTTGCTCTGTCCCAGCTCCTGCCAACCTAGCAGTTTGAAAGCACACCAGTGCAAGTAGATAAAAAGGTGCGGCTGCGGAGGGAAGGTAAATGGTGTTTCTGTGCACTCTGGCTTCCGTCACAGTGTCCTGTTGTGCCAGAAGTGGTTTAGTCATGCTGGCCACATGACCCGGAAAGCTGTCTGTGGACAAACACTGGCTCCCTCAGCCTGAAGTGAGATGAGTGCCGCAACCCCATAGTCACCTTTGTCTGGATTTAACCGTCCAGGGTCCTTTACTTCTTCTTCTTTTTTTACCTTTTACAATTCTTTGGGATTATAAACCAGATAATTGTCATATTTAAACCTGCAGCTAAAGTGGATGTATTAATTTGAGTTCTGGTTCTGCACTATACATGGTTTAACTTTAGCTCCATGTGTGTTCTGAACACTTTGTATAAAGTGAGGCAAACAGGGAAATGCCCTTTAACTTTTCACTCTCGTTCGTCTCGCATGATCCAGAGTGAGCAAAAATATTTGCAAGACTGAAGATGCTGTCGTGAAAACATGCCAGCAAATCACACGAACTCTGTGTGCACATGCATGAAATGACTTTTTGACCAATAATACTACATTCCCTGATTTAGGTCTGCCTGCTCAGTTATCTATCTTGCTGTTGCTACTCAGATTTCCTGGACATTTAGCAATTAGAAGAACAATAAAAGCCTTTTGCTCTCCACCCTCTCATTTAAAGAGAAGGTTGGTAATTGAAACCTAGAGTTTTTGAGTTGAAGCTGGGGCAGTGTACTAAACCACACAACATTGACTGCTGTGTCATCATTCTTGGATTCCCATCTATTTCCTTCTGCCTACATGCTATATGTACTGATACACTGGCTTGATGACTCTCACATCAGTCTACTGCAGTGTGTAAGAATTCACCCATTCAAGCAGTTGGCAAGAAGATAGGCTCCTTTTGATGGAGTCCAGGCGTCACTTCAAGATGGATTTAGAGGATGAGTCTATACGTTACTTGGATCCTGCATGCGATCCTACTTGTTGTCAAGTAGTGGTGTGATAGATTGGGCTCACACGCGACAGATAGTTAAAGGTGGATAACTGATGGACATTAATTGGTACCAGCTTGCAGTAGGTCTGATCAGGGTCCACAGATTCAAGGTATCTTTTATTTTACAAATCCATTTCACTGCTGCATATTAGAATACCACTTTCACATTACAAATACTGTGCATGAAGAGGGAATAATAAGGAGAGGGTGTGCGTATTTGAGAGAGAGATATCTGTTGGACCACTCTCACCTATTGGGAATAGAGAGAACATATTTTGTGCTTGCTACAACAGTGTCCCCAAATGCATAATTTTATTTTTCAACTTAGAGGTATATGGAAGCAAGCAAAGGATGTCTCACGCATGCCAAAACGTTGGTAGCTGCAATCCAATATGCATTTCAACACTACATCCAGCCTGGCTGGCCTCCATCGACCTGCCTATGGTATGACACCAGCATCGCTCTGCTGGTGTGGAGCTTCCCTTCCAGCCTCCGGATATTTTGGCTGGGGGAAGTGCCACTAGTAGGATCCCCCAGGATCTGGAAATTAGGCTTTCCAAGCATGGGAAGAGAAGGACCAGGGCTTTTTTTTCAGGTTCCAGCACCTCTCAAGTGGGTGCCATTGTCATTATAAGAGAACAAGGGTTCATGGTGAGTTCTGGCACCTCTTTTTCTAGAAAAATAGCACTGAGCAGCACTGTGCTGGCAGCCTAGCTGCCATCATGTGGTGATATTGGGCCTAATATGGGCCAAACTGCTGCACCCGTTCCAGGCTTGGACAGAACCACCCATCCTTACCCACAAACACCCTCATTTTTACTTTATATGTGAAGAGGAAGACGATTGCGCTGGCTGGTCCAACAACCCTGGTCTCCTTATGTCCTTTGACTCCATCCCTGGCCTTCGTGCATTGAGACAAATGTAGTTTAATCAAGGGTTCCTGCTGGAATACTGGGCTTTCAGAAGAAAGTTGAAGTTCCTTCAGATGCACTGTGAGAAATAGTGTTCCAGGCATAAGTAGCTACTGCAGACACTAGCTACTGCAGCAGGAACAGAAGTTTGCAGATGGTAGTCATCTGAAGAGGACGGGACCACACCAGAAATGCACACAGATCCACTTACTATAAAGATGATGTGTGGTTTCATGGGTTCGATTCCAACAGAGCCACTCTAATGGCCCTCTTTGAGCAGCCTCCTCCCTACCCTAACTATACTGTCAGGAATGCCGAACCCATAGTACATCATAACTGGGATCAGCCCCCTAGGCTGGCTTGAAGGCACAACTAGGTCAGTAATTCATGGGACCAGACTGTTAGTACCCATCAGTGGAAAATATCTGAACTGGGGACATAACAAACACGCTCCCATTAATATCAAGTCCCTTCAAGACTGTGAGAAACAGTTATTTCCTGGTAAACACCAAAATGTATGTACAGCTTTTCTCTTCCTGGAATATTACTTTTCAGGAGCATGTGATCTAGCTATTTCCACTGGCAGTTCTGAAATAAATGAAACTTAACATGTACAAACTAAAACAAAAACAAAATAAAGCTGCCAATAGCTTAAAAAAAGAACAACAACCTCACCTTTGCTTTCTTTTAAAAGAAAGGTCTTGCTGATCACAGAAAAGTGCTTTTCGTGTTAATAAGGCTACTTTTGGAGATCCAATGTTGTTTTTCACTAAGAGAGAGAGTAGGAGGCATTTGAGAGGTTGACTTCTCTCCCATAACACGAGTGTGTTTAAAATAGTGGCAACGTGTGCTTTATGAGGAAATGAGAGAGGGCCTAAAATGCCCTTAATTTGTTTTTATAATAAATATCATTAAATGAAAATGTGAAGCCATATATTTCATATATTTTTTTCCTGCTTGCAGCTTTGAATGTCAAAGAGAGAGAGAGCCATTTCATGAGATGGTTGAAAATAAGCCATTGCTAACAATGAAGTCACTATTTTATGGAAACCTGATCAACTTTCTTGGATAATTTTGGATATTGTAACAATATTTTTCAATGCAGGGGATCACTACAATCCAGGAACTTGAGTATGGAAGAAATGAAAAATGGTTACCATGGCAGTTCCAACTGGACATGGAAAACCTGTCCCCACCTTCAACAAACTAAGCACTTAATGTTCCAAATCCATATACTTGCTTTTATAAGTATGCAAGCTCCTTATATAATATTAGTAATATGGTATTTGGAAGGGGGGATGTAACCAGAGATACAATATGAAAGGTTAATTAAAAAATGGTTGCGGGGGGGGGGGGGGGAGAGAAAAGACCGCATGGAAAGTAGGGCAAAGGGGTTCCCTGCTATACCTTTTTAATGAAGTCTCGGTCGTTTGATGGCTCCTAGCCCCATTCTTCAACACTTCCACAAAAATGTCACATTCTTTATTGGGGGAAAGTGTGGAATGTGCCTTAACCACATCAAGTGCACCATTTTACAGTTCAAGTTCAATTAATTAAGCCTCTATTCTTCATGCATGACTAGCCATCTCTCACTTATAGACCCAAGGCGTAGCTCGAAGGGGGCAAGTCAGGAAGCCGGTAAATAAATATATATTAAAAAGAAAAGGGAGCATTCTCTGTGTTCATTTTTTAAAAAAAAAATGTTACAAAAAAACAAAACAAAACCCCAAACAAAATAAACACTTCTTTATATATACTAGATGCAAGTGTGCCCCCCAAAGAGGTTATATATGTTGTAGATTTGCAAATTAGGGAAAGCGTATTACTGTGTCCCAATAACATGTGCTTTTGGGGGTTGGGGGGAGGAGGAGGAGGAATGGTTTTAATTGCAACAAAGAAAGGGCAACCTCCTTTATGCATGAAAAAATATCTGATTCTATATACTGAAGCTAGAAAGGAGGTAATGTATGCATAACAGAATGAGTAGAATGAAGGAGATGGGGGTCACCAGCAACTCTTGGCATGGATATATTAATGGGACTGGTGTGTGGGTGTAAATCTCGCCCTTAAAATATCAACATGTAGCCTAAATTTGCAAGGAATTAAAAAACAGAATGATCCATGGCAGAAGCCACAGAAAGAAGGGGGTTGTCTAACAGTACGTTTCTGAGCACAATTCAAAGTGGGGTGCTGACCCTTAAAGCCCTAAACAGCATCGGCCTAGTGTACCTGAAGGAGCGTCTCCACCCCCATCGTTCAGCCCGGACACTGAGGTCCAGCGCCGAGGGCCTTCTGGTGGTTCCCTCAATGCAAGAAGGGAGGTTGCAGGGAACCAGGCAGAGGGCCTTCTCAGTAGTGGCGCCCACCCTGTGGAACACCCTCCCATCAGATGTCAAGGAAATAAACAACTATCTGACTTTTAAAAGACATCTGAAAGCAGCCCTGTTTAGGGAAGTTTTTAATGTTTGATCTTTTATCATGTTTTTAATGTTCTGTTGGCAGCTGCCCAGAGTGGCTGGGGAAACCCAGCCAGATGGGTGGGGTATTGAGATATCTACTCAAACAGATTTCTTTCAGAAACTGAAACTGAGTTCTTCATTTGCTTCTGAACATGGACTAAACCCGTGGAAACATGTGATGCCTCCACGTAATGGGGAAGCAAGATGATTCCTGATGGACTGTCTTCTTGTGTATCTACCAGACATCCACAGATGGAGACCAGCATACATGTGTGCAGGCAAAATCCTTTACTGGAGTTTAGTGACCCAGTAGCTCAGACCTACTGCATGTGTTGGATTTTACATATGTAGGGCTTGTGTAAAATAGCATAGACCAGACTTCCGGGGTTGGCGCGATCGGGAAATGGCGGATTCCCTCCGAGCTCCGGAGGGAATCGGCTCAGCGGTGGATGGGTCTTTGCCGTGCCGGCGACACGGGGACCCTTAAAAACCGCAGGCGTGGAAGCCTGCGGACTGAAGACTCGGTGGGTGCCTTAAGCGCCCCCCCCTGATTCGCGAAGAGCCTTTTTAAAGGCTGCGGAGGGGATACGGGGGACGGCGCGGCACTGAGAGTCGATCGCTACCGCCGCTGAGCGAAGCCGCGAGCCATGACCCGAGAGCGCTGACTTCCTTCCTTAAAATTTGGACTGAAAAGAAGAACCCGTGAGTAAATTGGAATCGAATTTTAAAAATTTTACCTTTTGAATTTGAGACGATCGGGGGGTGTGCTAAAAGGAAGTCCGCACCCCCCCTTGCAGATGATCTAGAGCAAAGACATAAGAACTAAGCTGGAGTTTTTACCCTGTAAAGGGTGAGTTCTAAAGAGACAGTAACTTCCAAGATTTGGGAAAGTAATTTCGAGCAGGAGAGTAGAGTGTTGGAAGTGTTTCTGTTTTGCTGTAAACAACCCTCCCTCCCGGGCCCGGGAGCGTTTTGTTTTGGAGCCTGTATAAAAGGTACAGAATTTGACAGCTGTCAAAGCTGTCAAATGGACTGTTAATAGTGGAAAAATTGCTATTTAAGATCCCTCCGGATTAAAAGGAGTTACAATTGAATTAAAACTGTTGGAAACAAAGAAACAATAACAAGATAGAGGATTGTTGGAGAAAAGAACACTAAGTAACCAGATTCCCTCTAGGGGGAATTCTGTGGAATTACAATGGCTGTGGATGGAAAGATACTGGGGGAAATCGAAAGGATGTTCTATCTGGTGGGAATCTTACAAGAGCAGACTACTGCTATGAGCAAACAATTGATGACCTTGAATTCTGAAACAAGCAGTTCTGCTGAATGTAATGAGGACTTGAATGAGAAAGAATCCACAGCTGAATTTGAAATGATAAATAAAGAAGAGGAGAAGACAAAACAAGAAAGAGAACAAGTGAAGTGGGAAAGCACTAACCAGAAGCTGACACCTGGAGAACACAAGCAAGGAGACTATTGGACTAAATCTACTTTAAGCCTACGAAAGATGCAGAAGACGAAAGTGGAGGCCCTGGGAGTCTATGAAATTCAGGAATTTGAAATAAAGAAATATAATTGGGGCCTCCACATAGATTCTGACTCTGATTATCTTCAAGAAACAGGCCTTGTGGAAATTCTTCAGCAGTTGTTTTCAAATTTGGGAAGAGACTATGGACTGATTGGACTGATTGTGAAAGAACTCTTTCGAGATTCGATGACCGACATAAAGGACTACCAACAAAATCGGCAGAGAGGGACTGAAAGAGACTTGAGAGCCTCGGACGTGCGGAACCCAGGCTAAGAACTGTTATTTTGGACATGTTTCGGGAAGAGACGCAAATCGGGGATGGGAGGGAGGGAAGGATTTAACTTTAACAACACTCAAGACCAGGGGGTTTAGTTAATAAGATAATCATTCAAGACAAAATGAGAAATCGATGGAAGGAATCTGGGGTCCAACTTAGGAAAAATTTATTCTCGCTTCTCTCTATAAAAGGACTAATATTAAGATTGAAAAGAGGAGAAATGCCAATTTGCTGACATAAATTTGGGAATAGGGATGCAAGGGAGGGGGTGGGGGGAAGTCAAGGATCAGGGTTAGAAAATAAGTTTTTTGGAAATTATATATGTTTGTTGTCTTTTGTGTTTGTGTTTGTGTTTTGTTGTTGTCTATATAAAATGTGAAAACCTAATAAATTTAAAAAAAAAAAAAATAGCATAGACCAAAGTTTTGGATTACAACTTCCATCATCCCCAGTCAGCATCGCCCAAAGTCAAGGGTGATAGGAGTTGTGGACCACAACGTCCAGAAGACTCCGCAAAGGCTCCTCCTACCCTTACAAACATTATCTACACATATGGAATACATATGGGAGCCCAGAGATGGGACCAGGTGAGCTGGGTGAGCAGGATAGAGCCCCTTCTCCTACAAGGTGCAGTTTCCAACCACATAAAGTTTTGTGTGAACTAGACCAATGCATCTGTGTTGTTCTCAATACTGTCATGGAGGCAAACGCTACACCTACTAGCGAGAATGTTTTTTGGACAAGAGACGGTATGTGAAAACACTCTCATGATCTGTACCTATTTGAAGGGTTGTCCACCCCAAGCCTGGTTTATGGTTTAAAGAAGAGAGAACTGTGGCCTTGAGGTTGCCCATCAACAGTCTGTACAGTGGTACCTCAGGTTAAGTACTTAATTCGTTCCAGAGGTCCATTCTTAACCTGAAACTGTTCTTAACCTGAAGCACCACTTTAACTAATGGGGCCTCCTGCTGCCACCATGCCACCGGAGCACGATTTCCGTTCTCATCCTGAAGCAAAGTTCTTAACCCGAGGTACTATTTCTGGGTTAGCGGAGTCTGTAACCTGAAGCGTATGTAACCTGAGGTACCACTGTATCTGGACAGCAGACTTAACAAGCATATGGGTCACCTGTCATAGTCTTTCCATTATGGTGGATGTATTGCATTTCTATTTAAATTACAGTAATTATTTCTAAATTAGCATATCTCTTTCTCTCCACACACACACACCATTTATGCAAATCTCTGTTCTCATTTCTCCTCTTTTTTGGCATTGTCTAAGTGGTCACTCTATCTGGTGTTCTTGTTATTCTAGGCAGTGCTGTTTTTCTAGAAAAAGAGGTGCCAGAACTCACCATAAACTCCTCCCTTGAATGGCAATGGCGCCCATCTGAGAGATGCTGGAACTGAGTTTCAGCTGAAAAATAACCCTGATTCTATGGTATAGAATACAGTGGTACCTCAGGTTAATAACTTAATTTGTTCTGAAGGTCCGTTCTTAACCTGAAATTGTTCTTAACCTGAGGTACTGTGTTAGATAATGGGGCCTCCCGCTGCCACCGTGCGATTTCTGTTCTCATCCTGAGGTAAAGTTCTTAACCCAAGGTACTATTTCTGGGTTAGCGGAGTCTGTAACCTGAGGTACCACTGTACTGAGGCATAGACATGGCTAGTAGCCATTGAAGTCTTTCACCTCGGTCAATCTTTACACATTCTCCACCTATATCACATTTATCAAAATATCTCCAGTGCCATGGATTAGTTTACAGGGCTGGAGTGGTAAAGGGGAAAGTGTTGGTAATGGTTCCACAAGAAATGGGTTCAAGTCACCAGCAAACTATGAGACACAGTGGGAGGGCTTGAGCAACTCAGGGTTGTAAAGACTGTGGAGAGGATAATTTGGTGCAGTCTTCCCACTTTGGATCAAATCTATGCTCCCAAGTGCCATAAGAAAGCTGCAGAGATAGCGCAGGATAGTGGGCACCCCAGAAATGATCTCTTTCAGCTTCTGCCTTCTGGAAGAAGGTACAGGGTTAGAAAGACTAGGACTAGCCGCCTGAGAAATGCGATTTTGGTTTTAAACGCAGTGTAAGGAGTCTCTATGGGAGTATATTGTATTTAAAAATGGGGTATCAGAGTTTTTAGGGGGCTAACCAGGTTGGGATAGCTGGGATAGCAGGCTTGTTGGTTTTTGAATGTCTTATGTAGATTTTTTCAATTTCATTGTTCTGTATGGGACAGTGACAATAAAGATTTTCGTATCGTATTTCTTTGTCTGACAAGGTTTGTTGGTTAGGATAGTATGGATAAAACAGCCCCTTCCATACTTCCTTGAACTCCTTGGAGGCAGGATACGATACAACTGTGATTACGATTACATCAGCAAACTCCTAAAATATCCGGTAATATGCCTGCACTGATACGTTGGTAGCTTTATCTAGACTCCAATATGGAACGAATTAAGGAGCGTAGGCTTTATTGTATCATATTGGATGGTATCACAGAATGACTCAGTGCGTTCTTAAGTCAGGGGTTTGGGCTTACAGTTCATGAACCTCAGCACCACCTGCCATACCCCTTTTGAAATCGGGGGTTTCTTTCAAAAGCAGATGGTGCTAAGATATTGTGTGTGAGTGTGTGTAAAGCAGGGAGTTTCTCCTGATCAAATAAAAAAACATCCCAAGATAAATCGATAAATCTCACTGGGCATACCCTGAAGAGCGATTTGGAGTCCTGCCACAGAATTTGGTTAGAATTCTTGTCAAAAGAAGGTTGAGAGAATGAGAGAGAGACAGAGAGAAAGAGAATAATTGTTTGGTTTTTTTGGAAAACATTGTGAGAATTAAGATGTAGCATTCCTACAGGATTAGTGGGAGGTGGGGATATACTTTCAGTTTACCCAAGTTTATTTTTTCTCCTATGGCTGCTGTATGTTTCTTATTCCTGGCTGAGATAAACTCACTTCACAGTACTATACATGAATGCCTCTCTCTTTTCTATTGCTTTTTTCTCTCTCTCTGGACCTCTTGGGTGCTCCATAAAGTGCGTATTCAGGCTGTATCTGTTTTTAGCAACACACCTGAAGCAATAAAACCAGCCCTGTGGTTTCATAGAGGTGCATTACTAATGTGACATCCTCCCTATGTATCACACATAAAGAACAGAGCCCCAAACTGCAAAGCCAGCCTGCGTTAGGATCCCTACATAGCTTCTTGTCTTCTCCAACAAGTCCCTTACAAAGAAGGTGGCTAGGGTGGGGAAGGAGATGCAGAATCTAGCTGAGCGGTTTGCTCCTGCAATTCGCAAGCATACCCCCAAACGATTAAGCCGACTTAATAAAGCAACAGTTCTTGAGCTTAGCATATTTTCGCATCTGAAGCAGTTCCCGTCTTATTGCTGCTTTCTCCCCTCATCTTCCTACAAGCAAGAGGGGGGCAAAGTGAAAGAAAAACAGATTACTGTAAATGTTGGCAGGGAATTCAATTTGCATCATTTTCTTAGAAGTCACATGATTTGGATTTCCTCTTGTTTATGATAGATTGCAAAGGCCTTCCAGATGTTTTTAATTCTCAGACTTTTTTTTTTAAGGAAGGCAATATGATCACACACACAGAGATATAGATGATAGATAGAGAGATGATGATGATAGATAGATATGACAATAGACAATGAATTAACATGCCACAGCAAGCATATCAGGCTGACACATATTTCTACGGATGACCATAATACAGTGAAGCCAGGCATTTGCCGAAGACAACCAGGCAGACTGCAGGCGAAGGGAGTTGAAGGGGGCTGGGAGTGTACTTTCAGTTCCTGTTTCCAGTTGAAATCACCATCAGCCCCAGCCCCAGGCCAAGCCCACAGCGCAGCTCTATTGGTCTAGGTAGGTTGCGTTTACTTCCTGCATAAACATAAACACCTCTCAGCTGTATTGTTAAGTTGAAAGAAGCAGCTTGTTGACACGGTGCTTTCTGAAGTTCGGAGCCAGGATATTGCAAGAGGGAGAGAGAGAGAGAGAGAGAGAGAGAGAGCGCGATGGCATTTTAACGGCTGCTCGACTGTGAAGAGTGTTTGTGCAGGAAATGCTGGAGGCCTGCCCAGTTTGCTGTGCTAGGAGCTGGAAGGAAATGCAACCGGGCAAAGGGACACCTGAATGAAGCCCCGAGACTTCACATGGGGGCAAAGCAGTTAGCATAAAAGGACATTGGCCAGGCACTGGAGGAAATTGGCAATGGACAGTGGTGGCGAACCTTTCAAAGTCCATCCTGACTCTGCCCCTCTTATCAATGCAGGTAACTCTCTGTTCTTCATAGACAAATGACAGGCTGCCTCTGGCGCATATCTGTATGAATAAAGTGGGAGGAGAGGAAGGCCGGATCAAAGAAAGCTAACATTGTGAATGGGGCACGGGAGGTGTTTTGTGCTTCTTGAGCAGTGTTGTTTCCTTTTCTTACTACAGTTGTCAAAGCCAGAATCTCTGGGACACTGGTATCTGATGAAATGAATCTCTGAGTTTGTTATAAACTTTTTAAATATTTGCTTTGAAGAACACTGGGGTCCGTCAGATACTTATGGAGCCATTAGATGCTAATGGGGTCCCTAGAATAATGAAGTCTGCAATGAGAAGACATATCATGCTGTCTTTCCCTGAAGGACAATTTGCCCAGCACTTCTGACCTTCCCATGCAAAACCCAGCTATGGGATAATGTTGAATGGGTTCCCATGTGCATATGCGGTTCATGCAGGACAACCACTGCGTGACAAGAAACTAGGGCCACATTCATACCATACATTTAAAACATTGTGACACCACTTTCAGCAGTCATGGCTTTCCCCCAAAGAATTCTGGGAGCTGTAGTTTAAGGGGTGCTGTGGGTTGTTGTTGTTTAGTCGTTTAGTCATGTCCGACTCTTCGTGACCCCATGGACCAGAGCACGCCAGGCACTCCTGTCTTCCACTGCCTCCCACAGTTTGGTCAAACTCATGCTGGTAGCTTCGAGAACACTATCCAACCATCTCGTCCTCTGTCGTCCCCTTCTCCTTGTGCCCTCCATCTTTCCCAACATCAGGGTCTTTTCCAGGGAGTCTTCTCTACTCATGAGGTGGCCAAAGTACTGGAGCCTCAGCTTCAGGATCTGTCCTTCCTGTGAGCACTCAGGGCTGATTTCCTTCAGAATGGATAGGTTTGATCTTCTAACAGTCCATGGGACTCAAGAGTCTCCTCCAACACCATAATTCAAAAGCATCAGTTCCTCGGCGATCAGCCTTCTTTATGGTCCAGCTTTCACTTCCATACATCACTACTGGGAAAACCATAGCTTTAACTATATGGACCTTTGTTGGCAAGGTGATGTCTCTGCTTTTTAAGATGCTGTCTAGGTTTGTCATTGCCTGTGGGTTGTTAGGAAAACCCTATTCCTTTCCCAGAGCTACAATCCCCAGAGTTCCATGTGAAGAGGGATTGGATTGCTAAACCACTCTAGAAATTGTAGTTCTGAGAGGGCAATAGGGGAAATGCTGGTATATCTGAAAGGGCTGGGTAAAGCTGGCCATAGTTCCAAGGTGTGATGGGACCACTCACTCTGTCAACAGCACTACCCATATAAAAAATGAAAAGGTTGATAGCAAAATTTCCAAGTAGCTTTAAATACGTTTTTTTATACCTTCCAGCATGGATGTTACCATGGGATTATTGGAAGGTGAAGGAAATTATCTTACGAATGGATAACAGGAAGAATGTAAATGTATCATTAAACAATCAGAGGCAAAGAAATGACCCTTCTGTGCCCTTCTTCAGCCATATGGTACCTGTAGATACTGAACATGTGGCAGCTAGCCCCACCCCCTAGTTTCGAATATTTGTGTTGTGTTGATGTATCATCATCATCATGGTGGCACCAGTGTGTGCCTGTGTCAGTGTGATGGTGGCCACCAATGTGTATGGATATACATGCATGGGGCTTCCTCCTTGTGGATGGGGACATTGAGCAACCTGAATTTTCATCTCCATGGAGGAAGAGCTGCATGCAAGCATCCAAATGTGCACAAGAACCCCTTGGCTGTTGTGTGTGTTAATATGTAAGGTACAAGGCATGTTCTCATGAACTTCTTCACACATTGATTAACAAATGCATGAAGAGGGCTTCTGGGTCTCTGAAATCCTATAGGTGACTTTAAAATAGCAACCTTTGGGGGGGATGTTACCCATTAGTTATACCAGTTTCTAAGCATTTCTGCTGCTTCACAGGACAGCAGTGTGTGTGTGTGTGTGTGTGTCTACTAACACATCTGCAGCAGCTGTTTCAGGTCCCCAGAAGTAAATCAGCTCTAGAAGTTAGCCTGGGAAGTAATGGATACCACGGAAAATGTGGTTGGTGTTCAGCCGAGAACCGTAATAGTTATGGAGATACTATTGCCATCCAAACAGAGAACCAGCAACCCAGGATAAGTGTAGATTAGTTTTTGAAAATGCTTATAAAGGTGAAGAGGTTTGTATTGCTATCCAACAGCAACAAAAGCAGGTTGTGAGACAGAGGGAGAAATTCTGGTTGCACGCCTGCATTTGGGTATGTCTATGGATGGTTATTATTAAAATTGTGAAGCAAGTATTTAGGAAAATTATGCAAAGCCTGTTGAAAGACAGTTTTGCAGTTATTTGTGCTGCAGGCATAATAAAATATTTGAGCCTTGTCCCACCTGTGGTGAAATGGAAAATTAGCAGCATGCTGGCATTGAAAGATAACTTAAGGAAGCAAAATATTTGGTTCCAATCTTCTGGTTGGCGTTATGATATCCTAATTGACAGTCACTTGACTGGGGATGAGCATGCTATCTCTGAGAAGGCCAGAACCAATTCAAATAGAGCAGCTATTTGTGTTGGATTTGAAGGCCCGAAGTTACCTGTAAAGCAGATTTGAGTATTTTGATTGGCTCTCAGCAAAGTCATAGTGAGTATTAAGGAGCAAGCAATTCATCGTGATGTTAAAGATGGGCTGCAGCTTCTCCACCAACTATAGTCCAATGCTGCCTAAGCTGAGCAGCTGAGTTCATGTTGTATGTGCTGGGGAGTGCGGCATTTGTTAGCAAATGAACGCCAGAGGAGAATCCATAGCATAGTGTTTTACAGTGCTTGTTTTTCATTTAGAAGACCCAGTTTGAACCAAAATGGTCAGCCCTGGGCTGCCAGACCAGTGATCTGACTCGGTTTAAGGTACCTTCACTTCTCCATCTTCCCCTCTCTATTAGGGAGGCCACTTGCTTGTTGCTACAAAAGACGATAGACATTCACATAACATGCTTTATATGTGTAGATGCACACTGAGGAATAATTACTATAATTTTGACATAATACATCAGACCAATGGGAAGAAATTTGACCAGGTGACCTGTGTGCCTCCTCAGGTGCCAACCGTTGATGGGTAGCTTCTTTGCTTTCCCTCCTTTTTTAAAAAAAAAATATATATATATATATATTAAAGGCTTAAAAATTACAGGAAGAAAAAAAAAACAAAAAATTTAACAGAACATATATTACAATACATAAAAAGAAAGACATAGAAAAACAATACAACAATACAGCAAAAAGAAACAATAACACTAAAACACACTTCCAATATTCCATATCTTTACCTTTCACTTACTTGTTTCATCGACCTCCTCGACCTCCCTTTTTTGTATTCTAGTTCAATTAATTGTTTCAGCAAATTCTTTCCATCTTTCTCAATTTTTGTTCTATAATTTATCTTAACGGTCTAACCTTAAATTTTTCATTTTGGCCCATTATCAATCAGCTTTTACTTAATTCTTTATTACATTTCTGCTAAAACCATATAACTTCATTCCAGCATCCTTCTAACATTCATTAATTTTGCAATGTTTTTGCAAATATACTTTAAATTTTTTCCAATCTTCTTCCACCGACTCTTCTCCCTGGTCTCGGATTCTGCCAGTCATTTCCGCCAGTTCCATGTAGTC
Source organism: Podarcis vaucheri (assembly GCF_965113315.1). Taxonomy (NCBI): domain Eukaryota; kingdom Metazoa; phylum Chordata; class Lepidosauria; order Squamata; family Lacertidae; genus Podarcis; species Podarcis vaucheri. The sequence goes on from NC_138764.1 coordinate 35,149,931, forward strand.
CATCAACTTCATCTGCCATCCTTCCCTGGTGGGTAGATCTTGTGTCTTCCAGTACTTTGCGATAAGTATTCTTGCTGCTGTTGTGGCGTACATAAAAAAACCCCTATCTTTCCTTGGCACCAATTGGCCGACCATGCCCAGGAGAAAGGCCTCTGGTTTCTTCAGGAAGGTATATTTAAATACCTTTTTCATTTCATTATAGATCATCTCACAGAATGCCTTAATCTTTGGGCATGTCCACCAAAGGTGAAAGAATGTGCCTTCAGTTTCATTACATTTCCAGCATTTATTATCGGGCAGATGATAGATTTTTGCAAGCTTGACTGGTGTTATGTACAGTGGTGCCCCGCAAGACGAATGCCTCGCAAGACGGAAAACCTGCTAGACGAAAGGGTTTTCCGTTTTTGAGCTGCTTCGCAAGACGAATTTCCCTATGGGCTTGCTTCGCAAGACGAAAACGTCTTGCGAGTGTTCTAAATTTTTTTCGCTTTCCCCCCTTTTTCTAAGCCGCTAAGCTGCTAATAGCCTTTTAGCCGCTGAGCCGCTAAGCCTTTAATAGCCGCTAATCCGCTAAGCCACTAATAGGGTTGCTTCGCAAGACGAAAAAACCGCTAGACGAAGAGACTCGTGGAACGGATTATTTTCGTCTTGCGAGGCACCACTGTACCACCTATAGATCATTTTCATTAAATTCTCTTTTAAGGCATTACATGCCGTAAACTTCATACCTGTGGTCCATAACTGTTCCCAGTCAGTCATCATAATATTATGTCCAACATCTTGTGCCCATTTAATCATAGCAGATTTCACCGTTTCATCTTGAGTATTCCATTTCAACAGCAAGTTATACATTCTTGACAAATTCTTAACTTTAGGGTCTAACAATTATGTTTCCAATTTTGATTTTTCTACCTGGAAGCCTAATTTTTTGTCCAAATTATATGCCATTATTTGATAATAATGGAGCCAATCTCATTATTTGATAATAATGGAGCCAATTTTTCAAAGCTCTGTAATTTTAATCTGTCACCCTCTTGTTCCAAAATTTCCCAATATTTCGGCCATTTGGCCTCCATATTGAGTGCTTTCCCTCCTTTGGACATAAACCAAACATAGACAGGAGAACCCTTTAAATAACAGGTGGTCCTTTGTAAAATAGTGAAATATACTCAGAGGATGCAGGGATACCTTACTCTCTGCTTCCATTATCAGCTCTGTGTGTGTTGTATACAAGCTGCGCAAGTGTTATCAGGTGCAAAAGAAAGAAATCAGGGAGGCATTGCCGAGTTTAAAACTTAAGGTGTATGTTTGGCATGTAAATGAAAGTACTAGGTTGGCTTATACAATTATTTAGGACAGAGGTGCCAATTTGCCCCCAAGATTGAGGGGGCCCGACATGCGTCACACGACGTCATGACATCTGGAGGAGCCAGTCGCTGAAGCTGCGATTTGTGGTGCACAATAAGCACTGGGGGCCCCAACATTTGGGGGGGTCCAGCCCCTTTCCAACAAATATTGAGCGGGGCCAAAGACACCTTGGCACCCCTACAGTTGGAGCGCCTTCTTTGCCTTGGTCACGCTAAGCTAGTCTGCTGCCCTCAGGTATGATGGATGTTCCCTGTGTTAAAGTAGGATTAGCTTGTTTACATGCAAAAAGGGGGCAGTGTTTCATCTTTTGCCTCAGGGAGAACCATACAGTGGTACCTCGCAAGACGAATACCTCGCAAGACAAAAAACTCGCTAGACGAAAGGTTTTTCCGTTTTCGATTTGCCTCGCAAGACGAATTTCACCTATGGGCTTGCTTCGCAAGACGAAAACGTCTCGCGACTTTGTTTCCTTTGTCTAAAAACAAAGACATGTTTTGTTTATAAAGTTAATTTATTTTCCCTTCAATTTTTGAACTGCTCTTTACAGTAATGTGTGACTTTAAAGAGCAGTTAATAAACTGTTGTTGTACCAAATTTGGCTTTGTTTGGACTTTTTTTGACCATAGGAACGCATTAATTGATTTTCAATGCATTCCTATGGGATTTCGTGATTCGCAAGACGAAAAATTCGCAAGACGACAAAACTTGCGGAACGAATTAATTTCGTCTTGCGGGGCACCACTGTACCTTGGTGCCTGAGGAAAGAAGCAGAAATCACTGGAATGCCTGAGATAAGGTGGTTCCTGAGAAGTCTAAGAAAGGGGAAGTCACTGAGAAATGTGGACGTTGCGCTCTTTTGAACCACTGTCCTGAGGGGAAGTGGCTTAAGAAAGCCTTTGCTATCCTGGTGCTCCCCAAATGTTGCTGAACTACAACTCCCATCATCTGCGGCCATTGGCTGTGCTGGTTGAGACTTATGGGAGTCGTAGTCCAAACCATCTGGAGGCCACCAGTCTGGCAAAGGCTGGATTTGGGTGCTGCTACGAGAGAATCAGGTGTCAGGAGAAGCCTCTGGCTGGAGTTTATCTCCCTGCATAACTGTATGAGAATTCTGAAAAGAACCATGGATTTTGTGGAAAGGACCAAACCGATTACCAGCCTCTGCTTGCAGCCTCGCATCTTGCCCGCTATCCTTTTCTCAAGAAGTGGACACAGATCTTGTCAAAGGTCTTTTCAAAATCTCCTTTTGTGAAGTAGGTGGTGCAACCTCATTTGATGAAGGTGCCTTCATCATAAGAGAGAAGTGCTGCTATCACTTTTCCTGGTAATGTGTAGAAGATTAAATTTACCCTCCCTGAGAAAATGAACGCTATAAATGCCATGGGTGGGGAAGGGATGCAATGATGAGTTCAAGCATTAACCCGATCTTCATCACAACTGATGGCAATGAATATATATATATATATATATATATATATATATATATATATATATATATATATCAGAAGCTGTAAATAATGCTTAGTGAACTGACTTCTGATACTTCCCACTTCTTGAGAAGTGGATGACATTGAGTATTGCGTACAGTGTACTCACACTGCAGAGGTTTAGCAACTGCACAGCGTAAGATATTTTGGCAGGGGTACCTGTGGGAGTAATGTCATCCTCCTCCCCTCACAATTCATGCTACCCCTGAGAATAGGGGCAGGGGGATTTGTGGGAAACTAGCTAATGCATCCATCAAAGAATATTTATTTGTTCATTAATTTATTTTATGAACATTGCACAAGTTATACACAACGCTATTTTACTGATCACCCTTTGTTCAGAGTTTACAGCCCATGACATGGTAGGAAGTGTAGCTCTGCCTGGTTTTGCCCTGCATTTGGTGTTGCACTGCAGCTGATTGGGAAAAAAATAAATTGGAAAAGCAAAGCATGTTATTTAATTTCTGATTGAGTCCATAATTCTAATGATTTTTTCTTCTTCTTCTTCCTTAAAATAAAGGAATGATTTACAAAGGGGTTGATTGGAGGGTAGAAAGAGAGAAAAGTCTACACTTCCCTTCCTCCCTGCTCAGTTAAATCCATCATTCTGAAGTAAGCTGAAGGGCAAAGTATTCACATGAAATTCATTTCAGAATTTTGGTCAATAGTTCTAGTGTGGGAAGCATGCAGTTAAAAGTGTAGACTCAACAGTAGCGCAGTGGCAGGACACATGGTCCCCAACCCATCCTCTGGTATCTCAAGTTCATAGACAGTAAAACTGGGAAAGACTACTGCCTATGACCTTGGAAAGCCATTTCCAGAACTAGATGAACCAATGCTCTGACCTTCAGTGTAAGTCAAAACATGGCAAGTGCTAGATAATCAAAATAGGCTCTTTCTGGTTCATGCCACTTTTGTAGGCCAGAAGTTCATTATGTCCTGTTTCCACCTTAACCAGTAATTAAACTCATCTTTGTGCACACAAACACCATATTTAAATATGCATTTTCAACATATTTTCGCTCAAAGTGTGCAAGTTTCTAAAATGCATTTTGATCCAGTTTTTGACCATTCAGAGAAATGCAAAGTATCGTGGACCATTAAGTTCTGATCCACACATTAGTTTGGGAAGCGCAGATCAGGTCAGTTTGTATCAGAATTCGCAAAGATGGAATTCCTCAAACGCACCCCTCGTATTGGTTGTTGTAAAACACTGTCATTTCGTCGGACAGATGTAGTTTTTGTGGACCAAGCTGGGAGAGGATGTGGGAAAGAGTGTCTCTCTTCCAGTTTCCTCCTGCTGCTCTATGCATTTCTGAAGGGAGAAAATGGTAGCTACTCTCACCACTTCATGACCAAGATGGCATGGTGGTGGTGGGCATTCAGAGGCTTCATAGATGCAGGGGGAGTGAGGGATGTGCCCACTGGCAACCTGTTGGCATTAGGGACCTTTCCTTCTCATCCTGGAAAGTGCATGAATTGAGGGTGAATGAATATACAGAGCACCACTTCAGCCTGCTGCCAGATTAATCATTTGTTGGACGTAGCAACTCCACGTTGACCATGTTCACAGCTTTCCAGTCATACTGAACAACACTGTTGAATCTGACTTCCACCCAAGGCCTCAATTAGGATACCGAGAGTTCCCATGCTTCCCTTGTCCACAATCCTCCAACATATTATTTATTACGTTGTTTTCTCCTAACTCCCATATCAAATGATTGCTTTCAAAAGAAAGATTTATTTAAATTTCTAAGTGAAGTGTCCTTCTAATGAAAACTCTGATCCTGCTTCTAGCAGAGCTCGCTGCAGTAACTCAATAGCTCCTTGCTTTCTTTTCACTAATTCTTAAATGTTTCCCTTCCTCTTTCCCTTGTGGGATAGGTGAGGAAAGCAGTTGCCTCCGCTGCTCATTGCATCACACACACCCCTCCCAAAAATAGATGGCTATTCTTATAATTTTGAATCCCAGCCCAGTTGGTGGTTCCTGGATTTCAGGCACTGAATATGAGTTCAGCCCTTCTAAATCAATCACTCTGGAAAAATATTTCTGTCGAAAGGAAATATTTTCTTGGCATTAAGGACTTCCTGATTATTATTATTATTATTATTATTATTATTATTATTATTATTATTTTAAGATTCAGTGTGTATTGTGTGAGAAGTGAACACTGGCATAAATGGATTTAATATGTAGAAAAATATTAAGCCATCAGTAGTGCCTTTCCTTCTGGGACGACTTTACCTTAAGATAGAGTACAACTGTTGCTTCAGGCCACAGATTGGGAATGCAAATTTAGGGATGGATGAATCTATCAATTTTGGTTTCTCTTAGTTTTTCACTTGGCCAGTTTTAAATTTAGTTGTCCACATTCCCATATTAGTTTGCATTTTGCTTTTGTTTATTATTATTATTATTATTATTATTATTATTATTATTATTATTTACTGAATTTATATACCGCCCTATACCCACAGGTCTCAGGATGGTCCTCAAGAAAATTTACCAACATTTCAGTTCAAATTTATCCCAATACAGTGGTACCTCGGTTTAAGAACAGCCCTGTTTATGAACGATTACGAACTCCGCAAATCCAGAAGTAGTGTCCCAGTTTGTGAACTTTACCTCGGTCTAAGAATGGAAGCCAAATAGTGGAAGGGCACCGGCAGCAGGAGGCCTTATTATGGAAAGCGCATCTCGGTTGAAGAACAGTTTCAGTTTAAGAACGGACTTCCGGAATGGATTAAGTTCGTAAACTGAGATACCACTGTACACATGTTTTTGTATACAAATGGATCCTGAGGCAACTTACAATCAATCAATAGTAACAACATGATAAAACGTAATGGAACATCACAAATGCAGCAAAAATCATGTAGAACAATTAACAAATCATCAGTGAAACAATTACAATCTATAAAACACTGTCAACAAAGCGACAACTAAAAATTAAGCTAAACATCACATTTAAAGCAAAAGTCCTGTTATATATTTAACAAATCAATACAGCATTTATAATCTATAAAACAATGTTAACAACATTAAGCAAAAAACTAAGCACTGTTAAGTTCATGCACACACTGCCCACCTACCCTATGACTCATAATCTTTCACTGTATTCAGCTCATTAAAGTACCCATAATGCCCCTGGCAGCAACTTGCTTCCAAGTTATACAGTGGTGCCCCGCAAGATGAATGCCTCGCAAGACGAAAAACTTGCTAGCCGAAAGGGTTTTCGGGTTTGCGTTGCTTCGCTGGACGAATTTCCCTATGGGCTTGCTTCGCAAGACGAAAACGTCTTGCGCTTTTTTCTTAAAGCCGCTTGAAGAGGCGCAGTTGCGACGGACCGTGCTTCACAAGACGAAAAACATCGCAAGACGAAAAGACTCGTGGAACGAATTATTTTCGTCTTGCGAGGCACCACTGTAATAGTAATTCAGAATACCAAAGAATACCCCTCTTCAATTATCCAGCTGTGAAGGGAAGATTCTTTTTCATCCATAGCCTTCAGCACGCATGGATCCTATACGAAGGATCATACACACATGGATCCTATTTGTTGCTGCTACCCACCCCTAACCTCCATGCCTTGACTATAACTTCTGCATGGCAGCCTAAACCCCAGTGCATGCTGGTTATGAACACGTGCCTCATATTTTTTTGAAGATTCCATGTCCAGAGCCTACATGCATTAGTGTCTGCCGGTACATTGTGGTCCAGTTTGACCATTCTACATTGGACTATAATGTTATTAGAAGAGAATAGCGTGGAACTCTATAGTCCCTTGGCTCAAATGGAATCATAGAGTTGGAAATGACCCAATGGCCGTCTAGTCCAACCCCCTGCAACGCCAGAATCTCAGCTCAAGCATGCCTGACAGATGGCCATCCAACCTCTGCTTAAAAACCTCCAAGCAAGGAGAGTCCACAACCTCCCGAGAGAGACTGTTCCACTGTCAAACAGCTCTTACTGTCAAAAAGCTGTTCCGTATATTATTCGGAATCTCCTTTATTGTTACTTGAAGCCATTGCTTTGAGTCCTACCCTCCAGTAGAGGCCAGGACTCGAACCAATGTAAATATTTAAACAAATAAAATTAAAAATAACTCCAGCTGGGTTTTCATTTCATTGAAGTAGGCCTATTCCCCCCCCAAAAAAAAATGTAAAGCTGAAAATGAAATGTTTAGCAAGGCTAAGCGTGATGAAAAAGCACAGGTTCCGGGGGCTGTTTAGCAGTGCTGGAAGCATCTTTGACGTATGTCACGGTGGAAGGGGAGAGGGACAAAAGAGAGATTAGGCACTGCTAAAAACTGGACAAATTGTTACATTGAGGGCGGGGAGAGAGAATTAAAGGGGCATTTGAAAATGTGACGCACTATTGTGGACAGTCTGTTTGGATGGATACAGGTGGCAGCAGACAGACTGTTTATATAGTGATACGGGCAGGATGTATCTGGAAGGAACTCTGCCTTCAAACAATCAAATGACAATAAAATGGGTGTTGCTGTGGCTCGGAAAACAATTTCTGAGGAAAGATAATGGAAGGAGAATGACATCTTTTTTTAAAAAAAAGAGGAGCAAATAATTTACGTCACCCATCCTTTGCTCCAGATCACTTCCCATGCAGGAGTTTTCTGCTGCCCCAGAGGATAAGACCCAAACCAATGGATTCAAGTTATAAGGAAGGAGATTCTGACATAGAATCATAGAATCATAGAGTTGGAAGAGACCACAAGGGCCATCGAGTCCAACCCCCTGCCAAGCAGGAAACACCATCAGAGCACTCCTGACATATGGTTGTCAAGCCTCTGCTTAAAGACCTCCAAAGAAGGAGACTCCACCACACGCCTTGGCAGAAAATTCCACTGTCGAACAGCTCTTACTGTCAGGAAGTTCTTCCTAATGTTTAGGTGGAATCTTCTTTCTTGTAGTTTGGATCCATTGCTCCGTGTCCGCTTCTCTGGAGCAGCAGAAAACAACCTTTCTCCCTCCTCTATGTGACATCCTTTTATATATTTGAACATGGCTATCATATCACCCCTTAACCTCCTCTTCTCCAGGCTAAACATGCCCAGCTCCCTTAGCCGTTCCTCATAAGGCATCGTTTCCAGGCCTTTGACCATTTTGGTTGCCCTCCTCTGGACACATTCCAGTTTGTCAGGGTCCTTCTTGAACTGTGGTGCCCAGAACTGGACACAGTACTCCAGGTGAGGTCTGACCAGAGCAGAATACAGTGGCACTATTACTTCCCTTGACATCAGGAGGAACTTTCTGAGGGTAAGAGCTAGAGCTGGGCGGAGGCTGGTCTTCAACATCGCAATATATCACTAGCTAAATGTTGTGATATAACGATATATTCCAGTGTCTGAAATAAGGATGGAGCTATGTAGAGGCATTGGCTGGCTTCATTGTTCTTCCTGCATCGTGATTTTTGACGGTGCCTGCTCTTGTGATTTGCTGTCCCCTAAATAAGGAGGAGAGCTAAGCCAGCAGCATTTAACAGGTGCTGCAGCAATCAAGAGAAGCATTGGCTGGCTTCACGGTTTTCCCCCACATTGTGATTTTTGCATAGCACACACTGTCACACATCATAATTCACAATATATTGCCAGGTATCACGATATGGACTTCAGACAGGTTTTGGATGATATATCAATATATTGCCTTGCCCTGGTCGTCTTCTTTCTTCTTTGGCGATCACTCGTAGCTCAGTAAGATTGTCTTCCATAAACACGGTTTTAACAATGAGTCCGTAAGTGACTGTGGAGGCCAATTCTGGACCCGCACATCCTTCCACAGTGGGGACATTGGTTTCTGGGCAGGAACTGATCACAGTGTGGATTTGCCAAGTGTGCCTTCCTCTTAGCACGTTTTTCCCTTGTGTCATGAGTTTGAGTGTCTTCAAAGCCCATGACACCTTTGGTAAAAGCCGTTCTCCAATTGGAGCGCTCACAGACAAGTGTTTCCCAATTGTTGGTGTGTATGCTACATATTTAAAAAAATTGCCTTGAAACAGTCTTTAAACCTCTTTTGTTGTCCACCAACATTGTGCTTCCCATTCCTAAGTTGGGAATAGAGTAGTTGCTTTGGAAGATGATAATCAGGCATCCCCACAACATGACTAGACCAACAAAGCTGATGTTGAAGAACCATTGCTTCAGCACTAGCCCTAGTAAGAGCTGTTTGACAGTGATGGGGTCCTCTTCCTTGGAGGTTTTTATGCAGAGGTTGGGTGGTCATCTGTCATGGATGCTTTAGTTGAAATTGGACCAGATAACCCTCAGAGGTCCTTCCCAGCTTTGCAACTCTGAAATTCTATGACTGTTAAAAACTTACTTCAAATCCAAGTCTAATATATTATCCAACTGTCATTATGAAATACCTGCAAAGCTCAAACCTATCTATCCATAAACAAAAAATATTTGCATCCAAGTAACTCCAAATATACAAAATAAATTAAAGTGAAATCGTAACATTTAGATTAAGGTTCTGTTTTGTATGGAAGGCTGCAATCCTATACATGCTTACCTGAAAGTAATCCCAACTGAACACAATGGGGATTGCATAGAGATGCATAGGATTGTGCTGTTAATCATAATTTATGAGGGGAAATGCATGTAAAAATTTGAAACGACTGATTGCTTTTTTTGCAGTCAAACCGTATTAGCAAAATGGGGAAACATGGCCACTGAGTAAACAGTCGGAGCATTTATTGACCAGTAAAGATGTCAGTTTTTCATAAATTGGAAGATAATTAAAAGAATCATTTCTAGAATGAAGGAACAGGCCTTTCTTAACATCTCACAAGTGCTGAGAAAGCAAAGCCTGTGAAGCCTTTTTGCTTTGAATTCACTTAGCTCTTACAGTAATACTGTAGTTAATGATTTCTGGAAAGTGGATCCCTGTTTGAATGAATATGTTTTTGCTCTAAACATTGAGAAATCACAGGTATGTATTGCAAGCAGTGGGTGAGCTAACTAAGTCTGCCGAAAATAGCTCTTTAGTGAGTAATGCGAAGGAAAGGAGACCCTTTCTTCCCTCCAAAGCTGGAAACGTTCGTGTATATGTCTTACTGACATATTTAGCATGCAAATTATAGTAGTCCCTTTTTACACTTTGCATTTCATTTGATAAATGCCATACATTATGCACTTTGTAGTAACTTCCTAAATTTAGTTCCCAAGAATAATTCTCACTGAGATTGCAACAAAGAAATGCAAATGTTTAAGTGGTGTATAAATAAATGAAAAGAATAATAATAAATAAATAAAACAGCAAACAACAACAACAACTTATTTATACCCCGCCCATCTGGCTCTGGCTGGGTTTCTCCAGCCACTCTGGCCAGCTTCCAGCAGAATATTAAAATACAATAATTCATCAAATATTAAAAGCTTCCCTAAACAGGGCTGCCTTCAGATGCCTTCTAAAAGTCAGATAGTTGTTTATTTCTTTGACATCTGGTGGGAGGGTGTTCCACAGGGCAGGTGCCACTACCGAGAAGACCCTCTGCCAGGTTCCCTGTAACTTCGCTTCTCTCAGGGAGGGAACCGCCAGAAGGCCCTCAGTGCTGGATCACACTCCTTCAGGTATACTGGGCCGAAGCCGTTTAGGGCTTTAAAGGTCAGCAACAACACTTTGAATTGTGCTCGGAAACGTACTGGGAGCCAGTGTAGATCCTTGAGTACCAGTGTTATATGGTTTTGATGACCGTTCCCAGTCACCAGTCTAGCTGCCCTATTCTGGATTAGTTGTAGTTTCTGGGTCACCTTCAAAGGTAGCCCCACATAGAGCAAACATTTAAATATTAAAAAATAATAATCCTTAGAAGTTAATTTGAGCTATAACCTTTAAGGTCAGACAGTATTTAATCATAATTCCTAAACTTATTTCATTCCAACACCCGAGAACAGTGGGTGACATAGGAGCCAACTCCTAGTGATCCCTTTGGCCTCCCCAATAAAATATTTGAGGGGACCTCCCCCTGCAGGTTGATGGACATTGCCATTCAAATAGTGTGTGTGTACTGCTTCTTGTGATTGGTTATGCGGGGTGGGGCTTACCAGCCCCCCCATATTTTATTTTATTGCATACCCTCCAACATTTCTCTGATGAAAATTGGGACGTCCTATTCCATAATAATAGCAATAATAATTTTATTATTTTTACCACACCTATCGGACTGGGTTGCCCCAGCCCCTCTGGGTGGCTCCCAACATATATAAAAACATAATAAAACATTAAATATTAAAAAGCTTCCCTATACAGGGTTGCCTTCAGAAGTCTTCTAATGGTTGCATAGGTACTTATCTTCTTGGATAAGGGGCCACATAACTCCATGCCCTCCAACATTTATCCAATGAAAATAGGGACGTCCTAAGGAAAACTGGGACATTCTGGGATCAAATCAGAAACCAGTATGGCCTTTGTAAATCCATAACTGTCCCTGGAAAATGGGGACACTTGGATTTCCAGATTCTGCCTCTCCAATTCATTTGTATCGCTCACAGTGGATCACAACAATTACACACAAGACAAGCCTATAGACAAAATAAAACATCATAAAAGCAGGAACAGCAGATAAAACCATGGTCTGTAGTTATAGTCTCTGCAAATGAAAAAGAAAAAAATATTTTTGCCATATCAGTAAAGAATTGCATAGGACACATAAACTACTGTCTACATTTCTAATGCTTCTGCATATCGTACTGAATTTTAAGTGAGTGGCCAAGGCAGCAAAAAGTTTTGATTCTTTACTCTTTGCCTCCCACCATTAAAAAATTTGGATATTTCCCTCTCACTGTTACACACTTCATTGTTGATAATTGATTAAGAGTGGGTGAGGATATTAGTGGATATCGACTAAAACACTTACCAGTTTTTCAAAGAGAGTTGACGGAAAGGGTAGATTTTCTCGATAATCCTTTTAAAATTAAAATACAACACGGGTACATTATGGTTAATGGACATTAAGGGTTTTACTGAAACTAGTTCAAGCTGGGCAATTCGAAGAGCAGCTGCAAATGGGAAGTTAACTTCCTTCAGAAAATGTGCATATTGCCACCATTGCTGGAGGAAACCCAAAAGGTGGAAAGGTCATTTTTGTCCTGATAACATCACGTTTTTTCAATGATTATGGAAGTATGCCACTGATTTAGACCAGTGTTCCCCAAATTTCTGATGGCTGGGGCTATATACACATACATACATGCCCACACTATGGAGAAGGATCGGTGAATTTTGGTTTTCTCACTCTGTCATTTTTCTAATCTTAAATTCAGTTATCGACATTTATCACAATGTGGCTTTCAAAAACGGAAAAAATCCTTATGGGGTTTCCACCAGCATTTTGAAAATTCACCAGCATTTTAGTATGAATTTATCCTAATAAATACATTTTATATACAGTTTTGACTGATGTGAACATTTCTGCAAGCAATTCCCCTGAATATAATGAATTTTTCTACACATTGAAAACCACATTGCAAAATTCAGGTAAATGCGAATTTCAACAGTTAGCTGTGGTTATGTTTGCATGTTCTTCCCCAGAAAGTGCAAATTTGATAGATTTGACTTTAAATGTGTTCTGAATCAAGTTTCTCCTCCATTTCTCTCTCTCTCTCTCTCTCTCTCTCTCTCTCTCTCACACACACACACACGCATATTTGAATTATAGGCTGAATTAATTCTTAAACCCCAAAGGGTTGAAAAGAGGCAGCCTTCTTCCAGAGCAGTTCCAGGGAAGTAGCTTTGTGAGTTTGTTGTTGCAAAGAGTTGTGTGGCTCCATAGACTACCAAATTTATTATGACATAGGGTTTTGTGGCCCAAACCCCATGAAATCTGCTGTATGTATCCAATGAAGCAGACTGAACCCCACAGAAGCTAATCCCACAGTTAATTTAGTAGGGTTTTTCCATGCAGGTATCCATTGTGGGATTAAAGCTCCTCAACCATGCATTATTTTTTTAAAAATAGCATGCATGCACCATATCTATCAAAATTCCAGACCATCATTCCCCCCATTTATTCCATATTTACCCTTTCCACAGAAAAAAAAATCTTATTAGTTTTTAAATCCTGTTGCCAAGGTCTCATTTGCGATATCTGAAAGACCCATTTATAACATTATGATTTTTCCCCCCTGGAAGCCCCCTATAGATTTAAGGTGCCACAGGAGTCTTTCTTGATTTACCCCCGGAGCAGTGATTCATGCTTAGGTTCCTGCTGTCCCTGTTATTTAGGGCCAGTTCTAGCTTTGTGGTATCTGTCCCGATGAATCAGTCTCCCTGTTTCATCTCTATTTTTAGAGGGGTGCAAGGCCTCAAGAGTTGCCTTGTATCTGTTAAAAAGAAAGAAAGTAAAGATCTGTTTCTGAGCCTCTCTGTGCTATGTCTGCTTTGTTCTGTGTTTCAGGTTCTCAGCCGCTGTGTGTAAAGACAAAACTCTGGTCCCTTTTCAGTATAATGGGGAATCTAAAAAAATATCTGTTAACTATTGAGCAAGGTAGAATGAAATATATGCATATACAAAAGCCCTTCCTGTATAACGGCAAACAAGTAGGCTCAGGGGTTTTGTGGGGAGAAGTAAAGGGATTTTCTCCCCTCCATAGTCCATGAAGAGGGTTGGAGAGAGGGTCTGTCTCTTGTTGTTCCTTAAAATAATGATGAGGTTGCCCAGTGGTATGCACAGCCATTATGTGAATAGCTAGGTTGACCAGGTGCTCTGTCTTACAGAGGACCGTCCTCTAGCTGAAGGAGTCCACTAGACTGATTGATTATATTTATTGTTCTGCTTTCCATTCAAATGAACCCCAAAGCAGCTTACGAACAATAAATAACAATAACATAATAGAACATCACGAGCACAGCATAAAGCATATGATATAATTAACATGTCATCAGTAAGATAGTTGCAATCTATGAAATACTATTAACCAACTAGCAACAAAGATATTAGCTGAACATCACGAATGCGGCATAAGTCATTTAACAATGAACAGACCAATAAGGCATTTATAATCTATAAAACAATGTTAACGAAACAGCAACTAAAAAAATAAGGCAGCACAACCAGTTCTCCTGCACTGGGCTCTGGGCAGAGCACTTTCTGGGAAGCACTTTCCCATCTACAGGAAGGAGGCGTAAGGGCTCTGACAGGGTCCTAGAGTCCTTCTGTCTCCTTTCCAAAGCCTAGTTAGTGCTTGCCCAGCTTTGGGAATGAGGTAGGAGGTCTCTAGGACCCTGCTGAGCCCTCAAGGCTCCTTCTTGAAGCCTGGTACGGCATGAGGGCTGGGGGGCTCACCAAATTTTGGTTTAGCTCAGGGCGCCATGGTTCCAAAGTTCACCCCAGTATCAAAATGCTTAGGTGGACCTCAGGTTTTGAAGAAATACAAAAAAAAGCACAACTGTTATACTTTAATGTTGTTTGTAGTGTTAGACTTGTTTTAGAGAGGGGGTATTCCACAGTGGAGTCAAAACCTTGAGGAACATCTAAAGAACAATGGAGAAAGGCTGAGACCTTTTCTTTATGGTGCACATAAACTCATCATAGGAGGCCAGTTGTCTACCCAAGTCACCTCTGCCAGATCAGATGCATATGTGCATCTTTGGCCCAAAATGTGGACTTTATGGCTATGCCCTTAGTATAAAATTCTCCCTATTGGCCATGTTCACATTTCAGCAAAGAATGAGTCTTAGTCTTGTTGTTCAGGAACAAGCCACCCATAGGAATGAGCATGAATGAGTCACCTCATTCGATAGCAATTTGGAATGTTTACCAATTGTTGCCTGGGATAATTTGCTGCCTATAAGTATATATGGTACACATTTTACAGTGAACTGTAGGAGGCATATATGAATGCCTTAATTGAATAACTGGTGCAATTAACTGATCAATGGCTTAAGTGTATAATAAGTATATATGGTACATTTGGAGCATACCGTGACAGGCATGAATGCCTTAATTGAATAGCTAGTGCAATTAACTGATCAATGGCTTAAGTGCATATTAAGTATAGAGGTGTGTTAATCAAAGAGTCCCAGTTCCTGGATGTTCCTGTTCCTCCACTTTCCTAATTCCGCTCTTTACACACCAGTAACCATTATACACATAGTAATGCACCTATTAAATCAGCGGAGGTGGAGAGCGGAGAACAGAGAACAGAGAAGGCATTTGTTTTCTTTTAGCTAGAACATTAGAGAAGCTGAATGTTGCAGGCTGTCTTTTTCTTTCTGCAGAAGAAGGAGGAAGCTGGAGCAGGAGGCAGGCAGTAACTTCATTGTGTGGAGTGGCAGAAGTTCTCCAGAGAGTAAAGGCCTTTCTTTCTGGCAGTGTACAGTCATACCATGAAAGTCGAATTGAATCCATTCCGGAAGTTCGTTCGACTTCCAAAACATCTGGAAACCAAAGTGTGGCTTCTGATTGGCTGCAGGAAGCTCCTGTAGCCAATCGGAAGCCGCAGAAGCCCCATCAGATGTTCAGCTTCCAAAAATAGTTCGCAAACCGGAACAGTCACTTCCAGGTTTGTGGTGTTTGGGACCCAAAATGTTTGAGAACTAAGCTGTTCAAAAATCAAGGTGTGACTGTATTGAGAGCAGTAGAGCTGCGTGGTGCTTACAACTTACTTTCCCAAGTAACTTGGAACAACTAAATCAAAAACTCAAATTGCAAGCCAATCTGATTGAGGATGGTGCAAAGGATGCAGAAAAGGGGAGACCAAAGGCCAATTGTGGCACAGTAAAAAACAAACAAACAACCTACTGACCCCCTGACACAACTGCCCTAAGGGTAGGAGGGTTAGGTAGTGAAGGAAATGAAGAAGTCCTTGAGGGAAAGGTGACAATGCCTTGTATACAACAAACCAGTTCCTCCAGACAATTGTCCCAGGTTGGCCATGGGATTCCACTCATACCCTCCCCTCAAGATGAAGTCTCATGAGGCTTCCACCGTCATCAAACATGCCCCCATCAGAGGGATGACAATGTCTTAGGGCTACAGTATGTTTCATATGGGGCCTAAACACAACCTGCCACCTGCCCCGCACAGTCATAGTTTCCAACTTTCCTCAAATGAAAATGGGGACATTTCTCACTCCAAGTGACACTCCTTAACTCCCAATTTTTGTACCCCACGCCCACAGAGCATTTCCTATCAGCAGAAGGGTGAGTGCCCCCATAGCGCCAACAGAACACACCTACCCAACGCTGTCCTGAGAAAACCCCTTAATTCTGATTTTATTTAATGATGATGATATAATAATAATAATAATAATAATAATAATAATAATAATAATTTTATTACTTATACCCCACCCATCTGGCTGGGTTTCCCCAGCTACTCTGGGCACCTCCCAACAAAATATAAAAACATGATAAAACATCGAACATTAAAAGCTTCCCTAAACAGGGCTGCCTTCAGATGCCTTCTAAAAGTCAGATAGTTTTTTATTTCCTTGACATCTGATGGGAGGGTGTTTCACAGGGCGGGCGCCACTACCGAGAAGGCCCTCTGCCTGGTTCCCTGTAACCTCACTTCTCACAGTGAGGGAACCACCAGAAGGCCCTCGGAGCAGGACCTCAGTGTCTGGGCTGAACGATGGGAATGGAGACACTCCTTCAGGTATACTGGGTTGAGGCCATTTATCATTCGGTAGATTTTCAAAAAGAAAAGTAAATTTTTGAAAGGGGCAAGATTAGCCACGGATGCAGAAAACATTTTTTAAAATAAAATAAAAAAAATCAACAACAACAATTTATTATTCATACCCCACCCATTTGGCTGGGTTTCCCCAGCCACTCTGTGTGGCTTCCAACAAAATATTAAAATACAATAGTCTGTCAAACATTAAAAGCTTCCCTAAACAGACTCATTGTGCTGCACTCTGCTCCCTCTTTATTCCTGCCCAGGGCGTCCCTGCCCTCTGTCTGCCCCTCAGAGCAAGCACATTATGTGGGGCTGAGCCATGGAAGCTGCAGCCTCTCCTGCCCCTCGCCCGCTCTCCAGCAGCCACCACAAGCTGCTCAAGGGTGGAGGCTGGCAGCGGCAGCCATGGAGAGGCCATAGATAGGCAAGGAGTTACTCACTCGCAGCTGTCCAGCTGCATCTACTGACACTTTGGACAAGCGCCAGCTCATCTTCCTCCCTGAGCTCAGCAGCGACGGCACTGGCAGGGGAAATAGGGACTTTCCAGGACCAAATCAGAAGCCAGGAGGCTTTCATAATTCCGGGAAAGTCCCTGGAAAACTGAGACACTTGGAGGGCATGTTAACGTCTGCTGCCTCCTCCCATTTTGCATCTTAAGACTTGTACAGAACTCACGACTTCAGCTTCAGCCGGCTTCTTCTCTCTTTATCCTGTCCGCTTGCTTTTTCTTTTCTTTTCAGAGTTCTCAAAAGCTCGGAAGCTTGTGCACTATTTTGTGTCATTTTAGTTGGCCTAAAAGATGAGGTAGCAGCTGGTTTTAGTTTGGCTGAATCAGGATTAGTCAATGGGGCTGTATTCACGATGCCCTCCACCCCATGGCGTTACGGTACCAAATGCCCCTGAAACATCCCCTGCACCAGGAACTCAGAAAATGTTTAGCACTTTTTTGGTTGTTTCACTATGTAGCGCTTAGTAAAGTCGTTGGGGGTGATGATCCCAGCTCCATGAAATAAAGCCAGACAGCAACTCACGCGTACGCATAGCTACACATATTGCACGAACCTGTTAAGGATTTTACCTTTTTAAGAAATGACAAAATAATTACAGGACAACATGTCCTTCATGAGTAAAAGCAACCAAGCTAAAGTGCTTTCAAGGCTGGCATGGCCTACTTCTCCACTGGCAAGCTGCATAAATCATAAAGTGTTAGGGGACTGATTTGTACGGTAGGGGATCTGAAAGCATGAAGCCTATGTTTGTGGCTCTTTCTGTGTATTGTACTAATGCATAAAAATGAGCAGCGTCGAGCTGAAGAGAACATTTGCAGAAAAGAATTTAGGATTTCTGAATCCATTAAACTGGATAGTTGTTGGCCATGTCGAAAATGATTCTTTCCCCTTCTTATTTTTTAAAAATGACTTTTATTTTTTATATAATTTCTAATTTGTCCACTGTTATATCTGCTTGCAAGTGACCCTGTTATTCCGGGACAGTCCTAGATTTACAGAAGTTGTCTTGGTTTCTGATCTGATCCCAGAATGTCACATTTTTCCTTAGGAGATCCCTATTTTCATCAGAGAAATGTTGGAGGGTATGGAGTTAGGCAACTCCCGAGCCAAGGAGATAAGTAACTGTACAACCTTTAGAAGACATTCAAAGGCAACCCTGTATAGGGAGGTTTTTTAATGTTTAATGTTTTATTATGTTTTTATATATGTTGGAAGCTACCCAGAGTACGGGGGCAGCCCAGTCAGATGGCTGAGATATGAGTAATAAAGTTGTTGTTGTTGTTGTTGAATAGGACATCCCTATTGTCATCAGAGAAATGTTGGAGGGTATCTGCTTGCCAGAACAGTGTATCTGCCCCAACAAAGATTTGAGATGGTTCAGCAACTTAAGGCCTGTTTCAGTAGTTATTTCTGAAACCTAGTGTGAGAGTGAAACTTGACGTCTCACCCCTACCCTACGAATACCCCATTGAGGTAATAGTAGTCCATTAGTGGTGGATTTATACTGGACAATCCACACATACCATTCTGCTTTATTGGCTGTTCTGCAATGCTTCCCTGATGCTATAGCATTAGGTAAAGGTAGAAGGTAAAGGACCCCTGGACAGTTACTGTAAGTCCAGTGAAAGGCGACTATGGGACGCAGCAGTCATCTCGCTTTTCAGACTGAGGGAGCTGGTGCTTGTCCACAGACAGCTTTCCGTGCCAAGTGGCCAGCATGACTAAATCGCTTCTGACACAACAGAACACTGTGATGGAAACCAGAGCACACAGAAACATTGTTTACCTTCTTGTCACAGTGGTACCTATTTATCTACTTGCACTGGTAGTTGGTAGGAGCTGAGACAGAGCAACAGGAGCTCACCACCGTCACATGGATTCAAACTGTCAACCTTCTGATTGGCAAGCCCAAGAGGCTCAGTGGTTTAGACCACAGCGCCACCCGCATCCCTGTTGTAGCATTATTGCTGTCTGAAGGGGTCCTCTTGCTCTATAGCTCAAGAAATGTGAGACAAAAACGAACCCTGGAACATTACAAGATTTCATCAGGAAGTTATGGGGTATGAGCTGACTGGAAATGAAGCAGCACGTCCAGCCCAAAACTTTTGCAGGTGCAAACTATTCAAAGCTGGATTGTGTCTAACTGCCCAGATATCATCATAGGCAGAAATCAGCGTAAGTGTGCAATGGAAAGGGCATCTGGGGCTTTTCTGCACACCCGCGTCCTGTCTCTCCCCCTCCCCCTCCTCCTGTTGATTTCATGTCTTCACTGCAAGGGGCTACTGGATTTGCTGTAGATTTGGAAAGAAAGCTGGTCAGTTTCACTGTTGCTTTTTTGCTGCCTTTGTATGCAAATCTGCAAGCTTGTGAGAGGTCCTCCACCCAGTAGCATCTTCTCTATGTGAGTTGCATGCACACAGAATTGCAGATCCATCTGTTGAGCTTTTTCTTTTTTCTTTTTGCAAAGGAGGGGTGTTATTTGGCCAATGAAAATTAGTTCAGTAATAATAATAATTTATTTATACCCCACCCATCTGGCTGGGTTTCCCCTGCCACTCTGGGTGGCTTCCAACAAAATATTAAAAATACATCAAACATTAAAAACTTCCCTAAACAGGGCTGCCTTCAGATGTCTTCAAAACATGTGAACCTAAGGATCTGAGATACTTCTCCACTCCATGGGAGTAAATATCCTTCCCATAAATAAAAACTAGCAGATTACTTAAGCATACGCATACACACTATACACCCTGGGTGGGGGGGGAATCTATATGTTTTTAAAAGAACCTATTTACATATCTTTGAGTCAGCTTTTGTTTCTATGGGTTGTCTTTCTTGGACAGCAGTTGAATCTCTATGGTGCTAACCAGTGCTTTTTTTCTAGAAAAATAGGCGCCAGTATTCATCATGAAGTTGTTGCATTAAGTGCCACACTTTTTAACAACAAAAGAAAGAGGTGCTGGGACTGTGTGCCCTTGAGTAAGGTAAAGGTAAAGGGAGCACCATTAGGTCCAGTTGTGACCGACTCTGGGGTTGCGGCGCTCATCTCGCTTTATTGGCCAAGGGAGCCGGCGTACAGCTTCCCGCCAGAGCGGTACCTATTTATCTACTTGTACTTTGACGTGCTTTCGAACTGCTAGGTTGGAGGTTGGCAGGAGCAGGGACCGAGCAACGGGAGCTCACCCCGTCGCAGGGATTCGAACCACCGACTTTCTGATCAGCAAGTCCTAGGCTCTGTGGTTTAACCCACAGCACCACCCGCATCCCTGCCCTTGAGTACCCCCCCTCAAAAAAAAAGCACTGGTGCTGATTGAGGCACTATGATTTACCTGTTACTGTCCCATCGGCTTTCAGGACTTAATCCCTCGGACAAGGCATTTTTTCTCCCTTTGGGAAGAGGGAGTGCTATCAAACACTCACGAAACCCCTTGAGGCTTTTAAAATCATCCACAGGAACACTCAAAAATCCCACTTTATTTTTTAGGTATTCAGGAGGGAGCAAGCAGTGACCCTCATATACCGTAGCTGAGCTGCTTCATTCATATACAGGGCAAAATGGGTTTATAATCACTGCCTTTCCCATTTTCTTGAATTGGGCGGGGTGTGGGTGTGTGGAATCTAAAACATTCTATAAAATAAAGATCCAAGATCCAGTAAATTATGTAAAAGAAACATCCAAAATCCATAACATTATATTAAAATAAAAATCCAAATTCCAGAACACCACATAAAATAAAGATCTTGGGCAGTGGTTCAGTACGAGATATTACTTCTCCATCTTTGCAAGTTGTGTGCACGTGCCTATTGTCACAGCAATTTCAGTGTTTCTGATCCTTTTGCAGGAGTGTCCTGGCACCTCCTGGTACCTCCTTTGCATCGATGTGATTAAATAGTGGAGTGTGCAGAGTACACACATACTATGTTGGTGAAAGTCGAGTTGCGGGGGGGAGGGGGGGAGAGGGAAACTTGGCTTCTTTGTCAAGAGTTCACTGAAAACATCTGTTCAATCACGGAGAGGCCAAAAAGGCAAGAACAATTTGAGAAAGGGGGAAATAAAGCAGTACAGAAGTTAACACAATGCTAGCATACTGTTAATCCTTCAGGCACTAGGAGGATGAAGAAATTGCTGGAGTTTGGGCAGCTCCATTACCAGAGATACCGTGCCGTTAAATATAGGGCAGAGCCGACTGAGGAAAAGGGGGCTTGTCGTTTATCCTTTTGTATAGCCTGAACCAACACTTGCCTCCTCCAATTCCTACTGCAAGACAGAAATTGGGGCTTTGGCCATACCCACTGGAAGGTGAAAGGACAACAGTTATCTTTTCCCACTGGCCATACTGGGCCATACTCAAAGTTTTGGTACTGACGTCTAATGCACTATGCAGCCCGGGACCTGAATATTTCAGAAGCCTCTTTAATCCCTTATATACCCATTAGAGAGGGACTGGAGAGAAAATTGATTCCATTTACATTTAAAGTCGAATCTACCTAATTTGCTCTTTCCCAAACTATATGGGAACTGAAACACGGCCACAAAATTGGCACTTGCCCTGAATTTGCAGTGCAGATCTCCAGCCAAGTAATGTGTAAAAAAATGCATATGGTGGGGTACATTTTGCATAAAAATGCCATGCATTTGTGGAAACAGCATGAAAAAAATGCATTATATTAAGATAAATTGTTTTGCAAAAAGTGTTTGTGGCGGGCAAAATTGCACGCAAGAATTCATCTATAAGAGAAAATTGCACTACGTTGCTGATGAATTTTCATGATGATGATTACCCTTATTATTTTTAAATCACTAACCAATGTGGAGAATTGAAAAAATTGGGGGGGGGGGAATGAGAGAAACAGTAATTGATGGGTAAGCCCACCCCTACCAGAAGGTCACTGTGTTCTGCAGGACAGTTTCTCCTTGAAGCTGCTACAATACCGGAAGCCTGCTGTGCAGTGAAACTTGGAGCATGGCTTTCTGTGTGGAACAGCATCCCTGCTGAGGTGTGACAGGCGCCTGACGAATTGTACTTTCTGAAAACAATTGGAGGCATTTTGGGTTTGACAACCTTTCCCAGCTCTGTGGAAAGCTATTAGGTGTTTGTTCTGTGATGATGCTGATGGCATTCCTGTATCTCAGTGCTTCACCTGGGTCACATGACAGAGCTGGGCCAGTAGAGAGACGGCTCTGGCCTTGGCTTTCTTAAGATCAGGCAGGCTGACTTGCCACCGTACTTGGAACCCAGACCATTAAGTAGTGGATAAATGCCTGGGAATATAATGCATGACTGATCTGCGAAGCCCATTGCTGTGACATGTTGAGAGCCCTGTTAAGACAAAGGGATTCTTAAAGGATTGGGGAAATGTTGAATGGATTGGCACGCCAAAGGTTATAGCCAAGATGCTTAGGGAAACATGCCTGGAGTTTCCTTAAACTTCTGGAATGCCAGAGTTGGCTAGCAAAAAATGAAATGGGATAGATCGCTCAGTATTTGTCCTGCGGCTTTTTGAATGTCTCTTCAGGAAACATTTGGTGCTGGCAACATGCAGGTCTTCAAAACAGGATAGTTTGAAAAATTTGGACAGCAGTCGGAAGATGCTGTTCCTGGGGACCTTGAAATTATTAGCTGTGAGAGTAGAGGATGGTTATACTTGTTTTGAGATGTTTTAATTGCTTTTAGAGGTTTTCAGGTGTGTTGAATATGGTTTTATTTTACTATTAATTGTACAGTGGTACCTCAGGTTACATAAGCTTCAGGTTACATACGCTTCAGGTTACAGACTCCTCTAACCCAGAAATAGTACCTAAGGTTTTGCTTCAGGATGAGAACAGAAATCATGCTCCGGCGGTCTGGTGGCAGCAGGAGGCCCCATTAGCTAAAGTGGTGCTTCAGGTTAAGAACAGTTTCAGGTTAAGTACGGACCTCCGGAATGAATTAAGTACTTAACCTGCGGTACCACTGTATTATTTTATCACTGATGCGTTTGCCACCCTGGGCTCCTTTGGGTGGAATAGTAATAATAGTAGTATTATAGTAATAATAGTAGGAGTAATTCTTACTAGAATAGTAGTGATAATACTCCCATCCAAATTGGTGGTATTATTGTATATGTGTGGTTTCAGTAATGACAATGAACTGCACAGATCCTGCCAACTGAGGAATGACTCTTGTAGGACTTTTAAACTGGTAAAGAAGAAAGTGCCCATCACTCCAAGATCTGATTCCTCTATTTTTAGACTTAACCTCATCTTTGTGATTGTCATTCCGAGAAGACCCAAACTCGAACCTGGCCTTTCCCTTCTTCATAAATTTCCTTACATTTAGGGAAGATTTATGTTCTGGCTTGGCAGCATAGGCTCTCAACCAATCTTTTTGGACATTTTTATTTTTTAAACCTAACCAAAAGGAAGCACAGCTAATTATTGGGGGGGGGGGGACGGATTGCTTCCAGCATCACCATAGTGTAAGTGAATAAAATGGATATAAGGATGACACAGGATTAAGGCTAATGTGTGGTCTTTCTGCAGTGCAGGGGGTGGGTTTGGGTGGGGGCATTTTGCTGTGGACCAAGTGCTTCCATGGGACTCAGGTGTGGAAGACAATATTGGGGAGATCGTGTTCTTTACCAAGGCTACTGGTACATGGTGTCTCTCAGGGATCAGTTTTGCCCCTCCCTTCCTATTGCTTAAAATCTACTTAAAGGCACTGGAAGAGAGATTGTTCAGGGATTTTGAGTGTGTTGTTATCAATATGCTGGTGACCCACAGCTCTGTTTGTCCTTTTCATCTTACACAATGGAAGCAGTCTGTGTCTTGGGTAACTCATATGCATTAGTAAAGCAGGGTTAAGATTCTTCCATAAATAAATGAACTGCATTTTTATTCCCACCATTTCTCCAGGGAGCAGAGGGCAGTATATATGTTTCTCTTCCTCTCCCCCCTCCATTTTATCTTCACAGCAATCCTGTGAAGGTTGTGACTGGTCCAGGTCACCCATCAAATACAAGACGTGAATGGGGATTTAAGCCCAGGTCTCCTCAGTCCAAGTCAAACACTCTCACCACTACACCACAATGCCTTGGCCACTGCAAGCAGCAAGAATACAGTTGCCTCCAGCAGAATAAGATGAGTTTGTAGTGAAGATTGCTGGCTTTCTTTCAGCCAGGTTTGCATGATAGCAACTCTTTGCAAGCATAACTGAATAAAATGGAATGAAATATGAATGGAATGTCAGCCCTAACCTTTATTTATTTGTGTTTTTTTTTGCTTTGTCAGTCCTTGCCATATATCCTCAGATTGTTCTGTGAAGGCTTCAGCCACAAGAGTCTCATTATGGTTAGTCAGTCAGGTCCTTGTCTGGTGTAAATTGGTGGTGCACCATTGAAATTCAGGCAGTGTGTCCAATCGAAACCCGATAAGAATCCTACCGGGAAAATGAGGTTGTTATAAAGCTTGTATAGCACTTTAGAAGCTATGCATAATAGTGTTGCGGAGTAGTTTATAATCTGGAATGTTTGGGAAATGCACCTCATCTGAGGAGCTTTCGGTCTCCAACTGGTACATGATAACTTATAATCATCACTGACTCATCATCAGAGTGATGTTGCTGAACAAGGCATAGTGGTGCAATCAGTGCTGGGTCAGCATCTCAGTGATTCTGGTAACATGCCAGAATTATTCCCTCCATAGTAAGCACACTAAGGATTGCAGCCTTAGCCTTTATTTGGACCAGGGCTCTCACCGTCACTATCTAAGGGCCCTGCACTCCTGCTTTACAGAGCAATCAAAACTCTCAATCTGGAGAGGGTTTGGTGGGAGGCCTCCACAACTGTGGAGATCCCTGGTGGGCCCACCAAAAGTGTGGGGATCAGAAGCCAGCAGTAGCCGGAAGATCATTTCCCCCCCCACAAAAAATGGGTCACTTCTTGGCTGGGGAGTGGAGTCCATTAGTTCCCAATCCATTAGATCCCAAGCCGTCCCAGAGGATCAGGACATAAGGAGAGCCTGCTGTATCAGGCCAATTGTCCATCTTGTCCAACGTCCTGTTCCCACAGTGGCCAAACAAGATGCCTGTGGGAAACCCACACGCAGGATTCGAGTACAAAGAGTACTCTCCCCTCCTGTGGTTTCCAGTACAGTGGTACCTCGAGTTCAGAACTTAATTCGTTCTGGAGGTCCGTTCTTAACCTGAAGACCACTTTAGCTAATGGGGCCTCCCACTGCTGCCGCATGATTTCTGTTCCCATCCTGAAGCAAAGTTCTTAACCTGAGGTACTATTTCTGGGTTAGCGGAGTCTGTAACATGAAGAGTCTGTAACCAGAAGCGTCTGTAACCCAAGGTACCACTGTATTTAGAAGCACTGCTGCCGCCCACTGTGGAGCTACCAGTTCAGACTTCTCTGGTGCAACATTGTAGAGCTTTCAAGCAGATGTGGCTCCATTAGCTAGTGTGCTGGTCTGTGCACATTTTTGTTCTCCCCTCCTGCTTCTAGGCCCCACTTGTGCAGCCCATATGTGTGTGGTCTGGGGTGGCCAATCAATCTTTACTGCGGTCAAAGACCAGACGACAGAAATAACATCAGCAACATGTACTGCATCAGCACCAAGGGGTGGACGTAGTAGACAAAATTAACAGTTCCCTATATACTTATTTACATTTTAAAAAAACACTCCTTCAGCTAAAATCTATCATCCAGAGTTTGAAATCCGTATGCATTCACTGACCATCGCTGTCACCAGGCCACAAAACAGAATTTCACGCAGGCCTGGTGATATTCAGATCTTTGTCAGCAAGAAGGTATTCAACATAATTTTTCTCTGAGTGGCCAGGTAGTTCCCTTAATAATGGCTGAATTAGCTCCCGCTGGGTATTGCAATATAAAAGGTAAAGGTAAAGGACCCCTGACAGTTAAATCCTGTCACAGACGACTCTGGGGTTGCGGCGCTCATCTCGCTTTACAGGCCAAGGGAGCCAGTGTTTGTCTGCTCTGCAGACAGTGTTTCCAAGTCATGTGGACAGCATGACTAAGCCGCTTCTGGTGAAACCAGAGCAGCACATAGAAACGCCATTTACCTTCCCGCCACAGTGGTACCTATTTATCTACTTGCACCGGCATGCTTTTGAACTGCTAGGTTGGCAGGAGCTGGGACAGAGCAACGAGAACTCACTCCGTTGCAGGGATTCGAATCGCTGACCTTATGATTGGCAAGCCCAAAAGGCTCAGTGGTTTAGACCACAGTGCCACCTGCGTCGTGATATAGTGGGCAATATATATGCCCTATGGATTCAATCTCATCAGAATTAGATGGACATCATCTCTGTTCTACTGCAATATCATGGTATCTGTCCTCTAATAGTGGATTTGGGATGGTAAGGTTGCTATGGGGTAGCATTTGTTTAAAAAACATACTTCTGAATGCCTCAGTGTGTGTCCTTCATGCTTTTGGGTGGGGCCATTTTGGCTACATAGTCATCAGCACTCAGCAACCTGTGTTTGTTATTTAAAAGAAGATATGAGGTTTATGTTATATAGTGGAAGATATGTGCAAAGAACTATCCAGTATTTCATGTTCATCTTCCCCAGTAGGTCATTCTTTCTGTTTCATGCCCATAGAATTCAGGTTATTAAAGAGAGTAATTTGTCTTGCCAGCCCCATGGCCGCACAAAAACTTGATTTCATGTTTTCTTTTATGCAAAGCCCACCCTATCCTGACTGCACCACATTTTGCCCTGTGGGCTAATTAAAACACCCATGTAGTTAATAAGTTCTGGCTGATTTTTTCATTTAACATTGCAGCGTACTCCTGCCTTGTAAATTTCAGTTGGAACGCTTGATGCCAAGTTAGAGGACATCAGTAATGTGATGTAATTTGGATTTCCCTGCATCCAGTCCCAACAGGATACATGCACATAAGTACTGCTTATTAAGGACAAGACTAAGTCTATAAATCCAAGGGAGTCTTCTTTACATAGTTAAATTGCTATAATTTATGCAGTGCCGAAGCCCAGACTTTCTTTTGGTTCTCTTAAAACTACTTTATTAATCTTAATTTATCCCCCACTTTATTAACCCTAATTTCAAACTGCATCTTAATAGAAGTAGTCAGTTGACCTAGAAACTATTAATGAGGAAGCAGAACCTCTGAGAAATGTGTACAAGACAATCAGCCCGGAACTACTAATCAGTGCTGCTGACCTCATGTTCAACACTGAAACCTAAAATGGGTATTTGGATGTGTTTTTTCTCAACTGGCCAGTCTGATGTTTATTTGGCGGGGGGGGGGGAGGAGGAGAAGCTTGTTTAATTTGAGGCCGCTTGATGGGGTATGGCAAGGCAGCAGTAGGACTGAGCGTTGTGTGTGCAAAACGTAGCAAGAGTTTTGAGAGGCTTTTTGGAAGGTTGGGCCCATGGCAGAGGGGTGTGAAGGCATACTAATATTTCAGAGGAATGAATATATACTCCAGTTTGCTGTGCCAAGTTTCCCATTACTAGTGAACTCTTTGGGGAGGGTTTATGAATGTCCAATTTGGGCGTGCTGAATTTATGCAGAGGGTTCTTATTACGCTGCCTCATCTAAAACAATTTGGCTACTTTAGCTCCCCCACCCCCCAGAACTGGCCAGCCTGCTCTGCTTTCCCAGCCATATCACAGAGCAATTACAACCAAGGTGATTAGCTGGTTGTAATCTGAGACCCTCCAAGTGTCCCTATTTTCCAGGGACATTCCCGATTTAGAGAAGCCGTCCCAGTTTCTGATTTGATCCCAGAATGTCCCACTTTTCCTTAGGATGTCCCTATTTTCATTGGAGAAATGTTGGACGGTATGGAGTTCTCTGACACACACACCCCCCGAGCCGTCTGATGGCAATCCTGTATAAGGAAATATTTTCAATGTTTAATGTTTTATTATGTTTTTATATATGTTGGAAGCTGCCCAGAGTGACTGGGGCAGCCCAGTAAGATGTATGGAGTATAAATAGTAAAATTATTATTATGGAATGGGGCGGTCCCTATTTTCATCGGATAAATGTTGGCAGGTAAGCAATCTCTCCTTCCTACCCATGGTGGGTATGTCACCCTTTAAAGACACCAATGGCCTCATCCTATCCACGTTTGCTCAGAAGCTAGTCCAGACAGATTTTAAAATAGGATTTACTTCCAAGGAAATGTGCTTAGGGTTGCAGCCCTCGAAGTGAGACAGAACAAAGGAAAGAACGGGGAAGTGTGTCACATATTTAATTCTCAAAAGTTGTGTGTGTGTTTTAGGGAACCCAGCAGATTCTAAGCGCAGGTGAAAAGTACTGTATCCCGAGGCATCTTTAATTTACATAGCCAACCCTTACTCAGCAGAGTACCATAAGTAGTGGAGATATTGAAGCCATAGATGGGTCACATTTCCTGAACAATTTGTCATACATAGTGTGGGCCCTAACAAGCTTTCCCTATCAGACACCTGGCGTCATTACTCTTATTTCCACTGCATTCGGTGCTACAAAAAAAAATGCATTAGGCTCGCAAGTGAAGTGGTGAACACAGTGCACAGCCGCCTTGTTTTCTTGATGCAGATACAGGAACCGTTTTGTTCTTTCTTCGTCTTCTGTCATGGCATCAACACCATATTGTGTGCTTCCCCTCCCCCCTCCAATAAGCATCAACATGCTAGACCAGACCAAAATCCAGCTGGCCTGCCACCCTGCTTCCAGCAGCCACATGCCTCTGGGAAGTTCACAAGAAGGGTGCGAGCCTCCCCTGGTTGTTTGGATCCAGCACTTGCTATTCAGGGGTATCTGTATCTTGGCTTTCCATGAAACTATTGGGGCTAATAGATATGGAAATCTGTGCAAACTCCACCCCCACACACACAAAGATAAAGATCTGTTGAACTGACTGCAGAGTCCTCTGCGGTTGGTTTCCTCTTCTAGAGAGTGTGGGCAAGCATGGGTACCAACTTGAATAAAATACAGACCCTCCAAGCCCTTATTTTCCAGGAACAGTCCCAGATGGAATGTCCCACTTTTCCTTAGGACGTCCCTATTTTTACCAGAGAAATGTTGGAGGGTGTAGCAGGATGTCCCTATTTTCATTGGAGAAATGTTGGAGAGTATGGAGTTATCTGACGCCAGAGCCATCTGCAGGCAGCTCTGTAGAGGGATGTCAGATGGTTGGGCTTTAAATATTAAAATTATTATTATGGAATGGGACATCCCTATTTTCATCAGAGAAATATTGGAGGTTATGCAAAATATTGAGGGGGAAGGTAAGGCCCGCCCCATATAATCAGTCATAAGTTGTGGCACACACCATTTGAATGACCATGAACTTCGGGGGACCCAGCCCCCTCAAATGTTTCATTGGGGGTGCTGAGGGGACCTTGGCCCTAGGAGTTGTCTCCCATGTGGAGCTTTCATAAAGGTTAAAGGATCGTGATATGTATTTTCTCTTGGGCCCATTACCACCCCACCTCCATATTTATTTCTTGCTGCTACCCCTCTGAATTGTACTGGCGGAGGGCAATCATTCTCAGAAGCCAATTTCCTACTCCTGGCCCTCCAATCTGCATTGGTAACCCCCATCAGAGCATGAAGGCTGGGCTCAGATACTACTGGTAAGATTCCCTTCCAGCCTCAGCTATCTTAAGAGCTTGCATCTCGCTGAGAGCTTTTTCCTGGCAGTTTGAGGGCAGTGTATCCCCACTTTGGTTGGCACTTCTGCCCCCCCCAACCCATTTTGCAGTGGTGGGAACTCCCTGTTCAGCTCCTACTCCACCACTAGCTACTTTGGCCCCAAGGCAGGATTATCTTCTGTTTCACCAGGAACAGATTCAAAACATTCAGGATTCCTTCAGAACTGGACTTGTGTTACTCTTGCTAGGTTACTGGACCAAAGGCATCAATCAATTACTTGCCGTGGTTAATTGATATTTTGAGGATCAGGCTTGATTTCACTCTAGCTCTCTTCAAGGTCTGAAAGCATCGGTAAGTGACAGTGAATTAACAGTTTGTTCACAGCTTAAAATGGAATTTTGATTAATTGAAAATGCCATATGGGCTATCAAAGGTTGCACCGTTGCCCGAGAGGCTGCCTCCCACTTTTTAACTTTCCATCCTTCTCCACTCATTTTCACTTGTCTAATGTATTTTTGTAGGTTGATTTTGACCAACAAGAGTGGCTTTTTAAGGCACACCCTCCTCATATACATGCATTTTGTGTGTGTGTAGTTGGTTGTATCACCGAATTCAGAGAAGTGCCAATTTGGAAGTGTTAGCTGTCTTCCAAGCTCACATTTTATTTCAGGAAATGAGGTAGGTCCGTATTAAAATGCGAACCAAATTTCTCCCCCCACACCTAGCTGTAGGCCGAGAAGGGATGAAGCAGAGTGAGGCAGGTTAGAGGCATTACTGAATGCTGAAATCATCGTTTGTGTCATGTTTATTATTTTTGTAATTATTGAGGAGGGGGCATGGATTTACCCCCAAATCTTGGTCAAGCCCACACCAAAGCTGTAAACCACATGCTGTGCACGCCATAGGAGCCATCTCCTAGGGGCTGAGGGCTCTTTGCCCCCCAATAAAATATTTGAGGGGCCCCCAAAGTCAATGGGCATTGCCATTCAAATGGTGTGTGCTCACAGTGGCATGTGATTGATTATGCAAGGCGGGGCTTACCTCCCCCCTCCCCAAATTTTATTCAAGTTGGTAAGGTAAAGGACCCCTGGACAGTTAAGTCCAGTCAAAGGTGACTATGGGGCTGCGGCGCTCATCTCGCTTTCAGGCAAGGGAGCCGGCGTTTGTCCACAGACAGCTTTCTGGGTCATGTGGCCAGCAGCGCTAAAACGCTTCAGGTGCAACGGGACACTGTGACGGAAGCCAGAGCGCACAGAAACACTGTTTACCTTCCTGCCACAGCGGTACCTATTTATCTACTTGCTTGCTTGCTTTCGAACTGCTAGGCTGGCAGATGCTGGGACAGAGCAACAGGAGCTCACCCCGTCGCGGGGATTCGAACCACCGACCTTCCGATCATCAAGCCCAAGAGGCTCAGTGGTTTAGACCACAGCATCACCCGCATGCACACAGAAGTCACCAGGGTTCAATCCCTGCCCATCTAAGACATGTGCAAAATTCCTCTTTGGCCGCTTTCACACCAAGCACTTAAAACAGTATAAAGACCACTTTAAACACTCATGGCTTCCCTCAGAGAATTCTGTGAGCTGTTGTTTGTTAAGAGGCCCCTACTCCCCACACAGAGCTATAATTCCCCGTGAAGAGGCATTGACTGTTGACCCACTCCAGGGATTGTTTAAAGTGGTATCGTAGTGTTTTAAATGTATGATGTTGATGTGGTCTTTGAAATCCTGGAGGGCTGCCGCCTGTCAATCAGATGGGCCCAAGTTCTGGGCCCGGTGCACATACTATTCCCCCACAATGCCTTTCTTCCTTAGGGCAACAACTATTGCATCCAGGGCAAGAGCTTGGAATTTCTGCCTGAGGGCTCCCAAGTCCTTTATGCAAACCCAGATGAAAACTCCCAGTGGAATAAAGAAATGCATTAGGAAGGAGTGATTTAATGAATGGATAGTAAAAGGCAAATACTATCATTTGTAGTTGTACACTTGAATGAATGGGGTTTGGCTGATACTGTGTTTCACTCCCCCCCCTTTACAGCTTTTTTTTTAAAAAAAAAAAAAACCAACAAAATCAGAAAGATGCACAATGCACATTTTTATAAGGGCTTCTCAAAGGACGTAAATATATGGTTGCTGACATTTTGCCTCTAAGGACCCTTTTGAACACATTATCTCCAGAGCGTTGCTCCAATCTGACTGTTTAAAATAGAATAAGTTGGGAAAACTCCCTTCAATGTGTTTTCAATTGCAGATCGTGGCACTTTCATCCAACATTTTTGAGGAGATAACTTTTAATTACAATAATAAGAACCACATGGGCAGTTGATTGATGCAAACCTGATGTGTTCTCTTACTTTATTAATCTTTTTAATTAGAGTCAAAAGAATGTTTTATCTGTCGGGAAGGAGACGAGATGGGCCGTGACGCTCTGCTGCACTTCTGTGACTGCAAAAACTTGATTGCTCACCAGAAATGTCTTTTAACTTGGATACAAAAGGTAAGGGAACTGATGCAGAATATGTCCTTCCAGTTCAGCATCTTTGGTCTCTCACTCTTCCTGAGACAGTGTACGTCAGCATCTTACTGTGTGGGGATAACACTACGGTTGGCCTTCCTTGTCTTCATTTGCAAAAGGGCTCTTGCTTGCGATTTTTCAGAAGTTCTCCGAATTTATTATTGTAGAAATACCTTTGGGAAGGACCATTGGAGAGGACTCCACCCCCACCCCCGCTGGAGAATATTCAGCTATAACCCTTCCCACCGAATAAGCCCTAGTTGTAGCACACAAGCATGGGTTTATAATCTTGGTTCCAGGATATGGCCTGAAGGTTTGTGAGGCTTGCTGAAGCCAGATGGGTCTGATCACAGTCTGGATGGGTGACTGCTGTGGAACCATGTGTAGGCTACCACCATGGGTTCCATGATGGGAGAAAATAAGTAAATACAAGTGCTTAGCCTTATACTTAAGTTGATATCTTCTGGATAACTCAGTTGGTTAAAGCAGGGCGCTGATAATCTTACTCAGCTACGAGTGATCACCAAAGGAGAAGAAGGAGAAGAAGACAGCCTAGATGTGTAACAGTTGAGTTTCCACTGAGTTGAGTTTCACTGGCCATTATTAGGAAAGAAAATGTATGTAGCACCTAATCACAGGCATGGCTGCAAGATGTGGAGTCTGAATTCGGATGCTATCTAGCATCCAAATGCAAAGTATTCAAACACAGAAGAAAATATAATGTTGTGTAGCTTATTTGTTTGTTTGCTTACATTTATGAATTGCTTCCTATGAAAGGAAACTATGAAACGTCTCCTTCAGACGTTCAGATTCCAGTCCATTCCTATTGTGTGGGGGGGGGGGAGACTTACCACATCACCACATCACAAGACAACTTTTTCTCATTGTGCTTGGCGATCATTGGTTCCATTAGCAGTTAGCCAAAAATGAGTATCATCAGGATATTTGGTTGTTGGGTACAATGGATGAGCTTCCTATAGCTCCCTGCACTAGCATCCCTGCAAATGCAATATTTTGTTAGGAAAGTCTCAAGATCAAGCTATAAATAAGTGAGATGTTGACTTGGAAGAGGTTTTTAGAACTCCCTCCCCTAATTTGAAACATATGTGGCAAATATTCAGTATCAGCACTACTTAATATGTTCACAGACCCAGGACTTCTCCTTTTTTCTCTTTTTTTTTCATGGAATTGATTTCCCCAGTTCCCCAAAGAGTTCACAAACCTAACGTTATAATTTAGGCTCTATTATTTGGAGTGGTTTCCCTTTTGTGCCAGAACAGGAAGCCGGTCTGGTGGTCAAATTGCTAAATGCAACGTGATAGTCCCCATCTTTTGTTAGAATTGACCGCGGTTATTTGTTACGATTTTGTGCGATGCCGGCATTGGGCTGTGATTCTGAGCATGTTTCGTAAGCGAAATTAAATCAAGAAATAACTTCTGGTCAAACGTGCTTAAAAGTGTCTAACTTGCTTACATTCTCGGTGAGCTTTGTAATGGGGCATAGCTCAGGAGCAGAGCACAGGAACAAAATCCCTGCACACACCAGAATAACGAGACGGAGCACAAGAGGACTGGGGAAACCTATTTATTTAATTCACATTACAATAGTATCCACAACGTTAAAGTGCATGGGGGCTTTAGTTACTGCAGTTCTGGGGACACCTGACATAGATAGGATGAGCCTAACCCAGCACTCAGTTGGCAAAAGTCATATCCTAAACAACTTAGCACCAGGCTGCTGAAAGGAAGGCCTTGCCTCTATACATCTCTGCTAGGCAACTGCCTAACTCAGATGGAGCACTGCTTAGACTACTGCGCACACCCCAGAGGTGGGCTTCGTATGTCCTAGAAATTGAGCTTTTAGTGTTGCAGCTCCAGCCCTCTGGAATAAGTTGTTTGTTTCTTATTTTTACTAGTCTTATTCTTATTAGTCGCGTTTTTGCACTCAGGTGTCCCAGAGTGACTGAAACAATGAAAAGAGAAAGAACGAAAACATATAAACGATATTAAAAGGAACAAGTCCTACCCACGCCACTTAAAGGATGGGCACAACAAAGGCCACTGACATATCTAGCTACCCTCCCAATTAAAAAGCCTGGGTTATTAAGAATGTTTTTGCCTGGCATCTAAAAAGAGGCAGTGATAGGAGAATGCAGGAAATTTTGATAGGTGGGCTTTGCACCTTCATTGAGTGTTTTTGCCTGGCTGAAATGTGCCTTTGAACCCTGATAATGTACGTTTGTTTGCTTGCTTGCTTGCTTGGGTGGAGGTTGGAGGGGTATGTATGTGCAAAGGTAGCATTGACATGAGTCGTTCTATCCAGTTTTGCCTGTGGCCCCACCCATCAGTGCCACAAGGAAATGTGGCTCTCAAACTGGAAAAGGTTCCCTAGCCTTGCCTCACAGATGCATCATTTTAGTGCTTTAGAGATGATGTACATTTTAAGGAAGAACATGGTACAGCCTCCTTCAGCATGTACCACTTCCAAACGTAGGAAGGAGGATTCACATGTTCAAATGCTGCCCTATGTAAAAACAAAATCCTTGTAGAATGAAAACTAGGATACCAAGGTGAGAGCCAGGCCTGGCTGAGAAATGCTAGCATTTGAGGCGAAAAAGGTTAAAACTATTCTTCCTTTCCGCAGGCATTTTTTTTTTTTGGGGGGGGGGAAGGAGAGTAGCCTTCAGTCCTGCAGTCCCCAGTCTGTATTCCGGTCCCAGGAGGGGCTGTTTCAAGAGTGACAAGATTAAATAACCCATCCATCACAATTTCCTGCATTCTCCCAGTCTTCTTCTTCCATCCCACATCATAGACTCAGGGCCAAGCCCGACGTGATGGTGACAGCCACTTTTGTTTGTTCAAGTGTCTGCACAGTTGATGTCTAAAGTGGGGAAAGTGTCTAATTTTAACATCAAAAGGGGTGCAGAGATGAAAGGAGAAGAGCGCTCCTTGCAGGCTGTCACCCTCCAGCACTCATCTCTCAGCCTGTCTCGCTTCCAGTAATGGAGTCTGGCTGACGGGGAGAGAGGTAGTGCAGGTGAGGATGAAACAGAGGAGCTCCCTTTAATGATGAAATTGGGCATTTCCCACACACACACTATTCTGTGAACCTCCACATGAACAGACGGTCATATGGGTCCAACCAACATCCTTCTCCATTCCATCATCCTCTTTCCTGCAGTCAGATGCCTCTAGGAAGCTCACAAACAGGACATGAAAGCAATAGCTGTCTTCTCCTCTTGTTCCTCAGTGGTAGGTTGCCTCTAGCATCCTTTCCCCTCCATGAATTCACCCACTCTCTTCTCAGATCCATGCTAATCGGTGCCCTTCACTACATGTGGTGTTGAGTTCCAAAGTTTAACCACGTGCCTAAATTACTTCTTTGTTGCTCTTGAATCTCCCACCACTCTGCTTCACCTGATGGCCCTGGGATCTAGTATCACGAGACAAGGAGAAAAAACATTTTTCTGTCCATGGGCAATGAGTGATGATTGCTACCATCAGACCTATGGTCTGCAGCTTTGAGCTTATCAAATGTTATTATCCTCAGGTGACCCAGGCTAGAGTTGAACTAAATGAGCTTCTCACACAACGGGGCATGAGAGGAAAGTCTGTGATTGGCAGAGACAGTGCCCTTGAAATAACAGTAAGAATAAGAGAGACCCACTGCATTCTTGCCTCATGCCTTGCCAGCCTTGGAGACCCCAAACATAGTACTATTTCAAGATACAATAGACCCACAAGCCTAAGGGACAAACTGAGCTCTAAGTTAAGCAAATTCCAAGAAGGTCTCTGACCTGAAAATCCAAGTGTATGATTCCTCCCAGAAGGAATTAGATGTATGCTGATGCAGCGAATTCAGTATTGAGAGTCTATAGGATTTGAAATTCATGACATGTCGTATTGACCCAGGAACTCCTGGAACACAATGGCTGCTGTTTTGTGCTGGGCATGATGGCACTGTCATGTATGTTGTGGTCTTTCAGCCAAATGTCTATTTCTGAAAAACTGGAGAAAGTCCAAACCTCCCTGTGAAGAAGACTGGGTTGAGGATTTATTAAATCTAGCGACTAATTGGGGGGGGGGGGGAATTTGGTCATTGAGATGCATTGGAAAGTAGCGCCAGTGTTCAAGGAAATCGTTGTATGTGTGTTAGGATGACTGCTAGTGCAACAAGACTCTGCTTTTTCTCCTCCCACTGCATGTTCCTGCTCTCCCCAAATATGCTCCAGTGGGTTGGAGTAAACTCCAGAACAGATTCAGGGATCAAGCAAATGTGGGGGGAAAGAAAGAGGAATTCATTGCACTGATAGAATCTTAACCTTAGTGTTATGTTGAACACAACCCTATATTAGGGTTGCTATATTTCAAAAAGTGAAAATCTAGACACAAATGTTGTTGAGCTTTCAAGTTGTTGAGTTGTTGAGCTTTTGAGTTGAATGGCAGCCCTACCTATGTGTTCCTTAGCTTGTAGTGGAGATGTATCAAGCTAAGTTACACCAATATTTTCCTCTTCTCTCTCCCTCTGAATAAATATTGACCATGTGTTTGCAGGAAGTTTTGTAAGGGAAATAATTTGAATTATTGCATTATTGAACGAAAAGGATAATGTTAGCTATGATAATTAAAGGCAATATGAATTTTAAAAATGCAGAAGAAATTATAAAAATGGGAGATCACCAGAGGTGCTGATGGAAGTCCAAAAAGATTGTATAAGAGGTGAAATTTTGTGGAATGTATGATAATTAATATGTTTTAAATTAATAAAAATTATTTTAAAAAAGAAAAAAAGAATAAATATTGACCATTTGGGGAGTTATGTGGATGGGCTTAGCTTGACAGATGAGCAAAGATAAGCAGGCTCTTTATTAATGCTCTACATTTTTCATAGGTTTATAACGGTATCGGTTTAGTTTGGGATCCGCCTTTATTTATGAGCTGAAATTGTTTAGTGCACTGAAATGCTGATGCAAATCTTAATGCATCTTCCTACCTGGTATGGTTTATGTACAAATAGCTTCTGAGCACTTAGATTTCTTCTCATTTATTTCCACAGGAGGCTTTGGGGGATTTCTACTACGTTTTACAAATGAGGTTCTGTGTTTGTGAATCAGGTCATCGGGTCATTGCAGGGATGGGCAGCTACCTACTGCCCACCATGCCCTTGGCACCACAGAAAAGAGTGGGGCTTGTGCAAGAAATGGACTGGAAGAAATGTAGCAGCAGACCCTCAGATACCGATGGAGAAATTTCCCCTTGCCAAAGTGATGATCACCAATGGGACAGGGAAGATTTTACCACCGACTTCCACATTTGCTTCTCTAGGGGCACAACCAATTGCTGTCCTCATAACTTTGAAGCAAGTGAATACAAACCTGGGACCAGATGAGGCGACTGCCTCGGGCAGCAGGATCCCCAGGGGCGGCAGATTTGGCCTCCAAGAAATGCATTGCCCAGTGTTGTTGCTGCTGCTGTAGCAGAAACAATGGCTGCAGCATGTTCCTTGGATGGTGGATCTGCAGTGTCCTTAGCAGCCCCTTGCATATCGCCTCTTGGAGAAATGGAGGTGCTGCTGATCTCCTCCACCCCCCTTGTTCTTGATGCAGATCTTCACTTACCCCTTCTTCCCTGGTTGTTGGGTGGGCACCATTTTATGGTTCACTTCGGGAGTCAAAATGTCTTGGACCAGCCTGGGGCTGTTGTGTATTCAGGACTGGCTCCCTCACAGTGACCTTTTGAGTGTGCAGTATGGACATTCCATGTGCATCTTGGGGGATAGAATTCAGGAGTAGCCAACATGGCGTCCTCTGGATATTG
This sequence comes from Podarcis vaucheri, assembly GCF_965113315.1. Classification (NCBI taxonomy): domain Eukaryota; kingdom Metazoa; phylum Chordata; class Lepidosauria; order Squamata; family Lacertidae; genus Podarcis; species Podarcis vaucheri. Next base: position 35,187,891 of record NC_138764.1, read on the forward strand.
AGGACTACAACTCCCATCAGCCCCAGCCAGCATGGCTGATGGTTGGAGGTAATGGGAGTTGTAGTCCACAACAACAACAACAACAACCACGTTGGCTACCCCTGAAAGAGACGTTCACATGCTAAGATTCAGAAACCTGTAACAGGTGTATAAGACTAGAACCATACTACCAGTTTGGTTAATTGAGAGTTCTGCCTAACCCAGTTCCTGGATTGCGTGACTTGGAAATATACTCTAGTAAGACAGCATATGGTCTTAAAGAGTTAAAAAGAAAAATCCATAGAAAAATTAAAAATGTGCTTCAGTCTGTCACCCTCAGCATGAGGATGTATGGGGAAAGTGTTTCAGGGCTTGCTTCATCCTCGGATTCCGAGAAGGGTGTCTTGGCAAAGATTTCCACACACGTGTTTGTCATATCTAACTTATTAAGCAATTGAATTTAGTAATAATGACTGTAAATTAACCATCTGTCAAAGATAAGAAATGTCTGACTTAACCCTCGGGCTGCCGCAAATGCATTTGTACGATGCCCACAACATTGCAATGGTTGCCAAGAGGGGGAAATGGCAGCAGACCAAAAACTCACAGAGGAGTATGCATTCCTTTGTGCAAATTGTTGGTGGTTTCTTTTTATTCCTCCCCCCCACCCATTTTTGGCCAAACTTTAGCTGTAAGGAGCTGTTTTGTTTTGTTTTATGTTTTGGAGATTAGCTTAACGGTAAAACAGAATGTATGTTTCTGTGTGAGAAGTGTGAGAAGCACACAGAGAAGTGTCTTTCAGCCCTCCCTCCCAAATTGAAATGGTAGTTTAAGAAATGTAAACCAATATGTGGTGTGCCTTGGAAAGGGCTGCTGGAGATTTATAAAGCTGTCTTCCTAAAATCCAATTGTCTTCTTTCAGCTCCTGGTTTACACAAGACTATCACATACAGTCGTACCTTGGATCCCAAATGCCTTGCAAGTCAAACGTTTTGGCTCCTGAATGCCGCAAACCCAGAAGTGACTGTTCCGGTTTGTGAACATTCTTTGGAACCCAAACGTCCGACATGACTTCCGCAGCTTCTGATTGGAACTTTCTGCAGCCAATCAGAAGCCGTGCCTTGGTTTCCAAACGTTTTGGAAGTTGAACAGACTTCCAGAACGGATTCCTTTCGACTTCTGACGTACTACTGTATTTTTACTTCTGATATGATTATAATGCTCCCGATGGGTTACGCTGTAGGAAAGCATTTCACTCCCTAGGTATGGGCAGCAATGTGAACTGTGTTAAAAGCAGCCATGTTTCCAAATCCTGGTTAATTGGGAAATCCGGGTTAGTCTTAACTACAGTAAATGCTTATACAGTGGTACCTCGGGTTAAGTACTTAATTCGTTCCGGAGGTCCGTACTTAACCTGAAACTGTTCTTAACCTGAAGCACCACTTTAGCTAATGGGGCCTCCTGCTGCTGCCACGCTGCTGGAGCACAATTTCTGTTCTCATCCTGAAGCAAAGTTCTTAACCTGAAGCACTATTTCTGGGTTAGCGGAGTTTGTAATCTGAAGTGCATGTAACCTGAAGCGTATGTAACCTGAGGTACCACTGTATTGAAATTGACATGGTTTGGAACAATGATGTAATATTGTGGACAACTGCATCTGCACAAACCATATATCAAGAGTGGGGGACCATTTTAAGTCCAAGGACTTCAGGCAGTGATCTCTCACAGTCCTACCTGGAGATGCCCAGATTTGAATGTGGGACCTTCTGCGTGCAAAACAGAGGCTCTGCCATCGAGCTGTAGCCCTTCGTTCATCATGCTTTTAGGAGCTGTCTGCTTGGTCATTGACTCAACAGTATTGGTGTACAGCTTGTGTAGCACTAAAGGTAAAAGGTAAAGGACCCCTGAACGTTTAAGTCCAGTTGAAGGCAACTATGGGGTTGTGGCACTCATCTCGCTTTCAAACCAAGGGAGCTGGTGTTTGTCCACAGAGAGCTTTCCGGGTCATGTGACCAGAATGACTAAACCACTTCTGGCACAGTGGAACACCATGACAGAAACCAGAGCACATGGAAACACCGTTTATCTTTCCACCACAGTGGTACCTATTTATCTACATGTACTGGCATGGTTTCGAACTGCTAGGTTGGCAGGAGCTGGGACAGAGCAAAGGGAGCTCACCCCATTGTGGGGATTTGAACCGACGGCCTTCTGATCAGCAAGCCCAAGAGGCTCAGTGGTTTAGACCACAGTGCCACCTGCACCTGCCTGTAGCACTGAGGAGCATGAAGGAACCCCCAATTTTGAATTGTGCCCAGTTTTGCAGTTTGATTGCAGCCACACAGGAAGGCAGAAAGTTCTCCTGCTTCTTCTCAGGAAGCTGGCCTTTTATTTCCTTGAAATGTAGGTGGTCACTGTGCGTCGATGGCATTTTTTCTGCTCTTCCTACATCTGGGACTTGCCTCTGACCCTCACACCCAACCCAGGGAATAAAAACGGCTCCCATTCTGTTGGCCGCATGGCACTTTTAACTGTAAATCTTGGGCTATCGCATTAGAATCTGCCAAGAGCCAAAATTGCTGAAACATCACTGGGTCTATTCAAACCAGCTCATTCCACCTTCTCATACATTTGGGAGAATTAAGCAGCTCTCTGTGGAAATAAGCATGTCAGCAAACATGTGCATAAAATCAGAAGCAAAATGAACCTGATGCACCAATCCAGAGCTGGAAGATGTTTGACAGCAAAAATGGGAGCCAGTTCTATTTGCTGATCAATACATGCAATGACCTTGTGCATTTAGAACAATGCAAGCCTGCAGGAAGCAGTAGGCCCCATCTAGTGATGGAAAAGACATGATGCCTGTAGAGAGCTGAATGTACGGACATCTACTAATCAGTAGAGGTGAGCAAAGTTCAATTTGTTGTATCTTTAGTTGTGGGACTGGGGAAATGAAGGGACAGTTCAATATTAAAGGTAAAGAAAGGGACCCCTGACCATTAGGTCCAGTTGTGGCCGACTCTGGTGCTGTGGCGCTCATCTCGCTTTATTGGCCGAGGGAGCCAGCGTACAGCTTCTGGGTCATGGGGCCAACATGACTAAGCCACTTCTGGTGAACCAGAGCAGCGCATGGAAACGCCGTTTACCTTTCCGCCGGAGCAGTACCTATTTATCTACTCGCACTTTGACATGCTTTCGAACTGCTAGGTTGGCAGAAGCAGGGACTGAGCAACGGGAGCTCACCCCATCACGGGGATTCGAACTGCAGACCTTCTGATCAGAAAGTCCTAGGCTCTGTGGTTTAACCCTCATCACCACCCGCATCTCTAGTCCAATATTAGTGTGTCCATATTACAGATGGGGAGTGAGGCTGAGAAGCAGAGCTATCCAGCAAGTTTGTGGCTCAGCAGAGATTGAAACTAGGCACTTCAAATTTAACATGCTCTTAATTATTAAGTCGCATTAGTCCAAAACAAAAATACCTTTCACTTACTCCCTTGAGCACCCAATGAGTCTCTGTGGTTTTTATTTAATGATTTTTAGTCATGCTGCTTCCTTATTCGTTCATTGAGAGAAAGAGCATCAACCAATCAGAGCCAAAACTTTTGAAAGCTAGCATTTGGGCATCCAGAAGAAGCATATTTTGCCAGCTGGAGTACTTTTTGCAAGTTTGTGACCCATGTCTCATGGCCATAGTTCCCAAAACTTGTAGTTCTTCTTGAGCTGCAATGGGTCCTATCTTCCAAACAGAAGGTCCCTTTCATCAAATCCATGTGCTGTCCTCACCACCATCTGAGAGAATTGCATATAAAGTGTCCATTATTCACAGAGTCATATTGTAGAGTTGGATGGGACCCCAAGGGTCATCTAGTCCAACCCCCTGCAATGCAGGAATCTTGACTCAAGCATCCATGACCGATGGCCATCCAACCTCTGTTTAAAAACCTCCAAAGAAGGAGAGTCCACAACCTCTTGAGAGAGACCATCCCACTGTTGAACAATGGACCCTGTCATGCTGCCCAGCTTCAGTCAAAAAGAGACCAAGCACTCCTGTATTTTAAATACATTTTTTTAAAAAAATCATACAGATTCGTTTTTCTTTTCCTGTAAAGCATCATTCTAGAACAAGAAGAAACACATTTCTATATATTACACCTATCCATGATGTTGTTGTTGTTTTACCTATTGTAAGCCAATCTGAATGCATTAAAAGGTCAGGATATGTTTGGAATGAGTAAATAAAAATGTCCTTAACCTTCTGCCCCCCTCTTCCACCATTGTTATATTCTAGTGTGATCAGGGAATGACCGCGATTGGACTATGCGAGCAAACTTGGTTTTCAAAGGAGCCTAATGTAGTCCCCAAGTTCACCCACTTACTTTTTCCTCTGTAAGTGAATGTTTGTTACTAAATATATGGAATAAAAGGTGAGGTGTTGTTTTTGAGGAAAATTATTGCAGTGAAAGAAAAATCTTCCATCACCTTGACTGTAGGTGAATAGGGGTCTTTGAAATACACAAAGCCTTCCTCGAACAATCTCTGCTAGTGTTCTTCTGTTCCATACATTTTAGAAACAGTTGAAGGTAAGACCAGGTGAGCAAGAATGCCATAACTGTAGAGTTTCTCCACTAAGAAACTTTTTTTTAAAGTATTTGCCTACCTCCTAATTAACTATCTATGAATGTGGCTGTGAATTGGGGATGTTGTTGTTGTCCTCCATCATTCACCACCATTCACTACAAACCGTGCCTCACTTTCCTGCTTGCTAGTTTTAAAAATGTCACTTCAGTAGGCCAAAGACTTAAAAAGGGAAGGGTTTACCCACTTTTTAGGGTTTTAAAAGAAATTACCATCTTCAGTGTGAGTGAAAATGCAGTTCGTTTCCGCCCCCCTCCTCAGTGTCGGGAACTAACAGTGGAGAAAGATAGCTGACTCATGGGACAGAACGAAGAACTTCTGTGTTGTCATTTTTTATTTCCACTGCAGTTGCTTCCGAAGTTTTAAAATGCAGATTTGAGCACTTCAAATGCTGTGAAATGGACAACTTCTCCTCAGTTCCTCAGTTCTTTATAGCTACTGGAGTCTGGCTATCCCCCTTTTGGCTGTAAAAATGAAGCTATGAGATCTGATTATGCTGTGCTAAGAATGTTTTACCTTAGTTAGTGATGGACATGTTGGAAAGGAACTATACAGGAAAAAACTGTTTCTCTGTATTGCAGTAGTAAATCATAATGCTTTTGTGTTGGCTTATCCTCGTGGCTACAATATAATACAAGGAACTCATATTTCAAAATTAGCTGAAGGTTTCTTTTCTCAGACCAGCTATACTTCCTTGTTTTGCCAGCCACAGTTCCTTTGAGCAGCGATTTCTTAATGGATTCATCTATTAATTTGCAGACATCTAAGAGTATCTCTCGGGGGTTCCCCCCCTTTCCCCCCTAATCTTGATGTTAGCAATACTTTGTGCACAAATATCCTTCTTGGATAGTCCAAAGCTGCATAAATGACTCTTTTAGCTTGATCCATCTCTTTGGATTAATCTCAGACATGTCTGTACACCGTAGGCAAACACCGCCTCGCTGAAACAGTGAGCAAAATGCTACAGGGTTGAACCAGATACACCAAAGATGGGGAAATATATATTGGTATTGTTCAGGACTGCAGTTACGGAACTGCTTGATGTCAAAATAGCTGTGATCCATAGCAGTATAACAAATCGAAGGAGGTGCCAGTGCCCTATTTAATCAGTGAACCTCTAAAACATTTTCAAACTAAGTATTTTGCCTGAAGCAGCAGTGAAGAACTGGGTGACCCCCAGATATTGTGGAACTCCCATCACCCCCTGCCAGCATGCCCAATGGTCAGGGACGATGGGAGCTGTTGTTCAGCAACATCTGGAAAGCCACAGCTTCTGCATCCATACTTTGCTGTTTTCGAAGCAGTTACGAAACTTTTAATGCTGTGCGGTAAGGGAAAGCAAGCCCTGGTTGACCTGTTAGTTTGGATGGGTCCTTCACAGCCATATTTGGCTGGGGAAACCCAGTCAGATGGGCAGGGTATAAATAAATTATTATTAAATTATTTATTTATATATATATATATATATATATATATATATATATATATATATATATATGCAGGTTATGGTGTCTTCGGGTGTCTTCCCGTGTAAGAGTCGGGGTGTCTGTGCGACGTTTCGACGAGGTCTCACTCGTCATCTTCAGGCTGGTGCTTTCGGCTTCTTGTTACAGTAACAAGAAGCCGAAAGCACCAGCCTGAAGATGACGAGTGAGACCTCGTCGAAACGTCGCACAGACACCCCGACTCTTACACGGGAAGACACCCGAAGACACCATAACCTGCATTCCTGTACCCGTGAAAATCTACGAAAGCAAATATATATATATATATATATATATAGCGCAAATGTTTGGTAACATTTTCAGAGAAGTATATGCCCATACGCCATGGTAAGCTATGTCTAACCAGACCAGGGCTGGATCTAGAAACATTAAAAAAAAAAGTTTCAGCAAAACGCATTGTAAACCTCATAATGGGAAATCACATTGGCGATAGATGGGACTCCACAGTGCCATATGGTGTCACAGTGTTATAGCGCATTTAAAACGCTTTTTTCTTTACTGAAGTAGCTGAGTCCCAGGCATCTCATTGCAACCCAAAGCGTTTCAGCATGAAACAGATAATGTTAGATACCGTATTTTTTGCACCATAACACTCACTTTTTTCCTCCTAGAAAGTAAGGGGAAATGTCTGTGTGTGTTATGGAGGGAATGCCTACGGGTGGCGGGGGGGGATCTGCTGCAGTCGTGAGCAGAGGATCCATGGTTCCCCTTCCTTCCCTCCTCCGTGGCTCGCTTTGAAACAGCAAAGCGGGAGAAGAGCCGCTGAGTGGGGAGGAGAGAGGGACAGAGAGCCTGCTTCTTTAAAGGAGCAAAGCGGGAGAGGAGAGGAGCCACTTACACTCGTGTAAGCGGCTCCTGTCCGGTTGGTTCCTTTAAAGCAAGCAGGCTCTCTGTCCCTCTCTCCTCCCCACTCAGCTCGCTACATAGCAGCAAAGTTTTTCAGCTCGCTAAGCCAGGGATGAGCGGGGAGGAGGGAGAAAAGCAGAGCCTGCTTGCTTTAAAGGAGCAAAGTGGGAGAGGAGAGGAGCCTTCTCCCCTTATACCCCTCTTCTTCATTATTAGCAGCATCCTTCTCCACCCACCCCACGTGTGTTCCTTCTCCCCTTAAACCCCTCTTCTGCATTATTAGCAGCATCCTTCTTCACCCACCCCACGCGTGCTCCTTGTCCCTTGAGTGCTTTTCCTTCCCTCCCCACTTAAAACGTGGTTACAAAGCACGGATCCACATGGATCCTCAGGATTTTTGCATTGGGCTACTCCAAACTCACTGTCAGATCACATGTCTGTGGCCACAGCATGAACCACAAAAATCATACATCCACTGTTTTGTTTAGAATATTTTTTTTCTTGTTTTCCTCCTCTAAAAACTATGTGCGTGTTATGGTCAGGTGCGTGTTATAGAGCAAAAAATACGGTATATTACAGGCTGTGCTGTAGACAGCCTTTCGGCATCCACAGGGTGCAATGGTGTGACTTTGTACAGACTGGCCCTGAAAGAACTGGCAGGGTGGTCCAACACATGGCCCAAGGAATGGCCCTTGAGGCCTTTCTTTGAGACCCTCAGCAATATTTGATGTCAGCCCTCATGCTGCCTTCGCAAAGCTGGATAAGGAGGCCCTGGGCTTTGGGAATGGGACATGAAGGCTCAGACAGGGTCCTAGAGTCTTCCCAAAGCCTGGTTAGCACTTCCCCAGCTTTGGGAAGGAGGAGGAGGGCCTCCTGCCAGAGTCTCATGTCTCCTTCCCCAAACCTGGTGTGTTGCTTTGTTGGCTTTCGCATGGTAGCACGAGGAATGGGGAGGGGCATCAAATTCTGGCCTACATCCCACCCACCCAACAAGGCAGTGTGCGGCCCACAGGTTCTGTGACAAAGTACCTCTTGTATGAAAGTTGCACCGCCCTGCACTAGATTTTTTAAAAAGTTCCTATGGCAGAACTTGGGTCTTCAGAACCTCAGACCAATACACAGTAAAGGTCTGACCAAAACCTAGCTCTGTCAAACTTCTTCAAGAATGGTACTCAGTTCTGGTGTCCATCTCTAATGTGGAGATATTATTAATTTGAAGTGGCAGACATCGTGACTGAGGCTGGTCTAACCACCAGCTGCTAAACATGTTGCTTGAAAAGAAGGGGTGGTGTTTACTTGTGCAGAAAAAAATCTGTGTATGAGAATTGAAATTTGCCATCTCCTCCTCACCCCTGCAAACCCACCCACTGGACACCATCAGAATTCTCCTCAGAAGGCTGGAATACTCTTTGGACAATATAGGGACTGCAGGAGGAGAAGGGGAAATCCCATCATGCCCACTGGTGCAATGTTAGAATTTGTCTGAAAAAAAATGGTTTTGTGGTGCTGCTCTCTTGGGGGCCCTTTCTTGGTTGTCAAAAATGGCCCATAAGTACATTGCACCAATCCATCCTTAAACCCTAGAATAATTCTCTGGGTCTGTACTTTGTGTTTCTCCTCTTCCTTATTTTAGCATCTTTACTTTTCAGACCCAAGGACTTTGTGCATTTTTGCAGTATTTCTTCTTATTAGGGGGAAAAAAGGCCTGATAAGGGTCAAGCTAGACAAGACGCTAAATGCGTCATTACAAACCACATCTACGGTTTGTTTTTTTTAGAAAAAGAAAAGAATATCAGCAACTGCGAGGGAGGCCAATTTTCACTTGGATTGCAGTGCACAAGGAGGGCAAGTTTAACCCCTTTCTCCCTTGTCAGAGCCCTAGCAATAATCATAGCCCAGTTTCTACCAGCTCTGGAATCAAAGCTCCCATTGCTACTGATTTGAGTGGGGTGGTTCCAACTGCAGTAAGGAAGGAAATAGCTTCCATTGGTCCTGTGGCGTTTGCCTCCTAGGTGGGTCATTAGGAAAGGGTTAAATGAGTGAGAATGTGATTGGCCAGTGGGAATGCAAGGGGGGAGTAAAAGTTAGAGTGGGGGGTTTTGAAAGGCAGATGAGGTTTGGGAGTTGAGGAAGGAAGAGGGAGGTTTAGGTGTGGGTTGGTAGAGTTGTATTGTGAGAGAGTGAGAGGAATTGTCAGGTGGAGTCAGATAGATAGTGGGAATAATCAGTTTGAAGTTGTTAGGAACTAAGATTAAGAAACTGCCAAGAAAAGTTAACTGTAACCATAAGCTTGTTCCTGCATTTAAAAATAAACTTGATTATTTGCTAATGTTAACAACTGACTGGACTCCGTGTGTCCCCGTGAGAAACGGGGTGGTGGCAGTGAAGAAAGCAATCACAGTGGTGGCACAGGGTCAATAGACCATCAAATGTCCGGGGGCCCTGTGTATGATCGCCACAGGTCCTTTCCAACCAGCTGAAGTTCTGGGGTGTAAGAAAACCCAAAAACCTAGGTGATGTCCTCCCCCTGCAATTTTCTCTGGGCGCCTCAGGTGAGAGTAGGGGAAGTCCCATTACTCAAGCAGAAGTCCATTCAGCACCTGCTCTGCATGCAGAAGGTCCTATGTTCAATCCCTTGTGTCTCCTGGTAGGCCTGAGAATGTCCCAACCAATGTAGGCAGTTCTGAGTTATAGACTCATAGAACTGTAGAGTTGGAAGGGACCTTCAGGACCATCCAGTCCAACCCCCTGCAATGCAGGAAAATGCAGTTGTCCTGTAGGGGACAACCTGCAACCTTGGCATTATCAGCACCACGTTCTAGCCAACTGAGCTAAGTTAGCTGGACCTGTGCCCCCAGCAGAGTATAATGCTCTTTCCTATGTTCCTATTGGGTAAAAGGGTAAAGGGACCCCTGATCACTAGGTCCAGTCGTGACCGACTCTGGGTTTGCGGTGCTCATCTCGCTCTATGGGCCGAGGGAGCCGGTGTACAGCTTCGGGGTCATGTGGCCAGCATGACTAAGCCGCTTCTGGTGAACCAGAGCAGCGCACGGAAACACCGTTTACCTTCCCACCGCAGCGATACCTATTTATCTACTTGCACTTTGACGTGCTTTCGAACTGCTAGGTTGGCAGGAGCAGGGACCGAGCAACGGGAGCTCACCCTGGCGCAGGGATTCGAACTGCCGACCTTCTGATCGGCAAGCCCTAGGCTCTGTGGTTTAGACCACAGTGCCACCCTCCAAATGAATAATTTGAAGGAATCCTATAATTTAAAACACACACACACAGCGCCAGATGTGTTTCACATCATGCCCACTTTGGCCCTAATAAAGTAAGCTTAAGAGCTGAGCAGGGATTTGGACATCCAATGTCCAAAGCCTTTGTGCTCTCCCAATGGGGACAACATTAGACACAATGTACACCCAGCTATCCCCATTCAACCTTTAAAAGGAAAAGGAATGGGGGAAAGGCACAAATATTCATGCTCTTTCTCGTTTTTGCTGAGAGTAAATGATGAAAATGCTGCTTTAAATGAGACCATGGAGGCCCCTGGGAAACATCATTTTAACTGTGCCAAGGATGCCTCTCTCTCTTTTTTTCCTTCTGCATTTCTTTATTAATAAAAACCACATTTTGTTTGCAAAACAAAACAGATTGGTCCAGTGGCACAAAACAATAATGCGGTGAAGGCGCTAGTTCATTAAACTGGAATACAGGGATTGGGTTACTAATTTGATGCTTTTAATTTCATGTTATAAATTACGTCCTTTCAGAAGGTAGGAGAAAAAATATTTCCCGTGACAATGGCTACCTACAGACAGGAAGGTTATATATTACCCCGGAGAAATGAAAAGTTGAGGGAGTTGCGGGAGATTAGGCCTGCCGCTCAGATGGTTCCTCGGGAGCAGAAAGTAACGTGTGTGTATCAAGAGTAGCTTTATAAATACTCTTCATCAAATACAGAGTGCTTTCTTTGCTCTTTTAATAAGAAGTTTTTATAAAGATGCTAGGTAGATGGTAGCTACCAAATTCAACAACACGGCTATGAGCCAAACACGAAAAACAAACACAAAAGCATTATCAGTGGGAGAATCAAACGAGAGGGTCATCCTTCATAAACCTTAAGTGTTTTCAATTCATATCTGCATTATGTTTCCCAATGTCCATCCTCATCGGGATAAACAAGCCTTTAACTTTGCAGTTCTAAACATGTCAGCTCAGAAGTGAAGCTTATCTAGTTCAGTGGATCTTACTCCCTGGTAAGTGGGCATAGGATTGTGACCTAAAACCTATTTTCTTCATGTCTACTCTTACTGTTAAGGTCCTCCTTTCCCTCATTGGTCTGTTTAGTAAAATATCTCTAAGCACTATCAAACATATGGTGCAGACATATTTCCCCCCTTTCAATCAAGTCTTAGATACCCAAATATGAGAGAGAGATTTCTCCAAAGTTGATATAGGGTGGTATTCAACTAAGTTCTTCTCAGAACTGATCCACCGAAATGAACGCACATTAGTTAACCATACTGATTAATTTCAGTGGATCTGCTCTGAGTAAAAGTTGAGTACCACCCAAAGGGTCGCATCCAGCTGCATTCTACTCAGACACATTGAAATTAATGGGCCTCAGTTAGTCGTAACTGTTAATTTCAATGAGTCTACTTTGAGTAGAGCTAAACACTGGATGCTGCCTTTACTGTTTGCAGCAGAGTGAAGGAGTGAAGGAGCTCTCTCCTGTGACTTCCTCCCCATTTTGAAAGGTTCTTCCCTGAAGCTGAGGAACTTGGCTTTATTCTGAGTACTACAACCCAACTCTTCCTGTCTGACCCATTTTGAAACCTGTCATCTAGGCTGCAATTCAGTACTCACTTAACTGAGAGTAAGCCCCATGGAAGTCAATGAGATTTGCTGCTTCGGAGTATACTTGCATGGGATTGCACCGTTAAGTCCAGAAAGTGCCATCTCGCAACGTATTCACTCAGGAGCTTTTGGCATAAAACAGGGGTCAATAAAAACAGCCAGCTTAAACTAGGATTCAATAGAGACAGCCAATTTACCATGTAGCTTGGGGAACAGCAGACTCTCTAGGACAAAACAGGACTCCTAAACATCCTATTGGGAAGTCTTTCATTAGAAGGGACTAGGAAAGGGGAGGAGGAAAGAGGAGATATTTGGGTACAACCATCATTCCCACTCTAATAAATACAGTGGTGCCCCGCAAGACGAATGCCTCGCAAGACGGAAAACCCGCTAGATGAAAGGGTTTTCCGTTTTTGAGCTGCTTCACAAGACGATTTTCCCTATGGGCTTGCTTTGCAAGACGAAAACGTCTTGCAAGTGTTCCGATTTTTTTCGCTCCCCCCCTTTTTCTAATCTGCTAAGCCGCTAATAGCCTTTTAGCCGCTAATCCGCTAATCCTTTAATAGCCGCTAAGCCTTTAATAGCCGCTAAACTGCTAATAGCGCTAATCTGCTAAGCCGCTAATAGGGTTGCTTCGCAAGACGAAAAAACCGCTAGACGAAGAGACTCGCGGAACGGATTAATTTCGTCTTGCGAGGCACCACTGTAATGGTTTTGTGTTACATCTGAACTGGCCCTAAGTCTCCCGCATTCACAGCTCAGTTCCATGACGCCATGGGGCCAATGATCCCTGAGCACCACTGCTGCCGCACAGCCTTAATTTATGACACTGTAGACACTGTGGTTTCTAAAAGTAACATTACATTTTTTAAAAAAATTGGAATGATATGCCATAAAAATGAAACAATACTTATTGAATGCTTTGTCCCGCCAAAGCTGCTCGAGATCCATTTTCTCTTTGAGAATGAAGGTTAAACACCATAAACTTGATTACTTCTCGAGGCTCAGAGAGACTCCGCAGTCCTGAGCCCTGTTTTAAGCTGATTGTCCATTATCTTTTTGTGCCTTATTGACTTGAGGACTAATTAAGAGCATTAGCATAAAATGAAAAAATTACAATGCAAGAATGGTGCCAATTATCACATGTGAACCACATTCTGAAACTGTAAAACATTCATTTTGCATTACTGATCTGGCCCTGCGAGTCTTCGGTGCTGCCAAGCAGATAATGCTGATGTTTTTTCATATGTTCATTCCCCCCCTTCTGCAGCACCCATTTTTGAGATCAGTTTTACTCCTAAATGCCTCTTCTTTTTACAGGGTCTTCAGGGTGAAGGTGCTCCAAGGTGCAAAGTGTGTACAGCCGAGGTAAGTCACTCATTATTATTCTTTACTTACATCATTTCTTCATAAAACTTCTGATTAAGAGTAAAATGAAACCGTTTTTAACCTGAGAGCTAGTCAAACGTAGTATGAGCTAAGAACTAGGAACTCAACCACAAAACCACTAGATGATGTTGTCACTCGTCTTTCATCCTCAGTTTGCATCATATATAAATCACAGAACTGGCTTACATTTTAAGATTGTTGTGATGGTCACTGTGATATGGTAGATAATGGGTGGAATTCAATGTAGTACTAAGTCAATGGGCCTATTAGTGCAAGGATTTCCCCTTGCTCAGAAGACTCTTTTCATCCTACAGCACCTAAATCTGTTCTGGGGGTTCCCCAAACTTTTGGAAGCTTATTTGGGGATGGCATAGGGTGGCTGATGGGAGGAGAGGAGGGAAGGACATGTTTCACAGGCAGAAGTCATTCCACTCCTGCAGTTATTTAGTTGAATACCACCCAAAGTGCTTCAATGTGTCACAAATGGTCTTGATGTGCATATTCTGTTAATAATGCAGATTATTTTATTTTGTTTGTGCTGGTGTGGGGTTTTTATATATTGATATTTTTGAAATCATTCGAAACATGTACACATGCTTCCCAATGGATAGAGATCCACATATTTTTTTTCTGGCTAGCTGAGCAGTCTAGACTGCCCCTGGTTACGCACATGTGGACAAATTAATTTGTTTATCAATCACAGGTACATATACCCAGCAACATCTTTGGTGGCCAGTAGAAATGCTGATTGCTTGGCCAGTGTCCCTTTGTTTTAGTATTCTAATATGGTCATCTTGGTCAAAGTGCTTCAAACTGCATCAGGAGCACAGTTCCACACTTTTAAAAAATGTGCATAAGAACAGGAGTCTGCCAGATCAGACTGGTGCCCAGCTAGCCAAACATCTTACTGTCACTGGGGCCAATCAAATGCCCATTTGTCTGCAGTCCTTGCTTCAGCATCAACACAAAACAGCTGAAAATAGTCTGTACCAACAACAGATCCATTTGCATTATCGCAGTGGCCTAGTGCATATTGAAAAAGAAGTCATACATGACTTGTATTGCATCTGTGAAAAGCAGGGCCTCTGGTTCCTATGTGTTTGGTAGCATTGTTTTCGCAATTCTTGATAGAAGGTCTTTGCTCTTCACCGTGTAATTCCCTAATTCAAATGGCACTTCAGCCATCAAATGCTCCTTTCAGAGGTGCATCATGTGAAAGAATCGTTGTGGCAGACGCAGGTAAGAGTATTACAAAGGAATAGCTTAAGGGGTTGTTCTGCTGTAGAATGTTTACTTCACCTGACATGTCTATCTTGGATGCCATCCATGATTATTCATCTGGATGTTATTTACATGAGTAAGGATACATCATTTCTTCTGTAGACAAAGGATGGGAGAAGGGAGGGAAGAAGATGCAGCCCAATACCTAAGAAAGTTAAGGGATTAAAAACAATTGTACAGGAACAAATAAAATGGCTGGTGTTTTGTAACAGTCAAACTTGATCTGCCATAACTGTTGCAATGACAGTAAGCCATACTTCCTCGCACAGAGGTTGATGTATTGGCTTGTACTAATGGCTGATTAAGGGGCATAATCCAAGATGGTAATGTAGCACCTTAAAAGAACAATGCTTTAAACCTGGGGACCTGTATGCAATGTATAGGGTGGTCTTCTGTAAGTCAAAATGGGGATCACAGACATGGACAGTTGGTAGTGTTCTGAATCAAAGTTGTCTGGATTGAATTTGCTTTAAGTGCTAGATATCAAAGTTTTATACAGGAGACTCAGGAAGTTGGAGTCTTGTGATTGCACCGCTTCCATCTTTGATTGATCAGCATCTGTGTCTTCTTCTCACACATAAATAGAATTGCTTCAAGAGCCTTCAAAATTCTGGGTGAATAATAATCTTAGAAGCTTTGTGAATCTCACAGAGATGGCATTTCCAAAGGTTCTAAACTCAGAAGTCTTGTTGAGCTATAGATGTTCAAAACAGAAGTTCTAAAAGGCAACACATGTTGATTAGGCCAGTTTTTGTTTTTGTTTTAACCCATGAAAATATATTTGAAAAAGAGCAAGGGGCTTTCAACAGCAACTCTGTAAGTACTGTTACAGAGCCATGCTGTGGAGGTCAAGTTGCACACAACCACTGCCCTGAAAGAAAGTAGCAAAGAACTTCAATCATGTATAGAAAAAGCCAAAGATGGATGTATAAAGAAACTAGTTTTTTTCCATCTTCAAGACCATCAGACTCACCGGACCATTATCAGGAGAAGAGAAGATAATGCACAAAATAACAGCAGAACCAAAAGCACACCTCTGTTTAGATTCAGTTGCTGCATTCAGATGTCCAGCTAAACTATGGTGTAGCAAGATGTAAACAAGCCTAGCTTCAATTGCTTGCATGCTTCTCCTCTCATCTGGCCAGGAGGAGCAGTTTGAAACGTTTGCTTCTACATTTGTTCAGCATGTCATCCACACCAGAAACTGTCGTTAACATTAAGTGTGGTTAGTTTGAAAGAAATCAGCCTAAACCCATGGTTTCTGAACCTGAGTTGTTCAGAAAGTGGCTCTGGCAGTGCAAGATTATGCATGTCTGCACAGAAGTTTAATGGGATTCAATTCCAGGAAGATGTATTTAGGATTTGAGTCTCAGTTATATATGCGGACCTCAATATATTTTGCTGCATGGGGCAACATGGTACAGAATTTGGCCTCTAATATTAGGGTGAAATGCCTAAAGAGCTCACCACAACTAAGACTGAGCAGGACCTACTGGACAAGAAACAGGTTAAAACTGCCAACAAAAAGTATTTTAAAATGCAAAATCCTGGTTATCAGTTTATGAAAATCCAGTTGAGTCTGATGACTTCATGCTGTAGATCTTTTACTCCCAACGGGCCAACTGCACTCACAGTTTTGGCAGGGACAGCTGTGATCTCTGCATTAGGAGTTAATTTTGGAAAAAGTCCAAGTAGGCAACTCTTGTCTTTTTCTGTGTCTAGAGGGTCTAGCTCCATTGAGCTGCAGGAACTCTGTGTGGCCTGCTTCTCTGCGTAGAAGCAAAATCCGTGAGAACATTTTTTCTCCCTGTTGTGATTATAAACTTTGCATAGTTATGCCTTCACAGAGTTATATAACCCTATGTGGTACTTAATGAAGTGCTGGATGTTTGAAAAAACAACAACTGCAATGTTATTTTGCCCGTGGTATGTTTACCCTTATAAGGATTAATGCCTAGCACTAATTCACTTGTGTTCTGTGATCTCTATCGCGCTGCAATAAAGATACTTAGCACTTTTCACTTAGAAAAAACCCGCTTTGCAAACATCTCATTATGAAACTCCACAACAGCCCTGTGACACAGGTATGTGGGTCAATTCAATGCTCTGTTTTAATAAACCTCCAGTGCTCAAGTAAATTACAAAATGTGAAGTCATTAAATCCACTTAAAGGAAGGAACATTCGTGAACAAAGGCTCATCCTATTCATTACAGTCTAGATGGGGAAAAGACAGAAAACTGTTATAGTGATTACCAACGATAATATTTACAGAAAGCCACTGCAAGAGCTACATTTAAGGCACTGCAGGAAGGACCATCATGTCTGGCCTCATGTAGGGATGGTGGGGGGATTTGGTTCGGTTCACATTTTAAGGGCAACCTGTTGAATTCTGACTTCCTGAAACTATGCAAGCCAAAGTAAAGCTGTCCTTTGACACTCACACTTCCCCAAATTTGGCAATGCGGTTCTCCAGCCAATGGATATATTTGAGGACAATCTTCCACAAAAAGGCGTATATTGGTGAAACCAAAAAAATATGGGCGCGTGTTACATTGCTTTCCAAGATTGTGTATTAGGTAAAATGGTGCAAATGTGTGTATTAGCAGCTGATGAATTTCTGTGAGGACTCTTTTAACAATGCAAACTGCTGTGGAAATGTGGGGAACTGAAGACCAGGAAAATGAGAAACTGAGAGAAACTGAAATTGACAGATTTACCTATCCCTAGACCCATGTTCCTAAGGCAGGATGCTCACCTGTGTCTCAATTTGGTTGCACATTAACTCTCCTCAGAAATGATTTCTGACAGCCAGATTATAGTGCAACAAGTAAGTAAGATGATAGTAAGCCCCATTGAACAAGGCGACATTTTATTCTTGAATAAATATGTACAGGATAACAAAGAATCTTGTGGCACCTGAGAAACTTACAAATGAGCAAGCAGAGGTGGGTGACCCCTTCCCTAGGTACTTGGACAAAATATATCTACCACACATCTCAGATATAATCTCAGTACAGTAAACAAAGCCTAAATGTTGGATGGGAAGCAAAACAAACTAATTATGTTTTTATGTTCCATTTCTCCATCCTATCCTTCCTGGGTAGCAGACCATTTTTGGTGCTGCATCTGTGTAGCAGTATTGCTGGGCCCAGGCAGCAACTGCCAAAAGTAAAACACAACATGGAGAAAACAATTGTGCAGTCATTCCTACCAGAACCACAATTCACCCCAGAACTAGTAGAACATATGAGGGCGTCACTAGTTGCACAATCCCAACCCTCACTGCTTTATTTCACAATAATCCTTGATTCATTTTGTTAGTGGATTCATAAGTAAAAGCATCCTAGTGAATTCTCCATTCCACCCTTACTTTGTTCGAAGGGAGTACTTTTTCAGAGTCCAAGAATAGTCATTCGAACCCTCCAGTTCCCAACAACTGATGTTGTTGATTCGAATGTAAGCATTCAAATTGGTATACAGTGTGATCTGGAAGACCTCTGAGACATACTTTTGTCCTCTGGGCAATGGAAAGGCAAAAGAGACAGTAGTCACTAGTCCCATTTGTTGTTGTTTGCTGTTGGAAGACTACAGTTTCATCACCCAAGAAGAATGTGGTGGGTGTAGGAATGTCTGGGCATGTAAGTCATGATGGATGATAAAATGCAGCATCTTAATCAAGAAACTATTCTGGAGTTCTGTGAAATATGATACAGATTTGCAAATGGGCTGAGTTTGGAAGAATAATAAAAACTCTGCATCTCATTGTCAGCGTTGTGCAAAGGGGAGTTCTTTCGTTCCAGAGTAATGGAGAAGAGAATTGTCAACTTCCTTCTCAAATCTGTTACTGTTGGATAGAAAACGGACCACTTGACGCGTTAAGTGACCTTTAACATAGCAAGGTCTTTGAAATGTGGATTCTTCTGTATTTCAGATGTTCCCTTATGGCCCAGCATTTTATGCCTACACCAGAGAAGTCACACCCCCACCCTTTGGTTCAAGTTTCAGACAGCTTAGCCTGGTTCATCTATGCATATTACTGAATTCTTTGCACTGGAATATCTGATCAGCTCCTTCCTTACCCTTCCTCAGACACCAGCTCAAATTGCTGTTATTTCAGTGTGCCTTTCACAGCATGGGCAGTGACTGATTAATTCTTTGAGGCTCTTATAAAGATGGGTTTCTGATTCTTATTTTCTTAATTTTGTTGAATGGTGATTTTGGCCACAATCCTATCCGCCTGGAAGTAAGCCCCATTGAAGCCAGTGAGACTTATTTTTGAATAAATATGCACAGAATAACAAAGAGCCCTGTAGCACCTTAGAGACTAGCAAAATTGTGGCATAAGTTATCACAGACTCCACTCTGCTTCATCAGAGGCATGAAGTGTTGCAAAAAGTGAGGTCAGAGCAAAGTGAAACTTAATGGTGGTTCTTCAAAAAACAGCTCTGGATGACAGAGGACCCCTCCAGACTGGTGTTTTATTGTGGGTGTCTTTTGCAATATGCTCTTGCCGCAATAAGAGTGCATTAGTGGCAGGTTTGTTCTGCTTTATTGTTTGTTCTGCAATGCTTCCCCAATACTAACACACCATTGCTATCCAGAGGCAATGAAAATGGGACACAAAAAAAAGTTACAGTGTTTCAGGAGGAAGTTATAGGACAGGCCCCAATTGGAAATGAAGTAAGGCGACTACTCTGAAACCTTTGCCATTGTAAACAACATTGAAAGTGGATTCATGTACAACCGCCCCCATAGCATCATGAGCATAGATCACCATGAATACGCTATAAAAAGGATTGTGGAGAGGCCACAGACATCGTGGCACGGGAAGCCAATTAACACATATAATGTGCTAAAAATCCTTTGTATCTGTTCAATCCACAAGTGAAAGCCCAGGCTGACAGCATTGTTTGCAATGATGAGGAACAAGAACATCAGAAGCTGCCACTAGTCAATCTAGGTCAATATCGTCCACCCTGATGGCCAGAGGCTCTCCAGGTCTTCATACTAATCTCCTCCCCCAGTCCTAGAGCTTTACCTTCCAGAGATGTCAGGAGTTGCATCTGAGACCTCAAGTTATTCACTGATGGAGTGAATGCTGATTCACAAGCATTCACTGATGGAGTGAATGGAGATTTGAACATGGTCCTTGTCTCGCCCTCCTCCTAGTCCAACACTGCAACCACTCCACCACATTGACTCTTACAGTGTTTGTCTGCTTGTGTGTGTTTTTAATGATTGATTGAACATCTTTAATGGATTAAGAAATAAATGCATGTTTCCCAACACTGCCTTGTGTGCCGCAGCAGAGGAACGGCAGTCAGTTTTCCATGCTTGATTTCTCCATGCTTATTTTAGGATTGAGAAATGACATTCACCCCCAAAGGCAACAAATAACTATCCTCCAGCAGGCAACGAGTGACTTGTATATATTTGCTGGAGGCCTGTGCATTTGACAAGGTGCCATGGGTGACGAGTTGGTTGTGTTTACATGTAGAACACTTCCACAGCATGTAAGTTAACCCACACATTTAATTTCCATGCTTTTGGGTACATTACTGAATTTGTAAGCATCTAAACTCTCCTCTTAACCCATAAGTTCCTTGATCCTAGAATTAACATTTACCATTTTTATATCATTGACCAATCTACTGTGTTTTCTCTCTCCTTAATGATCCTAGACATGTTACGTTCCTCCTGCTAAGAGGAGAAACATCACCCATGTAATCATTATCAATGAAATGGGGAAGAAGTAACTGCTTCTGCAAAGAATGATTTTCCTGCTATGTAGCAGCAAGAAGTAGCAAGCTTATTAAATTTTGTGGTTACTACCGTCATAAGATCTGAATATTTTTTGAAGTGCAAAAATGATAATGAACAGTATGCCTTTGGTGACCCTGTTAATGGTATTATTACCCATACTGTGTTTACATTCTGCTTTATAATACTCTCTTAGTCATGGCGGCTTTTAACATGCAGTCATTCAGAGCAGGCTGCCTCTCTGCCATGCCCTTGCCATTTCACTCTGCACTATTAAGTGTTGTTTTCCTAGGAAGGTCTTGAAATGTGGGGCATTATGTATGAGTTATGCTAATTTGTTAGGGCAATGAATACATTAATTTCATTAGTAAATGGCCTCAAAGCAATAATTACCAGTGTAGGTGTGTCAGAAACGATCATGTTCAGTTTTGCCAGTTAATTATTAAGATTTTGTTCTGAGGGACCCAGATTTGACATCCGGCTTCGGCTAGCCATAAATAAACTTGAGATTATAGAAGGAAGCAGGAGACAAAACTAAGAACTTGTTTGGATCCTACACATGGCCTTTTCTGTCCAGCAGCTGCTGCCAATAAGGTGCCACAATAATTAGTGTCCGTCATGCAAGGCTACACTAAACACCTCCCCAAAAAGGCACATCATAACAAAAAAAATTGATTTTTATTTTTTGTTGCATTGTGTTACAGCATATTCATGCTTTCTGGTGGGAACTGTTATTCCATGCAGTGTCAAATTTTAAATATTGGGATTTTCTCACATTTCTGGATAGCCTAATAATGCAACCCCCAAACTGGCAATGCCAACATGCTTGGCTCACTTCACACACAAATGGCAGAGGCTCAGGGCTTAGTGACTTGGAAGTGTACACGACTACTTCCTCTAGGTCAAAGCCACAGCCAGCCTGAACATTTGGACAAAATGGGCATGCAAGTGACCCTTGCAAGCTTTGCCAGAGCACAACATGGTGTAGACTGCCTAGGCCTGGCTGTAGACTCTGCTCACCCATTATTGCTACAGCCCCTATTTTTCTATTGGCTGTGCTCCCCACCTGACTGGCTACCTTTTCCTGTCTCAGCACCTTTGTCCTGCAACAAGCAAACTTCCTTTGGCCTCCCATGCCCTCCTCCTGCCCATCTCTCCGCCAACGCACTCTGCTATGCATGTAATTTGTTGGCCCTGCTGGCTTGCCATAACAGGAACTGCCAGAGTCACCTCTCAGGCACTGTGGTTTCAGTTTCAGTTTTGCATTACAAACAGCTGACCCTTGCAGAGTTCTCTCTCCCTCTCCAGAAGCTGCTGTGTATTCAAGTTCTTTTGGTTTATGCGTCCTCTATATGGCCCTCTCTTGGTGATCATTTCCATCTTGCTTGGTTGACCTCTCCAGGCTTATTTCTTCTGCCTGAAGTCTGCCTGCTTTGGGGACAGTATTTTGAGAATGGCATTTGAATCCACAGTAGGCCTGGGCAGTGGCAAATAAGCCTGGAGGAGGGAGCAGAGTTCATAGGCATTGCCTAGAGCTCAATAGAGCACTTCCCCCATCATCATTATGGACAAAAAGGTCTGCCTGCCCACCTAGAAACAAGAAAGGCTCTCCTAGTATAGGGAGGGGACTCACCAAGAACAGCTTGCCCAGGGCTCTTCAAACCTGGAGCCCGACCTGGAGCCAAGGTTGCAAGTGCTTAAGAGTGAGGCATCCAAAGCTTAAATAAGAGTGGCTTTACGTTTCTGGAACTTTTAGCTAAGATTTTGAGTAGACAATGCTGGTGCAATTGGTTAGCTTTAGGATGTGCTTTGCATTTCTGTGAATTCCTTGAATCTACCACTGGGGAAAAGTCGGAATAGCCACACCCATGTGGCATAATTTGCTATCATAAATAAGGTCATTTTTTCACTGGAGTGTGGTTGCTGCAGCCATGTTGTCAGGCTTTCTTTAACTACCAATAGGCTTTTGGAACCTTCTAACTCTGGGATTCCTCATTTAGCAAATGGGCATGCATTTGCAGAATCTTAGGGGTGGCATTTCCTCCTCGCAGGCACAATGTAGCCGAAGTTAAGCACTTGGTAAATCCCACTGGCTAGGCAACTTTGTCAGATAAATATTTTCAAAGCTGTGTACAACAAAGCCATCGAAAGAACAGCATGTGTATAGTAAAAATAAAGTATATGCTACAGTCTAAAAAACAGATCTTGAAAGCATTGCGTTACAATAGTCTACACGATATGCAAGATAAAATGCCTGAGTCATTTTTCAGGGAAAGCCTTCTTAAAAATAGAAGTTTTAAGTAGCTGCCTAAAAGCAAAAGCACTCGTCTAAGTTTTGATGTCTCTCAAGATTTTCATTCAAATTACAGGTGTACGAACCGCAAAAAATAAAATAAACCAAAACAACACCCTGATTTAAGGAATATTTGCGTAAAATGAATGTTCCTGCCCTAGTTTAATGGAAGTTTTGTAACATAAAAGGGCTAGTTGAGATGGTGTGTTTTGTACTTAAACTCCACTAAAACTCGTGCCCTTATAGAAGTTGTTATTAAGTAGAATAAAAATTGTTGCTCTCTACAGACGTTTTATAACCACCTCAAGGAAAAGGTTGAGGAGTAGGGGGAGTCGTATTGCCATGTGGAATTAATTCATGGTTCCACAGGAAAAAAAGTGCTCTAAGGCAATATAGTAGCTGAGCCAATAACTGTTAAGTCACAAAAAAGAGAGATTTTAGCAAATACTGGGGATCAACTGCAGCTGCAAAGAGGAAATTTAGAATTATCATCATACTACCACTATCAGAAGTCCTTTTTGTTTAGAAATTGATAGAAGTTCCCAACTGGGGCGCTTAGTGCTTGCTAATAAAAATCTAATGACAGCCTTCTTTTGCACATGGATCCTGATTGCTTAGACAATTATTTATTTTAGATGTAAAGTTTTTTATTCTATTTTATAAAGAAACCAATCATAACAGTTTCTGTTATGGATCAATATTAAGCTGGGATGAGACCCTGCTCCCACACTCAAAAAGGAAACAGAATTGGAATAAGGTTATATTTATTAAAATATAACAAACTGGAGGAACTGCAAACAAGCATTAACCCAATTAACCAAATTCAAAGGAATGTGAGCAGGTGAGGATTTATCTAATTATCGTAGGAAAGCATCTCTTCAGCTCCCTAGGCTGTGGCTCTCCAGCAAAAG
This sequence comes from Podarcis vaucheri, assembly GCF_965113315.1. Classification (NCBI taxonomy): domain Eukaryota; kingdom Metazoa; phylum Chordata; class Lepidosauria; order Squamata; family Lacertidae; genus Podarcis; species Podarcis vaucheri. Next base: position 35,211,357 of record NC_138764.1, read on the forward strand.
GATATGGAGGGAATCGCTCCCTCCTTGCCTTGGGTATGAACCCAGCACATGCACATGTAGCCATCCAAGCCTCCTCCTCTCCAGGGCTTTTCCCAAGCAATCTGAGACTGCATCTAGTTGCAGCCTGCCATTGCTCTGCCCGTTTCAGCCCGCTTCTGGTTCTGGGAGACAAGGGGGGGGGAGAAGGGAACTTGTCACAGCAGGAGGGGAAAACATCCATGACTCTTCTCCAGCCTGACTCATCTCTGCCTCTTGGCCTCCCTTCTCCCACTAGCCTGCTTCAGCTTCTGTTTCTGATTCTGGACTCCTCTCTGCCACATACTCTCCCCGCTCACTAAACCCTGTTTCCTCTTCAGCTTCTGACACCTCCTGTTCCTTGTCTTCTCTGTCTGCCCACTCATCATTGTCTCATCACCACTCCCCAGGCTCTGAGCCTCCTTCTCTTGGTGGTTCCCCAGCTGGTTCCTCCCACCATTCCTCTGTGTCCAACCAGTCCACGCCCCACATCTCTGCCTACTCCATCCAGGTAAGCGTGAGCGATTATCAGTGCCCAAAGGCCCTTTCCAGCCAATCAAAAGCATTTGAGGGGGTAGAGCAGGGCCAAGGGGGGTCATGGCCTGAAGTGGAGTCATGGCTTCGGGAGAGTTCCATGGGGTGCTAAAGAGAGGCTTGAAGGGAAGCTTTTGGAGGTTCCCCACCTCTGCACTAGATCTTATCACAAGAGAGAAGGAGAGACAGACTGTCTCCCGTAACATCAAGCTCCAAGTCTTCACTTGCCCTGGGAAAGTTGTCCCTTCTGCGGATATTGTGCAGTTTTTGTTCTTAAGAATTCCTTGGTATAATGATGTGATGATATACTTTGGAGTCGGTTGGCTAAAGATCGGAATGTGATTTATGACACAAGGAGATTCCTTTATTGCCTGAACAGTACAAAACCTGTGCTTAAGCTGTGAGGAATATAAAACGAGGGTCATTAAGTAATAAACCTTGTGTTTCAGCGCAGCACATTGTATCTCTCCCTGCACTGATTTGTACGTGGGACAGATGACTTTACTTACACCTTGTTAAATGTTTATACATTTAATTTGACACACATTTCTTCCCCACCCCCACCCCACGTCTGTTTCTTTCTGGTATCGAATGATAGATCACAGGGAAGAAGATAAAATGGCCACAACTGAACTTTTCTCTAGTCTTATTAGTGGGTAGATATTAGCTACGTTAGCTTATTGCACTGATTTATTAGAACTGTTTAGATTACAGCATGGACAGATGTAAGCAGCTGGAGGAAAGCAGAACAATAGACCCTCCTGGACTGTATTTTTTGTGGGGGGGGGAGTGATCCTGCAGTCAAACCGATCACTTTCCTGTATGCCAGCTGTTGTCGTCACTGTTCCCTCTCCTGTGAAGGGGCAGAACTACAAGGAGACTTGGAGATACCACTGAAACTAGCACCTTTTTGGGTGTGTTTTCCACCTCTCCTTCTCTAGCCCCGTGTTCTGACATCATCACAATATGCATTTCCTGCTCAACATCATGGGGGGGGGGAACCAGGCAAAAATTGTGAAGGTGGCAGGACCACGTTCTAGGCGTCAAGCCACATGAGAATCTGTCTGCATCTTCAAAAGATCTGAGGCACTGAGAAAAGAGGAAATCATGGGAGATTTCAGCTACCTGTTGGAACTCAAACTCTGACAAGAATGTAAGGTCCAACAATTTCCCCCATTGCCTCACTGACAATTTCATTTCCCAGAAGGTGGAAGAAGCAACTAGGGGATCACGTGTCTTGGACCTGATCCTGACCAACAAGGAGGAACTGGTTGATGAAGTAGAAGTACTGGAAACCTTGTGGGGGAGGGATAATGTCCTTTTGGGTTTCATACTAGGCAAGTGAAAGCTGAGTACAGTGGTACCTTGGGTTACATACACTTCAGGTTACATAAGCTTCAGGTTACAGACACTGCTAACCCAGAAATAGTGCCTCGGGTTAAGAACTTTGCTTCAGGATGAGAACAGAAATCGCGCTCCGGCGGTGCGGTGGCAGCGGCAGCGGGAGGCCCCATTGCACGAGTAGCCAACAGTTACAGGGTGAAGGTCAGGTGGGTCGAAGCTCAGAATGGACTCAGGCTTACAAGATTTTTATAGTTGAGATTCCTTCATTGTAGGGGTTTGGACTAGGTGATTATTGGGGTCCCTTCCAACTCTACAGCTCTTATGATTACAAGAGCAGCAGTGTCTTGGGGCAGGAGGACTTTGGGGCATAAGTCCAGAGCCCCATTCAGCAAAATGAACAGGAGGCTCTCCCAATACAGTGACTGTATCATCTCAAGGATGCGATGGAATGATTGAGGGAGAAAGCTATTAATTCCTGAGTCTAAAATGATTTAGCTCTTTCAGGTCAGTCATATGATCTAGCAACCCAGCAAAACGTACACCCAAAAGAGTGGTGTATGTCAAACTGGATTCTAAAGGCTTGTTTTTCACTCTGTCAGGTTTGGGTTGGCTCAGCCAGCAGTGGCCCCACTCCTGAATATAATTTGGGATAGAGGTAACCAGATTTCTGCAGTTAGGATTGTTCTGAAAGTTCAGAGCCTAAAATCGCCTAACCATACCACTGCTGAAACTACAGATATTACTGTATCTAAAATGCAGTTCTCACTTGTTTGGGATGTATAACATGGAAAAGCCCTGACTCACTCATCAGCAGAACTCAGGAGGTGATAGTGGTTCAGCAGTGAAAGAAGTGGCCAATTTTAAAAGTTACTTATGCTACACGATTAGCCACAACCAACTAGCTGGGCTGAATCCATTTTACATGGTGTCTGAGAAGCTTTTCGTGATGCTGTTCCACATTTCTGTGTGGCTGTGAGGTTGACAAATGTTCCACATTATCTTTAATTTCCATAAAATGGTTCTAATCTTTGGTTTCTAATAAATGTAGCAAAGTGCCCCGAGGGTAGCTTGGTTTCACATTGTAGGTACTTCGATTGGAGATTAAAAGGAGAAAAATATTCAGGTTTTTCTTTTCATCTCATTCTCAACATGGGTTTTTGTTTTGTTTGTTTTTTAAAAAGCCACCCTCATGAATGGGGATAGACAATAATTCTCAGTGAGCTCAAAATGGCTTGAGGAACACAATGTACATTACATGTGTGCTGACCTTGCCCCCTTCATCTTTGAGGAATTTTCCATGGTGACAGATATCCATGGTAACTCTTCACAGTGCCTTGGATATAACCATAGAGTCTCCAGACAACTTGTGTTCATTTCCACACTCTCCCGCTGGGCCCACCCTGCCATTTTGCAGAATGAGGGGCTGTCACTTTAGGCAGGTGGTTTGGAATGTCATGAAAGGGGTGAAAATGGTTCATTGTTTACTTTATTGTTGTTGTAAAAAAATTCCTTCCAGTAGCACCTTAAAGACCAACTAAGTTAGTTCTTGGTATGAGCTTTCGTGTGCATGCACACTTCTTCAGATACACTGAAACAGAAGTTGCCAGATCCTTCTATATAGTGAGAAGGTGGGGAGGGGTATTACTCAGAAGGGTGGTGGGAATGGGAGATTGGCAGATAGCTGAGATGAGCCTGTTGACGACTCTTAACGACTATAATAGGTCTTACAGGAAAAGGCAAGGGGTGAGAAGGTGAGAAATGGCTTAGTCATGTATAATGAGATAAGAATCCAATGTCTTTGTTCAGACCAGGTCTCTCCATGGTTTTAAGTTTACTTGTGGTTTCTGCCTCAGGTGCAAAACAACAGCAGCCTCGTCTGGTCTTGATTACTAATGCAAGTCGACTTACGGATGGGAGGGTACCATTCGCTGCTCCATCTCTTCAGGCAGCAAAATCTCTTGGGCCAACTAGGGTGCATCAGACCATCTAGTCCAGCAACAGCCAAGCAGATACCTATGGGAAGCCAGGATTGGGGGGACAAATTCGATTCAGTTCACATTGCAAGGTGAACTTGAGACATTCACAGTTCCTGGAAAAAAAGTGTGAATGAAAACACAGCCATTTCTGAATTTTGCAGTGCAATTCTCTCCGTTTTAAAAATGGGGGGCCCCACTGTACTTCATTAGAAGATTTGAAGCTGGATAGTTACCTTTAGAGGCTTTCCTACATCAATAAAGGGTGGACTAGACCAGGAGTACTCCATATATTGTTGAACTTAATCTCACATCTGTTCCAGCCAGGATGGCCAAAGGTCAGGTATGGAAGTCCAACAACATCTGGAGGGACTACATTAGTTCTCTATGGACCAATTCATCTTTCAGATCCATTAAATTCTTTGATTCGCTGTAAAATGCTTGTGGCAAATAGCATTATGTCCTCATTCTACAGAGAATTCACCTTCCTCCTTATTTGTTTTCCAGAATAATATTTTCTAGCTGCTTCTGTCATTTCACTCCACGAGTTGTGTATTATGAAAATGCAAATACTCACAATCCCTGCATAATTTGCAAATTTTAAAGGGAAAAGAAAGAAATTCCAAATTTTGCAGATGCTAAAATTTAGTTCTTTGGTGCCTTTGGTTAGAGCCATAATGAAAAGGTTAACTTTTTTTGTTTGTTTTTTACATTTGGTTTATTAGCATTTAATCTAGGCTGGTAGTGAATTGATGGACTTGTCACCAGAAACATTTCTGGGTGAAGTAAATAAAGGATCAATTTGGACTAAGACAACAGGACTAGCAGCAAATTGCTCAGAATTTATTGGTTTTCTTTTACTCGATGACTCTTTCCTGGTTTCTGGCTTTGCCAGAAGAAACAGCTGAATGATGAGATGGAGAAACAGTGAAACATCTAACAGCGAAAGGTGCAAGAATCTATCTCTTTCTAAAAGTCAATGCACACTTTGCTTTTTTAAAAACAACAAGAACGAAATAAAACCTCAGGTACAAAAGATACCTGAGATAAATGAAAAACTTAAGTAGTAAAACGAAAGCAGCAGTTGGCTTGGGATGCTGCTTCTGTGCATATGAGAAGGAAACACAGCTTCTGTGTCATTTACATGTGTCAGTATAAGGCCACAACCATACCATAAACCGAAAGCACTCTCATGCCACTTTAGAAGTCATGGCTTCCCTCAGAGAATCCTGGGAACTGCAGTTTCTTAAGGATACTGATTGGTGTTTGAAGACCCCGATTCCCCTCACAGAGTTGCAATTCCCAGAATTCCCTGGAAAGGATTAATCATTAAATCACTCTGGAATTGTAGCTTGGTGAGCAGATTGGGGCTATCACTTTCATTAATGCCTTGCCAACACTAAATCAAGCCAATGCCTTCACCTTACATCAATATAAGAATAGTAAACTAAAGTTCAAAAATTATCCATTTGGTAGCCAAGAGTAATCACTAGACTCAAGTCTCAATACAAAATCATGGTAAAATGTAAAATGGAGGGATTTCCTCTTCCAATATGATGAAGCAGAGAAGGAGAGAGGTAGAAATTTCTGTTCTTTACTGAAGGCAGAGTCAAGAATAACTGGTTCCTCATTTTTAGATGGTGGTTGAACTTCCCATTCTACAAATGGAACTGATGCACCGACGTGTGAACATTTCACAATAATGATCTAGTAACTTTTCTTTGGCAATCACTCGTAGCTGAGTAAGATTGTCTTCCATAAACACGGTTTTAACAATGAGTCCATAAGTGACTGTGGAGGCCAATTCTGGATCCACATGTCCTTCCACAGTGGGGACATTGGTTTCTGGGTGGGAGTTTATCACGGTGTGGATTTGCCAAGCGTGCTTCTCCCTTGCATCCTGCATTCGAGTGTCTTCAAAGCCCATGACACCTTTGGTAAAGGCTCTTCTCCACCTGGAGCGCTCGCAGGCCAGTGTTTCCCAGTTGTCAGTGTTTATACTACATTTTTTAAGATTTGCCTTGAGACAGTCTTTAAACCTCTTTTGTTGACCACCAGCATTACGCTTTCCATTTTAAAGTTTGGAATAGAGTGGTTGCTTTGGAAGACGATCATCAGACATCCACACAACATGACCAGTCCAACAAAGCTGATGTTGAAGAATCATTGCTTCAACACTGGTGATCTTTGCTTCTTCCAGTACACCTAGTAACTTTATTAATCGTGGACCTACTTTAAACAGGGTTATTTGTTGTTTGCATGACCACTTCAACTAGTGGCTGGGTCAGAATTAATAGCAATGAGAAGAAAAGACAAATATATGCCTGCGTTTTCAAACATAGCTGCTAATTTGAGATTAATCTGAGTTTTTGGCAGTGGCACTTGAGACAATTTTGCAGCTACTACAGCTCATAGTTAAGGCCCTTTTATGGGATTCTCCGGAATGATAACTGGATTATGCAAATGGCGAGCAAGTGAGTTTATTTGGGGGAACGGATTAATTTCTAAAGGGAGAGATGTGAAGGTGAGGCAATGTTAATGAATAGGGATTTTTGCCTCTGCATGCCAACTCGTTATTGAGCGTATATTAGCAGCAGTGATGCTATTAATTCAGTGATTCTAACATTAGCAAACTACCAGTGGTAAATAATGCAGTATTATGGGAATGTTTACTTCTATTTCATTTTATGGCGGGAAGGAGAAAGAGAGTGAATGCAGATAAGCACCGTGCCACCAAAGGACTCTAGAATTGCTTTGATAGTCCCAAACTAATTGTATAGGTTTCCTGCCCCCCTCCTCCAAAATAACTCTTGAAATGAGGCTCTGGTGCAGTTAATTTATGTTCCAATAAAGGCCTGTCAGGCCTTTTCATCAGCTTTCAGAAAGAGATTGCTGGAATGTAGCAACGAAATATTTGTGTTTTAGCCTCTCCTGTTTATTCTCCACAAGCCTTTACCATTCGTGTTAAATTCTTTAGGACAGCATTCCCCAACCTGATGCTGTGCAGGCGTGTTGGACTACAACTCCCAATGGCACCAGTCAGCAGCACTGTGTTGGCTGGTGTTGATGGGAACTGTAGTCCAAGATATCTGCAAGGCCCCAGAGTCAGGTGGGCTGGCCGAGCAAAATGGAAATTCCTAAAAAATAGTGACAGTGGGGATGGTTAGCGTGGCGGAAATAGACATTCTGGCAAATGTGTGGCTACTACTTTTAGAATCAAGCGCTGGGTCCTACTTCTGCCTATTTCCTTTCCAAATAATACTTAGCACATCCCTGCTGCATTCTGTTTTATTTGCTGCTGTCTTGGGGTGAGTTGGCTATTGTGACATTTTGTTTTACTATACATTATTGGGGCAAAAGTGGCCTGCTGTTTCATGCAGAAGCCCCAGGTTCTCTGTTTCCTTTTGTCTTGCCCACAGGATGGGGCTAAATAAATCCAAAGAAAATAGCTTCCCCACCCCAAATTGCCACCAGATGAGGGCCAAACTATAGATGGAAGCTACAGCAGACCTGTGGGACGTGGGTGGTGCTGTGGGTTAAACCACAGAGCCTAGGACTTGCCGATCAGAAGGTCGGCGATTCGAATCCCCGCGACAGGGTGAGCTCCCATTGCTCAGTCCCTATTCCTGACAACCTAGCAGTTCAAAAGCACCTCAAAGTGCAAGTAGATAAATAGGTAAACAGCGGGAAGGTAAACAGCGTTTCCGTGCGCTGCTCTGGTTCGCCAGAAGCAGCTTGGTCATGCTGGCCACATGACCCCGAAGCTGTACGCCGGCTCCCTCGGCCAATAAAGCGAGATGAGCTCCGCAGCCCCAGAGTCAGCCATGACTGGACCTAATGGTCAGGGGTCCCTTTACCTTTACCTTTACAGCAAACCTATTTGCTTAATGTTGGAGTCTGCCCCAAATGAAAACAATATTTATGAATTTGGTCTGTTCACTTAATGCACCAAATGAAATTATCTTCCATGCCCAGCTGTGGGTCAGAAGAAGACGGGTTAGCTTTCTTTTCTCTCTAAAAAAAATTGGACCTGTTCCCCACCCCCACCTCCCCGACCTTTGATATGAAGTTGGGGTAGACCAGGGTTTGAACTTGTAACATAGTTTGGCCCAGAAATTCACAAACTGATAATGAATAGCATGAGACACGAGACATTTTCTGCGTCAAGACTGAATTAACAAATGCTATGCAACCTTGTCCTAACTAGCAGACACACACGTACAAACACACACCAGCTGTGCCTCAATGAATAAACTGCGTTCTGCTGAAGTGTTCAGAATTTGAGGTTTTCTTGCACAGACTCTTGTGTTTTGGTGTGGAAACTGTTACATGCCACGAGCCGCTCTGTCCAACCACATTTCATAACATTGTTTCATCAGATGGTCTTAATTTTCTGCATGACATTATCTTTTGAAGCTGACATAAGATTGGGCTGTGATATTTGCATATGCAAGATGGAACTATGCAACTGAACTGTATTTCTCCTTGCGTGTGGTATTTCAGTTTGTGACTTAGGGGAATCCAACGAGCAAACCCTTCCAAAGAATTTCCTCAGATTCCTGAATAATTTCATTATTTAAAGTAATATTAAGAGCTGCGTTGCAGGACTTATTGCTAGCATAATATGTCATGTGGACGCTTTTTATTTTGCTTTTCAGTCACTGGTGTTAGTGTGGAATTATTTATTATTTATTAATTGTTATTCATTTTTCTTCTTATAGCATCAGTGCATGGCAATTTACAGAGTACACGAAGGCAGCCCCTGCATAGCTTCCACTCTGAAATTTGACATGGGAGCCAGATAAATGTGGGGAAACAGAACAGGAACATAAACAATATGGTCACAGGATCACTTCTTTCTTTATGCAGTCGTACCTTGGTTCTCAAACGCCTTGGTACTCGTACGTTTTGGCTCCCAAATGCCAAAAACCCGTAAGTAAGTGTTCCGGTTTTCAAATGTTTTTCGGAAGCTGAACGTCTGACACGGCTTCTGCTTGAGTGCAGGAAGCTCCTACAGCCAATCGGAAGCCGCCCCTTAGTTTTTGAATGCTTTCGGGAGTCAAATGGACTCCCGGAACGGATTAAATTTGAGAACCAAAGTTCCACTGTGTATCATTGTCAGTGGGGATCAGGCGCACCAACTCTAGGGGGTCAAGGTGTCTTTGGCCCCCTCAATGTTGAGGGTTCAGAGGAGGCCCAGTGTGGAACTGAGTGTGGCACACTGGCCGGTTCCTCCAGAGTGCTTGGCCTTTTCCAGGCAATGTGACATCACTCCATGCATGTGATGTCACACACAATCAATGCACACCAGAGCCAGTGTGGTGTAGTGGTTAAGAGCGGTGGACTTGTAATCTGGTGAACCGGGTTCGTGTCTCCGCTCCTCCACATGCAGCTGCTGGGTGACCTTGGGCCAGTCACACTTCTTTGAAGTCTCTCAGCCCCACTCTCCTCACAGAGTGTTTGTTGTGGGGGAGGAAGGGAAAGGAGACTGTTAGCCGCTTTGAGATTTCTTCAGGTAGTGATAAAGCGGGATATCAAATCCAAACTCTTCTTCTTCTCTTCTTCTCAATCTTGGGGGCAACTTGGCTCCCCTGGTGTGCATTATGTTTTATGGAGGTCCTGTCCCCAAGGAGCTTACAATCTAAAATTTGACACCGGGGAAATAACAAAGGAAGAGAAGCGATCTGAAGGTAGGGGTAAACAGGGAAATAAATAAGACACAATTGTTTCAGGTACATATATTTAAGTTTGGTTATAGGCTTAGAATGTCTACAACACATTTAAGAATACTGCAATGGCCTTAACACAGTTCCTGAACTTTTCAACAAGGCTCATGCTAGAGGACTTTCTGGTGGAATAGACTTGAAATGAAAAGTAGGGAATGGGAGAGGATGCATGAAAGAGGAATATTTCTATTTAGGTAGATGAAAGGTCCAATTTAATTCTGTCCTTCTGAAAGTCAGAGTTACAACCAGATTATTCTCAAGGGGGGGGGGGGAAATATGGCGTGGGGGGAGAGACCTGCGTTCTGATTTCCTCTTCTGAATTTACTGTTAGAATTGCATGCACCTGATTGCCAATAGCGTACCAGTTTCATTAAACTCACACAATCAGGAGAGGGCATTGATGATGGTAGTAAATACCTGCTAGAACTTGATGTTCTAATAATTTGCTATGAGAAAAATTACTGTATCTCTGTGTAGCAAAACACAAGCTGGATAGAGTCAAATTTCACATTCTTCCCCTTCACAGTTCTTCTAATTTTTCTTCCTTTCTCCTTCTTAACATTCCCCAGTTAACCCTTTGAAAACTTAACAAAGACTGTCCTTGTGCAAAGGCACAAATGCTAAGGCTGTCTGACCCATTAGCTCTAGGCAGTATTTTTCTGCAGGATACACTAAATTTCTCCAAATAGTAGACTGTTAATTCCATTTTACAGAAAGAGTACTGAGTCTAACAGAGAGAGGTTTGTCCAAGGCTACCTACAAACCAGTTTTGGGGCTAAGAAATAACCCCAACTAACCCATGATGATGGTGGTGGTGGTGGTGGTGGTGATTTTATTTATACCCCGCCCATCTGGCTGGGTTTTCCCAGCTCTCTGGGCAGCTTCCAGCAGAATATAAAAAGATAATTAAACGTTGAATGTTAAAAACTTGCCGATACAGGGTTGCCTTCAGATGTCTTCTAAAAACTGTGTAGTTCTTTATCTCCTTGACATCTGATGGGAGGGCATTCCACAGGGCGGGCGCCACTACCCAGAAGGCTCTCTGCCTGGTTCCCTGTAACCTCATTTCTCACAGTGAGGGAACCACCAGAAGGCCCTCGGTGCTGGACCTCAGTGTCTGGGCTGAACGATGGGGGTGGAGACGCTCCTTCAGGGCAACTCAGTGAATGCTTTAGGCCATACATGTTCAACTGGTCGACCGCAATTGATAGGTAGATCCCTGCGTGATCGTGGTTGATCGTGGGATCCTTACTGCTCACAGGATTCAAAAAAGGGGGTGAATGTCTCCGCCCCTCCCCCCTCACTCTGTTCCTCCATCGCCTCTAGTAGGCGGTCGTTTGGCATTTGATGGTTGCGATTTGGGATACGATGATTGGCGCTTTGTGTGTTTGTTAGCTGTGGATTTTGTTGTGAGTGATTTATGGCATTTCTCCCCCCAAAAAGCTCAACAACTATGGCAATCCTCCCCTTACACATACACACGCTCCTCCTCCCTCCAATGATCTACTGGGAGTAGATCTCAGTCTCTTGGGAGCTGGATGTGCCTGCTTTAGGCGAATGATCAGCAACTAGCTCTTCTTTAATACGAAATAGTGGGAATGTATCTATTTTGGAGCTCATTAGGTTTTGATAACCAAAGTGGGTGAGGGCAGAGGATAATATTTCCCGCTCACGTTGTGTGTACACTTAACGTGTGTGTCTTAAGGATGGTGATTCAGATGTTAAATACCAAAATGGTGGAGGAGGAAATGACTTTTGTTCTCCTGAGCTGGGAACTATTGTGCAGCCTGACAAATACTGTGTAGTTAAACTGCTTATCTGCATTATGGTTTCTTAAGCAAAGACCTTTAAAATGCAGCTCCACTTTCTCTCCCCCCCCCAATTGCTACTTTGCATTGTGCAGCTCTCAGTTACATCTCAATTAGTCATGTCAGTGCAGTTTTGCAACCTTGACATGGAAAACAGTGTTTTAAATAACGTGATGAGGAATTTGGGATATTCTGTTACAGAAATAGGTTTTTTTTGTTTTTTAGAGGGGAGAGGGACTCCATCGAAACACTATGATGAAATGTTTTATGTGTGTACTGTCTGCAGTTGGAAGACGTGAAATTAAGGAGAGCTGTAAAATATAAAGACTCCAGATCTGCATATGATTATCTGCAGTAAATTGAAGTAAATTTGCTTTATATTACTCAACGAGTGTTTTTCAGCAGTAAACCAAGATTTGTTTTTGCTTCTATTGCTGCCATATTTGTAAAAATGACTCAAAGGCCATGCTGAGTTCAGAGTGAGGCCTTCTTGGCTACCACTTTCATGTTCAGTTTTGGAGAAAGAAAGGAGAAAGGCATGTAGGGGGAAATGACTCTGGTATAATTCTTCAATCACTCACACAGCAACAGAGCACAATGTGCGTAAGAAAGCCCCACTCCATCCTCCTCACATAGCCCTCACAGGGAGCAACGTGTGAATAGGGTTACTCCCCTTGTTGTTTTTCATTTCCTACCTTCAGGTCACACCACCTCAACTGCCAAGGAAACCCAGTGCAAAAGCAGAGAGTTCATTTCTGGAGCATGTTAAGGGAAGCATGCTCAGTAAACACAGGGCACTGGACAGAATTGCTGGGCTTCACTGTTGAACCTCGAAGACTGAGCGTGCAAACTTTCCTATGGCTGCCACATTGTAGAGGAAGATGGGTTATCATGGGCAAGATGTCTTGTCAGAAAGCTTGCAGTTGTCAGTCTTCTGAAATTCAAAATCTAAGAATTTGAGTTCTAGGAACCCCAATTGCAAGTCAAATGTACAGTAACATTATCTGGGATTATTGCTTTCTGTATGCTTAACTCGGAAATCATTATAGTGGTACCTCGGGTTAAGAACTTAATTCGTTCCGGAGGTCTGTTCTTAACCTGAAACTGTTCTTAACCTGAAGCACCACTTTAGCTAATGGGGCCTCCTGCTGCCACTGTGCCGCTGCTGCACGATATCTGTTCTCTTCCTGAAGCAAAGTTCTCAACCCGAGGTAATATTTCTGGGTTAGCGGAGTCTGTAACCTGAAGCGTATGTAACCTGAAGCATATGTAACCTGAAGCATATGTAACCTGAGGTACCACTGTACTTCTGTCTACTGTGAAATACAGTGGTGCCCCGCAAGACAAAATTAATTCGTTCCGCAAGTTTTGTCGTCTAGCGAATTTTTCGTCTTGCGAATCACGAAATCCAATAGGAATGCATTGAAAATCAATTAATGCGTTCCTATGGTCAAAAAAAGTCCAAACAAAGCCAAATTTGGTACAACAACAGTTTATTAACTGCTCTTTAAAGTCACACATACTGTAAAGAGCAGTTCAAAAATTGAAGGGAAAATAAATTAACTTTATAAACAAAACATGTCTTTGTTTTTAGACAAAGGAAACAAAGTTGCGAGACGTTTTCGTCTTGCGAAGCAAGCCCATAGGTGAAATTCGTCTTGCGAGGCAAATCGAAAACGGAAAAACCTTTCGTCTAGCGAGTTTTTTGTCTTGCGAGGCATTCGTCTTGCGAGGTACCACTGTACACAGAGAGAGACACACACACAGAAAGAGAGAATGTTACACTTCGCAAGGAAGTTGCTAAATGGAAAAGAGGAAAGGGCTCTTGTACCTTTAATAGGGCATTTCAGCAGGTATAGCTTCCATCACAACTATTAATGGTGCATGAGCCCTCTTCTGATTTTCAAAGGTTCCTGATCATTATGTGGTTTTTAAAGTTTGATCCAGAACTCCATGAGTGGTTGAGCACCACCACCACCATGATCTCCTCCAGAGGATTTTCTGGGTCTGCATGGGAGTTATTTTTTGGAGCTGTAGGGTGGAGGCAAAAATGTAACTCTTCCCTTCCATTCTGGACGCAAGCTTCTTCTGAGAACAGAAGCTGCCCTTCTCTGAATAGAAGGACATTTTCCATTTGTAGAAGATCTCACTGGGTTCAGGCCAAGGAATCTCTTTCTGCTTCCAAGTTCAGTACTGAGAATCAAATTACCAAGTGCCCACAAAACAATTAATAAGGGCCCAATGGATAGTAATCAAGTTCTTTCTCTCTCTGGGAGATAACAAATCACATTAGACAGTTGTCTCACAAAACATCAGTGGGAGCAAAGAGTCTCCTTGCACATTTCATCAACATCACCCAGTTCCACCGAAAGTCTTGCCACATTTTGAAGTCTATAGCTATGGAAAATAAATCCATTTTCTAATATCAGCTTTTCTTTTAACCTATTTGTGAATGATTTATTGTGGTAGAAAGTCAGATGATGATAAGATAGGGCTGTTTAGAGGTCATTGAAGAGTTCTTGGGAAGTTTTTTTCCACCAAGGTGCTGGTCTCGCAATGTCAGTCCGATAAGAAAACTAACAGTTTATGTCAAAGTTGGCAAAATGAGTTTGTCTGATAAACAGTCTGCTTAGTGGGCATCAATCATACTTCTTTTTCGTGCTATGTTGTATTTATCATAAGGTGAACTTCCGTGACTTGATAGTCTTGCAGGGTTGAGATTGCTGCATGTTAAACAGAACGGCTATGCATGGAGGAGGGACAATGTCCTGTGTATATTGAGCTCTGCCAAAGGTGTGGCCATTGGCTTCTACAGTGCTCACCTGGTGCCAGGTGAGACCACTATCTTGTTGTCTACAGAGCCGATGGTATTATAGCTTGAACAATACATAACAAAGGGAGAAAGTGAAAGGCGGTGTAAAGAGAGGGGTGAGGGAAGAAGAGAAAAGGAGGGGGAAGAATAGAGGTGTTATAAATGGAAGGAAAGAGATGGTACGAGAGAGAAAGTGGGGAATAGATAAAAGAACTATAAGACAATATGACAGGATTTTCTAAAATAAAATGCTCCGAGGGTGCAGAGCGTCCAACAATTTCGCAAATATGTTTTTCCTGTGGAAATGGGGGAAACTGCTAAGTGTGCATTTCAGACCCTCCAAATCTTGCTGTTTCCCTCCCCCCCCACCAGCATTTTCAGCTTATTCCTGTATAAATCGCTTTGCAAAATTGCCTTGAGCTGAAACAATATATCTGAGCTTGGGTTAAAAGCTTATAAGTGCTTCTCTGCTTGAACAAAGTGAAATCAGGTTACGTTAATAGAAGTATTAATTAATTTGCCCTCATTTATGCAGCAGAATTAGCATTACCGAAAGTCTTTACTGCCTTTAAGTACGCTAAATTGTGTGCAGCTTTGGCGACAAGAGTTTCAACCACAGCACCTAGCAATGTGTCAAATGCCGTTGAAAAATATTGTCCAATTTGGAAACCTGAGACGTAACTTGGAAATGCTGTGGGGTGTGTTATAATGAAAATACCAATCCACATTAGCCATTGTTGCCATAAGCAAAAATCTTAATATCTTGGCCAAATCTACGTAAGGTTCATGTAATAAAGTCACATTCCTAATTTTATTAGGGATGTGCCAAGTTAAGCGCTTTGCTGGCCTTTGGAGAGATTTATTGGTTAACTTCTGCTGAATTAGTGGTGACTGACAAGGGGACATTGTTTTATAGGACGCAATTTAAATAAAAAACCTGCAGGGTATTTCTCTGTAACGTTGTCACTTCAAGTCCAAACTTGGAAGAAAGCAATGCGTATTAAGGAGGAATCTTCATTAGTTTTTATGAATGCAATCTAGTGCTGTCAAAATCTTCCTTATAAGGTAACGTACAAGGACAACTATAATCTAGTTCCAGCTTTGGTATTAAAAAACCCCTCAATATTTCAGGTTCATTGAAAAATCAGGGAGGGAAGAAAGAGAGGGAGACAGAAAGGATAATTTTGTAGGCCTGTCTCTACTGACAAGCTTTCTTTTCCAGCTTATTTTTGCAGTAGGAAATGAAGTAGCCAGTCATGAAATGGGTGCTCATCTTGTCTGATTTTTGCCAATATGCTACCTTTGTAAAACGAGGCTCCATTTAGGAAGCATGGCTATTGACAGACCTATTCTCTTTGAATTTTCCAGGCATTTGTTTTAAGGCAGAGATGGGTAACTTATGGCCCTATAGATGTTTTTGGACTACAGTTCTCATCATCCCTGGCCATTAGCCATTCAGGCTGAGCAGGAGTCCAGCAATGTATGGAAGGCCATTGGTTTCCTGTTGGTTTTCCTCTCCTATTTCAAACCTCTGGAAGACAGCAGCCCTCACCACACCCTCTGTTAATGAATGTCACAAACTGATTATGTGTTGCAGAAGTACACCTCTTTGATTTATCCTTTTTTGGTACAACAATGAATGTTGTTATACCCATGTAGACTAATGTGTATGTTTTCATTGCCGGGGAAATTTGAGAATTTCTGGGTTACTTACATCATATCCAAAAACATAATAAAAACATCAAGCATTAAAAACTTCCCAAAACAGGGCTGCCTTCAGATGTCTTCTAAAAGTTATGTTATTCTTTATCTCCTTGACATCTGAAGGGAGGGTGCCACTACCAAGAAGGCCCTCTGCCTGGTTCCTATAACTTCACTTCTCGCAGTGAGGGAACCAGCAGAAGACCCTTGGAGGAGGACCTCAGTGTCCGGGCTGAGTGATGGAGGTGGAGACTCTCCTTCAGGTATACTGGGCCGAGGCCATTTAGAGCTTTGAAGGTCAGCACCAACACTTTGAATTCTGCTCAGAAACGTACTGGGAGCCAATGTAGGTCTTTTAAGACCGGTGTTATGTGGTCCCAGTGGGGCCTACTCTGCTTCCAAAGATATTCAGGGTTATATTTCACATTGCCCGATGATCCCTGGATCAACCAAGTGTGAGTTGCTCTCAGGGGATTCACTTGTGAGTCGAGGCCCCGCTCCCCGCTTTGTGATGAAATAAGACACATGGACACAAGTAATTTAGGTTAAATTGGCTAAAAAAGGCCACAACTTTATTGGTTACAGAATGTGAGTGGTACTGGCTTAGGCACTGGATCCAAACAGACTATACTTGACTCCTGCCTGCTCTGCAGGGAGTCACACAAGGGTTATTAACCTGTAGGGGGAGCTTGTTGATGCAAATCAGCTGGAAGCTTTCCCCTAGAGCAGTGGTGGTGAACCTATGGCACCCGTGCCAGACTTGGCACGCAGAGCCCTCACTGCTGTCATGTGCCATTGGCCCATCTTCGCTCTTCATGTTGTTTTCCCCCATTTGTTCTCCTGCTTCCCCACACGCTACAGCGTGCGTCCACTGTTAAAACCCGGACCCCCCCCCCCCCGGTAGCCAGAGTTTATGTTAGGTGATTGGTCTGTTTTTCAATTTGCTGTGTCAGTGACTGTTTCTGATTGGACGTAACAGCATTCATTTTTAACCCTTTCTGTGCTGACTTTTTTGGCGCTTTAGCAGACAATGATGTCGGTGCCATGTGTTAGTTTCAGCGAAGGTATTATTCATCATTTATTTCTGTTCTCTCCCCCTCCCAAATAAGCTTAGCAGCTTTGGGGCATCCCCCCCAAAAAAGCTCCAAAACTTTGGTCAGCATCTCCCCCCAAAAAGCTCAACAACTCTGGGCACTTTGTGATGAATAAGTGGGTTTTGGTTTGCAGTTTGGGAACTCAGTCTCTAAAAGGTTTGGCACCACTGCCCTAGAGTCACCAGAAGTTCGTGCCATGGTCCTAGCCACCACCTGGGCATCGGACAGGAACCACGACTGCCGGATTCCTTTAACGGAATACCCTTCAAGGGGAGAGGCAGGTGATGGCCACAACCTCCCCTCCAACACAACACATTTTCCAATGCCTAACCGCCAAACCTTACAAAGCTGTGACGATTTGCTACGAGGTAGATGAAAAACCAAGTGGCTGGTGCCAATCTGCAACGTGGAAAAAGTTCCTACCAGGCCCCTTGAACAGGCGACCAAACGAGGTCCATAGCAAGGTCAGGTGCTGAATGCAAGACATAGAGCAGGGCTCAGCAAACCTTTTCAGCAGGGGCCCGGTCCACTGTCCATCAGACCTCGTGGGGGGCCGGACTATATGGGGGGGGATGAACAAATTCCTATGCCCCACAAATAACCCAGAGATGCATTTTAAACAAAAGCACACGTTCTACTCATGTAAAAACACCAGGCAGGCTCCACAAATAACCCAGAGATGCATTTTAAATAAAAGGACACATTCTACTCATGTAAAAACACAATGATTCCCGGACTGTCTGCGGGCTGGATTTAGAAGGCGATTGGGCCCGATCTGGCCCCCGGGCCTTAGTTTGACAACCCATGACATAGAGAGAGGGAGGGCAGGAGATCTGAGGAAGCAGGAACAAAACAGGAAGAGCTCGTGGGCCTGCGGCTGTTTAAATGTGGCCACACCATGTCCCCTAGCCAGCCAAATTGGCTGGCTGGGGGGCATGACGCGAGCCCAGGACTCTGTGACACAAGGGACTTAGCCCCCCCCCGTGAGCATAGGAAGCGATTCCCGCTCACAACCCTTCCCTTCAGTGAAGAGGAGAGGCTTTCCCACCTCATAAACACATGCCTTAGTTGGGATTGGCTTACGTGTAGATGTATGCAGTCGTTCAACAGAGATCTAGAAAAATGATAACGAACCAGATAGCAGTCGCCATTCTTTTCATTGAGGCTTAATTCCACAATGGACTGAATAATCGTTACGTCAAAAGCCACAGTTTACAGTGGTAAACCCGGGTTACATACGCTTCAGGTTATAGACCCAGAAATATTATCTTGGGTTAAGAACTTTGCTTCAGGATGAGAACAGAAATTGTGCTCTGGTGGCGCGGCGGCAGCAGGAGGCCCCATTAGCTAAAGTGGTGCTTCAGGTTAAGAACAGTTTCAGGTTAAGTAGGGCTCTCCAGAACGAATTAAGTACTTAACCCGAGGTATTACTGTATAGCACAATTTTTGCACTGCGTGGCATGTTGCTTCACTATGCAATGCTACCCTTTACACCAAATGGAGCAGAAGGCTGTGGGATGAAGCAGGGAGGGAGGCCCTTTTACAAGGAAAGAGTCGCCTCTCGGTATCTGTGTATATGATGAAAAATTAGTCATTGGAAAGCAGCAAATCCAATGCAGATTACGGCTAGCATTTGGTAAAGTGGTCATTGAAGTGCTGTGTTGTGCGCTTAAGATCACTGTTCAGATTTATTTGCTCATTTCATCACAGGGAAGTGTGCAGTTAGCAGGACAGATGGAGGAATGCTTGAGGAATTTGATATTTTCAAATTCAGATATGAACTGACCTGATCTGCGCCTCTCCAGCTAATGTACAGATCGGATCTTGGTTGTACACAGGCTTTAACGCCTCACGAATGCTCTAACACAGTTCTCTGCTTAAAAACCATTTTAAAAATATGTTTAAATGCATATTTTGAGAGAAAATACGTGTTATTTCTGATAAAATATGTTTAAAAATGCCTATCTTTGAGTCACTGACTCAGATAAGCCAAGGCAAAAGTGATTAGTTAAGGGTTATTGTTAATGTATTGATTGGACTGTATGTTGAGAGAATTTGGGATTATATTTGTTTTTATTCTTTGCATATTACTGTTTCTTAGCCACCTTGAGTCTCTGTGGACAAACTGGGGGACAGAAGTTTTTAAAATAAAGTAAGATATTTGAAGAAAAAAGTATATTTGAAGTGCACATTTAAATGTTATTTAAATACAACTTTTTGTGCCTTCTGGCTTGGGCTGAAGGGAGTTGGAGTCCAAAATATGTGGAAACATAGCTTGTATCTTTAGCTAACGGATGGGGAGCCTCCAGGTGTTGCTGGACTCCAACTCCCATCAGGCCCAGTCAGCACCTCCAATAATCAGAGATGATGGGCGTTTTAGTGCATCAACATCGGGAGGGCCACAAGTTTCTCATCTCTTCCTTAATAGGAGCTACGTACAACATAGCATCATGTAGCTAAGATGACTCTCAAGGATTCTATAATGTGTGGCACTATCCAAATACAGTGGTACCTCAGGTTAAGAACTTAATTCGTTCTGGAGGTCCGTTCTTAACCTGAAACTGTTCTTAACCTGAGGTACCACTTTAGCTAATGGGGCCTCCTGCTGCCACCGCACCGCCACCACACGATTTCTGTTCTCATCCTGAAGCAAAGTTCTTAACCAGAGGTGCTATTTCTGGGTTCGCAGACTCTGTAACCTGAAGCGTCTGTAACCCGAGGAACCACTGTAGTTCATTTAGTAAAAGTTCAGCGAAATGCAATGGTTGTAATGTACCATGTGCGCAAAGTAAGCCAGCCTATGTAGGTACTTTGATTGGCTAAGTATCTTTGTGCCTTTGCAAAGTTCTGTCTGTTGTGCTTCAGACATTAAAAACTAGTACCGAAACATGGCATTCCAGGCTTCATATGGATATATAAAACTAGCAGCTGTGCATGCAATTGTATAATTTAACATATGCAAATTCATGAAAGTCATTTTAATTTTTCACACACACACACACTTTTTAAGGGAGAAATTTAAGTTGTATTCATAAAGATTTGATTTCATGAAAGATTGAATAGACTTGCATGAGATGCAGCTTTTAAATTTGGTTTGTGTTCTGTATTGTGCTCTGATTAGAGAGAGAGAGGCTTAACGGGGACCAGATCTGATTGCTCGGCTCGTCACTGGGAACCTTTCCATGAATTTTCATGTGCGTTGCTTGGATTGGGCACCAACCCTCTAGAGCCACAAAGGAATTTTAAAATTAAGCATGTGCTGAAATGCTTTGCTGGATTCAGACTCGAGAGTATAAAGTTTTAATGGCCAGCCATCCATTTGCAGTTTGGTATCAGAGCAAAAGCACTGGTGTAATTGATTCCAAAAAGTTGGGAGAATTTCAAGTAATGATTCTAGGTTGGCATCTGAATGCAAGATGGTTGAGCCAGATCAATAATATGGGCGAGATTGAATCTTTCTTCCAGTCTTCTTGGCAAATGCCTGTTCTGTTACTTGCTTCACGGTGTCTTTCTTTTTTCTTTTTATAAATGTATATATTCTTCCTGCCCACCTCCTTTTCTGGACTGTTCGGTTTAATTTGCTTGTTTGCACAATTTAGACTTATTTCTTGTACATTCACCCCTCTGGGGAATTCTGCTTTCCCCTCATGACATCATAACCTCCTGGATTTAGGGTTGCTACACACACATATCTGATTTTTCATATTTGCCAACTTTGAGATATATGTATGCAGAATAGCTTTTGATCCAGTTTGTCTGCTAACATAAGAGAACGGGAAGCAATTTTTTCCTTGACCTTTCCCCCCTCCATGTACACCGCGCCCATTCTGATGGGACCCCCAATTCTTTGGTACATATTTTCAGGGAAAGCACAAGGGGCTGTAGCAGGGACATGGAAAATGTGAAAAATCAGCTCCCCTTCTCTTACATTGGCCAGCAGCAATGGATTTGGATCTCACCATGACAGGCCAATTGGTTCTTAGAAAAGGAGGGTTCTGTGAGTTTAAATTTATGCCCGTCAACTCTGCTTTCTGTTTAAGGGAATAACTAGACATAATAACAGCAGATTCCATGTGTGGAACTGGCTAATTGCATAGAGGTTGAGCAGGCATCATTTTTAAAGCAAGAAATGTACACTGCCTTTCTGCAATCCAGGACAGGAGGAACTCTTATTGTGGGGAAATATGCTTGGTTGGTCATCCCAATATGGCCCTCTGAGGGTTAATGTGGTAGGAAAGTCACCCTTAGTGGGGTCAAGGAAGTAGAATCTGATGGAGTTTCTCATATATATATATATATATATATATATATATATATATATATATATGCTTTCGTAGATTTTCACGGGTACAGGAATGCAGGTTTTGGTGTCTTCGGGTGTCTTCCCGTGTAAGAGTCGGGGTGTCTGTGCGACGTTTCGACGAGGTCTCACTCGTCATCTTCAGGCTGGTGCTTTCGGCTTCTTGTTATATGTTTATTTACAACACATACACACACACTTGTCAAACTAAACATGAAAATAATAGTACAGAATCAAGAGAAAAACAAACAACCACAAAACACAAAAATACAAATAAGACATGATAATGTACAAAAACGTATACAAAACAAATAATCTCTCTCTCTCACACACATATATATACCATTGTTCAGTTCTTCTTTTCTTCTAATTGACTTCCTTCATCCTCAACACGGTTCTTTTTTCATTTCTGGTAAACTGTCTCCTTTTCAGTTCATTATTACCCTCTTTTTCTATCTGTTTTTAACTAAAATACCATAAATTATTCTGCAGAAATTAATCAAAGCAAGTCCAAGTATTAATTTGAGGGCACTGCTTTTTAAGATATTCTCTATATTTTACCCATTCTTTTTGGAATTTTTGCTTGGTTTGACCCTTAATTGCCTCCGTCAATCTAGCCAATTCAATATAATCAAATAGTTTGTCTTGCCATTTTTTATTTTTTATTTTTGTCAGGATTATTTCTTTTTTTCCAATTTTTGGCAATTAGTGTTCTTGCCGCTTGTGGCATAAAGGAATATTTTCTTATTTTTCCGGCAATACCTGTGTCTGGTATCCCCAATAAAAAAAGCTTCTTTTTTTTAAACAAAGTCTTGTTTAAACATTTTCTTTAACTCTTATTACACTATATCCCACAAGCCTTTGATTTTATCACATGCCTACCACATATGTATGAGTGTCCCCTCTACTTTGTTACACCTCCAACACAGATTTGATTTTGTTTCATACATTTTATGTATTTCTGTTGGCATTAAATACCATCTGTAAAACATCTTTCTTAAATTATCCCTTATCTCTTCACAAGCCATTAATTTCCAAATCTCTTTCCATAATTTCCCCCATGATCTCTTGGGGTTATTCTAAGATGGTTGCTAATACATGTAGTATTTAGAGACCTCTAGCCTGGGTGAAGGACAGCTGGGAGAAAAGTTGTTTTGTCGTCACCATCATTGTTTTTATCGAAATCATCAGCTTTTAGTGTTTGCACACAACTGTTCTTTGGAACAAATTGAAAGTATTTATCCCCATATCTATCTTTCTATGTATTTATTTTGGAAACCACAGCTGCCAATAATGGCAAGATTGAGCGACCGCTCTATAGAAGGGGACATAGCTTGGAGACACCTAGGTGTCTGAGCCAAGGATGGAGTATTGAGGAAGCAAACATAGGATTAAAGGTGAAGGGACCCCTGACCATTAGGTCCAGTCGTGGCCGACCCTGGGGTTGCGGCGCTCATCTCGCTTTATTGGTCGAGGGAGCTAGCATTCAGCTTCCAGGTCATGTGGCCAGCATGACTAAGCTGCTTCTGGCGAACCAGAGCAGCGCACGGAAACACCGTTTACCTTCCTGCCGGAGCGGTACCTATTTATCTACTTGCACTATTGACGTGCTTTTGAACTGCTAGGTTGGCAGGAGCAGGGACCGAGCAACGGCAGCTCACCCTGTCGTGGGGATTCGAACTGCCAACCTTCTGATCGGCAAGTCCTAGGCTCTGTGGTTTAACCCACAGCGCCATAGGAGGCTCCTAAAATGCATGCTTCAAATGCATGCTGTAGTACTTCCATACTGTGGGATACTAATAAGTGGCATCAGGGGTGTCCTTCAGCCAGGGAATCAAAGAATTAGATCTTTGTGAATTATGATGCAATGTGAACTGCAGTTGTCCTTCAGATGTTGCACTTCACTGAATTTAGCAATGCAGTTCTTGGCTTTAAAATGTACAGATACGTATGAAAATGTGTGTTTCAGAATGAGATCTGTCTTTTTTTCCCCCTCCCTGAAAACAATGTGTTCAAACTACGTATTTAAGAGCTATCTGAATATGAATTTTCATGTGGATTTCTTCCCTTTAAAAAATCCACAGATGAGTGCAGAACGGACTGATAAAATAACACATGTGGGAGAATGACCAGCCATCCTTAACCCTGGCAATGCTTTCTGATGCTCTGGTGTGCCAAACATGGAAGCAAGGAGCTGAGTACAGTACAAAAGATTATGAAATTCACAGACTCAAAGTGCGCATTAATACATTCCTCTAAAGTTTGCCTGCAGGGAAGCTTAAGTGCTTTTTAGAGAAAAGCCTCCCCGTTTAGCATTCTGCTATGCAGAACAGTTCAGTACCCATGTCAAGTGTAACATGAGAAGCAGCTCACAGATTCCTTTATGGAAGATTATCTCTCGATTACCATCACCTCTATCTAAGCTCTTGTTTCCTAAAGAGTTATATGGACTAGGTTTGTAGGTTCTATTATTCTCACTCGTCTTTCATCTGTCCCATGAAATTGGCTTTGTTTTATTCCCAGCTCTTGAAAAAGTGATGTCACCTCCAATCCCTTTTTCCATTTGTATCATGGGGGGTGTTTATCAAACCACTCTTTAAATAAAAATATATACAAAACACATTTCTGATGTGAGAAAGAGTTCCAGGAATAACCATATAATTTCAAAACGATACTGATTTTGTTTATATGCAACATAATCTTTTACAGTGCTTAGTCTTTATTTGAAGCATTGCAAAGTGGATTTTTATGAAAGGTATTATAAAAGACTCCTTGTTTCTTCATAACAGATTTGAACATTAACTGATCAGAGTTCAGATAAATAGTCTTTACTCTCCATTAAAATATTAAAAAGCCTTTGGTAAGAAACTGGCATAAAGATCCTTCATTCTTGTTTAATGAACACTTGTTGGCAAGTATAACACTTTAATAGCTTTGCAGAATGAATTTTGTGTGAGCATCTTCCATTTCCCTGTCAGACGCTTGTCCAGGTGCTGGGAATTTATTGGGGGAAGCATATTTTTACTCATTAGTTTTGTATTTGATTACAGAACAGTAAAATATGAACCACCAAGTCCCCGAGGCATAGCTGTGTACATTGAGATTAGTAATTGCATGTCATCGTGTTTTCCATTGGAATTTATATGGACAGATGGGATAGGTGCTTCTTAAGTGGGTTTAAAAGCAAAGCAAATTTGTATTTAATCTTTTTTCCAGGCATATTTTCCCTAATGGAGGAAAGGTTAGGACAGATGATATATTTTAAACACAGTTTTAATTTATTTTTTCCCTGCCTCGTTCCCCTCCTCCTTTTGTTAAAAGTATGTGGATTTCTGCTCTAAGAGTGAGAGGTTTGTATATAATATCAAAGCCAGGTACAGTATATACATATAGATATATACCTGCTAAAGAAAACCAAATACATACCTGCTCATTTAATCAACGTGAGGGAGAGTTTTATAATAGAAATTAGCATAAAGGTGTTTACATGGATGGATGGACAGGTGTAAATTTGTAGATGGTATTTTAATTGTAACGTGGGATAACGCAATGGAAAACCATTTCACACCGTCTTTCTTTCATTCGTTTAAACCCTTTCTGCTGCACATTTATTTTACTCCCTCTGAAAGCCCTTTGAGCATGTTGATCAGAGAAGATTGGGGTTACAGAGCTTCATATTTCAAATGTTACCTTTCCTGCGATAAAGTAACAAATTTGCTTGAAGTGCTTTTAGTTTAACAAAAACCACATATGCTACAGCAGCCGCATAGATGATCTTCATCTCACACTGTATATGTGGAGTTACAGAATGCCAAGCATGCCTAGATATATTTTTTTTCTGTATAAAAATGCTCATAAATGCAATTTCCAAAACAGAATCTAATGAGGTACTTAATAGTCACAAAACTGGCACATTTGATAATTAATGTTCCTTACTGAATTTTTGCTGATGCAGCATAGTTTGAAAGAGAGAAGAAAGTTAACTGAACATTTCGCTTGATCCAACAGGGAAAATGAAAAGTTAACTTTTATGTTTTAATAAAAAAAAAGTGCAAGAGAGAAAACTATCTTCTTTGGTATTTGACTGTCATAGATATAGGCCCTTCTAATTGCTCTAAAACTTCTAATTATGCTGAAAAGTCATATAAATGCACTTATTGTTCAACCAAAATCATAATGAAAAAAATTAAATGTTCCAAATCCAGAGATCCACTCAGAAAACAGCAGTCTGTATTTGTATTTCTGTGCATTGTATGCTTGCTGGATTCTACCTCCGTGCACCCAAACTGTTGAGCAGTTGTTTCAAAAGTTGAATAAAAGGCAGCTTCTCTGTTAAGCTCAGAATTGAGACTGGAACGGGTCCCACCTATGTCTGTTGATATTTTATGTAACATATTTGGAATCTGCAGAATAACAGATATATAAATATAATGAACAGTGCACAAGCCCTCCTAGGCTGGGGAGGGCGGGATACAAATAAAATTTTATTATAATTATGATGATGATGATGAAAGAGAGATAATTTAAGCCGCACAAAATAATTATATACGTACTTTTTAGAGGATTTAGCAGTCATGTGATAAGAGCACAGGTCCTCGTATGGATCTGTAACAGGAAACAGAGAGAGTAGGAATAAATGGACAGTTGTCATAAACAAGGGATTAAAGAAGCTGATTCTCCTGAGGATCCGTATTGGGACCTGTGCTTTTTAACTTGTTCGAAAATTACCTGGCATTAGGGATATTGGGCGGTATATGGATGTGTCAGGCTCATCGACCACAGTCACCCCAGCTATGGTTGATGATACCTGTTCTAGTCTCCTCCAGGCCCTAGCCTGACACTCTTAACTACGATTCCACACTGTCCCCACAGTGGCAGGGATGTAAGACCTAGAGCAGGCACCCCCAAACTCAGCCCTCCAGCTGTTTGGGAACTACAATTCCCATCATCCCTGACCACTGGTCCTGTTAGCTAGGGATGATGGGAGTTGTAGTCCCAAAACAACTGGAGGGCCGAGTTTGGGGATGCCGGATCTAGAGTATATTAGCCCAAACCTACCTATCTCCTGCTCACTGGAAGGACGGATCGTGAAGCTGAGGCTCCAATACTTTGGCCACCTCATGAGAAGAGAAGACATCCTGGAAAAGACCCTGATGTTGGGAAATATGGAGGGCACTAGGAGAAGGGGACGACAGAGGACGAGATGGTTGGACAGTGTTCTCGAAGCTACCAGCATGAGTTTGACCAAACTGCGGGAGGCAGTGGAAGACAGGAGTGCCTGGTGTGCTCTGGTCCATGGGGTCACGCAGAGTTGGACACGACTAAATGACTAAACAACAACAACAACCTATCTCCAGTGATGTGATAGCTTGATTCTGTTAAATGACTTTCAAATGTCAGGTATTAATGGGAAGAGCCCACATGGCTATTTTATACAGCAACAGCTAAATAAAAACAGGGATTATAAACTGGCCTCTCAATCTAGGCTTCAGGACTTGCCAATAACTGTTCTGCTCAGTATCCTCCTTGGTGCTTTTGCCTGGCTGGGATGTGTCTTTCAACTATGGTTTGAATATCATACCTTCCAACATCTCTTTGATTAAAATAGGGACGTCTTATTCAACAGCAGCAGCAGCAGCAATGCCCCACCCATCTGACTGAGTTGCCCAAGGCACTCTGAGCAGCTTTCAACATACATGAAAACATAATAAAACATTAAACATTTTTTTAAAAAAACTTCTCTATACATTGGTGCCTCGCAAGACGAAATTAATTCGTTCTGCGAGTTTTTTCATCTTGCGAATTTTTCATCTTGCGAAGCACGGTTTCCCTTAGGAATGCATTGAAACGGTTTCCCATAGGAAAAAGGAAACAAACTTGCAAGACATTTTCGTCTTGTGAAGCAACTCAAAAAACGAAAAACTTTTTCGTCTTGCGAGTTTTTCGTCTTGTGAGGCATTCGTCTTGCAAGGTACCACTGTACAGGGCTGTCTTCAGACGTCTTCTAAAGGTTGTATAGTTAGTTACTTCCTTGGCTCAGGGTTCGCATACCTCCATACTCTCCAACATTTCTTTGATGAAAATGGGGACATCCTAAGGAAAAGTGGGACATTCCGGGATCAAATCAGAAACCAGAATGGCTTATGTTAATCCAGGTCTGTCCATGGAAAATAGAGACATTTGGAGGGTCTGGAAGGTGTGTGTGTGTAAACCTTTGACTTTTGCAGACTAGAATATAGCCTGCTGTGTAAAGGTAAAAGTCATGTGTGTTGTTTTCATCCACTTTTGCATCTGGCCCAGATGTAGCCCCTGGAAACTTGCCCATGATTCCCCACCTTGGCTTTACAACTAGTCTTCTCAACTTGGTGCTCTGTGGTTCCTGACATCTGTGTAAGGCAGGTCTTCTTGAGGAAGTGAGGGGTACCTTATGTGATTTCCCATTGCCAGTCAATATTTAGAAACTCACATAGAAGAAGAAGAGTTTGGATTTGATATCCCCCTTTATCACTACCCAAAGGAGTCTCAAAGCGGCTAACATTCTCCTTTCCCTTCCTCCCCCACAACAAACCGTCTGTGAGGTGAGTGGGGCTGAGAGACTTCAGAGAAGTGTGACTGGCCCAAGGTCACCCAGCAACTGCATGTGGAGGAGCAGAGACGCGAACCCGGTTCACCAGATTACGAGTCTACTGCTCTTAACCACTACACCACACTGGCTCACGTGTTCTGAGCATCAGTGGTGATGCTGTAGTTCTGCTGCTGCCACTTAAGACATACCCAAAACCTTAATAGGGACGAGGGGTTTACTAGAGGTGGGGTGGGGTGGGAGGCTTCAGTTCAACTCACACTCAAAGGCGAACATGCCTAATTCACACTTTTTGAAACAAAATGCCGCTGGCTTTTGAAATTCACATTTCTCTTTTTTTTTTTTCCTCAGTGCAGTTCCCCAGACAAGTAACATGTACTAAAAACCCCCACAAACAATGCATATACTATGGTAATGTGAGAATAAAAATGTGTATGTTGGTGAAAATAGCATGCAGAAATGTATTATATTAGAGGAAATCAGCTTTGCAAAAATGTTACCATACAAATGGCAAATAATAATAATAATAATAATAATAATAATAATAATAATAATAATGCAGTGGTACCTCGGGTTACAGATGCTTCAGGTTACATACGCTTCAGGTTACAGACTCTGCTAACCCAGAAATATTACCTCGGGTTAAGAACTTTGCTTCAGGATGAGAACAGAAATTATGCTCCGGCGGCACAGGGGCAGCGGGAGGCCCCATTAGCTAAAGTGGTGTCTCAGGTTAAGAACAGTCTCAGATTAAGAGCGGACTTCCAGAACGAATTAAGTATGTAACCAGAGGTACCACTGTAATAATAATAATAATTTATTATTTATACCCTGCCCATCTGGCTGGGCTTCCCCAGCCACTCTGGGCGGCTTCCAACAAAATATTAAAATACAGTATGCATCAAACATTAAAAGCTTTCCTAAACAGGGATACCGTACATGCATATGCTGGGAGAAATTCACGCTAAAATGTTTGACTGTGAAAAAAATAATTGCACACTGATGTGGAAATGTGGAGAATCAATTGAAAGACTGGGGAAACGGAAAAATGAAATTGACAGAATTGAAATTGCCCATCCCTAGTGGTCACTATCAGATGGATATTAATTTGATAATACCAGTAACTGCTATTATCTCACACAGAAAAGTGATGCTTAGGCCTGTAAAGAGTGTGTGTGTGTGTGTGTGTTGTTTATCTCTGCTTGAAGATCACGATTGGATGCCCTTCATTATCACTTTTAAGTAGTAAATCAGTGTATCGTTTATGAAAGGAATGTTTGCCTCCAGTCCTCCCCCCACCCCTTCCGCCACTCTTTGGGTTTCCTCCTAAGCCTATTTCAGATGGTATTGAGACCATAAGAATAATTTTTCAACAATACTCCGATAACAAAGCACTTGAAAAAGGTATAACCTTGTGGGTTGTTTAAAGAAAAGCAAAGAGGAGCCGTGAATAGCTATGAAGTCACTTTGCTGTTTTAATGTGATGATCCCTCCGTTCCGCTGCTTCCCTGCCTCCGACTTTAAAAGCATGCATTCAGATTCTTCCTTTAAAGTCAAGGCAATGTGCTGATTGACTGTACTGACATAATTGTGCTAATGACAAGACACTGAGGCTACATTGTTAGATATGTCGCTTAGCATCACTATTTATTTAGTTCACTTCTGCCAAGCCCGACTTATACTTTTTATACATTGTGGTTTCAGTCAGTCTCTTAAAGTGCTTCATTGCTGAAATAACATTATTTTCCTTTTCCTTTTTTTCCAAAAAAAAAATTATTTATTTTTAAAGTCTTTTAGCAGTAGTTCAAGAGAAGAAAGTCTCCCCCAGCATCATTAAACAAGGTTCAAAGTTTGTCCTCGCTGGAAGATTCAAAGTTGGAGCACTTAGAGAATGAATTCTTTAATCTGTAACATGATTAGCAAAAAGAGTTTTTTTGTATCCAAGCCCAGCTTTTAACCCAGGTTAATGGCAATAATATGCTTTTTAATCTACAAAAAGAAAAGAAAAATCCCCATTGCTTTTTTAAAAAAAGATTCTTTCATTTTCTTAGGTAATCTTCTGTGGTTACTGCCTTGAACTGTTGAAATGTCATTGTCTGCTGTTTACCAGAAAGGAATATAATTGGAAATGCAGGCGAGGGAGTTATTCTACAAGTGGCCAATGTTCCTGCTTATATGCTGTTTACCTGTAGTCATTCTCTATGAAATTGTGTGACACTTTGCAATTGTGAGACTCCTTAAGATCTCCAGCAAAACTCCAGCATTTAAATAATACTGAGGTTGTGGCATAATGTGATAATAGATAGAGAATACAAAGTTGAGGTCAGCACTTCGTTCTGGGCTCAATGCATATGAAGGAAGGGGGGGAATAAGAGGCCCTAGAGATAAGCAGGCATGAAAATATGAACATTTTGGAAATAGGTTTGTGATGCACCAGGTATACAGGGAGACTATTAGCCCTATGCATGTATTTGGGTGAGCAAGCTGGGGCACATAATGTGAGGAGGGGCAAACATGAAAGCTCAACTCCTAATGCCCCCACATTTCCAATCTCTATGTGCTAAGAACTTAGGAAACTGCCTGATGACAAGTCGGACATTGATCCATGTAGCTCCGTAAGGTCCATACTGGCTGGTAGCAGCTCTCCAGCTTTTTAAACAGTGAGTCTTTTCCATCCTAGCTAGTATTGCTGCCACTGAGCTACAGCCATTCAGATTGAGCATAAAGGTCTAAATCAGGGATGTCCAACAGGTCAATCGCGATGTACTAGTAGATCCCCAGGTTTTGGTAGATCGTGGTCAATTGCTGGATAAAATAGAATCCAGCCCTGGCAACCTCACCCCACCCTCCATTGTTGCATGCTCTGCAGAACAGAAGAAGCACCGTATTTTTCGCTCTATAAGACGCACCAGACCACAAGACGCACCTAGTTTTTGGAGGAGGAAAACAAGGAAAAAAATATTCTGAATCTCCGATGCCAGAACAGCAAGAGGGATCGCTGCGCAGTGAAAGCAGCAATCCCTCTTGCTGTTCTGGCTTCTGGGATAGCTGCGCAGCCTGCATTCGCTCCATAAGACGCACACACATTTCCCCTTACTTTTTAGGAGGGAAAAAGTGAGTCTTATAGAGCAAAAAATATGGTAGTTTACTCAGTAAGGCTGTTTGTTCCTCCAGCGATCTGTTGGTGAGTGCTTGCTCCTTTTTCTGCCCCCAAACAGAGCTTTCTTCCTCCCTTAAAAAAGCTCAGCAACTTTGACGGGGGTAGATCCCTGCCAGTTTTTAATTCTGTAAGTAGATCGCAGTCTCTTGGGAGTTGGCCACCCTTGGTCTAAATCAAGGTTCCCCAAACTTGGGTCTCCAGCCATTTTTGGACTACAATTCTCATCATCGCTAGCTAGCAGGGCCAGTGGTCAAGGATGGTGGGAATTGTAGTCCCAAAACAGCTGGAGTCCCAAGTTTGAGAAACCCTGGTCTAAATAGACATGTCTGGATGCACCCTGCCATTGGGAACCCTGATAATGCATCATTCTGCAGGGTTCCAAGTCCCAGTGAGGGTTATCTGTACATTTACTTGAACACAGGGAGAGTTTCCCTTTTGAACTTCACACTCAACATGCATATGCCAAACATAGAGCCAGGACATGCAAGGATGTTGGAGGTGGGGGTAGTGTGCATGCCCTCTCCCCTCTTTAAGACCACCCTCCTTCAGTAAAACGGGTGAATAAGGCTTATGCAGTAATAGTTACTTCGTTGCAGAAAAGCACATGTCTTTCACATATGGGCCTGCTCCGTTCATCATAGCTAAATTAATGAGTTAAAAGGGGAGTCCTAACAGTTAAGTCCAGTGGCGAACGACTCTAGGGTTGCGGCGCTCATCTCTCTTTACTGGCCGAGGGAGCCGACGTTTGTCCGCAGACAGTTTTTCCGGGTCATGTGGCCAGCAGGACTAAGCCGTTTCTGGTGACACTAGAGCAGTGCACGGAAAGGCTGTTTACCTTCCCGCCAGAGCGGTACCTATTTATCTACTTGCACCTTGACGAGCTTTCGAACTGCTAGGTGGGCAGGAGCTGGGACCGAGCAACGAGAACTCACCCCGTTGCGGGGATTCGAACTGCCAACCTTCCAATAGGCAAGCCCTAGGCTCAGTGGTTTAGACCACAGTGCCACCCGCATCTTAATTTTCAGTCTAATAATAATTATAATTATAATTTACCCCGCCCATCTGGCTGGGTTTCCCCAGCTACTCTGGGCGGCTTCCAATAAAACACTAAAATACAATAACCTATTAAGCATTAAAAGCATCCCTAATAAGGGCTGAATTCAGATGTCTTCTAAAAGTCTGGTAGTTGCTGTTCTCTTTGACATCTGGTGGGAGGGCGTTCCACAGAGCAGGTGCCACTACCGAGAAGGCCTTCTGCCTGGTTCCCTGTAACTTGGCTTCTCGCAGTGAGAGAACCACCAGACGGCCCTTGGCACTGGACCTCAATGTCTGGGCAGAACGATGGAGGTGGAGATGCTCCTTCAGGTATACTGGGCTGAGGCCTTTAGGGCTTTAAAGGTCAGCACCAACACTTTGAATTGTGCTAGGAAACATCCTGGGAGCCAGTGTAGGTCTTTTAAGACCGGTGTTATATGGTCTTGGCAGCCAATGAACGTTGTGAGTAATGAGGGTAAAAAAAGGGATGGGAATCATTTTAGAAATCCCCTTTACGCCCACTGCAAGAGGCAGGTGTTCTGTTTCTCTAGCTTACTGGTCTGATTTTCGTGCCTTGGTGTGGTATCATTCTGGAACGTTCTGGGGAGAGCGACTGGAAATTGCCAATGAAGCCTGCCAGGGGCCAAAAAAATGCAGCTATCATTTCATCCTCAACACCATCACCAAAGGATACACTGGAAGACAAAATGGGTAGACCATTCTGGGGAAATAAAATGGTGGCTGGCAGGGGGAAAGTGCTGAAATCTCCCTTACACACAGAGAGAGGGAGCATATTTTTAAAAGCAGGGTTTTATTGGAAAAATAATGGGGAGGACTCAGGAACATGAATTGCAAAAACAAATGACTAATGAAATGAATGTGATTTCAGTGAATGAAAGAAATGAAGTTTTAAATAATGAAAACAAAAGGAATAATAAAACGGAGGGAACACCTTTACATCCCTTCTTTGGGAGCTATTATATATGCATTTGTTTTAAACATTAATACCTTGCCCTTTCTTCAATAGAGCTCAAGCTAGTGAGCTACAATGAATTAAAATGACTGTGATAGAAGAATAAAAAACTAAAAGGAGCTAAATAAACACTAGTACAGCAGAATGAAAAGAATAAAAATATATTAAAAGCTCTTCAAAGTAATGAATGGGAGTTGGCATAGGTCAGCGAATAGCATTTAGGGATTAATTAATTGATGCATTTAGGGATGTTCCAAAAAAAGTCCTTTCAGGATTCGAGTCTTTCATAATCTTGTAGATCCAGGTTGCCTCAAGCTCCTGATTATGAACTCTCAGAAGTTTTCTGATCTATTGGTCTTATTCATACACCCAAAGTTCACATTACACACCTGTGGGTACAAGGCAATGTACATTTAAATGATTGTTGCAACACTCCAACAGGCATGGCATCCCCACGCTGCCGAAAATCCTGGGATCTGCAGTTTGTTAAGGGTGCTAAAAGTTGTTAGGGGACCCCTGTCCCTCCAGTCTATAGGGACCTCACCTGATCTCAAAGAATTCTCAAAGATAATAGACAAAGGCTCTGAAATTAGAAGCAAAGGGTCTATGCAGGACACACACACCCCTCTAGTTTAAAATTAAGCATATTTTCAGAGCAATGCAACTTTACTGTAATGAGGTGCTTTTGCTTGTTTTTGCTATTACTTTAAATTGTAATTAAGACTTATTTTATGAACCAGAATTAGTAAAAATACAACGACCCCCAAGAGTAAATGAAAAATGAATGGCTAAGACCTGGAAAGAAGAAGTGGGTTCTGTTACTACATCTCTCATTTTTAGTTCTTTCCTCATGCCGTATCTGTTTATCCTTACTAAATGTTTTCTGGTTCCCTCCCCTTCTCATTTAGATGTATTTAATTTGGGATTTATTTGCTTTAAAGATGGAAGCTTTTAAAACCTGGCTAGTAATTTACTTTAGATTCAATATCCTTCATGCAGAAATGACAGTTATATTTTCTCATGGGACAAAAAAATTAAAATGGATTAATCCCCCCTCTGCCTCATACACCCCCCAGTTTTTGGAGTAAAGGGCCTGTGCCAAAGATTAAAGGGGGGGAATAATTGTGTGTAAGCCATATTAAACATTGGCCATTAGAAAGGAAATTGGAACGTGTCATGTCAAATATCTTTAGAGGGAAAAGTTGGGAGGAAGCTGAGGTACATAAAACACATTCCTTGAAGTAAATAAAGAGTCTCCTGGCACAATGGAAGGATCCTGAGGATCTAAGGCCTTAATTAAGAAGAAATGATCAAGGCCCAGGGTACATCCTGGGGATTAATGACTGACTGGGAGACTTGATGGCCTTAGGCATAGCTGTAGGCCATTAACCCCAGCTGGTCCTTCATTTTTCAGGAAATCCAGTGTGCCAAGGTCATGTATCTAAATAGAAATACTTGCCATGATCTCATGAGAACCATGGATTCCATGATTATTTATAGTTTGCGAGGGCAGTTTTAATTCTGGCTTTTGCCATCTGGGTTTTTCCTTTCTGAATGTTGCCACTTGCCAAGTGTTTTTATTGGAGAAGCTTCTCTGCTGGTGAAGAAGAAGCTCAGCCCAGTGGTCCCTATTTCCATTCTATGAGCCACAAGAAAAAGGCCTGTTATCAGAGCAGGGTGCTTTAAAAGGCAGCAAGAAGATCTTCAGTTTTGTGGTGGAGCCAAAGGTTCCGGAAAGCAGCCACTGGAGATCATTGAACGATGTACAGGTATAATATGATCTCTTTGGGCATCCACCATCAAGAGTCTAGCTCCTGAATCCAGAACCATTTGCAGTGTCCAGTGGAGAAGTCATTGTGGCAATGCCATGGCATTTAAGCTCCTTGATGCTGGGCAACCCAACAGGTCTGTTTCGAGAGACGAGATCATTATCAACATTCAGAGAGCTGCCTGTTAGGGTCCTAATAAGTAGAACTCACATAACTGGAATGTATTACTTGGAATTCCCATCAAGCCATCCCGGTGCCATCAAAGAGTTTTATAGTCACAGCAAGAGGTCCAGAAAAACCCACACGATCCCACTTCCCTGTTCATTACCTCTAGGGCACGAAAGTTTTGAGGTGAGGCTGCCAATGAAACTAGAATAGATTCAGTCAGTTGTTACTGATACGCATCAAGAGCCGCTAAGAGACTGTAAGAATATCTGATGTAATATACAGTGGTACCTCGGGTTAAGGACTTAATTCATTCTGGAGGTCCATTCTTAACCTGAAACTTTTCCTAACCCGAGGTAACACTTTAGCTAATGGGGCCTGTGCTGCCACTGTGTGATTTCTGTTCTCATCCTGAAGCAAAGTTCTTAACCTGAATTGGGTTTCTGGATTAGCGGCGTACGTAACCTGAAGCGTCTGTAACCTGAAGTGTCTGTATCCCGAGGTACCACTGTAATAAGCAATGCACAGAATTGTTCTTTAGAACATTTGGGGAGGGGGGAAGAAATTGAATAGATCTTGGGAAATAGTCCTCCAAACATCTGCTTATATCATCAGTAGGGAGCCCACGGGCCTCCATATTTTGGGGGGCTCCCATAATTCCTGACCATTTGCTGGCAGGGGCTGATGGTAGTTGGAACCCAACAACACCTGGAGGGCCACAGGTTCTCCAACCCTGGCTTGCACAATAGCTAAAACTAAATGATGCTCAAAATAGAGGAATCAAAGAGATGTTGTTGTTGGCATCTGTCTGTCTCAAGAGACAGTGGAGTGTGCCCCTGGGGATGAAGTCAATGCACTGAGTTAACGGCACTGAACTGATCTCTCTGTGGGCATAAGACTGGGCAGTGTTTATGGAGGTCCTGGATTGCCCAGATGACACAGCCCCAGCCCCACTGATGTGGTCCAAAAGAAAGCAGAGCAATATGTTTGGCACCGGCTTGGCTGCAGGAGTTGCTGGAAGGAGGTATACAAGGTTTGAGACTCATTGGCTACCCTCAGCTCATTTAGCTGGCCAGTCGAATACCCCCATACACCTTAAATCAAAGAGAGGATATTTAATATTAAAGTGTTAACCTTTACCATTGAAAAGGTAAGACAATAAGAATCTGTCATACAACAAAATATGACCATTCTGCACACTTTTTCTATTCGTGCTTATCTGTGGAAGTCAGAAATAGCAAATCCATAGACCTTATATAGCACAAACAGGCTGTATTTCTGTTTCTTTTGTATCTTGAAGTGAGGCCACTATCGATTCATAAAATGGAGCTTTTTCAATTGAGACATTAGCTCTTCTACAAGAAAAAACTTATCTAGTAAGTAAGCAAAGTCAAGCCAGCTGTCTGAACAACAAACTATTGCTTCAACAACAACAACAAAAGTAGCTACCTGGAGAATAGCCTACAGAATTGTGATCCTGCTTGGATAGGTCAAGATGACAAATGTATAGCCTCAGCAGCCCAGAGGAAAACTCAAAAACAATTTTAAATATAGACCCAGTATTTTCAAAACAAGATGCCATATGTGATAGTCTCGCTTGACATCATTAGTTCATTCTGCTATAAGAACTGGTTTTCAGGGCTGGATTAACAATGATTAACCATTCTTGCAGAAGAGGGATCCAAGCAGATCAGGATTCCTGCAGCTCAAAATAGTTTATACCCCCCCAAAAAGTGATGTTTTATTAATAATTTGACACAAGCTGGCTAAGGTTAAGCACTTCCCTGTCCCCTTTACTTCAGTTGAAGAGATTTATAGCACTGGCTCTACACTTGACATTGGAATCGTAGGGTTGGATTGAGACTAAGTTTGTCATGCTTAGTTCAGTAGAACATAAGTTGTATTGACTAGGGATGTCAGAGAATTCCTAGGAAAAGAGAAATGGCAGTGGAAATTGGCGGTGTTTGCTTATTTGTCCCATGTCCAGAATGGAACTCAATGCAGAAAATATGATTGGCATTCACTGTTGTTGCTTTCAGTCCACAAACTGTTGATTGGTTTTTCCCACATTTGCACAGTTTCCTTTGGATTGAAATGAATGGCAATGTAATTTACATTATTAATTACTGTACGTAAATGACACGAGTTATGTAATTTCACCACAGCAGACAATGGGGAGAATAACATAGATTTTGGCAAATGATGAACTGCAGCGGAACAGAAACATTGCTACACGTGTGGATTAAGGGGCAGAAACAGAAAATGATGTTTTCTTACATCACTAGCTATGACTAAACGTCCATGTTGATTTCAATGGGTGTGATCTACTGATTTAACCCTTGTTTACTTCAAAGTGCTTAACTTTGAATGAGCTGCCAAACATCCCAGGGCAAGCCCCAAGCCCCCAAAGGCATTAACCTAGGTCTGACCAAATGGGAGACTGTCTGG
Organism: Podarcis vaucheri; assembly: GCF_965113315.1. Lineage (NCBI taxonomy): Eukaryota > Metazoa > Chordata > Lepidosauria > Squamata > Lacertidae > Podarcis > Podarcis vaucheri. Next base: position 35,248,797 of record NC_138764.1, read on the forward strand.
GAAGCCAAGTTCTATCAGTTTCAGCAGCAACCACACCACTTGAAGGAAACTTTTGGTCATCCCCTTGAAGTAGAATAAATTGTGCCAGTGATTTAAATCTATGCTACTTTGTCTGACTTTGGAATAGGGTGCCACGATTTCTTTCTAGTGTATCCAGTTATAAAGTATGTTTTGCATCACGTCAAAAGGAGACTGTATCCTTTCATCCGCTGCCAAAGGACACAAACTTTGCCGTGCCTCAACACCTGTAAGCAATGGTCGTTTTAACAATAGCTATGGAAAGAAGCAAAGCCAAACCATAACATCTCTATTCTGCATGTACTCTTGCCCTGTTTTTCGTTTGTTTTGGGGTAAGGGGTAATTCCCTTCCCTTGTTCATCCTTTGTAGTCTTTCCTTTTTAAGGGCGATGAAGTGGCTAATGCAATTTGCAATGCTTCTTAATGATTTCAGTTATTTGGATGCAGATGGGGGGGGCAAACTGAAAACTGGTCCTGCGAAACTGTTTTAAGTTTAGAACTCTGAAAACTGATTGAAGTAACTCACATAGATGAGCCTTAATGGGGAGGGAGGGGAGGAAGTGTCTTGAAAATGCCAGTATTGTGCTGGAACTACAGCATTTGTTCATTTTATATGTATGTCACTTAAAATAAAAATCATCCTTAAATGGCTTGTATAGCATGTACAGTATAGCCGCTGTCGAAATTAGGAAATGCAGATTTACCACCCCATGCCTTGTATAACAACTAGGATCACTTACTCATGTCCTTACTCGGGCGTCACACACCTTCCCAGAGACATTTACATGATCCACTGTTTATGTGCTTTGAGAATGGTATTACAGTGGTACCTCGGGTTACAGACACTTCAGGTTACAGACGCTTCAGGTTACAGACTCCGCTAACCCAGAAATAATACCTCGGGTTAAGAACTTTGCTTCAGGATGAGAACAGAAATCATGCAGTGGCTGCGCAATGGCAGCAGGAGGCCCCATTTGCTAATGTGGTACCTCAGGTTAAGAACAATTTCAGGTTAAGAACGGACTTCCAGAATGAATTAAGTTCTTAACCTGAGGTACCACTGTATTCAATTGGATCCTTTGCAGTGCTTTTTTTCTAGAAAAGAAAGAAGTGCCAGAACTCACCACGAACACCTCCCTTGTTCTCTTATAAAGGCAATGGCACCCACCTGACAGGTGCCCAAACTGAATAGTGGTGAGTTCTGGCTGAGAAAAAAGGCCTGTGCCTCTGCAAAATTAGGCCCTTGACTTATCCACTCTGTTGTTTTGGCTGTTCTTTTGCTCTTCTTATGTTTGAAATGGTTCTTGCCAAAGCTTAGGTGTCTCCAGTTAGCATGTTCTTAGAAAGGTAGGTTAAAAAGTTTCATTATAAATGAAACCCATAAATAACAGAGCAACCCAAAGCCCTCTTACATCAGGCAGAGGTTTGGATTGAGCCACATTCCCACTGGCCGCTGTGGGTGCAGTGCAAGAGGTGTACTGGTGGAAGTCCAAATGGCTGTTCCAAGGGCAGGGAGGGATCCTGAGATCATCCTGCTGTTGATGTCAGATGATATTGTGCCAGGTTTGTACCCAATTGTGCCAGGCCAGAGGTGGCACAGGGATGTGGCCTAATTGTTTTGTCCTGCCATCTTCCTCTGCAGTGGTTCTGTTGCTCCACAAAGTCCCACTATAGGAAGTGGGGTTTGGATTGCACTCTTAACTCATCCCCCCTACTCATTTTACTGGCTGTTGCTTGGTGGGAGATAAACCAAGCCATATCATCACAATAAGGGTAAGCTATGGCTGGCAGACACGGGTGGCTCTGTGGGTTAAACCACAGAGCCTAGGACTTGCCAATCAGAAGGTCAGCAGTTTGAATCCCTGCAACGGGATGAGCTCCCATTGCTCGGTCCCAGCTCCTGCCAACCTAGCAATTCGAAAGCACGTCATAGTGCAAGTAGATAAATAGGTACCACTCCGGTGGGAAGGTAAACGGCGTTTCCATGCGCTGCTCTGGTTCGCCAGAAGCGACTTAGTCACGCTGGCCACATGACTCAGAAGCTGTATGCCACCTCCCTCGGCCAATAAAGCGAGATGAGCACCACAACCCCAGAGTCAGTCACGACTGGACCTAATGGTCAGGGGTCCCTTTACCTTTACCTTATGGCTGGCAGAAGTTGCCTGTTTGACATAACCCTCCAGGTTGGGTAAGAATGATTCCACTTTTTCTGCTTCAGCCACATAAACCTTGCACTGCACCTCTGGATATGTTTTGTAGAAAAAGAATTAATGATTCCAGTTGAAATTGGAATTTTAGGAATGCAAGATTACATGAGCTGGAATTTGACCAGGTTGATGTGATTAATTTAACACTTGGAGTCTTGTAAAAAACACAAAAAAACCCCAACCAACCAACATTGCCATGGGATCGTTAATGATCAAAAGTAGTTAAGAGTTGGAGCTCTGTTTAGTGCACCACCCGCAAGAAATAAATGTGAGATTTCAAGAAAGGCAGCTCTGTCATCAATTTGTACCACACCACTCACTGATATTAAATTAGCCTCATAAGCAATGTGAGTTTTTATATGTGGAAAAAATACGGTCAGTAAAACAGTGTTTAGCTTAATGAGAGATTATAGTTCTTTGAAACAGAACATGTTCTGATGACAGATCTACTTTGAAAATGACGTGGTAGTGACACTGCTACCTTAGGAATATATTGTTTTCATAGTTGCCTTGTGCTTTGACTCAGTATAATTCTATTAACATTTGTGTGGTGTTCGTGTATATACAATGTATATAAAATCAGCTACATTCATCAAAACGCCTTTGTTTTTGATAGGCTGAACTCCACATCCCATAAATCTTACAAGTAGCATGTCCCGTCCCCCCGATGAAAACTGGAATAATTTAGGCTCTTTTCTCACTATTGGTTGCAGCTGGAATGAGTTCCGTTAGGCCAGGGATGGGGAATTGTGGCCCTGCAGATGTTTGCGGACTCCAACTCCCATCAGCCCCAGCCAGTATAGCCAAGTGTCATGGATAATGGGTGTTGGAGTACTACAGCATCTGGAAGGCCACAGTTTCCACATGCTTGCATTAGTTCATACACAATTTCAAGGCTATAACAACAACAACAACAATTTATTATTTATACCCTGCCCATCTGGCTGAGCCTCCCCAGCCACTCTGGGCGGCTTCCAATCAAGTGTTAAAAACAATACAGCATTAAATATTAAAAACTTCCCTAAACAGGGCTGCCTTCAGATGTGTTTTAAAAAGAAGATAGCTGCTTATTTCCTTCACATCTGAAGGGAGGGCGTTCCACAGGGCGGGCACCACTACTGAGAAGGCCCTCTGTCTGGTGAAGAAGAAGGAATTGTCTTCTCCCATTATTAATGCAGAAGTTGAGTTTAAAAAAAAATAATACTTAAACAAAGTACTCATAAAAGTGTTCAGGAAAAGCACTGCAGTATGTTAGATTGTAGATCAAACAACTTATTGATTAAAATATATAAGACTAGAAGCCTGGAGATGTCAACAAGAGTTGACCTAACAGAGGTCTAACAGGTCTTCAATAGAAGATGGGTATTTATTGTTCCCACTCCCATGCTGTGGAACATACTTTCAACAGATTCAGTAGGCGTTCCTTCTTTTGACTTTCAGACATCTCTTGAAGACTTTTTGTTATGCCAATAGGCTTATGCAGTTGTTTAAAGTTTTACTGAGTTGCCAGTCAACGCAATGATCAATTTGTCCTGTTTTTAACGGGTTGTTGTTATCATTATTATTAAACATTTTAGTCGCTTTGGTACCAAAGTACTGTATTTATGTGAACCCAATGTGCCATCGAATCTAATGTGCACCTCAGCTTTCAAAACCTTGAAACCAAAAAAAGTATTTGCTGTCGAATGTAAATACGTCATGAAATCTAATGGGCACCCTAATTTCCGCTACGTAATTTGACCATAAAAGGTGCGCGTTACATTCGAGTAAATATGGTAACTAAAAGCAACTTACAATAAATAAATGCATGCTTTAAAAGCAGCATGAAGCAAAACAATGGAAAATCTGAATGTTTTTGTATTGCTGTACACCACCCTGATATTTTATGAAACAGTAGTATAGTGGTACCTTGGTTTGCAAACAATCTGGAAGTGTGTGTCCCAGTCTGCAAACTTTTTTTCGATTACAACCCATTTTTTTTTGGATTACGAACAAATTTTTTTGGAGGCCCCATTGGCGAAAGCACACCTTGGGTTACAACCTGTTTTGGCTTACAGATGGACCTCCGGAACGGATTATGGTTGTAAACCAAGGTACCACTATATTCGCCTTGTGGACACTGATAGGCCCCACTGCGAAAACTGACCTTCATTAGAAGAAGAAGAAGAGTTTGGACTTGATAACCCGCCTTTCACACCCCTTAAGGAGTCTCAAAGTGGCTCACAATCTCCTTTCCCTTCCTCCCCACAACAAACACTCTGTGAGGTGAGTGGGGCTGAGAGACTTCAAAGAAGTGTGACTGGCCCAAGGTCACCCAGCAGCTGCATGTGGAGGAGCGGGGATGCGAACCTGGTTCACCAGATTACGAGTCTACCACTCTTAACCACTACACCACGCTGGTTGCTCTGAATCTGAACACCGCCATACAAGACTTTACAGGCACGTTTTGCAGAGCACTTTTCTGGCTGGAGCGAAATGTGAACATGAAGATCAGTGATTCACCTATAGAGCAATCCACTTCAGAAAATACTTTCACAATCTGCCTGGGAGTCGGGGAGGGGAGCATCTATGGCAAGGCTCTGAAGCACTTTAGTTTAGGAGAGAAAACAAAGAGCCATACTGCTTTACTCCTTTATATTCCAATGAGATTTGGTAGCTTACTCAGAGCTGCAGCACAAAAGCATTTACGGTTCATGTTATATTAATACTGCGGCTTGATTATCAAAAACCATTACTCTTGGTTATCTCGCCGAGGTTGAACCAAGCTGCTATAAGTCAGGCTGACTACCCGCACAGTGTGTGTTTTGTTTTTATGATAACAGCATTCTAAATGTAAAAGTGCATTTGTAAAATTACGTTCCTGGGTTGGATTCATTATAAATGGGGTGAGCTCACACAATTGTGTGGCGCGCATGCACATGTACACAGAGGAAAAACAACACACATCAATAAAAGAAGGGGAGATAACAAAAAAAATTCCTTGACTCGTTCAAGTTCCAGGCAGGTCATTTTCACTTGTGGTCAAACTCAGGGGTATGACGTTAACATTCTTTAAAAATTCTTTGTTCCCTTCGCCCTGGGCAGAAAAACAATAGACCGTCTGCTTCCTTTTCTTCTCTGTGTTATGTTTTGATGTTGTTTTCCCTCTTAGCGATATGCCTCATGGCTCTCTCCCTTTTTTATATATTATTATAATGATACTGTATTATTCTATACCACAGCAGATCCCTATGGAGGAAAAGGATTGTTTCAGAGTTTCTTTGTGGATTACATGCGTTTAGGATTTGTTTACAATAATGATTGCGTTTGTCATAACCTCTCATGCTAATGCCATTGTGCTTGGCTTTTTAATTTCATCCTCCCTTACTGTGATACTTTCACAGGGCTTGTTTGTATTTGTTTGAAAGAAGGCCTAATAAAGGACAGAGCCTGCCTTAATAATCATCACCCTATCTTGGATATCTGTTTTATTAAGCATGCGAGTCTGAGCAAGAGCTCTGCTGGGTCTCTCTACTGTCAAGGACACCTGGGGAAGAATGACTTCCAGCCCCCAAAGTTTCTTTGCAAACAGAAGCTCAGATCTCTCATGGGGGATCCTTGGCCATTGAAAATTCCTCATTTATTTAAATTCATTTGTTGCTCCATGTCTAGTGTGAGGACAACACAACCCTGTATAAATAGGAATCCTTGCCTAGAATTCTGATTCCTGGGAAAAGAGGAAAGAGAAAGTGCTTCCTCTATGACAAATTGGATTAAGCAGTTTGTACCTAAATATTTCGGGGTGTTTTTGTACCATCCATGTAGTAGAAACTTCTCAATGCTTTCAAATGATGGGGCCATTTCACAGATGGTCCTGGGGTCATCAATTTAGCACGACTGCTACAAGGCTCATCTTCCCTGGAGTCAAATTACATGATCTGTGGGAGAGTTGTGACTGATTTGCCATTTTGGTGTGTGTTAAGAAAAAAACACGGGGAGCTCCAAATACTACGAAGATGGTTAAACCAGGGGTAGCCATTATGTCACCTTCCAGATGTTGTGGACTACAACACCCATCATCTCCAGCCAGCATGGCCCATAGCTGGGGGTGATGTGCATTGTAGCCCACAACATCTGGAAGTTATCACATGGGCTTCCACAATGCTGTTTTTCTCATTCTAAAACACCCCTTGAAACTGCTAGCTGCAGTTAGGGGGAATGTGGGACCAACAGCAGCTGTTGTTGTTGTTGTGTAGTCATGACCCCATGGACCAGAGCACACCAGGCACTCTTGTCTTCCACTGCCTCCCGCAGTTTGGTCAAACTCATGCTGGTAGCTTTGAGAACACTGTCCAACCATCTCGTCCTCTGTCATCCCCTTCTCCTAGTGCCCTCAATCTTTCCCAACACCAGGGTCTTTTCCAGGGAGTCTTCTCTTCTCATGAGGTGGCCAAAGTATTGGAGCCTTGGCTTCAGGAGCTTTATGGAAGTCAAATATAGAACAATAAGCTGGTGCTGGGGAAGGGTTTAAACCAGGGGTCAGCAAACTTTTTCAGCAGGGGGCTTTTTCAGCACTGTCCCTCAGACCATGTGGTGGGCTGGACTATTTTTTTTTGGGGGGGGAGGAGAACGAATTCCTATGCTCCACAAATAACCAAGAGATGCATTTTAAATAAAAGCACACTTTCTATTCATGTAAAAACACGCTGATTCCCAGACTGTCCATGGGCTGGATTTAGAAGGCGATTGGGCCAAATCCAGCCCCCAGGCCTTAGTTTGCCTACCCATGGTTTAAACATTATCTCCTGCAGCATCTCTGAGATAATCAAATTTGGAGGCAGCTGACCCCTACCCCAGTGGTTGCTGCAAAGAACAAATTAAAAGAACAAAACAAGTTCCCAATTGTTCATTTGCTGGAGCAACACACCTCTGTGCCTTGCTCCAGGACCACGAAGGGGTTTGCATTGAAAGCCCTGCTAAAATAGGGTCTCCCCACTTGCTGTATACATAACCATGTCTACCTCTAAATACGTCACTAGCAGCTGGGGATTGCAGTTGACATAACACCCACTGCTGCCTGTCCCAATAGGAGATAGGTAGCCGTGTTGATCTGCCATAGTCAAAATAAAAAAAATTCCTTCCAGTAGCACCTTAAAGACCAACTAAGTTAGTTCTTGGTATGAGCTTTCGTGTGCATGCACACTTCTTCAGATACACCCATAGTCAAAATAAAAAAAATTCCTTCCAGTAGCACCTTAAAGACCAACTAAGTTAGTTCTTGGTATGAGCTTTCGTGTGCATGCACACTTCTTCAGATACACATGTGTATCTGAAGAAGTGTGCATGCACACGAAAGCTCATACCAAGAACTAACTTAGTTGGTCTTTAAGGTGCTACTGGAAGGAATTTTTTTTATTTTGTCCCAATAGGGTCTCTGGCAAACCTTCAGGACTGGCGTATGGAACCATCCAGTCACATCAGCTTACACATGGTATAGCTAATGGTTTGTTTGGTATCTAATGGACTACTTGCATGTTTTATATATGATGGCTGTTAATTGCTTCATTATCCATGCAGATCATAAAGGCAAACTGTGTCTTAACATAAAATCAGCATTGAGGCCGTTTGGAAACCGAGGAGAGTATTATTGTTGTCCATACTTCCTCCTCTACTTTTGCATTCTTTTCTGATTTTTTAAATGGCCTGGCATTAGGCTCCTGCAATGTTTTTTCCACTGGCTCAGTCTTGGGTTAAAATTATCCAGCCCCTATGAATAAAGGTGAACCCACTGACTGCTCAAGTACTTAGGATATAGCTGGATTATGCAATGCTAGTTTGATTGGATAGTAGTTTGATTGGGGAAAGGGAGGGGGAGTCAGCCGTAAAGTTCTGAAATTGTTCATCAGTCTATGATTCAAATAACTGGGATGTTTTCCCTTGAGCATAAATCTTACTCTCAGTGATTATAATGCACAGCATTGGCAATATTTATTTAGATTTTTAACTGTCATATATTCCTAAGCTCAGAGCAGGTAACAGAGTTTGAAAACAAGAAGTAACCGAAGCAACGGAAAAGTAACAAAAGCAGACTTGGCTATAGGATGAAATAATTGGTCAACTTTTATACAGTTCCTCTGGAAAATAATCATTCCCAGTCTTTGCTGGACTTTGGAAGGAAGGTCTGAAGCTTAGTGGATAGATGCCACCAAGATTGCTTCTGCATGCTAACCTCTGTTTTTTAAATGACGTTGCTTTATAATCAAGAAAATGTAACGGAAGATTTACGGCATGCTCTGATGCATCCCACAGAGTAATTCCCAAGTAACTATGCATAGAGCTGCAGCCATATATATATATATATATATATATATATATATATATATATATAATATTTTATCTATTGCCATTCATGTATAGATCTCAGTGCAGTTCACAACATACAAGAAAAAAAACACAAAATACATAATAAAAAAGAAGAACACCCCCCCCAAAACCAGTAACTCCCCAACCTCTCCCACCAAAACATTTAAAAGGGTATAAGATATTAATCCACCAAAGTCCTGGTTGGAGGAATGTTTTTGCCAGGCACCAGCCAAACCTCCCTAAGGAGAGCATCGCACAAATGGGGAGCCAAGGCACAAAAGGTATGTTTTTGTGTTGCTGCCTCTCTGGACCTCTTGTGGAGGAGGCGTACGAAGAAGGGTCTCAGATGATGGTCACAGGTTTTGGGTGGGCTCATATGGAGAGAGGTGGTCCTTGATTGTGATCTCGCTTGAAAACAATCAAAATTGCCTAGGCACTTCCAACCCCAGGGCCACCCCTATCATTAGGCAGAGTAAGGCAGCTGCTGGGGGAGTTGGTTGCAGGGAGGTAGCAAAGTTTTGGAGGACAGAGACTTGTGTGTCACATGGCCTACTCCCCCCCCCCACGCTCCCCAACGCTAGCCTGCTGCCCTCAGTGGACGATGCTGTCATCTCACCAGTATTTCAATAAGATTCAGTTGCCAGGGCAGTCAGCTTCTGAATTTATAATGGTGTGTATGATCTGGTCCTTCTCCTCAGAAAAATGTCTTGGGCTGCCTCTGCTGTTCTGAACCCACTGCCCTGATCATTCACATTTTCCAACACGAAATATTGTCTTACAGCCAAAAGGAATAACCATTTTTAATATATAATTTTATTTATAATTTTTTAACAAATAAACAACTCAACGACATTTCAAATTTAGCATTCAATCATTCCACCTACAACTTCCCCTCCCTCCCTCCATGGTTCCCTAAAAATAAATAAATCAATTTATGCTGAATATTATAGTTACTCTATACCGTCTCACAAGAAAAACAAAAACCCCACTTGCTGTTCTTACTCAAATCCTATTTGCATTTTTGCACTTGACTTTTTAAGTATTCTGCAAACATTTTCCAAACCAAATAACAAAACATGGTGTGGGATTCAGCCGACACGTCCTGCTAAGGGAAGCCAGTGCAATGGGGGTTTCCCCTCTCTTCTCCCCACACGCCCCTGAAACCGGCTCCGGGTTGGGAGAACCCCAAGAACAGAACAGCAGGAGGAAAGAGAGAATCATTCTATCTGACAAGCTGAAAAGCTTCCTTTGCCATAGCAGTATGTTGAATTCCTCCCACAATAAAGAGGAGGGTTAGTTATTTAGGGTGGGGGACAACCAGTCAGATGTGCTTTGCATAAACCAGGGATGAAGAATCAGGTGTTGTTGGAGTCCAACTCCTTTCAGGCCCACTCAGCCTAGCCAGTGGTCAGAGATGGTGCAACTTGGAATCTAGTAACATCTGGCGGGCCACAAATTATCCAGTCACGGCCATAAACACAGTAACTTGACAGGGGAAACTGGCATCATGAACATGGAAATGACTGTCAGGTCACAGGGTCAAGCATGTTTTCCATCAAAATTGTGGGACTGAACCACTATGCAACTCAATGCACCCACAGCAATGAAGGCCTTGGAAGAACCACACTATGACAGAACTGTGCATGATGAGAAACAAGAAAGTGGAAGCTACCCAAAATTAGCCCTTTCTCCTTGTATCACGTGTAACGAGATGTACCTGTATCCTGACGTTATCAAACTGTGCTTGAGCCCTACTCTCCCAGCTGCTGTCAGCAATGTGGAGCAGAAGTGATGAAACGCCTAACTGGATGTCATCAAAGTGCGGAAATTTTTGTGCATACAGAGAGGGAGACGCCTGCAGTTGGGGTTACCATTTATCACAATAAATTGCCCTACCTGAGTCGCCTCTCTTTTTCTACAGTGTCCTAGTAGAGGCTGAGACGGTCGTCTCCATTTCTGCCATTTGGCTTGAGAACTGATGTTGTGATTGATTCCTTGTTAAGGATGGCAAAAACAACTTCAGATTTACCGCTTTGAAGGCTAACATGCCTTTATGCTCCCTTTTCCTCCCCTTCACACACTACATGCGAGCAGGCATAGATAAACTCCCCCCTGCCCTCCGTTTTAGGAAATTGGAGCCCCAGATGCAAGCATTGCAGGTGCGTATTCAACAAGAAGACTGGGAAACACTTTGACTGCAAAGTATACTTCCCAAACTAGCTACCCATGATAATACTGAGGTAACAAAGAAACCCAGCCTCCGCACTAATTTCTCACTGCAGCTGTTGGGGTGTTAGATTAGAAGTCTGTATACCTTTCCCAAGAATATTAAAGCAGACTGTCTAACCGCCTGTGTTTGTCCTAGTAGCCTCATTCTTGCTGTTAGCAGAGCATGTCCCAACTGTTGTCAATTTATCAATGTAACGTGCACTAGTGGGCACAGTTTGAGCAGCCATTAGGACAGGTGCCTCTATCCATCACAGTCAGTCACTTATTCCACCTTGTCAGGAAAACTAAATGGAGCTTTTGGAGAAATGTAAACAACTCTCTAATGGACAATCAAAGCACCACTTTCTGAAGCAAACAAGAGGAAGGAATCTGACAGGCCTTCTTTATAAAAAAAGAAGAAGGAAGAATCGAGTATTTTAAGTGTTAAAACCCCTTTTAAAAATATGTTTCCATTTCTCTAACAGGAAAACAGAAGTCCAAGTGTTTTATTTTCCAAGAGATCAAGAAACTCAGTTTGTTCTACAGACGTGAATGTCCTTTTTAGGGTTTTTCAGGCTCTCTGACAAACTGGAAAGCATGACCAGATATTTATTTGACCCACAAAATAAACAAGTCCATTACAGATCCCTGGCCCTGGCTGCTAGTAAGTGATTCTTCTAGAGATGTTAAATCTGCAGTTGTGTACGCAGCTAAGATCAATGGTGCCTATTCCTCACAGCCAGCATTCCTCGGGTTGCGTTGCCCATCTACAGTTTGATGTTGGAACCCACTTTGACTGGGCTAGTCAACTGGGATAAAAACACTGAAATAAATTCTGTTTCAAATCTATTGGGAAGCATCTGACCAAGTCATACTCAAAGTAAACCCATTGTAATCAACAGACTTCAGCTTCTCATCATGGTTAGCTCAAGTCCATTGGGGTACTCTGAACATAACCTTTTGTCTCCACCAGGAAGAAAGCTCAAGCGATCCACAAAAATGAACTAGAAAAGTACAACAACAACACCCAACTCCCAAATTTCTTCACATTCATGTACTCAGACACCCACATACCATATGTGTTAGTTCATGTCAATTAATGAGTACATTTCATTTACAAAAGAATAATCCATGATGCCCAGTTTGTACATTCTTTGCTATTTTGAAAAAAAGAGAGAGAAAGAGAGAGAGCAGTCAATACTGGCAATAATTTTTTTCACTGACAGTACTGTTTTCCTGATTTTTTTTAGCAAAAAAAATCTCCCAAACTGTGCGACACCAGTCCTAATATCGCAAGTCTGTCCATATAAGGATAAGCTCTCTAGTATTTGTCCAAAATAAAAAGGTTGATGAAGTACAACGTCTCCCATGCAATTTCTCTCCCCAGTGCCACAGCACCTTGCCTGTTACAGGTAAACATAAAAACTTGTGAGTAACAATAAGATCCCATCAATCTCCCCCTTTACTAGCGCTTTATGGCTCTTTGTAAACCTAGTAATTAACTTTTGTCAAGCTTTGTAAAAGCATTTAGAGTGTCCTGCTGGCATCTGTGTTTAAAACAACATTATTGCCTTTTAAATACAGGACACCCAGTTCCTTCATTGAAACAAAATACTTGCCCTCCAAGGCTCAGGTGTTAAGCCTCTACAAACATCGGAGCAAAAAAGCCACGTCTGGAATTGGTCGTGGATAGTTTATGGATTTAATTTCTTTTGGGAAATAAAGGATGACTTCCAAAAAAAATTGACATGAGTACAGAGCTTGTGTAATCTCCTTTTGCAGTGATTTTTCTTTGATTGATGTGCCATTAATACTTTAATTGGTAACAGGTGCGGTTGATTGTTAGTTCCTAAGCTAAAAAATCTGAAATTGAACATAAGGCTCTGATAAATTAATAAACTCTCTTCTAAACAGTTGTTGCTGTGGAGGAACTAACTTTCCATGAAGTGCTGCTCCATCAAGCACACTGAATTCTTTATGTTAAAAAGCAAAGTGATGCTTAATGATAAATTAAAATTACACTAACAGGCAGGGAGAGAACATAATAATGACACCCCCCTTAAGGAAAAAAAAAACGTGGCTGGGAAGAACAGAGGAAAATGTTACATGAAATGTGTGGGCAACATTTTGAACATCAGGGTAGATCTTTGGGCTTCGTATCAGGTTATTAAAGACAGCTTGTTTTATGAAATATGAATGCATCAAGCAAATGAAAGCGAGGAAGGGATAAGGAAGATTATGAAGAAAGTCAAAGGAAAGTCAGCTGTGCCATCTCCTTGAGTTGTCAGATGTGGCCATAGTGACACATGCTTTAATCACATTTGGATTACTGCAACACACTCTACATGGGGCTGCCTCTGAAGACTGCGTGACTGATTCAAAAAGGGACCAGCTAGAGCAGGCATAGGCAAACTCGGCCCTCCAGATGTTTTGAGAATACAATTCCCATCATGCCTGACCACTGGTCCTGTTAGCTAGGGATGATGGGAGTTGTAGTCCCAAAACATCTTGGGGGCCAAGGTTGCCTATGCCTGAGCTAGAGGAAACATTTGACTCCAATGTTGCAACCATTAAATTGGTAGATGGAGTGGCAAGTCCTGCCGATCCCAGGGAAGCAGTAGAAGTGATGGGCTGGAACTTATCATGAGGAACAGAATAGAGTTGATGGAGATACCTACTACTCAAAGATGTGGATGATCTAGATGAGGTGTCCAGATCTCTTCTGGATGGGTCTGCCAATAACTAGTTTGGAAGTGCTCCTTGGTCTATCGCAGTCCACGGCTGCTGATGGGGAAGCTGTTAGCCAGGGGTATGTTTAACAGTTTCAGATGACATACCAAGTGTGCTGTTTTTGAAGAAGGCGGACTCTTCTGTGATGGGGCACAGGTCTTTGGAAGGGTCTCCCAGTCAGTGGTGTGCTGTGAAATTTATTAGGGTCAGAGGCACCAACAACTTGCAAGAGCAGTTTTTTTGGGGGGGACATTGCATGTGTGACGTTATGATGTCCTGACGTTGCATGCGTGAATATTGCGCCTCCCTCCCTAAGCTGGGTAGAAGATTCCTGGGCTTTGGGAAGGAAGCAGCAGAAGAACATTTAGGGGACTAGCCTGGTCCCCCTAGCCTGGTCCCACTGCTCCCAGTTGATTTCTAAGAATTTCATTTTTATTTCTTTCTTTACCAAATATGGAAAACACCCTTGTTTCAATGGGCTTTTAAGATACAACACCTCGTTTTCTTGCTACCAGATTTAGAATGGACACATGATGCAGCCATCTTGCTGAAGCCAACCAAGTCTGTGATCTGGGTGGTGCCTGGACAAGGAAACGACTTGGGATACCTATGTGCACTTCCTTGAGTCCTGTGATCAGTGGCGGAGCTTCATGCTCCAGCACTGGGGGTGGAGAGCAGGCGGGGGCGGGGCTGGCGCGTGTTCTGGGGGCGGGATGCCCAGCATGGGTGGGGGGGAGCTGCGATGGAACCCCACCGGGATCAGCTGCCAAGGGCGGGGTGCTCCTCCCGCCCCCCTCTTCCTCCGCCAGTGCCTGTGATGGAAGGAAAGCAGGATGAAACGTACTAAAATGACTATCTTTTAGCCTTAAAAAAGTATTGGTTGCGTTCCATGTTTTTGTTACTGCTTTTAGAAATTCTGTGTCACTGTGTGATCACCTTGTTTGATTTTATGGTTGTTGTGGCATGCTGCTTTGGTAGAAGAGGAAGGTATACATAATGAATCGTCGTTGTTATGTCACTGATTAGCATACCTGCATGTTTGCTTGAATCAGCTCAGCTTGACTGAATAATTCTGCCGTCCTGCATGCAGTTTCTACGGCTTTGGGAATAGTTTTGTTGAAGTGTACAAATAGAAAAACTTCCATGCACCTTCCAGATATTCCAGAGTACCTGCTGGTATGTGTGACTGCAAGATGAAAAGGACTGCATCTCTCTGCAAAGGTACATATATATCCTGGGCACTGGATGTATGGCTACAAAGCTGTTCGGAATCAACCACATCCTAGAAGAATTGTATCAGGCAGCAGTGGCTGGAGGGAGGTCAGCAGATTCAGACAAGCTATTCAGAAAAAAAGAGAGGCACATGAGAAAGTAGCCTCCTTGCTTGTGAAATAATCTATCCTGCATCTGGGAAACATGGTTGGCCTGATATTACTGAAGACTATAGACAGACTTGCCAGCTTGTATTTATGGAATGCCTGTTGACCACAAATAAAACAGAGAAGACGGATGGACACAATTTGACAGATTACAAAAGCTAATCTCTTGGTCAGATGCTAAAATTGCCTTCCCCTCCCTGGCCCAGAGTACAGTATCAGGACTAACAAACAGATGAAATTAGCAGTGGAAGAGTTTGAAAGTGATTTGAGACGGAAGACATTATATAAATGCAAGTCATTATCACCATGTGGTATATATTTTTTCTCCATATGTGTGCATAATTCCCATTAGCGTTAATGAAAGTTCCAACCATGCATCAACAGAAGAATAAATCCCAACGTCTAGATCTCTTTCATGTCGGAAATCCGAAATAGAAAGTGAGACTTCTTGCACAAGAGGCAGTTAATGGAAGCAGATACCCTCCCTTGCCAGCACTGACGTGCACCTTGGGAGGGGAAAAATGCAGAAAGGCGACCTTTGCCCTGTCCCTTCCAGTCAGAAAATCCAGGCCTCGGTATAGCTTTTTAAGCACTGCATTGACTGACAATGCTTCTGGACGTGTGGTCAGCCTGGGACCAAAACAATGACTGTCTGAGGTGCCATGTTTGGGTGCTTGGGGGCACCTATCACGGGCAGTCTACCTGACTATCCACTCAGCAGCTGAAACAAGCGCACCTTACAGCAAAATCTGATCCAGATCAAAATCCTCTGACATCCTTTGATACTCGTGAAGGATCAGTGATAACACTGTGTGGAGAGAAAGTTGGGTGTGAAATGAATCTGGTGGTGACACAGGGAGATGCATGGCGACAGCAACGGGTAGAAGCACAGCTATAACCACAGGAATGGCTGCTAGCTCCCCACATGTAAGGTTCACAGTTGTGGCAGCCATGACATATAAGTGAAAAATGGGAAGCAAGTTTCAAGAAGAGAATGATCAAGCTTTCTGTGGTGCACCTAGTATTTTGGGGAAAGCTGGTCCATACTATATGGATGATTGAATGGGGTGTAGTGTTTTACTGAGAAAGATACTGTTTTAACTATGGTTGTTTTAACTGTGTTCATCATGTTGTTAGACCCTACCCTGAGGTCCTCGGTAAAGGCTGGGGGGAAATATACCGTATTTTTTGCTCTATAAGACTCCCTTTTTCCTTCCTAAAAAATAAGGGGAAATGTGTGTGTCTTATGGAGCGAATGCAGGCTGCGCAGCTATCCTAGAAGCCAGAACAGCAAGAGGGATTGCTGCTTAGCTGCGCGGAGCCTCTTCAGGGCACAGGGAGCCTTCATCCTGACGCCCTGAGGAGGCTTCGCGTGGCTATCCCAGAAGCCAGAACAGCGAGTATACACTGTGTGTGTGTGTGTGTGTGTGTGTGTGTGTGAGAGAGAGAGAGAGAGAGAGAGAGAGAGAGAGAGAGAGAGAATATCCAATGGGCATTCCATTCATAGATGGGGACTGCACCCTTCTAATACTTGTGCAAAGCGGGAAACTGATTTTTCTGGGTTCTCCCTTCGCCCTACATCCCATCTCCTGTGTCACATCTCACACTGTTTTGGAGAGCCACTAAACCTTTAGAACAGATCTGGAGAGCACAAGAGGCTGTGAACAGCATTACACTCACAGAACCGAGGCATCAGGCTGGACCATTCAGTTACTTCACTCTATTATTTCCTTGTTTCTTCTTCGTAAGCACCCTTCCCCCCCCTGGTGTTTCTTTAGGAACCCCTCTAATGATGTCTTAAATTGCAGTGGTCCCATTATTGTTGGGAGCTTTTGTTTATTTATTTATATTTTTCATTTGCAGAGGCATAAATTTTACCTAACTAGATTGCTTTTGCCATCCTAATTGCTACATGTCAAAGATCTCTTAGTTCCTTAGAGCAAAAATTGGCAGGCAAGTAACCCATAATGAAAAACAATTGGTTTGACTAACTTAGGCCAGGGAGGGTAAATTTTGGTATGGGATATAGGAACAGTTATTTCATTTTGAAAAACTGTTTAATATGTTTGGCAGTCAGAGTAGCCAAGCCACTCAGCAACTCTCTGTGTGTGTGTGTGTGTGTGTTTAACAGGAGGCCTCGCTAGCTGACTTTTGGTTGTCATGCATGCTGAAATGGTTGCATGAGTACATAGGAGACAAACTCTTGACCTCTCTCTCACACACACTCTCTTCATGAGAATAAAAAACAACTTGCTGTCTTAATAAGTTACGCAGATAGTTACCAGCAGCTAACAGAGCCTCCAAGTGTCCCTGTTTTCCAGGGATGACCCTGATTTAGACAAGCCGTCCCAGTTTCTGATTTGATCCTGGAATGTCCCACTTTTCCTTAAGATGTCCCTATTTTCATTGGAGAAATGTTGGAGGGTATGGAGTTATCCAACTTCCAAACTGTCTAAAGACAATCCTGTATAGGGATTTTTAAAAAAATGTTTAATGTTTTATTATGTTTTTATTTATGTTGGAAGCTGCTCAGAATGGCTGAGGAAACCCAGTCACATGTTTTGGTTATAAAGAGTAAAAATATCGTTATGGAATGGGACATCCCTATTTTCATTGGAGTAATGTTGGAGGGTATGAGCTAATTTAACCAGCACGCAGCCCCTAGTAGCTGGCCTCAAATCAGGCAAGTCTCGCTTTCAGTCATCCAAAACAGACAGAAACTTCTGCCTACAGATCAACACCAACACCATCATTCCAGTTCATATCTTGGCCATAGCAACACATAAGTCACATGTTCAGGTCAAAAAGCCCACTCTCCAGATGAGACATATTAAAAGAGAGAGGAAGTCGACTGGAGAGTCTGGCCACCAGTTGGCAGCTGTAACATTTGTCTTGTCCAGAATTCACATCCCAGAATAAAATATAGATTTACAGAGTGTGTCATCATTGTAAAGTTTTTACAAGGATGTTTGCAAGGCAGTTTGCAAGGCACCCTTTGTTTACCCATTTCTAACTGCATTTTACTTTCGTCTTTTTCTTTGTTGCCTCTGTGACATTCACAATTTTCCTTCCTTCCTTCCTTCCTTCCTTCCTTCCTTCCTTCCTTCCTTCCTTCCTTCTGGTTCCTATTCTATCTCTTAGCTAGCAAGAAATGATTGATCACTTCCTTCAGCACTGGATTAACCCAGTCAGATGGGTGAGGTATAAAACAACAACAACAACAACAACAACAACAACAACAACAACAACAACAACAACCTATTAGGATATAGAACGCCTATCACTGTACTACAGTTCTCTGACCAATAACTTATTCAGTTATTTGGGCATACCCTCCAACATTTCTCCGAAGAAAATCAGGGTGTCCCATTTCAAAACAAGAATTTTACTATTTATACCCCACACATCTTACTGGGTTGCCCCAGTCACTCTGGGCAGCTTCCAACATATATTAAAACATTATAAAACATTAAACATTTTTTAAAAAAACCTTCCCTATACAGGATGGCCTTCACATGGCTCAGGGATCAGATAACTCCATACCCTCCAGCATTTCTCCAATGAAAATAGGGATATCCTAAAGAAAAGTGGAACATTCCAGGATCAAATCAGAAACCAGGACAGCTTCTCTAAATCAGGGATGTCCCTGGAAAATAGGGACACTTGGAGGGTCTGTTTGGGTATCAGTCCCTGACCTCAGTTCAGCTTCTGATTTGTTTATGTCATCAAAAGTTGACCCACAGACTAAAAACAGTAGGAAGAAAAGGATGTGCGGTGGAACAAGGAACAAATAGAATAGCAGAACAAGGATCTCTTTCTCTCCCCCCCCCCACCTTCCATAAAGCCAAAGGTCACATGAAATTAGGCAGAGTACTGCAAGTTATCCACAAGTGCTGTAAGGTAAGTCATGATGCAAATAGGAGCAGGGCTGAGGCTCAGAGGGAATGGCTTGCCTAAGGCCTTCTGGTAAGCACAGTGTTCAGCCAACATGAGACAAAACTTGCCCTTTACTTCTCCATTCTTCCATTCTTTGACACTTGGTCCTTATAGTGGGGGGGCGGCGTGTGCGTGTGTGTTTCAATCTACTTTTAAATTATATATAGTTTTAAATTTCCCTGAACACCAGTTATGGGCCTAGTTATGGAAAGGGAAGTTTTAAGTGCACACATTGATCCAATTATGTTAAAACCTATTGAGGGAGTTTTAAAACATATTTCATAGCCTCACACATTGTAAGAAAATCATCATAGCTAATGATGACCTATTGGTTTACCTACTTACGTAGGTGCACTAAAAGAGATGGAGATATAACAGGGAAGAATACGAGCTCATGCCATTATACTCTCTTTCTCTGCCTCCTCACATAATTTCCATGTAAACATCCTTTAATATAAATCTATTATAGTTGTTGTTAAAATCCCACCAATTGTTGTGGGTGGAGGCCTAATTTGTAGAATCTGTTATCATATCATCATGTGCATGTTTTGATTTTTACTGAAAAGCAAAATAACAAATCTCCCTTGCTGGTTTGGAAATACGTTAGTTATATAATCTGAAATTACACAATGAACGTATTTTCAAATAGCGAAGAAGATGCTGTTTTTGACATTTTTGGAGCAATAAATAACGGCATGCGGCAAAACCAGCTAAAGCTGCAGACCAAGTTCCAGTATGAAATTAATTTTTAATTTTTAATTAATACTTGTACCCAAAACAAACCTGCAGGATTTAAAAGCTGAAGTGCTGAAGCAGCTTTCTCAACTTTCAGGCAATGTAAGGGAAGAGGCATTGCCTATAACTCACTGAACATATTGTTATAGTTTTTTTGGGGGGGGCTAGAAATTGGTATATGGTGGGATTTCGATTGTTTGGAGTATTGAAGGGAAGATTGCATGCCACTGGAGGCTGGCCGCTGGCCAATGGAGGCTAAGCTTTCTTTCCAAACCAGGACCTCACCTGGGATAGAGGGGATAGCATGGCAAAAGGTGTTGATGGGCCTTCTAAGAGGAATCTTAGACCTGGGCGGGGTAACTGGGTGTGAGGTGGCAGGAAAGAGTCTTGAGCAAGGCATGCTGGGTAGAAGGGGGGGACAAAGATGGAGATCCATCTTGGGCAGGCTGGCTGAAGGCTGGCTGAGAAAGATGCCTTGGACTCCAGGGCTGAACTGCTATGGGGTACAAGCCCCTCTTGAAATGACCATCCTGTAAGATCTGGACTTCATGCAAACTGAAGGTGTCAATATGTGAAGAAATATTTATCCTTTGGATTTCGCATTTGTCTGAATTTTGCGATACACTTTTCTGATTTAGGAAATGGGGCCGGATGGATTTAGGAATGAATATCTGTGAAATTGTCGTGGATTGGAAGGCTAAGCCATCCATCCCTACATGAAATAGAGAGAGCATGGAAGGAGATGCTGAAAGAAAGTACAGTGGTACCTCAGGTTACAGACGCTTCAGGTTACAGACCCCGCTAACCCAGAAATAGTACCTTGGTTTAAGAACTTTGCTTCAGGATGAAAACAGAAATTGTGCTCCAGCGGCGCAGCAGCAGCGGGAGGCCCCATTAGCTAAAGTGGTACCTCATGTTAAGAACAGTTTCAGGTTAAGAACAGACCTCCAGAACGAATTAAGTTCTTAACCTGAGGTACCACTGTATCTGATCTTATGTTCCGGTTTTTAAAAATACAGTTTCATTGTTTGAGAGGCTCACCTTCTACTATTGAAACTCAAAGCTTCCAATGTCTTAATTTTAGACTATCATCTTCCGCCGTTACTGGAAAAATTAAGAGATAATCCACTGATGTAGATTCTAAGCACTGGGATGAGATAATTTATGGGGAACCAAATTATCTGTGGATTGTCTGCCTGAACTTGCATTTTAAGGTAGCTTGTGGCTTAATATATGCTAGAAATGAGATTGTGTGTTCTCTTACTGTGGAAGGGTGGTCACTGGGGGAGAAATATCCTTAAGAATACATGTTCATAGAGAAAAGTCACAGTATTGCTATTTCAAAGCTAAGTAGCATAACAACAACAACAACAACAACAACAACAAACAGCTTGCTTGAACCATAAAACAATTGAACTTAAAAAAATGCAACAATTGTGAAACATTACCAGACTGATGAATTAAATATCATAGGAAGTTTCCCTTTATAATACTGAGTGTTTATGTTTTGTATTGCATAACTGAAGAAATCTCTATGGGGAGCAAAGACCAATTTAAATTATGAGGCTGTTGTTGTTCCTAGGAGCCTTACCAGCAGTCACACAAAAACCACAGTCAAGAGAAAGTTGCTCTAAACTCATGTATTTTCTCTGTCTCAAAAAAAAGAAGAAGAAAGAGTCCAGTTGTTTTTTGTGCATCGCTCAGCCTTGTGTTTTCCCCCCTTCCACCTTAAAATTTTTACCTGGCCGAGATCTGTTGTTCCATTACTGGAGGGCAAAAATGGGAGGAATTGTCTAGGCTAAATTGCAATTAGGCAGCCCTGAGTGAGGCTGGCACCAGTTAACTTGGGATATTGCAGTGAAAAGGCCCGTAATCAGCCTTCGGTCATGTAGAACAATGCATAAAATTAAATTGACATTAATGAATAATTGTGTAATGAAAATGGAAGAGGAGAGTTAATTGCATGTTACAGTGAGTGTAATGCCTAGATAACCTTGCATTTAATGCTATTCTTAGCCCTGCTGCCAAGACTTCTACAGAGCCTCTCTCAGCAGGAAGTCATTAAAGCTGTGAGTAGATAATGCAGGCTCAGTGTAACCTAAGTGGCAACAATATAACAAGAGTTTCTTTCAGACCTTAGTGTTTTCGGGAGAGGTGGGGAGGGAGGAGGGCATGTTGAGGTAATTTGTACACATCTGAATGAAAACAGGAAGCTCGGAGCAACAGATTCTCAGCTCGGTCCGGTGCTAGGGAGTTCTTGACTATTGTTGCAACCAAGGTCAGTGCATATGATCAAAGGCAAGATTTATCCACCAGGACTCACGAGGCCGTTAGATTCCCAGCTGTCTCTCTCACGGCTCCAACTTACTTTTGGTAAATGGCTAGGAGTGTAAGAAAACACTTGACCTCGGAGCATACAGGATGACCGCCGAAAGTGTCTCCGAGCCCTTCCTCATTATACCTCTCAACCCCTGGACTTTGAAATGATGACATAAGCCCTCTAAGAGAAGGACACTTGCAGATGAAGCTCAGTGAAAATGAGGCCATCAAGCCTTCTGTTTCTTTAAAGGAAGGTGAAGTGAAGTGGTATATTACAGAGAGCTGTGAGCCTGACTGGTTTCGAAGGAGCCACAGGTTTGCAGTGGCTAGGAGGGCCTAAGACACAAGGCTGCTGCTGGTGGTGGTGCAGGGTTTTATGGAACAGGGAGATCTGAGAATTAAATGAATTCATCCAAGGCTTCTGTTGGCTCATCACCCAACAAAGGATGAAGCATCTTGAAATGCTTAAGGACACTGAAAAGCAATACCAAGTTGGTCTCTGTTGTCCGCCATTACACTGAGGCCTTGTACCCAGTGGCATAGCATGGGGGGTGCAGGGGGGGCCGGCCGCACCGAGCGCAACATCTGGGGGGGCGCTCCCTTGCACTCGCAGCTCTCTGCCCCTACCTGGCTCACTCACTCTCTCTCTCTCACTGCAGTGCTAGCTGTGCTTTCTTTAACTAATCTAGTGGAAGAGACTCGAGTGCTAAAATCCACGGGTTAGGGGGCGCAAATTACTTGCCTTGCCCCGGGTGCTGACAACCCACGCTACGCCACTGCTTGTACCAGATGAAATGTCGAGGCAGATATCCATACTCAAGTGTGGTGGAGAGGGGGTTAAAATGTGTAACTCTTTCTGCATTATGAGGCATTTGTTTCCACGGCAGATAAATTATGGCTGCTGAAACTAAAGCCCAGAAAGCACATAACAAGCAAATTGTTTCTCAGATTGGTATATTTAAGCTCTGTATCTCCATACCAATCTTGATGCCACCAGGATTGTTGACCATGCCACTCTAACTGAGCAAATAGGTAAGCACAATAAAGTGGATTGTTGTTTTTTTTAATGCACACGCCGGTTTTTATTCTACTGAACTCCTCCACCAACCCACCACAAATCCCTCACTGTTAAATGTAAATTGGATGTTTTTATTATTGGCTATCCCTCGCTGCTTTCCCAAGGGTTGCAAAGGAATTATAGGGAGGGGAAAGAGTGGGAGAAAACAGAAAAGGGAGTTTGGGCGACGGAGGTATTTTCTGGCTTTCGTCTCCTTCCTTAATTTATGGCAGGGGAACGCATCACCGTGAATGTAAAGTGCTGTTGCACTGGAAGGGTTTTAATAAAATAAAATAAAGTGATAAATATTTGGAAATTGGAATGAGAGAGAACTAGCAATGGATTTCTTGGGAGAGATGAGCTGTCCTGACTGGGCAAATTGCTCAGGGGCAGCCTTGTCCCTGAATTCTATTTGTGGAGCAAGGCAAGAAGTTGTCCAATGGTAAAGGAACAGCACCCCACACATGCTCTGGAATACTCCTTTTCTTCCTATATGCCAGGATTCAACCCTAGAGAACAGATAAGTCTGCATCTGTACTAGAATTGTTTTTTTAAGATTTGCTCATGGCTTTATCTCTGCCTTTCATTGGGAGGAAAGG
The DNA here is from genome assembly GCF_965113315.1 of Podarcis vaucheri. Lineage (NCBI taxonomy): Eukaryota > Metazoa > Chordata > Lepidosauria > Squamata > Lacertidae > Podarcis > Podarcis vaucheri. The sequence continues at coordinate 35,272,327 of NC_138764.1, forward strand.
CAGGTTATAAATTTAATTAATAAATAAAAGCCAGAAGAACGAGCACGTTTGTGGTAAGAGCTAGGGGCTGTGGGTATAAAATGCTTTTGTGAATTGCTGGCTGGGAAGGAATGAGGAATGGATTGTCTTGTGTGTGGAGGAAAACCAATTAGTTATGGATTGCTGGCAATGGAGGTATATAGAAGTAGATAATCTCAAAAAAAGGGAGAGGTGTTACGGCTTTAATTCTTATTATGGAGATCTGCTGTAAATCCCATTTCTCCATTCTAATTCTGAGAAGGGGACGAGGCTACAGTTGCTCAGTGGTGAGGAGAAAGCAGTTTGCATATGCTCAGAGGCATAGTCTTTATTGTGACTGAACGTATTTCTGCTTAAAAAGCCTCATCATGAATTTGCTGGCTGATCTATGGCTGTTTCCTGTGCCCCAGTGATTTCCAGCAAAATGAAATCAGTGTAATTTTTTTTACGTAGAGCAGGGACAAATATCCTCTCACGATAGAGGGAGATGTTCAGCAACTTTGGAGGTGGGGTACTGTTCGTGTTAATTATTTCTGATACAGCAATGCCAGCTCTCTTTTTTATCCATTCATTTCATTTATGAGTAATTTCTCATTAAGCAGTGAAAGGCCTGGTGGAAACGTAAGGTCTCCGATAGGCACTATAAAGATAGAGAAAGTGGTTGTCTGATATGTAACGGGAGGGAGGTGCTGCCACACTAAGAGACCAATTCCTATATTGTACAGAGCAGACCTCCTGATGAGACAGTATCTACAAGGAGTCCTCTCTCTTTTTGGCATAGCTTTAGTGATCAGTTGGATATATAACAGTCCCAAGATTCATCCACCAATACCAGCACCTTGAACTTAGCCCAGTGGTTAATTGGCAGCCATTACACTTTTATCAGTAGGAGAGCGTTTTGGTTTTTTGGTGTGTTTTTTAAAGGCTGTGTAAGTTTAATAAGCTTTTCATGAAATGAATCATTTGTCTCTGAGGCCCCCAAGATACATATGTTCAAATTATATAGTAATAGCATTACAGAGTTGCTCCCCCAGTGCAGGGAAACATAGAAGCTCTGAAGATGAACATGGGCCAGTTACATCTTAAAACCTCATTTCCTGAGGTTAGAGAAGACTGAAGTATTTATGACAAGTACCTTTGCAGACTTCCTTTCCTAAAAAAAGAATTTCTGCCACCAGTTTACTCCAGGGTTTGGAGTAGGGTAAGGAGAGAAGAAGCCATCGTGGTGGACGTTGTTTCCATGATACTTTTCAGGGGTGCCTCTTAGGTTGGGGGGTGCATCCTCCAAACCCATCACATCCCCAGATATTTTTTAAGGTGTTGTAGACTCTTTGCAGTTTGGTTGTTCTTTAGCGGTGGTTAATCGGGATTGAGACCAAAATTGGCACCATCCATTCGCTTCGCTCAGTGTGTATGTTGAGAACTGTGCTTTCCTGATGTTTCAAAGCTATATAGCTCATGAAAGATGTCCTTAGAAAGACAAGCACCGGTGTGTTCGACACCATATTTGTTCCAGATTTGTGAGCTAAGTAGCTACTTAAATCTGATAAAGGAAACACAGCCATGCTCCTAAAGACGGAAAACATCTCTTCTTTATTTTGGTCGCAATGGCAACTGAAAGCGGTAGAGTTGGCTCCTGATGCTTCCCCTGTCCAGATTATTGACTTCATTAGATGAACCACATCAAAGCCATTAGTTCAAAGCACCTTTTGCTTCCTTGCTGAAGGAAAGAATACACTTCACTTTCTGATTAACAGGGCGGTGTTGTGTAAATAACCTCTTCCTTAACTCCTTCAGAGTCATTGTAAAGGGACACAAACCAGGTCACTCAGTTACATGTTGGGGAGGGGGACAACACTTTTTTTAAAAAAACAAATAAATGTACTGAGGAAATGTCTTGAGTTATTCATTGTATTTGTTATGCCATTCAGAGCAGGCTTTGCCTCATCTTATTTGAGTTAGCCTGCTAATAGAGGAGTGAGAAAATTATAAACACTTCAAGCCATATAATTCTGTTACATTTCGCTTCCACTGTTTGTTCTAACTGAATCATTGCTGTAAGGAAATTAAGAGAAAAAGATGAAATTACTGTACATGAGCCAGCTGAGGGGGTAGCTGGCTGTTTTCTCCACTTCCCATTCTAAATTAATGCTGGGTTTTTTTAAAAAAAAAATGTTATAATTCAGCATGAAAGAGCTTTCTATTTGGGAACAGGCTTCCTACCTGTTGTCAGTTACTCTTGTTTTACAGTAGCGTAAATCACATCGTCCCTAAGAGAACAGGCTTGCCTCTGCAAACCGAATATAGTTCATGGGTCCTCTTTCAAAACTACGGAATCCTTTTTCCATTAATCTGCATAATACAAAAACGGAAGGTACGGTAATGGTCTCATGAGCGCATATAATATGCATGCGAATCATAAGAGCCTCTTTGTGCATAACCCAAAAGCAGTTGGCCCACAATATGTGCTCTGATGCAGGGTGAGGACTCCAGATGTTAGAATACACCTCCCACCAGCCATGTGAGTAGTCCAAGCACATCTGGAGGGTAGCATGTTGGCTACTTCTGCTTTAATGTAATAGAAAGCATTTTGGGGGGGATATAATAGTAATAATAATTATAATGCATGTACTATGTCACAAACTCGGCCCTCCAGATGTTTTGGGACTACAACTCCCATCATCCCTAGCTAACAGGACCAGTGGTCAGGGATGATGGGAATTGTAGTCTCAAAATATCTGGAGGGCCGAGTTTGCCTATGCCTGTACTATGTAGATACATGTAGCAAGGAGACACAGCTGGCTTTGTTGCAGCCTACACATTTTAAAAGGCATTTGAACAACCCCTGCCCGTCACCCATTTCCAGAAAATGTGAGGGCTAGAGTGGGGTCATGTCTGCTAGCCAGGTCTTCAAACAACAAGACATCTTCTAGCCTTTCCTCATTGGCTACAGGTACGAAGGGGACCTATGCACATATGGGCATGAGTCTCCACATCAGAGCCAACTTTGAGGGGCCAAGGTCCCTCTGCCCCCCAATAAAATATTTGATGAGGCCAGTCCCCTCCATAATTTTTTTTTAATAGGCATTGCCATTCAAACGGTGTGTGTACAGAACATCATGTGATTGATTATGCAAGGTGGGGCTTACCTGCCCTCCCCAATATTTTATTCAACTTGGGGACCTTAGCTAATTAGAATTCCATTTCATGTATGAGGTCCTTTCATGCTTCAGGTACCTCTTTTTTACTTTTGAAAAGTGCTGCTTCTGCCTCTGGTTGGATGCCGTTGTTACACTCAGGAAACGGGAAATGCGATTTTGCTAATTTTTTGCAATGCTCACAAATAAGTCGCTGTTCTCTGTCAACTCAGCTCGAGACCTGCAGAAACAGATCTGTACATGTCGCCTGGCTTGCTGTGACTAGCGGAAGATAATCCAGAAGGGAAATGCCAGTGGTTGAGCACCTGCAGGAAGCTCTGGAGGGCTGCTGCCAGTCTGAGTAGACGATACTGAGCTAGATGGAGCAAGGGCCAGACTCTGTATAAAGCAGTTTACCATACATATGAACATTATCTTGACAACACAAATGGATTTCATTTTATTTTTTCTTGAAGAATTTTCCAAATTCCCTCACCCAGGCATATATATTTCTTCACTCCTTCCCACCCACCCACCCACCGCCATCCCCCAAAAGTCAGCTTCTTTAATCTTTTCTGTATGTACAGCGGGATTAGAGAGTCTCATTTGAAAGTAATCTATTATATGAGGAGCAGCCTCAGTCATTTTTGATGCTTGCATGCTGTAGAGATTGCAATCACCCTGGGCACAAGCTGGGATCAGAGAAGTATGTGAGGCTTCATTTGTGATTTTAAAGTAGTATAGCAGATGCATCCGGGGCAAAAGGAATCTTACGTTATTATTTTGATCCTTTTTTTTCTGACCAAGGCAGCAGGTTGGATCAGATAAGTGTTTGTAACAAATGGGGAGAAAGGCATGAGAGTTTACAAGAGGTAAAGATGGGCTCTTTGTTTGCCAAAGATTAAATAAACTTCCTCACCCTTGGGTTGGATGAACCTGATGAGGTGTTGGCCGTGCCCCAACCTCCAGATAAAAGGAACACTAATTAAAACACAATATATAACATTTCGAAAGAGTAGAATGTTACAGCGCTAGCAATCCAGCAACCTCAAAGTGGTGAAATCCAAAGTAGAGCTTTTTAAAAAAATGTTCTTTTACAATCAAGCTTTTATGTCATTTTCTGGCCATAATCCAGAGAGTTACTTTAGGTGCTTCTAGGCTTTGCTTGTATCGAGTGGGATTTAGATTTTACCCCTCTTTTTACAGCAGACCCCCTCCCAGGCTATAAACTACTTTGCAAACTTGTTTTAATTTCAAAAGTGGTTTTCTCTGCCGCATCCCTGTTGTTCAGGAAACGCAAGTTCAAAACGGGACAGGGCGCATGTTGTTGCCTGCATGGTTCTCTGGACAATGGGCTGGTTCACATGCGACACTAAACCATGGTTTGGATAAACCTGATCCAAGTGTCAAGTTTACTTTCAGTTTCATCTAATCTTGGCTTGGCATAAAGTGCAAATGAGGCAACCTGACTTAACAACAAGCAATAGTTTGTTAAACAACCCTATAAGTTAAAGACAGCAGTGGGGGAGGGGGGAATTACAGGCAGAAAAATGAGAGTCCAGCACTAGGCTCAAAGAAACCGAGGCTCATGACTTAGAAATTTACAAATTCCTGTGTGTCCTTCCCCACCTCCATCAATATCAGTTATTATGAAAGTGTGCTGGTATGAATATAAACTCTTTAGCAGCAAAATTTGGAAAAAACAATTGGTGGTGGCTTTGATGTGATTAAAGGGGGGAACGACCAAGCATCGCCTCCCCAACCCAGATGTAATTACTGGTGGAAAATTCTTATCGATTCATAGTGTTCTTTTTAAAAAAAAATTGCTGACCTTTATTTAGGCACATTCATTTGCTGTTAGTAACATCCTTGACAGGTAAGTGAAATTTCTGAAGAAATAGTCATTGTGATCATAAGCGTAATTCAGAGAGAAAATACCCTAGCATTAAGTCCTGTAGAAATCTTTTAGGCCTCAGAGCTTAACAAAAAGCATATATCATAATGACTTCAGTGAAAATTAAAAATCAAAATTTTAGAAGATTCTGTTGCTATATATATATATATATATATATATATATATATGCTTTCATAGATTTTCACGGGTATATATATAGAAGCTTAATGTCAGGAGGTGAGAAATGACTTTTCAAAAATAATATGAAACACTTTGTTCAAGATCCAGTCAACAACAAGCATTTGTAAGTGTAATTTACTCAATATAATGAAGATGTTGGTATTAATGTTCCAGGATAGTCTAGATATGGATACTTGGGGGGGGGGGCGGTAGACAGTCAGCTCCATTTTTCTCAATCATTCTGAATAAATATGTGCACCCTTGCAGATACCAATTACTTTCTTTATTCATTTTCCAATTAATCTACCATAACACTCTCTCTCTCTCTCTCTCTCTCTCTCTAATTATTATTATTAACAAAATATCTGGAGCTGGGTGGATGATTTCTTATTTGGCATTTATTTATTTGTGGCATTTATATAACACTTAATCATTAAACTTTCCAAGTATTTGACATAAAAATACAAAAATTAAAAATAAGCCATACAAATAATAAAAAGCAATAATTCATCATAAAATTGCCTTAAGATGCCTGCTGAAATAAGAAATAAGAAAATTCCTGCATTGACAGATTACAAATGGCATCAATATTTTTTTACAAAGATGGTTTAATTTAGGGCAATGTTTTTCAATACAGGAGAGAAGGATCATATGAGAGGTTGACTGAGATTTGAAGATATCTAACAAAAAATATAGTTATTGGTTGTGATAACTGAGACCTAAATCCACAGAGATCAAAATATCTGGTCATAAAAAGTGAATGATTTTGGGGGAGGGGTTAATTCCGTAAAGCTAAAAGCTTTCGACTGAGTTGAATTGCAATATAGTTATCAATTTATTAATTTGTGCTTTTTTATTTTGATATTGAGCTAACTTTTTTCTGCTTCTGTTTGCATAAAAGATCTAAAGGTCAGAAAGCTAGACTATATTGTATCGCTTAAATATGAACAGAACAGCCACAGGAAACATGAATACAACTCCACCTAGTAAATAAACTATATAATGATGTTATCAAAATTCTTTCATGTCCAAAAATCTATGAAAATCTGATATATATGTGAATGCTTGTGAGTGTGGTATCAATAGTATCTGCTATATTTTCTGCTATTCAGTGAATGTCAAATTCATTTAAGTTACAACACAGAAAAGGGCTAAAGATTTGGATGCAGTGATGACAATTCTGCTCCATTCAATACTGCTGCTGACTACCTTCATTGTGGACTTTACAACATGACTGAGACTCAGTATTTCACCAGAAGAAACCTGGTTGGTGGCAGCGGAAAAATAAAGCAGTGGTCAATAGTCCATGAAACGACCAGGGGCTCTGTACGAATGCCACGCCCCCTAATATTTTCCCCCCACTGTCATTTGAGTTGGCAGAGATAAATATGGGATAAAATTATCTTGATTCCATGTTTTAAGGGGCATTTGCCAATTCATAAATTATTGGCATGTGCTGTTAGATTACTCCGATTCATCATAATTAGGTGCACATGGTAATTCATGGCTAAAATATCTTTTTTTCTATCGCAATGCTATTAGATTGGGGAGTGGGTTAAAAGGACCATTTAAACTGGTCTTAAATTCATTTTGGCATATGGAAACAAGATACCAAATGCAGAGCAACTATTTTAAAAAGAAGGTTTTAAATATATTTTGCATGCAGGAACCTTTCTTGAAGAGGTTAGTGTGCATATAGATTATGCAAGAACTTTTCAATGCACTGACCTACACAAAAAATACAAGATTTTATGTGACCTTGGCCTTCTGGATATTACTGGTAAATGAATAGCTACTTCAAGAGCAAACAATACATACAGAAGCATTTTTAACCATTCTCTCTGTTTTACACTAAACATTTCTTGAAACTTTTTTTTGTTACACAGTACTGCTTACTTTTCATCTAACATGTGTATACAACTTGCTTACTGCTGATCTTTAAATCTTCATGACGTCTATGCCAAGATGGAATTGTGCATTATGGGAATTGGGGAGGGGGATGTAGACCAACTGTTATCTGAGTGTTTTCACATGAGAGCAGAGTTCTCCAAAAATATCTGAAAAGTGGAGGCTGTTACTCTACCCCAGCTGAATCCAATGATAGATTTGCGAGTTTGACTAGGAAAATTCACAAAGGGATTTCTCAAGTCTTCCAAACTGTATATCCCATGGCCAGACTCTTGCACTTATGAATAAGTACTATTTTCTATTGTATACTATGAAGTAGTGGATGCTTTATATTAAAAAAAAATTGACTGAGATTTCTGAGAAATACACTCTGCTTTTTGGAAGGATTGTTTATTTGCTTGCTTGTTAGTTAGACACATACAGGTTTCTGTTATGTACTCAGCAGTGCCATCACCAATTCATAAAATGAAATCATAGCTCTGATTTATTTTTCCTAATAGGTTTGCTACCTTTATCTTTACAGGGCTTCTGTACATTAGCAACTGAATGACAGGACATCTGCACCTGTTAGATGTTTGCCTCTCACTGGATTTCCATACCAGTAAAAGTTGCATCCTGCTAAATTCTTAATTGTCATGTAGCTACTAAAAGGCTAGGAACACTGCCAGAATAAAAAGGTGGCAACCTGTTTGTGGGTAATATTTCAGTGATGTAAGACTGAAGTAGTGAAAATACAAGTACTTGCTGTAAAAGGCAACTCACTACACCTAGTTTTTATTTGTGGTTTATTTATTTTATTTCCACATTTTCCACCCAAAGGTCTTTTGAAAATCAAAGCCTTTTTTGCAAGCCAGTACTTTCTGTTGGAAAGGTGGGTATTTGAAAGTCATAGAGAGACATCTTTGGGGTTTAAGGATGAAATTGGGGGATCTAAAATGACACACACACACACACACCTCAAGCCATCTTATATATAGCTTTACAAATCTGTCTCAATCCCAAGGCTTTAGTTTCCCTGTCTGCAAAATGGAGTAATTCTTATACATATAATTCTAAGCAGAGGAATTAAAAATCTACATATGACAAGAGTTATTTGAGAACTCCAATTTTTTAACGAATTGTTAGACATACCAGCTGCACCAGAGGTTATGCAGGTAAATATGTTCTATACTTACTGACCAATCCTCTGTGATAACTATATATATAGTCTATTGGTGCAATATAAATATTTGTGTTAATTTGGTCATAATTACCCAATTTTGCCAATGGAAACCACTGATAACTTACAACAAAATTAAGTGCTACATTTTTATCTTTTCCTTGGATGGTTTATAAAAAAGAAATCCGCTCAAGTATCATCGCACGTTGCAAGATATCACTGTCAGTAATGCAATCCTGTAGCTGGAAGCTGGACTAGAGAGTAGCATAGCTTTTTGCATACCACTTACACATAATTCCAAATAGTCTCCCCTAATCACCTCCTCAAGCAAGAAGGTTTAAAGACACTCTTCACATCTTAAGGAGAATATGTGTCAGAACACCCCAACTTACCTGTCTACCTTGATGCCTTCATTTGAAAGGACTGCACTGCATTTGATGCTGAGGAAGCTGGTACTATTTTGAATAAGAAAAGCACTCAAATGTCGCTTTTGATACATGAGAGACACTCTAAGATGTTGCACTTTAGTCAGTCAAGAGAAGAGAAGAAAAGAAAAGCCCTAAGGAATTGTCCGTTCTTCGTCTTCCTACAGCTCCTCTTCACAATTCTTCTTACGTTTCTCAGCCAAACTAGATCTCCACTTAAGGTTGATTTTTAATGTTTGTTTTCTCTTAAAATAGTACGTGTGTAGTGAAGGCAGAGGAGGAAAACAGTACACTCAGATGCTAGTGTAGGTAGACAACCTGGATACAGAAAACTGCTTGAGCTGCTATACTTACATTTAAATAGTTGTGCAGCATGGACCCCTGCACTTGGAAATAAGCCCCATTCAGTTGAATGAACTAAACCCATCCACAGATCTGTTGCTTGGAGGGGCTTAAACTGGGGTAGAAGTACCCTTCTACCAGCAAAGAGGAGATCCACCAGCAGGGGGACATCTCTGCCCTAGAGACCCAGATATGCCTCTGCAGGGTGAATCGACTGCTGGCCATAGTCCCTGAAATGGCCAAGGTAGAGGTAGTCTGAGATCCACTAGATCCAAAGCTCCTCCCTTCGCCCAAGAAGCCCCAGATTGGGTTCCCAGCTGGCATGGTTAATTCTGCCACCCCTCCTTCCCAAAACTAGCTGGTGAGCTGAGCCTCCCCATCTGCATCAAAAGAAGCCATCTGGTCCGTTCGGTGTGTCCCATTTAAGCAGCAAGATATGAATGGAGATAGCTGGTCCTGGCTATGCTTACAGAAGTGTGCTTCCATACATGGGTGCCTTTGGCTGAATTGAGCTGATAAACCCTACCGGTCCCGGCTTTTACAGATGAGTTTTTCTTACAGTGGGGTGACGATCAGTACTAAGCCTCCAAAGTGTCTTGGAGTGCAGCCCTAACCCCACTTACCTTGCAGAATTCAAAAGGAGTTTCTTTTGACTGGACGTGGTTAGCTTTGTGCTGCTACTAAGCAAGTTCTTTCATAGCTGAACGGCCAAAGATTAATACCATGGTGGTTTTATGGATACTGGAGCCACAGAACCCCAAATAGGTTCCATCTAGCTCCATGGTGGGAATAGAAGCCAGCCTGCTTATTAAGATCTTCTAGAAAGACTCTGCTTCATGTGGGGATACCCCTATGCGATGATGAAAAGGTTTCCTTTGAGGTTGTTGCAGGTATACTGATGACTTCAACACAGATAATGAATTGGGGGAGGATGTTAGAATTCCTGCTCCATGATTGCAGTCATGGGATTGTTGTCTATCACATGACGGTGTGTGTTTTGACTCCACAGAGTGGAAAGTGATGGAGACAGGATGTTTGTGTTGTGTCCCATGAAATGGGACTATTGTCCTTTGTTCTTTTTGCTGTCTGATGCTAGAGAGAGAGGAAGCCACGTTGCAGTGCTCCGTGTGTGTTTATATGTAAATAAAGTAGATTAGATTGCTGAGGTCTGTAACGCGAAATGAGCAAACTCTGCGGATCCCTAAGTGTGCCGATGTCTGTTGGCATTGGTCGCCGTGATGTTTGGGCTGAAGAAAGCTTTTGAAGCTCCCGAACAAATGACCAGGAGGGAGGGAACCTGCCAGTCGGGCATGTGTCTCTGCCAGGGTCCTACTCAAGTGTAGGCTGAACTCCTGACAAAGGCCAGCAGTGTAGCGTGCATGGTTGGTACCTGAACAGGAAGCTTGCATGCCTGTTGTGTCCTGCTCACACAGCCCTGCAGCATCGCAGATGGGCACAGGGCTGGCAGGGCAATGTGATCGCACTCCTCGGGTGCAGGTTTGTTGCACCCGGTAAGGGCTGCAGGCGGGCAGGGGCACAGCGGTGTGGAGCTTGCAGGGTGTTGAGGAGCAACATGCACCCCCCCAAAAAAAAATGTGCCCAGGACCATTGCCCCTGTGGCCCTCCCCACACAATGCCACTGGGTAGGCCAACTTTTCATCTTGGAGTTGTCATTGCAAAGGACCAAAGAAGAAGAAAGGAAACGTCAAAATGTCGCCTGAAGCAAGGAGAGAGGAAATGTAATGATCTTTCTGTTGCGTTCAAATCACGCAGCCTTTAGCTCGGCACAACCAAAACACTAGGTCCATTTCATTCAGGCTTTCAGGTTTGTTGTTTTAATTGCCTTCGTTCTTAAAGAAGGCCTGAGCACCAGCAAGGCCTGTGTGAGTCAACTGGAAGAAACAGTTTCAATTTTGCCAATAGGTGCAGTTGTACCTGTATCATCTCCACCTGTTGTTGTTTAGTCGTTTAGTCGTGTCCGACTCTTCGTGACCCCATGGACCAGAGCACACCAGGCACTCCTGTCTTCCACTGCCTCCCGCACTTTGGTCAGACTCATGTTTGTAGCTTTGAGAACACTGTCCAACCATCGCGTCCTCTGTCGTCCCCTTCTCCTTGTGCCCTCCATCTTTCCCAGCATCAGGGTCTTTTCCAGGGAGTCTTCTCTTCTCATGAGGTGGCCAAAGTACTGGAGCCTCAGCTTCACAATCTGTCCTTCCAGTGAGCACTCAGGGCTGATTTCCTTAGAATGGATATGTCATCTCCACCTAGGTCAGCAATAAACCAGTATGCAGAGCAGGGAGTGAATTCAGTGACGCTGAACTCATTGCTTCCTCTACAGTTTAAGTTTGCTGCCCTGGATTTCCCCAGTGAATTGTTAAGACTAAATATGCCAATAATAATAATAATAATAATAATAATAATAATAATAATAATAATAATATGTACCCCGTCCATCTCACTGGGTTGCCCCAGCCACTCTGGATGGCTTCCAGCATATATAAAAATATAGTAAAACATTAAACCTTAAAAAGCTTCCCTAGATGTACCCTAAAAGACTCATCTCCTTGACATCTGATGGGAGGGCATTCCACAGGACGGGCGCCACTACTGAGAAGGCCCTCCGCCTGGTTCCCTGTAGCTTCACTTCTCGCAGTGTGGGAACTACCAGAAGGCCCTCGGTGTCCAGGCTGAACAATGGGGGTGGAGACACTCCTTCAGGTATACAGGACTGAAGCTGTTTAGGGCTTTAAAGGTCAGCACCTTGCAATTTGGCATTCTTGTGGGCATGTTTACACTGTGCCAACCTCACCACCACTTTACCTCTCCTCCTCTCTGTTGCATTAGCTGTGGGGACTCAACCAGTCAGGGGAGATCAGTTGAGTCTCATCGCGCCTTCCACTACTGAAATAATAATAATAATAATAATAATAATAATAATAATAATAATAATAATAATAATTTTTTGTACCCCACCCATCTTGCTGGGCTTCCCCAGCCACTCTGGGCGGCTTCCAACAAAGATTAAAAATACATAAAAATGTCACACATTAAAAACTTAATTGAACAGGGCTGCCTTCAGATGTCTTCTTAATGTCAGGTAGTTGTTTATCTCTTTGACATCTGATGGGAGGGCGTTCCACAGAGCGGGTACCATTACTGAAAAGGCCCTCTGCCTGGTTCCCTGCAGCTTTGCTTCTCGCAGTGAGGGAACCGCCAGGAGGCCCTTGGCACTGGACCTCAGTGTCCGGGCAGAATGATGGGGGTGGAAACGTTCCTTCAGGTATACTGGGCCGAGGCCGTTTAGGGCTTTAAAGGTCAACACCAACACTTTGAATTGTGCTCGGAAACGTAAAGCTTGCAGTGGGAAACTGGTCAGGGTTTCCCACATCACTGTGGTTCAGAAGCAGTTTCAGGCTACTTCTGTACAATTCCAAGCTTGGTATACTATCCAAAAGGCCACCTTGGCTCTATAGTCCATTGAGAACTACTAAAATGATCTGAGCTGTGTTTGACTTAAGCTAAGCAGTTGAGAGAGAGAGAGAGAGAGAGAGAGAGAGAGAGAGAGAGAGAGAAGCTCAGGGAAAGGAGATCCATCACAAGCAGAGGCAACCGTGGTGGTTTTCAAATGAGCACAGACGTTAAGGGCTGGCAATTTGTTTAAAGCAATGGGTAAAATATTTAAAACCACCACTTTATTTAAACTATTGTGCCTCCTTCAGTAAACACTTGGTACATGAGTGAACCCTGTATGAACTTGTGCTTATTGCTGGTTAAATAGAACCTAAAGCTTAAATGGGGGAAAAGGGCTTGTTATTCAGAGGACAAAAAAGTTGCACACGAACTTTTCTTTTCTTTCCTCCCTCCCCCCTTTTTTGCCCACACACAAGCTTTTACCCCACAAAGTATTGCACTCACAGGTTCTTTTTATTAAAACACCCTGGTTTTTTATTTTCTTTCTAGGCCTCAAAGTACTAAACTGAAAGCAAGCTGTTAACAGAAATGAGTAATTATTGAAGCTCTAACAGGCAGCTTTCATTGAAGTTGATTACAGCAGCCATATAATCACTTTTACGGATGCTGTAATCACAGTAGCAGGGAATGCTTGACTTGGTTCTTATTGTTTTCACTCGGGGTGGTGGCAGGGGGCCTGCGAGAAACCCGTTTTACCACCTCGGTGCAATTTCTTCTGTAAAAGAAATCTACACACCACTGAATGAAGCAGGGAATCATTTATTCTTTCTTTATTAGCATTTTCCCCTCCCTCACATAAGAGTCTGTTGGAGTCAGGAAATTGCTGTTATTCAATATGCAAGCCAGAGGTTGTAATGACCATTTGGAATGGGTATGGCCAACAATTACAGCCCTTAATGAATAGAGTAATCTGGTGGAGCCTCAACGCAAGTAACAACTATGGGGCTGTCTCTGGTTAAATTAAAAGAACAGCAAGGCAAAGGAAGTTAACAAGAATTAATTAGTTAGATCGAACTGAAAACCTACTCATTAGCAATGTTATAGGCAAACTAAAAGCCTATCTTCAGTGCAATTAGGTAGACAAATGAATTGTACAACTGACTGACTCACACCTGCTAACAGCTAAAGGCTATAGCCGATATGTACGGGATCCACTTTTTACAGTTCATGCATACTTGCATAGTTTAATGGATCTTGCATTTCTGCATTACCCTTCGCTCTTTCCCCATTTTTACTTGTATATTTGATCTAACTATTGCAAGTATTATTTTGTTAGTTTCTGACGTGATGCGGCTGGAGATGAATCAAGAAGGGCATCGCATAATCGCAAACAAAGCCTTTAGCTCGGCACAACCAAAACACTTAACACGTTTCGTTCAGGCGTTTGGGTTTGTTGTTTTAATTGCCTTTATCCTTAAAGAATGTGTGTAGTAAAACCCCGTGACTGGAGGTCAAAACAAAAATGGTAGGCAGAGAATGGAAACGGATAAAGAGAAATGATTGTGACCTAAGATTTAGCTCTTTGCTGACAAAGAAAGCAAACAGGAAAGAAATCAAGGAGGTTGTTCATTGCTTCTGCTGTAACAGACTCTCCAAGTGTCCCTGTTTTCCAGGGACATCCCTGATTTAGAGAAGCCGTCCTAGTTTCTGTCCTGCTTTTCCTTAAGACATCCCTATTTTCATTGGAGAAATGTTGGAGGGTATGGAGTTATTTGCCAAGGAATCCAGTATAGGGAAGTTTTTTTTTAATGTTTAATGGTTTATTATGTTTTTAATATATATTGGAAACTGCCCAGAGTGGCTGGGGCAACCCAGTAAAATATGTGGGGTATAAATAGTCAAATTACAGTGGTACCTCGGGTGAAGAACTTAATTCGTTCCGGAGGTCCGTTCTTAACCTGAAACTGTTCTTAACCTGAGATACCACTTTAGCTAATGGGGCCTTCTGCTGCCGCTATGCCACCGCTGCACGATTTCTGTTCTCATCCTGAAGCAAAGTTCTTAACCCGAGGTACTATTTCTGGGTTAGCGGAGCCTGTAACCTGAAGCATCTGTAACCCGAGATACCACTGTATTGTTATGGTATGGGACGTCCCTATTTTCATTGGAAGAATGTTGGAGGCTATACTGTAAATGTTTCAGGGCGATGTTTGGCATTCGTGAGGTGACCTATTAAAGGCACCAGGCTTGGAAAGCTGCCTTAGGATATGTTGCTATCATGCCTTCATCGCCATGTGTTAGTTCAGTCTAAACCCACTTCTTCCTAGCCCTTTTCAGTCATTTGCAAATCCTATCCGTTGATGAAGGGGCCGTGCTGACACAAAGCCCAGCAGCCTCAAACTACCAAAAACAGGTGGCATGTTGGGGACGTCATTACCTGGTTTGATCTTGCAGGCAGCATTTCATGCACAAAGAGACCTGGGACATGTAGTTTTCAGGGTGTTTGACATCCATATCAAGGGCTCTGGCACCCTGGAAAAACTACATTTTTCTTGCAGGGACCAGGGAGGAAAGGATGGACAGGGAAGTCTCAGATCCAAACCGTAGAAGAATGGAGAGGGAAGGTATTGCTTTTGTTGTTGTTTAGTCGTTTAGTCGTGTCCGACTCTTCGTGACCCCATGGACCAGAGCACGCCAGGCTCTCCTGTCTTCCACTGCCTCCCGCTGTTTGGTCAGACTCATGCTGGTAGCTTCGAGAACACTGTCCAACCATCTCGCCCTCTGTCGTCCCCTTCTCCTTGTGCCCTCCATCTTTCCCAACATCAGGGTCTTTTCCAGGGTGTCTTCTCTTCTCATGAGGTGGCCAAAGTATTGGAGCCTCAGCTTCACGATCAGGTATTGCTTTAGGAGCTGGATAAATTGGTATTCCAAAGTAGGATTTCAGTTGGATTTGAAATGTTGGATTTCAGTACTAGGTAATGCTGAATTTCAATGACACGGCCAGACCAGAAATGCAGGCTGCTAGGAACCTGATGGAACAGCCTGGGATTGACTGCCCCACAATTCTCTGTCAAAAACACCCATACAGTGGTACCTCGGGCTAAGAACTTAATTCGTTCTGGAGGTCCATTCTTAACCTGAAACTGTTCTTAACCTGAGGTACCACTTTAGCTAATGGGGCCTCCTGCTGCCGCCGCACCACCAGAGCATGATTTCTGTTCTCATCCTGAAGCAAAGTTGTTAACCCGAGGTACTATTTCTGGGTTAGCAGAGTCTGTAACCTGAAGGGTCTGTAACCTGAAGTGTCTGTAACCCGAGGTACCACTGCATTTCCTCTGTGCAATGGAACACCCCAAAAATGTGTAATACCCTCTGCGAAGCCTGCTCACCGTAAATGGTGGGTGGTTTTGCAGCCAGACCACAGCCTCTGCAGTGATATGGCAATTAGCCAGGGGTTTGGCTGACTGCCTGCCTGTGATTGGCTAGGCCAGTAGGCTTTGGGCTGTCCTTCTCCTGGGGCAGGGGCAGCTGGCTAATCAGCGCCAGTTCAGCTGGTTCCCAGATGCGGGGCTAAATTCTAGCCCAGCCTGGCGGTCCTTCCTTCTGCTGCTCTTCACTTTCTTAAAATGGCAGACAGGACAATCGTATGGAGGCTGGGGGAGACTCTGTTGATATCAGAGAATGGTGGCAATGGCTTTTGAGTGTTCCACCCTTTTCCCCATTTTCCCTCCCATTGGTTTAAACAGTAGAGAAAATCACTGCCAGTTTCAGAGATGGCATAGGCTTTCTCCCATTCCGGGGATGTACCCACAGAACATGCCCTTTTTGCCCTTACCACCCACAGAGGACCAAAGTTGCAGAAGCCACAACAGTGAAGCTGTCCACTGCTGGGCAGTGAAGGATCTCCATAGATAGGTGAAGGAGGTTGTACCAACCCATGGCTCCTGGGAAAACTCCTGGGAGCATTAAGATTACACATTTATTATCTGAATAAAGACCAGTCCATCCTTACCTTCCATCATTTTTTGCTTAACTAAAATATTAAGTGAAATATTGATAAACTATTACCGAACTGATAAACCTTGCACTCAAATAAGAGACTCAAATAAGAGCAAAAATGTTTCAGTTGCACTTTGCCTTCTTTGCTGATGCTACGCTAATTTTATGTGCTTCTCACATGCTCTATCTGCCTTCACAATGAGTAAAGTATTCATCTATTGTTATTGCTGTTAACATCACAACTCTCTTAATCAATCACAGAAAATTGTTTTATATCACATGCAAAGGGTTATTAATGCGTTATTGTGTAAAAGCTTACCTAAGCTGATGTTCTCAAAAGTGAAACATTTAATCACATTTGTCATATTTTTGGGTTTTTTTCTCTCCTTTTTTCTTTTTTGTTTTTGCTGAATGCACAACATCTCGTAAAACTAATTAAAACGCCATGCGACAGAGAATACACTGGGAATATATTGATGAGGAAGATGGATGCACAAAGAAGTGACTTCAGCTGAAATTATCTAAATATGCTTTCTCGTTAATGGAAGAGAAATACATCCAAACATGAATCTGAATTAAAGGATTATGTGATCCTGTGGGCCAAATCTCAAAATGGGGACGGGGGAATAAACCCTATATGGCCAGAGTTAACATCTGACAGAAAGTGGGGAAGCAGCTATGGGTTGGGGAACAAAAATTCCATAGAAAAATCCTAGACATTATAGCAATATTATACTGGAGGAAGGTATTGTTTTTGTTAGCTACACTGATATGTATTTTTATATTGTAAACCGCCCTGTGATCCTCAGAGGAAGGGCAGTATAGTAGTAGTAGCAGTAGTAGAAAATATGAGGGGAGAACCATTTTAAAAATATAATAACAATCTTGCTGCTATTTTTGGCCAATGCTACTGTATTTACTCAAATGTAATGCGCACCTTTTGGGGCCAAATTGTGTTGTGAAAATTAGGCTGCACATTAGATTTAATGGCGCCAGCAAATACTTTGGTTTCAAGATTTTGAAAATTGAGGTGAGCATTAGATTCAATGGCGCATTAGATTCACATAAATACAGTATTGGCTTTGCAACACACAATGGCTTGGGTAATATATTTCTTTAAAACATAACTAGACGGGGAAATAAGGCCAAATGAAAGAGGAAAGGTTCAAATACAATAACCAGGCCTTGCAATGCTGTGGTGCCTTTGAGGGACTCTCAATGGCGGAGGAAGCCCCTGATCATCATCTTCAAGGCGAGAAAGCAGATTGACCTTGGAGAGGGAGATCTGAGGTGAGAAGCTTCTTCCCCACCACCAAACAAACTTCTACATTTCTTGCCCACCAATGGGGTTTAGAAACAGGGATTCCAGGGGAGACAGGGGGTGTTTTGGGGAGGGGGTAGGTGAAGGCATGAAAGATCAATAGCATTCACAGCCACCTCCCTAACCAGTCCTGGAGAAAATTAGGCCAGTCCTGTAAACTATTCCTTCTGCCCTGCTCACACAAGCCCTTCAGGGTGCTAGGTGAGGCAGTTTGACCGCCTTCAATTCTCCCTCCCATTGCCACCTTATTTCGAAACATTCCCACTATGATTAAGACTAGTGAACTCACTTCAGTTGACCTGAATCAGCCCCAAAGAGGTGGAAGGCTTGGTCCTTCATTAAAAACAGATAGTGTTGAGCGAGGGTCGTGATGCTCCTACAAAACTGTCAATGCACAAATGTGTAGATGTTCCAAGCCTGGTGCAATCTTTACCTGCTTTTCAGATATGTTTCTGGGGAGGAGAAAAGGTGCCCATCAGTTTATGGGTATTGTCTCAGATATGGGTCCTCATGACAGGTGTCCTAGTTCTAAAGCATTCTGGTACGTTCCTTCCCTGAAACACCCAATTCATAAAGCGCCGATTGTGAAAGTGTACGAAGGCCGGTGTTTTCCCCGTACTGTTGTATGGCTTATCACGAACACAGATAAATGCCCGACTTCTGCTGCAAATCTCCTTCCCTGATCAAATGTGAAATTCCCACCCACCCACATTCCATCCTACATGTGTCTTGGCTTGCTCTGAATTGCAATGCAGACGTCTGTTAGGAGGCAGCAGGCTTCATGTTCTGAGTGACTGCGGAATGAGGCGAAAACATTCCACAGTCAGGGGCAGTACGGTTCCAGAACACTTTTGCTAATGCGGCGAATGAGAGCCACAATTCCTTAGGCCTGTGAGAATATATGCATATGATGATCATTTCCACAACTATAAACAGAAAACGCTTGTTAGCAAAGGTGACGTTTATCCAATAATCCAACAGAATGTTAAAAGGGTGTGCTGCAATTCCCAGCACCCTTAGGGCTCTCACGATTCTTTGGAGAAGTAATGTGCTATAAATGTATGCCTGGAAATTTGCAACAAGCTAAAGATGCATCTGTGTGCTGAGTCAGGGAAGCAAAAACTGGAAAAGCGTTTACAGACTCTCCAAGTGTCCTTGTTTTCCAGGGGCGGTCCCACATTTACAGAAGCTGCCCAAGTTTCTGATTTGATCCCAGAATGTCCCGCTTTTCCTTAGGACAATCCCATTTTTCCTCAGAGAAATGTTGGAGGGTATAGAGTTATGTGACCCCCAAACCAAGAGGATAAGTAACCATACAACTGAAGGCAGCCCTGTATGGTGAAGTTTTTTTTAATGTGTAATGTTTTGTTATGTTTCTATATACCTTGGAAGCTGCCCAGAGTGGCTGGGGCAACCCTGTCTGTTGGGTGGGGTATAAATAATAACATTGTTGTTGTCGTTGTTATGGAATGTTGTTGTTGTTTAGTCGTTTAGTCGTGTCCGAATCTTCGTGACCCCATGGATCAGAGCAGGCCAGGCACTTCTGTCTTCCACTGCCTCCCGCAGTTTGGTCAAACTCATGCTGGTAGCTTCGAGAACACTATCCTACCATCTCGTCCTCTGTCGTCCCCTTCTCCTTGTGCCCTCCATCTTTCCCAACATCAGGGACTTTTCCAGGGAGTCTTCTCTTTTCATGAGGTGGCCAGAATATTGGAGCCTCAGCTTCACGATCTGTCCTTCCAGTGAGCACTCAGGGCTGATTTCCTTAAGAATGGATCGGTTTGATCTTCTTGCAGTCCATGGGACTCTCAAGAGTCTCCTCCAGCACCATAATTCAAAAGCATCAATTCTTCGGCGATCAGCCTTCTTTATGGTCCAGCTCTCACATCCATACATCACTACTGGGAAGACCATAACTTTTACTATATGGACCTTTTTTGGCAAGCTTGTAATGGAATAGGATGTCCCTATTTTCATCATATAAATGTTGGATGGTATGCATTTAGTTTTCTTTTCTTTTCTTTTCTTTTATTTTTTTTCTTTTCTTTTCTTTTCTTTTTTTTTTACTTTTCAGGCCCACAGTGTATCAGAAATGATTAGCCTATACATGTGTGAGCAGCAGGACTAGTAAAAAATTATGTTTGTGAGGTGGTAACTTTTGTAGCTTTGTTTGCAGGCCCTGCTCAGGCCGAGTGGTACATTAGCCACATTGGTCTTATCAGGATTTACTCTTTGGCTCAGTTCATGTTGACAAGTGCATTGTTTCACATAAAACATGTGATCAGCTGAATATAACAGAGGTGGAAATGAGGCTGGTACGAGATCTCTCCTCCGAACTAGAACCATCACATCTTATGGTTTATGGTGGGGTACGAGAGTCTTGACATTAAGAGCATCTGAATTTGTAATGTATTCCTTTGCCATTCCTCCCCACCCCCCTTTTGCTCTGCCTTCCTGTTCCACGGGTGTTTCCAGCATTATCTTGGTGTTCTATCCCAGCTCTACTTCTCATTACTTCTATATATTTATCTTCAGACGCATGCTTCCTGCATATTTAATAACTACAGGATGAGAATTCGTTCTTCATGTCAAAGAATTGGATTATCATCCCATTACAGGCAAAGGCTCGTGAAACCAAGACACTTAACTTTTGACCTTTGTGGAAAAGATCATTTAATTTAACCACCCAGATGGATCAGGTGAATCTTTAAAAGAAAGAAAGAGAAAAGGGAAGGGAATCAAGACCGGCCTATTTTACTGTTTGTTTAGTGAATCAGAAAGGCTGGGGGGGTGGACCTGATTTTTCATCTCCTTTTGATACTGTCCTAACCCATTATCCAAGTTAGCTTTATTCTCCATATCTTGGGAGAACTATGGAGATAGATATACAGATTAGATTCAAGAGGTTGCACCATCCCATGCTTAGATTTTTTTTAATCAAAGCTCTCTTGATAGAGAAAGCAAGACTGATAATGCAGACATAGCTATGGTGTGTACAAGGCATGGATAACTCAGCCTAAGTCCATTCTAAGTTAGTTTCAATGACACTCAATCATAATTCCATTCTCATTTTTGGGGGGCAGACTGTCCAGAAGAACACAAAGCCCTCGCATGTTATCTGCTCTCTTGACACAAATTGCGCATGTCTTCCAGATGGCCTCTTCTGCGCCCCACACTAATGTCTCCCCATTCATGTTAGAAGAGAGCACGATAGCAGCCAACTCTTAGGGGCCAAGGGCTCAAATGAAATATTTGGTGGGAGATGGGGGCCCCAAAAAGTTGATGGGCATTGCCATTCAAATGATGGGTGTGCACCATGTCATGTGATCGCTTATGCAGGGCGGGGCTTACCTGCCTCCTCCCAATATTTTATTCAAGTTGGCACCTCCGGAGAGCACCATTATTCAGTCATTTTCTCA
Source organism: Podarcis vaucheri (assembly GCF_965113315.1). Taxonomy (NCBI): domain Eukaryota; kingdom Metazoa; phylum Chordata; class Lepidosauria; order Squamata; family Lacertidae; genus Podarcis; species Podarcis vaucheri. The sequence continues at coordinate 35,293,543 of NC_138764.1, forward strand.
ACACTTCCCAATATACTTCCCAATACACATAACTCACATCTTATGCAGGGGTTACATTCCTGGCTATCACACATCTAAACAAAAGTGCATAGAGCCAAAACACCCCCTAGAAAACCATAACAAAACTGTAACGAAACCACTTAATTACTGAAAGCAGCTCTCAGTCTTCCTTTCCTTCACTGGATGCTGCTGCAAATGGTATCAAGGCCACTGGGGTTTACCAGTAGCCAGAAGAAGTGCTTGGCTATGGTTCCGATCCAGAGGTGGTCATTTTTGTCCCATTTTCTCTCTTTTTATCCCCCTGTGCCTGCCATTTTTGCATCATTTTTAAATTTTAAAAATCATTTCTCGGTGGCATGCATAAAGCTACAAGCATATATATGTTAAATAAGCATAGGATGAGAGTTACCAGTACATGTTTAGTTAGAATCACTAAAAGTTATCAGGCCTGAGTGGCTGAAATGTCTTGCCTATTTAATGTGTTCTTCTCATTTGTCAACATCCAAATGTAAAACAAACACCGCTTGTTTTATTTTGCTTCTTGCTACATTAATCTAAAATGGTTCATATTATCATTGTAGAAAAGTTATTCCTGGTTTTAGTGACTATTTTGACCTAATTGGCTAGTGTCTCCCCCCTGCCCCTGACACACTTTGACCTGGTGTTTCAGCATGGAATTAAATTTGCATTTGATTTCTGTGTTTGGCTTCATAATTCTGCTTGGACGTAATGCATCTGAAAGTTTAGCAGGCCGTATAAATCATTTCTGAAGCCTGAAATACAATTCACCTGATAGACTAAAACAATAGTTGGAAGCCAAAGTACATGGGGCGTGCCATTATTTGAATGTATTAAGTACTTTATCTTCATTTCAACAGTGTGTATCAGTTACTAGGGAACTTTAGGGAAGTTTTTAATGTCTAATGCTGTATTGTTTTTAATATTCAGTTGGAAGCTGCCCAGAGTGGCTGAGGAAACCCAGCCAGATGGGCGGGGTATAAATGATTAATTGTTGTTGTTGTTGTTGTTGTTGTTGTTGTTGTTGTTGTTGTTGTTTTACTATAATTTCTATATAGCAGCCTGTTCATGAAGCCTGGGATTTGCCGCAAAGCTGAAGTACAGCTATCTATTTGATTGTTTAGCTCTCTAAGTATCTAAACTGCTAAAGCAAAAAAGAGGGCATGAAATAACTTGGGTTAGAATTTAAACGATACCTGCAAAAAACAAGAAGAAAATGTTTCTAGTTGTGGGAAGTATCTGAGGAACAGAAGAGCGGTCCTGCTGGAGCAAGGGATTTGTAGTCTAGCATCCCATAGACAGCTATGGGAAACCCATAAGTAACATCTGAGCTCCATAGTGTGTGTCTCTGTGTGAAAATGTATATGCTTCTTTGGTACTATCCACTTAGAATGCAACTGCCAGAAGCTTACCTTGGAACAAATAAATTCCATAAATATATTATCTCAGTCTCACACGCAGGTGCAAGTCCTCTTTCAGCAGACAGCTATGTAATGAAGCAGATAAGAAACCTATGTGATTCTTCTTCTTACCTTGTTTAACTAAGGTTGCAATTCTGTACACAGTTTTCTGGGACTAGGCTCAACTGGAGTCCATGGGACTTTTGATGGTGCTGTAAATGCCTTGTTTAACTAAATGTTATTAGAGAGGCATGTGTGATCGGTGGCTATATATCTCCCCCATATGGTATAACTGCTAGGCCCTAAGACATAACAGGTCTACTCACAGCTATGGCATACCTTTCATGTGCCCCTAATTTCCAGGGACAGTCCCAGATTTACAGAAGCCATCCCAGTTTCTTATTTGATCCCAGAATGTCCCACTTTCCCTTGTTGTTGTTGTTTAGTTGTTTAGTCGTGTCCGACTCTTCGTGACTCCATGGACTAGAGCACGCCAGGCACTCCTGTCTTCCACTGCCTCTTGCAGTTTGGTCAAACTCATGCTGGTAGCTTCGAGAACACTATCCAACCATCTTGTCCTCTGTCGTCCCCTTCTCCTTGTGCCCTCAATCTTCCCCAACATCCGGGTCCTTTCCAGGGAGTCTTCTTTTCTCATAAGGTGGCCAAAGTATTGGAGCCTCAGCTTCAGGAACTGTCCTTCCAGTGAGCACTCAGGGCTGGTTTCCTTCAGAATGGATAGGTTTGATCTTCTTGCTGTCCATGGGACTCTCAAGAGTCTCAAGACGTCTCTATTTTCATCAGAGAAATGTTGGAGGGTATGCTATAGTTTGAATGAAAAACTTTGATCAGTTGGAGAACATCTTTGATTATGTACTGACTGACCATTTCTTTATCTCCTACATTAACAAGTGGTGTGTCCTGGCTTTCATAGCATCACTTAAGGACTCCTCAAACATTACATTTTAAAATATACTCCTAATGTACACCAAAAATTGAATCTCAAACCAATATATCTAGCAGGCAAGCTAATCCGTGAATATTCCATACACTGCTAGTAGCTACTGGCATGTATCAATATTATTTATTCTGAATCCCTTCCTTCTCTTTGATGGTCTTGTACTGTAACGCATTCAACATCAGAAATTTGCAATTAGTCTGTGTTGGAGCTGAGGGTTCACAATGTATACTTTACACAATAATAACACTTATAGATCTTTCATCTTTTCCTCCCCATATTAATTGCCTAAACCACAATGATTTATAACCACTCTGAACATGATTATTAATTTTCCTGATGATTATACCTGTGGGCGGCAACAAATCTACTCCTGATAGAACTGGCTTTGAAATACTGCAAAATTCTAAAATGTCCATAAGGTAATAACAACTAATTTTTTACCTTAATCAACTTACACTTAAAAAGAATTTAATATAGGGCACTTGTGCCTTGTGGGGAAACTTGCTTGAAATATACTGTATAGTCCTGAGTTATTTATGAGAATAATTATATATTTGTTGCTTAAGTTTGTACTGGGAAATCAGGATCTGAAATTAGGCTAGGGTACATTTTGTAAAAATAAAAATGAAGCTAGAGAGTTCTGTATTCTGAGGAACTTTGGTACTAAGGGGAGAAAAATAGAGAAGAATGAACAGGAATTGGTACATTTGTTCAGGGAGGTCATCCGGCAGCCTGGCATGCCATAGTAGACAAGTTCAAACAGCCCAGTGGTGGCTGGCAGGTGGTTTGCTAGGACAAATTTTGTGTGGTGATCAAGGGGGAGACAAGAACTATAGTCCATACTTTTAAGCATGTGAATGTGGCAGTGAAAGAAACAGAAGTGAAAGTAAATGGTTTCCATCTGGAGGAGCTACACATCTTTATCGGAGGTTGTTACAGAACAGGAGTGCAGGAAGCTGGCAAATGGGTCAACACCATGCAGGAGCTGGGCTGCTGACTAATAGCACTACGGGCACAGACTAATGATGTCATCAGCCTGCGCTGGGAGCTGCTGGTCAGCAGCTGCATATTTCCATAGTGCTAGCCGGCTGCCCTATACCTCTGTGCCACATACTGGACACCATTGCCCTTGTTATGTGGTGCTGTAGTCTAAACCACTGAGACTCTTGGGCTTGTCAATCAGAAGGTCAGCAGTTTGAATCCATGTGATGGGGTGAGCTCCCATTGCTCTGTCCCAGCTCCTGCTAACCTAGCAGTTCAAAAGCACACCAGTGCAAGTAGATAAAAAGGTACCACTGTGGCAGGAAGGTAAACGGCATTTCCATGCGCTCTGGCACTCGTCATGGTGTCCCATTTGTGCCAGAAGTGGGTTAAGTCATGCTGGCCACATGACCCGGAAAGCTGTCTGTGGACAAACACATGGCCTGAAACAAGATGAGCACCACACGGCATAGTCAAGTTTGACTGGATTTAACCATCCAGGGGTCCTTTATCTTTACCTTTTTACCTAGTTATGTATGCTTAGGGTATATAAACATATACGGGTCAATCTTTTTTATGTAAAAAAGTTAGCTACCTGATTAAAGTTAGCCAATACAGTGAACCTGGATATTTTGTTTTTCTTCTGTTGCCACTGATTTAAAATATCTTTTTTAAAACAACACAATTGTATTTTCTTATTCTTCTTTAACGAAGAAGAAAACAGTGCCACCATGATAAGAGAACTGAATATGGTCTGTCTTCATATACTGACCAGGTCTCATTAAGACATTAATGGGATCACATGAAGAAAAAGTATCAAATCCACTTCTTTTAACCAACCCACTAGTTCAGGGGTCAAGAGGAGCATGTGGCCCTCCACATTTGTCTAAAACTTCCATAATCCTCCACATTTGTCTAAAACTTCCATAATCCTTCATCATGGGCTTTACTGCTTGGAGCTGGAATCCAACAACATCTAGAGCAGTGTTTCCCAACCTTTTTTGGGCAAAGGCACACTTGTTTCATGAAAAAAATCTCGAGGCACACCACCATTACAGCCCCGTGACGTCAGCGCGCAGCGTCACGCCGGGAGGGACATGAATTGCTAGCAAATTACATAATCACCTCCTTGAGGGCTGGCTCATCTTCTCCGAAGGCAGAACCCCATTAATTAACAGCACAGACTCACACCATAGCCAAGACGAGGGGGGAAAACCTCAGTCATGCACAGTCATGCACATGTGGGGGCTAAATGAGGACGAAGACCGGGCAGAGAGCAGGGTTCAAATCACCCCACCTGGCCAGGACAATCCCTGGGTGCTCCCTTGGGCCACTCGCCTGACCCACCTCGCAGGGCTGTTGTTGCGAGGATAACACGGGGAGAACCACGCGCGCCCCCGGGAGCTCCTTGGAGGAGAAAGCGGGCGATGAATGCAATGCACGAAATATATGAGAGGCGACCAGGTTTTGCAGGTGAGGGGCCCCCGCCAGCCTCCGCTTCCAACACCCGGCACAACGACGCCGAAGTTTCCCCCCGGGCTCGGCTCGGGGAGCAGCGCTGCTCCCCCCCGGCTCCCCTTCGCCCTCCCGGCTCTCTCTGCCGCCCACTGGGGACCCCCCCTCACCTGCCAAGTCCGGAGCGCCGGTGGAAGTTGCATGCATGCATGCAGGGCGCCGCGTTGCCATTGCATTGCACTGCACTCCATGCAACGCCTGCACGCATGCATTGCCTTGCACGCCCGCCAAGGGGTCTCCCCGCGGTCCGATGCGTCCCCTCCAGCGCGGATGCAGCATTGCAAAAATAAAAAAACCCTGACGCAGCCCTACCTGGGGGGCAGCCTCCGCCGCTCCGCCTCCGCGGGGATCCCCGGGCTCTATCCTGCCGCCCGATCTCCGCGGGGGCGCAGGCAGGCTGCGCGGGGTCCGCGCGGAAGAGCCCCTGCCTGCCCGCCCGGTGCCGCCGCGCTCATTCCATGGCCGGGAGAAGAGCGCTTCAAACAAAACGCCCGGCCCGCCAGGCCACGCTGGGAAACGTAGTTTGCGCACCCCGCGCGGGCGTGGAGCCCAAGGGCGAGGGGACTACGGATCCCGGCAGCCCCCGCGCCGGGGACGGAGGGGGAGAGGCCAGGTGCAGGGATGGAGGGACGGGTGGGCGAGCGAGTGAGTGAGTGGCAGCCGCCAAGCCTTGGCCGAGAGCCAGGAAGGGCCTCCCCGGAGGAGGAGGAGGAGGAGGAGGGAGGTGCAGAGCGGGAGGGAGGGAGGGAACCCCAGGGGTCATCTAGTGACGGCGCCCCAATCGAAATTTTGACTTTAAAAAAAAATCGTTCGGATTTTTTAATTTTTCCCGCGGCACACCAGGCAACATCTCGCGGCACACTAGTGTGCCGCGGAACAGTGGTTGGGAAACACTGATCTAGAGGGCTCTAGTAGCTCATTGCCTGCAATAGATAATGGTAAAGATGCTACCCTTGGTTAATGATGCCACCCAAAATTTGCATCCAGTGGATGAGATGAAATGCTAAGGGAACATGGTGAAGCAACTGCGGAATTTTAAAGGAAGCTAATTGAATTTTAACAAGACTGAACAAATTTTTTCAAGGATGGATTCCAAATCTCAGTCAAGAATATGTGGTTTTTCAAACGTCGCCATCAAGGCATATGCTTGCTTCATGGACTTGTAAGGGATAAGGGTTATGACTATACACCATTCATGTTCTGTAGCAACACCTGTAGCCACAGATAAGACCAGATCACAATACTAATTCATAGTGTTCACAGTGTATTACAGACAGAGGTGTAGATGTTGGACTGTAACTTGGAAACTATGGGCCGCAACAGCGTGATATGCAGAAGAACGCAGAGAAGGGGGCACAATATATTAAATACCTGATATTACATGCTTTAGGGGGATATTTCCCCACAAATAATGATGAGAAATATTAATTATTTATAGGCAATTTGCATAACTGCATAATGCATCTCTCTATAAATAACAGATTATTTGCATAACAGCATAATGCCACTAATCATGGAAAAGAGCGCAAAATAATTTGATATTTCTAGCATTTGATCACGCCATGTCATACATGCTACGCGCCTGTTTGTTCTCATACTGTGGCGGAGAAAACGCACGGTGCTGCATAAAGGCTATTTCGCCTACCCTTTTCAGAATAGGTGGTGGCAAAGGGTCATAGCTGAGAGAGGGAGTGCATGCTCTGCATGCAGAAGTTCCCAAATACAATCCTTGGTATCTCCAGGTTAAGCTTGGAATCACTCCTGTCTGATGTATGCCTTGTTTTGCTCTGGAGTGAAGAGACTCGTTTTCCTATCATCATTCATCCACTGTCAAATCCATTCCATGTGCCATAACACCTGTGCAACATTGTGAGGTCCTATGAGCTATCTCCCCTAGATTTATAACCAAATTCTGACAGCCATTTTATATAGCATTCAACCTGGTTGAATGGAAGCTTCCTTCTAGGTAAGTGTACTTGGGTTATCCGGCCCAGGATGGCTTTAGTCTCATAGTTCTTTGTTTTTCCTCTTTAGCAATGGGGCATTCTCCATGTGCCCCTGTCTGAATATCAAGCATGGGTCGTTGTAGCCATGAGGGGTTATGGGGTTGTTGTTTTTACAAGGTGTGACTGGAAAGTTCGGTGAATGGTCACAGAAATTGGACAGCGAGAAATATTCAAACATACATACCTTACTGGCCTTCAAAGCAGGCCACTTCTGATACAATGCACCATTGACAAATTCGTAGAAGTGTTAGAAACTTCTGGAGAAGTCCTCTTTTTGTATTGCTTTCTGTTCCCTCGTCACAGCAGCTTGGACATGGGAAATGTTGGGAAATCTGTGCCCTTTCATTGCAGATTTCAGTTTTGGAAAAAGAAAGAAATCCGGTGGGGCCTGAGAGGGAGAATATGGAGGGTGGGACAACTCAGTAACCTCAGTAATGATTTCACACTGAATATGCAATTCTTCCTTCATCATTCAGACGGACAAACGCGATCCAGCATCAATAACTCACGAACTCTGTCGACATTTGTCGCCGTTCTGCTCTTTGACTGTCAGCCAGAGCTATAGTAATCTTCCATGGTTTGCTGTTTAGGGAAGCTTTTAATGTTTGATACATTACTGTATTTTAATATTTTGTTGAGAATATTCACAAAATGATTAAAACAATTAATATGATTACAAGTTTCAAAAAAAAAAGTTGATTGTTTAATATTTCTAAGAGCTACCTGCAAAATTTCATCATGGGATCTCAATACATTTTTTTGGAAAAATGTAATCATGTTACTTGTTTTAATCACTTTTTTTTAAAAACAAACAAACAATTTTGTAACTTAAATTTAAAATTTAAAGTAAGTCCATCATGTGGTATATCATATTAAAGCCCATGGAGTTCAGAAGAGATTAGTGTTTTTAGTTTAGTGTTTTAGTTTTTTAGAGTAGTGTTTTAGTTTAGACGTATCTCAATTCTGGACTGAGCTTTTGAAGTTTTTGTGCAGTCTGGCAAGGCCAAAATTGTCATTTTTTTGAAATTTCAAACCCTCATAACTCACAAACAGGATGAGATAAATAATTAAATTTTTAGATTTAAAGTTAGTTTTGATCATTCAACAAGTGTACAAAATATTGAGACAAATGAATGACGTGAGATAAAAAAGTTGGATCACTTGATATGCAATGACCCTTCTGTGGCCAGTGAGGTGTGGGTTGGGAAGTAGTAACAGGTATGGATATCTAAGGATTTTGATAGCTGTAAACTCTAAAGAAAACTAACCTGATTTGCATCTCCTGGACTTGTATAGATCAGAACGTAATTAACCTTCAGGTGTCAATTTACTCTGAATTTTGAAGTACTATTCTTGGCTCAAAGAAAATATCATAATGCATTTTAAAAAATGTGTATTTGGGATAAAATACATCTATAAATGTGTTTTGTGGTAACATACATATATAAATACAAGTGTCCATGGTTAATGCAGAAACGAGATGTAATGGACTAATGAATGAAATCATGCAAAATTGACAGAGAGCAGAAAGAGAATGATCTGCCTGGGCCTCATAACAGGCTGTCAGCATTGTGGTGAGTCCCCCCCCCCATCTCATAAATGATTGGCCTATAGAGGTAAGAAAAGAGAAAAAGAGATAGGAGCTGAAAGAAGGAAGCAAGAAGGGAGATGTTAGCATAAAAAGAACTGGTGGAAGAGAAAGTGGTTTAAAAAGACATGAAAGCAAAAGGGAGCAAGACATGAATGGCAGAGCGGGTAGAGGGATAAGAGAAAGACTAAGGAAGAAAGTGAAAACAGGACTCGGAAGATGGAAAGGAAGTAGAGATGAATTATTGCATGAGAAAATGCAAGCAAACAAAAAGTCAAGAAAATGGAGGCCAAGGGGGCACCTGCAAAAAGAATAATGATCCCCCAATAACTGGAGAAAGGATAAGTAGAGAATGAAGTAAGGTCAGAAGCACATTAAAGATGAAAAATAGCATTATTCTTTGGGATATTTCTCCCCCTCATAGCTCCTATTTTTATCAGAAGTCACATTTCCTACATCACCCAAAGTAAAAATTGAGAAAATGCTAGATAAAAAGCACTCCATAATAAAGAGTACACACACAAACAAACAAAAACACATTTGTGACATAAAGTCAAACTTCCCAATGTTCATGAAAGGTTATCTCCTTAGACTATGCATATCTTCTGCTATCTAATGCGGGCTGGAAATTGTGTTTACATTTCTCATATCCCTCCCCGCCCAAATCTGGGTATGTGGCAATACAGATTAATGGCACTACTAAAGTTTGACCTTCCATTCATTTTGCACTAAGCTCTCAGTTCGTGGGTGGCACTTTGTAGTTAATGTAGCCAAAATCTTCTCTCCCTCATTTCCAAGGGAGAGAAAGGGATACTCTTAAAGCAGTCTCTCTCTTTTTAGGCATTACTGTTTCAAATGTTTACTTTTTTGCAAGTTAACAGCAAAGATAATGCAAACCGAAAATTTGGGTTGTGGTTTATAAACTGGGGGCACATTTCAGGTGAACCTTATTTATGGTCTAAGGTGAAAACCGTATGAGATCTGGTAGTTATGGCCTGTGATGGGATAAATTGGATATTTATCTGACTTCTCCCTCCGTCTGTGGGTTATTGAAACATTAAACTATAACCAGATCTATGAGGTGTGTAAATCCCAGGTGAACCAAAGCAATAAAGTCAACTCCGAACTCAAGCTACTGCAGACTTCAAGCCACAAGTGCTAGTTTGTTGGCAGAAGAGCAAAGGAAGGGGTTTTGAACTTTGAGGAGCTGGCAGCCCTGTCTTTTGAGCCAAGGTAACTAAAGAGACAGATGTGGTGGCTTGTGGCCCTGCAGGTATTGTGGCATTTTATCCCTAATAAGTGAGAGGGCCGCCTAAGTCATCTTGTTGCCAGATATATAGCCGAATCCTTCTGCTGCTACAGCCAATGTAGCACCATTGAGTCACTGGCTGCTATCTTCATTCACCCCCTTGTGATACCTCCTCAAGGTGGTCACTTCATGTGACAGGGATGGTCCTCAACTGCAGATAATGCAAACATCATTATCATTCTGTCTGGTTCCCTGTAGCTTCACGTCTCACAGTGAGGGAACTGCCAGAAGACCTTCAGAGCTGGACCTCAGTGTCTGGGCTGAATGATGGAGATGCTCCTTCAGGTATATAGGGCCAATACTTCTGCCACCTGCAAATCATGCAAATCAGTCAGTTTGGGTTTCTCTGGGTTTCTCATTTTTCCCAAACTTAAGTTCAATTGTCCACATTTCACCCTAAGTATTTGCATTTTTGTGCCCATTACTTGGCTGGAGAACTGCATTGTGACATTCAGATAAGTGCCATTTTTGAAGGGTGAATTATGTGTTGGCTCATGTATTGTTTTGGAAAGTGTGGATTAGGTAGATTTGCCTTCAAATGTGAACTGAGCTGAATTTCTACCCCACCTCTACCTGGCATCACTAGAATAATAAGAGACACTGGAAAAGCCCCACCCGAGCAGTCCACACAATTATCTTCCTGTGATATAGGGATACCACCAAAGTTACATTTTCTGCTGTTGTGTGCTTTATTCATTTATTACATTGATTGATATCCTACTCTCTCCAGTGGGCATAGAGTAGCTTTCAACAGTTCCCCCGCCAAAATAATAATAATATGTTTATAGTTCTGTTCCCGAGGGAGTCACAATCTAAGGGAAATAAAAGATAAAAGAGGCCAAACGAAATAATAAAAAATAGCACTGTAAACATCAAAATATATTTTTAATAAACAAGCCAAAACATCCCATAAACAACCAGTCCAAAAAGCCCTCCAAAGGGCAGTCCTTTTTGTAGTCATCCACCTAACTAATGCTGCAGTCCTAAGCCCACATACCTGGGAGAATGTCCCACTAAATTCAATAGGACTTACTTCAGAGTTGACATGGTTGGAATTGCCACTTTAATGGCTATTGCTGAAGAACAGCCTGAGCTGGGTGAAGGCCAGAGGTCAGTCCCAGGTGTGATGGTGTCTTTCGGGCACTGTGCAGGAGGTAGGTAGATCTTGACTCCAAAATCCTGGAGTCATCCACAGAAGATGTGAGTGCATAGACATTCAGAAAGTGACTTAGCCAGTAGATGAATAGGCCCTTTATCTGGTCATTTATTCTGGATGCTCAGTAATAAAATGCCATTTCCAGTTTATGATTGTGTTGGTTTCTCTCCACCTCCTGCCCCCATACCATCTGCTAATGATAAATCAAATGATGGGTTGTTTTACGTGAAAAGTTTGTATTTCATTGAAGAGGGACAAATCTTCCTTGAGAGGTCCTGGGCTCCCCATTGTCTACCATTGCCCCATTCCTTCTCTTTCATTTTCAGTGCATCTTTTGTACCCAGCTAGGCAATGCACGATCATTTACTTCTCAACTGACCTCTTCCCCTATCAGACCAGCAGGCTGGCATGTCTAGTTTAATAATTAATAATAACAACAACAAATTCTTATGACTTTTACCAGATTTGTTAGGATATGAATTAATTGATCCACATCCCAACCTTAGATTAAAAGCAAAAGTAATAATAATAATAATAATAATAATAATAATAATAATAATAATAATAATATTTTTAAAGAATTATCCTGACTTTTCACTGTATTTGTTTGGGAATGAATTAAAATATTGATCTACATTCGAACGTTAGATTACAATAGTTGTTTTAATAATAATAATTTTGAAGAAGATGTCTGACTTTTGGCAATATAAGTCTGGTAATACCCGGCAAATGACAATATTGATCTATGGTCCTTACTTTAGATTAAAACAATAGTTTTAGAAGTGGAGTGAAGAGAGTTTAAAGACTAAAGTAAAAATGTAACTTGCACAGGCTATTAAGTGATTGATCACACTGATACAAGTGCCTCCAAACATAAGTTTAAAGTGACACATCTTATCTGAGCTGAAGAGTTTGTTTTGTGCATTATGTAGAAATGATTGATGTCATGTATTTTTTTTAAAAAAAGAGGGAAACAACTTCTGCTGTTTCATACACCTTCCCTATTTTGAAAATGAGGTATATGAAAGAATTTTTCAACAGTGTAATCACTGCAGATCAAAAGATTTGCAACAGCTCCAGTCTCCCTCTGCTGTTAAATGCTATACTTCTTTCATTTAGAAACAAACAGCCCACGTTAAACTAAATAGTGGAAGCAACAACAACAGGCCAAATGATATAGCCCCCTGTGCTAGTACAGCATTGCTGGTTTAATGGTGTATCCAAAAACAGAAGTCAGCTCTGTAGCTTTCTTCATTGTAGCAATGAGTGCATTCAGCAGGGAGACGATATCGCTGCCTCCGAAAAGAAATCTTATATGCATTTCTCGAAATATGACAAAGATTTGACATTACAGTTCCGCTATTACAGTTACACGAAAAGGAAAAACCCTATTATCCAAATAACATAAGGAGCCTGGAAGCCTGTTGCCATCTGAATTTATTGAGGACTTGATGCAAATGTAGACAAATGAGATTGTTAAGCAACCCCTTAACTGGAGGCCATTTGAGTTTGAAGAGCAGTGTGTCATGATTGCCTCTACAGATCCATGTGAAATTCTCTCCAGTACAAATTCTCTACACCCAGCTTACAGCAAAAGCAGTCCTGTGGCTGTAAGATAAATATACATGCCTTTTGGAACTGAGAGTAGCTGATTATCACCCCCCTATCCCATTGCAATGAAGCTCTGTTTTTCTTTCCCTAGCTAAATTTCT